>NC_134801.1:31540442-31932942 GCF_046742065.1 Oratosquilla oratoria | reverse complement strand
TCACCGTTACATGGGATCAGACAGAGGGGGAATGGAGATAGACAGGGGCGAACTGGGGATAGACAGGTAGATTGGGGATATAATGTGGTGGGCTGAGGCTAGACAGAGGTGGATATTGGGGATACAGGTGGATTAGGGGAGAGGCAGAGGTGGATTAGGGAGAGGCAGAGGTGGATTGGGGATACGGGTGGCTTTGGGATAGAAAGAGGCTGGCCGGGGATAGGCAAAGGCAGATTCAGTGGAGGGGGATTAATTGGATTGAAGACAGATGTGGATCGACTACTCATGAGGATAGAAACCCCTTTCCATTAGCAGGCGGCTTCCGTCCATGCTGCTGCTAAAATACCCAGGAGTTTCACGCACACGAGGAGGCGACTATTTTTTCGTTCATACATACACACACATACATATAAATATATTATATTATATATATATATATATATATATATATTATATTATATATATATATATATACACATTTGGGGGAGGGGAGGCCAGGTAATTCTTCTTCTTCCATCAAAAGGCCGCCCCGAGAACTTCGGCGGAGTCTCCTTCCTCCTCTTCTTCTTCTTCTTCAAACCATCTAATCAGTGTATTTCTAACCAAGAGAAAACAAACAAAATCCTTGGACTGACTGCACGATCTATTGACTTCAAAAATCCATCTAACATCAATCAGCTGTAGATCACTAGTCCGTCCACATTTGGAATATGCTATGTCCGTACCGTCGCCGAATCTCATTATGACACAGACAAGACTCGAGTAAGTACTTCGGCGAGCCACAAAACGGATTCCAAATATCAGAAATAAATCATACGACAACCGCTTAAAGCACATTGGACTACTTTAGAATCAGGGGTGTCTTAATACAGGTTAATTAACAAAAATTTTTTTTTTCATATTTTCACACTGAATACGAGTCAGACGATAAATAACGGTCTAAAGCTGTCCGGACGTAGATTTCATTCGCCAACCGTGTAGACAATACATGGAATAAACGTCCACCAGAGGCAGTGCAATGCAGTACGTTTTGTAGCTTTAAAATTCATTCAGAAGAACACCTAAGCAATATGCTTTAGTGCCTGCCAATTGTTTGGTTTGCTTGTTTATTAATTTCTTTGTTTAACTATCTATTCTTAGCATCCGACCTTGTTAAGGACCAAAAGGTCTCCTGTCGGTATGCTCTTCCTTTGTAATCTTATTTAGATGACAACTAAGTTCGGTCCCGCAATTTAAGGTAACGGAGGACTAAACCAGAACGATGAGCTCATCAACAAAGACCAAATGATCTCACCCCCTTCAGCTGAATAAATCTAGTTGCCCTTTGTTGAACTTGATCAAGGAGGCTGCGGGGAGCTACAAGGAGGAGTAGGAGGAGTAGGAGGAGGAGGAGGAGGAGGAGGAGGAGGAGGAGGAGGAGGAGGAGGAGGATTTGCATTCAAGAGTGATAGATGGCGCTGGGGTGAAGGAAGTAAGGAAATTAGTAATGAATGGCGGGAGGGAGGGAGGAAGGAAGGGGGGGTTGGGTTGAGTCGCGTGTACGTGACCTAGTGCTGCACAGCGGGGAAAGGTGACTGGACGATGGATTGGAGGTGGTGGTGGTGGTGGGTAGCGGTCGTCAGCGTACTGTGTGTAGATATGTCACAATAAAGCATACGATAAGGGTGTATACTTTTTTTTACGATTTGGCTTGGGTGCAAAACAACAAGGAATCGGGCTCCTGTGTAGCGTGAAAGCCAGCACGTAAGAGCATCCGAGAGCGAGAGAGAGAGAGAGATAGAGAGGGGGGGTGGAGGAAAACCGTGAGAAATGGCAGTTCTGTAATAACGTGAAAAGGGACGGTCCTGAGGGATGGAGACGTTCACTCGAGGTACTGTCTGGTGAGGACGGAGACAGACTCGTCTAGTTGGTTACTTGCAGGGTTCTGGGGAAGCAAGGTTGGTGGGGGGGAAGACTGGGAAGGAGAGGGAAGGGTGAAGGAGAGAGAGGAGGGGAAGAAGAGGGGAGAGGAGGAGATGAGGGAAGTAGAGGGAAAGAGAGAAGAGAAGAGAGGAGAGAAGAGAGGGAGAGAGACACAGAGGAAGGAGGGGATAGAGGGGAAAGAGTGGAGAAGGGAGGATGGAGTGGGAATGAGCGGCGAGGAGTGTGAAAGAGAGGGAAAGGAAGGGAAGAGGTTAAGAAAAATAGAGGAAAAGGGGGGAGGATGAAAGGGAAAGTATGGTAATGAATGGTATAGACAGGATACAAAGGGAGATGAAGGAAAATAATGGTTAAATGGAGATGAAAAAGGGGATGAGAGTGGAGAGAGGGAAGAAAAAGATCAAATTAAAACAGTACGTAAAAGAAAGAGCCCATACGTTGAGCGGAGGTGTGGGGTACGTGAGTGTCTGGAGGTGGAAGAGGGGGAGGAGGAGGAGGAGGGCGAGGAGAGGAGAGGAGGAGGAGGAGGAGGACGAGGAGGAGGAAGAGGAGGAGCAGGAGGAGGAGGAGGAGGAGGAGGAGTTGAGCGTGAGAGACGTTCAAGTGAACGAAGTGGGACGGAAAGAACAACCATTAGGAGAGCGAGCTTATGGCACGCGTGGGAGAGAAACTGTCTGGGCGCGGATTCCACGCCTCCGTCTCCTCCTTGTCCTCCCAATTCATGCGAGAAGGGAGGAAGGCGCCTACATGTGAGATCTCACGAGGTATGTGTGTGTGCGTGCATTAGGTGGGGTGGTTGTTTGCATAAGAGTTGATCACATGAGAGATAAGAGAGGTCGCGTGAGATGGAGAGAGGCAGGAGGTACCGGTGGGTGTTTTATTGTTATCTGTAGAATAGTTACCGATGCCCCCAGCAAAGAAACTACAAACAAGAAAAATTAATTGATTAATTTTTTTTTTTAAATATGGTCATAATATTGTCTTTTGGCCCCAACGTCCGAAAGCTTCATTATTATTCCGTCAGACAATTTACCGTCACTTCACAAATCTTATTTTGGGTATCGCCTGGCGATTTTATTCGGATAATGTCGGATAATGCCTCTCAGTCGACCCCCTTCGCTCCCATGACGCCGCCAGAGGAATTTGTTCAAGGCAGGGCAGGGCAGGATCTTCTGCACCACTCCCTACTACACTAAAGATTTTGTTTAGGCTAAAGACAGACAATTCCATTCGGCTTGTAAGGGGCCCAGTGCGTCTACAGGAACACTGGCAAACTTTACTTTTAATTTTTACTACTACTACTACTATTCCTACTACTACTATTTCTATTCGACTCAATATTATTGGTACAATATATTGGTTCACTGTCATCGCGGATGTCGCGTGAGAGGCACAAGAAGTCACCTGAGGTCTCGTGAGATTGGAGAGATGACAGTGTCGTAAGGTGCTGGTGTAAACATAGATAGATGGATGGATAAAAAATGGCCAAAGAGTGATCCATGGGGGAACTGCGCAGGGACCCGATTTCCCGTAAAACATCACAACCTTGCAGAACATGTTACAGTGTCTGCAATTTAATGTTTATTTACAAACAACCACGAACTTGTGCATAAGATCAGCCAGAAAACGTGCAAGACTTAAATTACTATATTATACTGTACGCTAATCTAAAGGCAAACACCTGACAGTCCCGGAGGGAGGGGAGGGGAGAATTATTTTTTGTACGCTTGGGTTCGATTTTAAACGAGGCTTCAGTCTTTCCAAGTTTCATAAAGTGTTCAATGTGTTCAGTGGCCAGCATAAAATGGCATGTTCTATGTCCTCCTTATGGTGAATGCTTATGAAGCATAGATAGCGTCTCCAGGCTAGAATATGTAATGAACACACACACACACACACACTGTCGATCACGAGTCCAACACGTGATCCAAAGACCAAGTGAATACACACACACACACAAAGCTCGCGTGATCTTTCACGATTTGTATACATTGTTTCTAGCTGATTTATGCCACTGTAGGGACACTCACAACACCTCTATTGACAACAATTCCCATCGGACCTAAGTTGCACGATGATACGAGTATAGGGCGCACACGACGACTCGTGCGTACACAGGGAGAGCCGTACCTATACAAAACACAATGCCACTTTATGGAGGTGCCATCGCATCGACCGTGGCACAGTCAAAGGTGGGGATGGGGGGTTGGGGGCAGGAAGGGTGAATGAAAGACCTGGAGAGTTGGGGGTGAAAAACACACATTAAAAAAAAAGAGCATGTACTCACAACAATGGAGTGGACAGCACCGATGCGGGCCACAGCGAGCATGGCCACCACAAGCTCCGGGATCATGGGCATGTAGATGGCCACCCGGTGGCCCTTGGCCACGCCGTAGCCCTTGAGGACGTTGGCCATCTTGCAGACATCCCGTAGGATGTCAGCGTAGGTCAACTGGCGCCGATCTGCTGGGTCATTGCCCTCCCTGGAGAGGAGAGAGAATTAAGGACTAAGTTAAAACACATACAACACAATATATATATATATATATATATACATACATACACAATACATCCATATATACATGAATGCATGCATGCATGACAAAGGCCTGTTCCCCTTTATAATAGGGCTTGCCGCACTCCTCGCATCTGAACACCGCGTGAAAGTAGGACCATCCGTACTCCCGCGCCACACCACTGGGCCCGACAGCAGGAACTGAGAGCCCCACAGCTTCCCACGTCATAAGTGGTTAATTTCGAAAATCCCCTCGAAATTCTTTCAAATAACACGTTCAATCAACTCGTCAAAATGTGTGACGCGTTTTATAGGTATTTGCTCTGCAGCAGATTTTTAAAACCTGTCATCCCCTCAGCTCTATCTGGAGGTGCAGCCCTGAGAGGCTGACACTCGGTCTCCGGACAGAGCCAAAAATATTAATCAACAACTGCATTTTTCCACCCTTTCACATATGGAGAGCTGAAAACCGGCGACTGATCTCCTCTCCCTACTACTTTCAGTCGGTGACACAGAAACTGCCCCACATGAATACAATTCAAATACTAATCCAACGTCTCTCCCCAGAGAGATCTATGGGAGGGCCCGAAGACAGGGAATTGGGACGAGGGAATCGTATGAGAGGTACAAAGAAAAGAGAAGAGAAGTAAAGTATAAGATTAAGGAGGCAAAGAGGAGAGCAGATGTGAAATGGGGTAAGAGTGTAACAGGAAATTTTGAAAGTAATAAAAAGATGTTTTGGAAAGAAATTAAGAGAGGAAGTGGAGGCGAATCAAGCAGAGAAGAAAAGGTAAAAGGTGCAGATGGAGAGATGATAATGGAAGAGAAGGCAGTGAGAGGAAGGTGGGCAGAGTATTTTAGGGAGTTGCTAAATGTGAAGGAGGATAGGGAGGGAAAGATATTTGCAGTGGGAAGCGCTAAGAAAATAAACGTGATGAGTGAGGAAAATAGAGGAGAACTAAGGAAAGATGAAGTGAAAGCAGCCGTTAAGATGATGAGAGCAGGTAAGGCACCTGGGTTGGATGGATGCCATGCAGAATGTCTGAAAAAAGGAGGTACAGTTATGGTGGGCTGGATGGTGAGGTTATTTAATGTTTGTTTAAGAGAGGGTAGAGTGCCGGAGGACTGGAGAAGTGCCTGTATAGTTCCACTTTACAAGGGAAAGGAGGACAAGTGTGAGTGTAGTAGTTTCAGAGAAACCAGCTTGTTGAGTGTAGTAGGGAAGGCTTATGGGAGGGTCTTGACTGAGAGGATTACGAGAGGAACAGTGTGATTTTAGGACAGGAGTTGTGTAGATCAGATTTTTGTGGTAAGACAGATATGTGAGAAAGCTATAGGAAAAGGTAAGGATGTTTTTTGGGCTTTTATGGATTTGGAAAAGGCTTATGACAGGGTAGACAGGAGGGCACTGTGGGAGGTATTGCAGATATATGGGATAGAAGGAAAGCTGTGAAGAACAGTCAAGAGTTTTTACGAGAGTAGTAGAGCTTGTGTTAGGATTAGAAATGGAGAGAGTGAATGGTTTGAGGTAAAGGTGGGACTTCGTCAGGGATGTGTTATGTCGCCTTGGCTGTTCAATCTGTACATGGATGGGGTAGTGCTAGAGGTGAATGCAAGGGTAATGGGTAGAGGGTTGGAGTTGGTTAAGGAAAATGAAGAAAGTGGGAGGTAAGCCAGTTGTTGTTTGCTGACGACACTGCGCTTGTAGCAGGATCAGAGGACGGATTGAGGAGGTTAGTGACAGAGTTTGGGAAGGTGTATGAAAGAAGGAAATTGAAGATAAATGTGGGTAAAAGTAAGGTAATGAGATGTACAAGGGGAGAGAGTGGCAGCAGGCTGAAAGTATTGAGGGGAGAGAGACTGGAGGAAGTGGATAGTTTTAGATACTTGGGTGCGAATGTGGCAGGAAAGGGAGGAGTGGGGGGAGGTAGAATGTAGATTGAGAGAAGCGAGTAAATGCTTTGGGGGATTGAAAAGTGTAATGAAAAATAGACAATTGGGAATGGATGCTAAAAGGAGATTGTATGAAGGAGTGTGCTGACAGCACTGTACGGGGCAGAAACATAGAACATAAGAGAGGAAGTGAGAAGGAGGTTGAATGTGTTTCAGATGAAATGCCTGAAAAGTATATTAGGGGTTACTAGGCTAGAGTGAGAAATGAGGAGGTGAGGAGGAGAACAGGGGTGGAAAGGGAATTGGGACATAGGGTCGATGAAAGAGTATTGGGATGATTTAGACACCTGGAAAGAATGAGTGAAGAAAGATTATTAGAAGAGGTGTGGAAGGCATAGGTGGAAGGAGTGAACATGAGGGGGCGTCCTAGGATGAGATGGATGGATGGGGTAAAAGGGGCACTGGGAAAGAGAGGAATGTCTGTTAAGGAGGGACGGAAGAGGACAGAAGATAGGGGTGAGTGGAGAAGGGTTGTGTATGGATGATGCTGTGATGCATGAGGGGGAGTGGGTGGGGGGTGAGGGATTATGCATGAGAAATAAATTGACGCAGCCCGAAGGGATTTCTCCCCGTCTTCTCATTTTCTGCATGAGGGGGTCACCGAATTAATCAAGCGGCCTTGTTGTGGATGTGCTGTGTTTTGCGACACTGCTTCTGGCCCAGGGCAGTGGACAAGAGTGGAGTATGTAGGGGATGGAATGGGTGGGAGTGGTTTCTATGCCTTTTTCTTTTATATTGTTACTAGTACTATCATCAATGCCATTACTATCATTGCATTACTATCAACATTGTTACTCTTATTAATTTCATTGTTAATACTATCACTATCATTAATATATTAATATATGTCGACATTCTCTTCCACTTTCGGGCACTGTAAATCTGACTAAATTCGCCTGGCCAAAACAAAATAAAATACCGGAAAAAATGTAAAATAGCTCTACTCCTGCAACATACACCACCAAAAGGGCCTCAGTGAGAATACAGAAGCGAGTCGACCAATCGCGTGGCATCTGCTAAAGACGGGACGACGCAGCTGCTAAAGAATGAACGCAGTCAATGGCACAGCTGTAATGCAACCAGAGACTCACAACACTCATGTTGCAAACACAAGGCCAGAGTAAAATAAGAATATATAGAAATAAAAATAGAATAGATAATAATGAAAAAAACTATATATATATATATATATATATATATATATATATATATATATATACTGTATATATGTATGTATATATATTAACCAGGCGTCTAGGGAAGTGACAAAAAAATAAATAAATTAAAAGAAAATTACATCTTTCAGAAAGACTAATTCATTCAAGGCACAGGAGCCTTTAACCGTTCAAGTTATAAAGATACAAATTTCCGATGTAATGCACCAAACCTCATACACTTCCCATACATGTGCGCGTGCGTACACACACGTACATACTACATATGAAACTGCATAGGCTTTTCTTTTAATGTTACTACAAATACGTACATAAGTACACATAACAGGAACAGTAATTTTATAATATATATATATATATATATATATATATATATATATATATATATTATATGTAAAATAGAGACACGGCTAGTTGCCGTATGTGGGTACTGAATATAGTCAATACTCCAGACATTGGTGACAACACTACGGACCAGAACCACGCAGGATTCTCTAAGATTAGAGATTCATATCTACTCAAGAAAAATGCTGATCACTTCGACACAAAAGTGGACACACACACACGCACAAAAACACAAACACAGGCTTCACTGGTTACAGGTGAAAGTCGACCAGTCAAGACTTTCCAATATATTTGGGCGTCGCTCGAGATTGTCTCCACAAGGACGGAAGCGCTGGTAAACGATAGTCCATATATGGACGTCTATATCTCACGGGGAAAGTGTAAAAAACATGGGGGTAAAAGATGGAGGCATGAAAAATATAAAAAAATAAATTAAACATAAGTAACCTTGAAACAGACCATTTCGAGAACAAGCTGTCCTTGCAAGTGCTGATTCATATATATATATATATATATATATATATATATATATATATATATATATATATTATTTTTTTTCCTGGTTGGGGGCTAAAATTGTGCGAGCACCACCGCCACTACATGTTATCATACCATCCTACTACCCCTTAATCTACCTGATGGACCTCTCAACACACACACCCAAAATCGTTCCCACGAGAACAGGACGTCAGAGAGCATCACCCCCCTTCACTCGCCCTCTTATTCCAATTCGCTTGCACATCCGATCCTGTAGAGCCACTTGCCTCTGCAGTAGCAACACCCTGGTCTTCCATCGTCAGCATTACTCCTGAAGAAGGAGAGCCATTCATGCTGTTTACGGGGAGCCTTTGAAGAGCCAGGACCTTACAGACTTTTTCCTCGTTCCGGGGTGGATGAAGGTCCCTGACTAGACAGCAAGTAGGACAAGCATGTCACTTGAAGCTAAAGGTCTTTCAAAAGATCTACAGTCCACCGTTTCATCATGGAAGTGTACCTTTTTGTAAACTTGTTCCTGGCAAGAGATTTAATTAATTTTGGGGGAATATTTCTCGACCATCTCCGGTTGAAGGGGCAGTGTCCTTCAGCACAGCTGACCCGAGCGGAGTGGCGCGGCGGGAGAAATGGCATGACCCTGCATCCACGAGGTGCTGCTAAGATTAGGGACCAACAAATGCGTGTTTGGATGGGTGTATGCTTTGACTGGCCACCCACCCTATAAAGGGGAAAGGGTCTTTCGTATGTATACATGTATATATGCATGTATGTTATGTATGGCGCAGCTGTTGTGAAACAAAAAGTCGCCTCATATAAAGATACATCTTGTCGCGTTTCAGATAAGATAACGTGATTTCCTGCCAAATGTGAAAATCATGATTAACAATACCCCGTCGTTCTTAAACAGCGACACAATACTTAAATAAACAGCAATTTGTCAATATTGCTTAAGGAAACAAGAAAAAACAAAGCCAAAAACAATAATTTCCATTTCTACAACAAAGACCACGAAAACGTTGAACTTTAGTTTCCCTCCCCCAACACTAGAAACTGCAAACTGGGAATACTACAGGATATACCAGAAGGGGGTGGGGGGCGTACAGGCGTGCAATCTGGAAAGCAGCAACAGCATATGGCGAGCGAAGAGGAGAATAATATAGGGTGGGTGAGGGGGCCGTGTGGATGGAGAGGCTGAGAGTCGAGAAGCGAAGAACAAAGATGAAGGAAATTGACAAAAAGAGAGGCATATGGGGGAAATTGACGAATGGAAAGGGGAGAAGGGGTGGAAGAGGGAAGGAGAAGAGGAAGAAGAAAGAACGATATCTACTGAGAAGATGACTAGGGGAGGGGAGGATAGGGAGAAAGACAGGGAGAGGGAGAGGGGTGAGGAAGGGAGGAGGGAGGGAGATGGTGTGAGAGAGGGGTTGGAGCGAGATAAGGAGGGCGACAGAGTAGGAGAGGTAGGAAGGGAGAGAGGGAGGGAGATGGATAGAGGGAGAGTGAAGGAGATGGACAGAGGGAGAGGGAAGGAGATGGATAGAGGGAGAGGGAAGGAGATGGATAGAGGGAGAAGGAGGGAAATGGATAGAGGGAGAGGGAGTGAGATGGATAGAGGAAGAGGGAGTGAGATGGATAGAGGGGGAGGAAGGAAGACGGAGAAAGAGAGAGAGACCGAAGGGGGGAAAGACGGAGAGAAAGAAAGGGGGGAGGAAAAGGAGAAACCGACGATGAACACAAACGACCTGTCAGACATCCCCGAGGCCGACCTGCATCGCCTCGAGTTCAGAATCTCTCGGGTCGCCCTCGAGAGAAAGACACTGCTGACGAAGAGGAGGAGGAGGAGGAGGAGGAGGAGGAGGAGGAGGTGGTCCATCTGCTCTGTGTATTTCCATGATCTAAAATACGCAGGACCCATCTCGCTTGTTAACCTGCACACGCACTTGTGTCCTTAAGATAACGTACATACAGTATGTACACAAGTGACACGGTGACGTGTGTGTCCGTACATATACTGTACTAGATCACTTTTTTTTTTTTCAGAAACTTCAATTTTTTCCTGTTTTTGGCCATGCCCCAGCAGCAGATCACTCTTACAAAAGAAACGAGAATGGGAGAGGGGAGAGAAGGAATGTGGAGGAAACAAAGGGTGGAAAGCGAATGACGTTCACGGAAGGAATAAAAATCATTGACGAACAAAAATGATGGCGATGAGAATTATGGCGATGAAGGTCTGGGAGGGGGAAGGGGAGGGGAAAGAGGTTAATCGCCAAAACTGATGAAATGTGGGAAGGAAAGACTGCGGCAAAATGACGAAGAGACATGGGGGAATGAAGGAAGAAAAAAATATATATATACATACGAGTGAGGGGAAGTGGAGGGTGCGGAATAAAAAACTAAAAGAAGAGGAAAGGGAGAGGAAGAGGGAGGGGAAAAGGATGGAGAAGGGAAAGAGGGAGGGGGAAAGGAGAGGGAAGGGGAAGGGGCAGGGAGAGGGAAAAAAAGAAGAGGAAGGAGAGAAGACGTGGACTAATCCAAGTTGCTTAATCTCCACTCGTGACATAACAATACGGTACTGCTCAAGTGGTGATAATGTACCACCTGACCCCTTGCTCAAACTGATGCCCTACGAGATCTTAAACAAGGGCACGGCTTTAGTTTACAGCGGGTGAGGAAATGAATAAATAATAAAAAAAATAAAACTATACGAGGATATACGTGTGTGTGTACGTGTGTGCGCGCCTGCACGCGTGTATGTGTATGTTGTGTCTGCAATAGAGTTCTCACCCCTCCTCCTAGTCATCATCTTCAATCCGGCAACACGATTTTCCGGTTGTTGCTTTGGGTAACAATCCAACGTTCGGGCTGAAGAGAGCGATTCATCAAACGATGACATTCACCCGTATCACCGCCGCCGCCTTCAATTTGGTGACGCACCTCGAAGAAAAATGATCTTAGACCACACGACGATTTCAGTCCTCCAAGAGGTGCCCCCAAGGACCGTACCGGTAGTTTGTAGTTGGACGTAATCGCGTCGACTACCATTACACGACAGTACATACTTTCATTTAAATAAAAAACACTTAAAACAGTCGCTTCATTGTGCTCTTCCTTTGTAGGCCTATTCAACAAAGGTCACTCTTGCTCGCTCTTTGACCTTTAGGTAACCTTAGGAAGAAGTTCAAAAGCTGTGCCGCACATGCAACCCGACTCTCTACACCGACCTTGTATCTGAACAACTTGACTGGCGATTCCATTCTGCACGGGGAGAAGTTGTGGTAGAGTTACCTAATTCGTTGTGTAGCATCAAGAAATAAATTGAAGCTGTACACACCGTCGTGTTTATTTTTTTTTCTTCTTAAAATCTTCATCAGAGGCCTTTACCTGGCTGAATAGAATCTTGAGGTGAAACAAATCAGCATTATATATATATATATATATATATATATATATATATATATATATACAGGATCTCGTCGCCTCTGAAGGGCTAAAAAGAGTGGTTTATGTCATTTGTACCTTTGTATCTGTGCCTCAATGAAATCGCCTGGTGTTAGCCAGAATAAAATCTGCAAAGAATCATCGGGTCCACTGGAGTAGTATCCTCTTTACCTAGAGGAATTGTGTTTCTAGTTCGACTTGCTAGACTATTCTATTCAGATGAAGGGCGTCTAGGGTATTACTTTTTTCTGCGAAATCTAGCGCTTCCATCCTTAGGGAAAGAAGCGATTAGCAAAAGTTAAAAGTGATCAGCATTTTATTGATTTTTCAGGAGATTGTTCTCCAATCATAGCCCGCGTGGAGCAATGGGTAACGTTTCTGCCTCGGAGCGCGGAAGGTCTCTGTTCGATCCCCGGGAAAGGCAAAGCACTTTCATGGCTTTGCAACCCCCTCTCTCTCCACAACGGCAGACATCAGAGGTGCGGTAGGTCAGTGTCGCATATATATATATATATATATATATATATATATATATATATATATATATATATATATATATATATATATACACACACACACATATATACTAACACCTAATCAGTATGGTCGAGCTGATTACACCGACTTCAGATTTCATTGACAACCACGGTCATTCCTACATACCAAAACTTCGCATTCACTTCTCACCACGCATAAAACTTTACCGTGCCGTTTTAAGCCACCGTGGTAAGGTACAAAGCTGCATAGTTCCTCAATGGATAGACCGGTTCTGCAGTGGATCACTAAAGTTGAATCGCATTCTCCAATCACTAGAGAGGCATGTAGACCAACCTAATCACCATTCCGTCCCGGCGTTCACCGGAGCAAAAGCGTTCAAAAGCGTCACCATACTTACGGGCTGAATGAATCGCGGAATCTTTCACTTGACCACAAAGCAGCGAGTTCACCCCTTCAATACGGAGTCGTAATGATAGGTTTCTCCCACCCGACGCCCGAAGACGCCATCAAGATTTCTCTGGGGACGAGGGGCTGCACTATGACAAGGGTTTTTCTCGCTCTTCAATTTTTGGGGAATACCACAGAGGACACACCCGTCCACCCATAACAATAAGGCCATCATTAATCGCGGCACTATTCAGGGACTTGACGCGCAAGCCTTCCCCACGACACACGAAAGAGAATATATATATATATATATATATATATATATATATATATATATATATATATATATATATATATATATATATATATATATATATATATATATATATATATATGGGGGATTGGTTTTAATAAATTTATTACGCCCGTGGGCGGCAAACAATAGTACATTTATTACAATATTGTATTAGAGGACATGTCATATAATACATATATTCTTTAAATGGAGAAATATTATAATCATTCAGGATCCCCCGAAATGGGGATGGCGAGATAGTGGTACTATGTAAGTGTTACATACAATCATCATGCCTTGTCTCTGGGGAATATTGTCTGTCACAATGGGTCATTGGAGATAATAATTTTAAGGGTGTTCGCGTTAGGACGGTTATACAGCCTGCACGGTGATCACTGTGGCATATCATCCGTCTGGGAGCCTTGTCACATAGGTTGATTCCCAAGTCTTGAGCCGAGTACTGGCAACATTGTGCCTCCGTACCATGCTCTTGCGTCGGTGTTACTTGTAATATGGGGGGAGAGAGAAATAAAGAGAGCGGAAGAGATCATTTTGGGAGGTCGACTCTAAACCTGTACAACTCGGTCACGTTGACCAATCCACCCACACGAGCCAATTAGGTAAATACACACACGCATACAGAGAAGACGCCTGGCTGCTATCGATCACAGGCTGCTTCTCGCTCCTTCATCCCTTCTTTCTTCCTCCTCCTTGTCCGCCCCCCTCCCATCCCTCCCTTGCATGTATGACTCTCGTCTTCCGTGCAATGTCCCCAATGTTACTCGACTTTTTTTTTCTTCTCACGCGACACAACTTCAGCTAAAGCACGCACACACGCGCGCGCACACACACACACACACACACACACACACACACACACACACACACACACACACACAGAAAAGAATTATTTGGATATTTCTGCCCGTAATACCCTAATAGGACATAGAGCAGTTTTTGTCGGAATATAAATACATATATATATATACATATATATATATATATATATATATATATATATATATATATATACTTACAAACCCGTAAAACATTTTATCTGGAGTGATGTCACAGCAGGGGTGGGCGGGTGAGGGTTGTTCTTTCAAAAAACCGGTTTTTGCCTCACGTCCACCGTTACCGGGCAGGTTCCGGAAACGGGACCCAACAGCGCCCACCCGCCCCCTCATCCCAAAGCCTCGGACCAACAACATTAACCGAGACGTTTTGGAACCCCTTTCCTCCGCACGTTCCAAGTAAAATAAAGTAAACAAAATACTAACAAATATATGTATGTATGTATGCATGTATATATATATATATATATATATATATATATATATATATACATATATATATATACATATATATATATACATATATATATATATATATATACATATATATATATATACATACGCACACTATATAATTTTATCGTGGGCTTCGCCACATGATTCTTTTCAATTCCGGCGATACCTTCGGCCAACTTCACCAAGATTTATCTTATCTTGACCTAATATCAAAGTTATTCTCGTACCTCCCTATTTTGATCCCCCTCCCCCCTGGCGTCAAACTCTCACCCGCGCGTAGCAAAGCACTCGTAATCAATCCTTCAAAATTCCAAACCAGTTCTCCCAATCCGTGCACGAACGGCTTCCCTCCA
This sequence comes from Oratosquilla oratoria, assembly GCF_046742065.1. NCBI lineage: Eukaryota > Metazoa > Arthropoda > Malacostraca > Stomatopoda > Squillidae > Oratosquilla > Oratosquilla oratoria. Next base: position 31,918,258 of record NC_134801.1, on the reverse strand, counting down.
ACTCAAACCTCTTCAAACCACGACGTTAACGACCTCACTCGTGGACTGTAGACTAATTGGTCGTTTATAGGTCCTCGCCAATTAGACATGGGTAGCTGGCACGAATCATCCGGACGGCCCTCCTCCGGGCGAGGTCGTCCCCTCCCCCCTCCTCATGTTATTGAAGCAATGCTCGAGGGTGCCTGAAGGGTGCCTCTGTGTGGCACTCGCCCGTCCCCGGAGAGGAATTCATTAAACGCGCCCTCTACTACGCAGATATGGGCAGCTTGCCCCCAAAGTTGAAAGAACGCCCCACTAGGAGAGGAAAAGAGAAAAAATATATAATAATAAGAATAATAAATTAAACGCCAAGTAAAAATACGCCATGGTAGCGATTGGGTTACAGGAGAAAAATAGAAACAAAAAAAGTATCCGTCATAATGCATCATAAAGCTTCTGTTGATTTAGTTACTACGTCATAACGCTTCTGTTGATGTAGTTACTACGTCATAACGCTTCCGTAGGTGGAATTCCTACGTCATAACGCTTCCGCAGATGGAATTCCTACGTCATAACGCTCATGTGGAAGGAAGACGACTGGTAACCGCGGTAGAGGACGACCCCGACGAGACCGTGAGAGCCTTCGGCGTTTGCGTAGTCAGATGCCATTGATCGCGAGGCGTCGGGTTACATTTGTAGGTCAGACATTTATGTGCCGAATTTACCTACTCCGGTGGGGGATGAGGAGAGCATCCTCCAGTCCCCCACCATGTAGGCCATGTACGTAAACATCGACTCCCAAATATGGAACAATAGGATTATTATTTTTTTTTATCGGAAGGGGGAGCTTTAGGCCTTGTCCCACCTGGCGGCTGGTTATGAAAAAATATATATTTTTATGCTATAAGGGGAAAGGGATAGTGGGGGGAGGGAGAGGAGGAGAAGGGGGGGGGCTGGAGGGAGAGGGTTTGTCCACGTCCCCTGAACAAGGGAAGCTCGTATTATCGCTGACCTATTGTTATGTGTAAAGCACAAACAAGGTAGACAATCGACCGAAAAAAGAAACATTTCCTAAATCAACTCGGGTGGAGTGGTGTCACGAATTATCGTAGCAATTCATTTCGTCTCCGTGTACACAGAGCTTGTGATTCACCATGGCCTTGGATCACGTGCTGGTCTCGTGACCTTACCCTCCTGGGTGAGAACTTAAAGCTCGTATATTGCCCGGTCCGTGGTCATGTATGTGTGTATGTGTGCGTTTCATGTTTCCTTGGCAATAACCAGCGCTTCTATCCTTGGGGATAATATCGCACAGCAGCGATGAATTAGATTCCTCTTAAGTGTCATTCCTCAACCTTTCCAAAGGACAGTTGCTTACAAACGCCATCCTCCCTAGCCGCCGTGCGGTTTTATTCAGCTAAAGAAAAAAAATAGACAATCAAAGGGGGATGGCATGGGATGCAACGATGCAAAACTCAAAGTATTAAGGGCGCGCACACACACACACAATTTGTATTCGCATCATTACACCATCTTTTATCACTATAGTATTAGTATCATAACATAGTGCCCGCCTATTCTGTATCATACTAGCACCATCACCAGCACAGAATAAAACCTGTAAAGGGCGCCGTGCTCGAAAGGTCAAGAGGTTCTTCAGTGGGTCGCCGAACTGATAAAGGAAGAGGAGATGGAGACAACTGTAATTATCGAAACCAAAGGACAACACCCGGAGTAACCCTTGGCGGGCTAAGTGGCGAAGTCCGCAGATAAGAGTCCAACCCTGAGACCTCACCAAGGTTGAAGTGTCAACCTTAACAGCCGACCCAACTTGTACTACTATTACTACTACTAGTAATAGTAGAAAAAAGTCTCTATAAGCATTTTGGGGGAGGGGGAGGGGGAGAGTGAGAGTGAGAGAGAGAGATTGCAACAAAGCCACGAGATTGCAAGCCAGCCCACAGGAATGCACTCTCCCTAATCACTGGGCAAATTTGAAGGATCCCCTTAATCACCCCCAAAACAATGACGAGCTTTACGAAGTGTGTGCGTGTGCGTGCGTGCGTGCGTGCGTGTGTGTGTGTGTGTGTGTGTGCGCGCGCGCAACCCGACCTGAAAGGGGGTCCCCACCGGTCCAGACACTTTCAGGGCCGAAGTCAGTCTCCTCAGAGACACCGACTCTTTAGTCTGAACTTAAGACACCATTTTTTTTTTTTCGACAAGCGCCTGCCTCCTTGGATGTCTGTCCATCTGGCCTGCCGCCAGGCGATTTCGGTCAATTTAAAACCTATTGGATGCATCTCATACAAGATGACATACGTGCTAGTCTTTTCGAGGTCATGGCTATATTGAGAGCGGGTAGTGCTACTTTTTATCCCCAATTCTCAACTCAACAATCCGACACTCAAAACCCCAAGAAGCCCTTAAAAACAAAGAAAAAATATTAAACAAGATGCAGATGAACAAATGAATACAAAAAAGAAATAGAAACTAAACAAATAAACCCAAGATATATATATATATATATATATATATGAATCACAATGGCAAAAGCCGACAAGACTGTGAGAATAAACACCTTGTGAGATCGAAACCTTTATTGGTACTACGTTTCGCTTGTTACAGCTTTTTCAAGTACAGATATGACACACACTCTGAGCACATATAAGCCAACAGGGAAGGAACTGGGAGAGGTTATCAGGGAGGGGTGGGTGGTAGGTGGAGGGGGAGGGGGGGAGGAGGGGGACGGGTGGGACTTGGTGGAGACAAAGGAGGACATTTCGGACAGTTTGTTGAAGTGGACTAAGGGGGACATTTCATACATTTATTTAATGCGGGTAACAGATGGATGATAGGAGGGGCGATGTTAAACATGCCTCTGTTCTGCTCAATGGTTTTGAAGCTTTGAATGGCGGCCGCTTCGAGGCATTTCCTCCTCACCCTGTCTGGTTCACTAAACAGAAGTTCTGCGTTATCCCAATCCATCAGGTGGTCGTTGGTGTTCCGGTGGATAACACAGGCGTTGGTGGTGATGTTGTTCCGGGAATCGTAGCGATGCTCCCGGATCCGGGTCTTCAGGTCACGGGAGGTCTCACAACATCACCACCAACGCCTCGAAGCGGCCGCCATTCAAAGCTTCAAAACCATTGAGCAGAACAGAGGCATGTTTAACATCGCCCCTCCTATCATCCATCTGTTACCCGCATTAAATAAATGTATGAAATGTCCCCCTTAGTCCACTTCAACAAACTGTCCGAAATGTCCTCCTTTGTCTCCACCAAGTCCCACCCGTCCCCCTCCACCTACCACCCACCCCTCCCTGATAACCTCTCCCAGTTCCTTCCCTGTTGGCTTATATGTGCTCAGAGTGTGTGTCATGTCGGCTGGACCGGATGGGACGCGACGGACTCATAGGACACTAACCAGGACCGTACAGCGCTACAAATATTGTCATAATTAAACACATGTACATGTAACTTATTGTAAAAGGCATACTTGTATGCCTTCTAGGAATATGGGTAGAGACCCAAACAAGATGTACTTCTTGTGAATCAATAAATGTAAATGCCATGTCTGTACTCGAAAAAGCTGTAACAAGCGAAACGTCGTACCAATAAAGGTTTCGATCTCACAAGGTGTTTATTCTCACAATATATATATATTAACAAATAATACAATTATACAACTTAAATAAAACGAAAACAAATAAATAGAAGTAATTAACAATTAAAACAAATGAACACATAATAAAATCAGTGAAAATACGAAAACAAACCACATTACTGCGCCATGGGATTTCCTTTAGCTTGAGCGCATCTCCCACTCCTGAGGCTAGTTACATGGAACCCTAAGGGGGAAAAAAATCCGAAGACTGGGTTACAGAAAATCCTGGGGGAACTAATGGGCGACCTTACTGCGTGGGCACTAACCCCCCACCCACCCACCGGGGAGTGGGGGAAGGTCGCAGAGTACCCCCCCCCCCACCTCGACTTGGGCAGGGGGAAAGAGGGTCACCCCTCCTAACAAACATGTAAGGCACTACAGGATGACAAGAACACTTTCCAACACTCTACAAGTAGAGTAGCAGGTTGGTATGTAGGTAGATAGGTAGCATAGGGAGAAGGGACAGAAATTGAAAGGAAGCTGGAAGAAAGTGGAGGAAGAAGGAAAGAGAGAAGTATATAAGGGAAAATGAGAAGACAAAAAAAAATTAAACAAACAAATAAATAAAAATGTACAAGGAAAAAATGTGAACGGTAGGAAGACTGGGCGGAAGGTAGGAGCGGACGTATACACCGGCTCGCTGGTGTAGTAATACAGCTATCCAAAGTTCGGTCCCCCCCAAGAAGTTCGGGCTTGTGGACCCACAGACCACACAAACACACTATAGTTTCCTCTGTTGTCGTGTCATTTCATTACAAAAATAAACAACTCGACAAATAAAAATAAACAGATAAATAAATAATAATTAAATGACAAATACAATGAAGTTGAATAAAATAATCGTTTCCCTATCCTGGAGCGGATGTGTGTGTGGCGCAACGCGCCTCTCCACGTTTGAATATCTAATCGTCTACCGAACATTCAGTTTCGAATCCTTCTGCCAAGTCGCATCATCAGGTGCAACGTACACAGGTACACATGCATTCTATGTATGTGTATGTGTATATATATATATATATATATATATATATATATATATATATATCAGGAGGACACGACGCCTATGGCGACAACAGTAACAATATAAATAGTAATAATGATGATAATACCAATAATACTTCGGCTGCTTCTTCAAGCATGAAGGATCTACTGGCATGGCTTTTGGAATTGCCATTCACGACCTCCCGTATGTATACTTTTTCTTTTCACTGCCGTCAGGCGTTTTATTCAAACTGAGGCAACTCTCCTTCAGAGGGAGATTCTTTGTTTCCGATTAACACCAAACGATTTGTTCCAGCTGAGAGCGCTATTGTACTAGATGAGCCAAATTTTGCAAGTAATTCGCAACATCACCCCCGACCCCCATACTATAAAAGAGTTTAGTGACACCCCTCCGGGCCAGAGTCACGCAGCGTTCTTTCCATGATCGGAGACATATCTCCACTCAAACAAAAATGATGACCAATTTGTTCTCTTAATATCCTTCCGTTCTGCAACTGCCCTCCTTCATTCTCTCCTTCGCTACCTTCGAGACTCCACCTCTGCGGAGCAATATTGGAGAGAACAACTGGTTCTGGATGTCGAAATACCTCCACACACCACTCCAGCTTCCTGGGGTTTACGCCCCAGATGAATAAAATCGCCTGACGGCTCATTTATCGAGTTTGGTTGTTGCTGGGCAGGCGGCCTGGAGCCATCATGTGAAGAGTGCAAGGCCCTAACACACACACACACACACACATTCCTCTTTCTGGTGATGTGTACATGTTCCTCTTCATTGCTACCGAATTCCATCTAGTCACTTTCATACTGCCGTTAGATCTTATTCTGAGGGTAGAAAAAACACCAATATTCGAAATTACCACTTCTGAAAACCACAAGAGAGAGAAAGAGAGAGAGAGAGAGAGAGAGAGAGTTGCGCAATAAATTGTTTTTGTTTTTTGTTCGACATCGTTCGGCTTTGACAAAATCGAATGGCACGCCACGGTCAACCTCGGTGCCACGTGGCACAGACCCACGTGACGGGGGTTGGTGACCCCTTCAGCCTTCACCAGACACTCGGAGAAAAAACACACACACACACACCAATAACGAAAGGTATGGATGGGGGTGATGTCTGAAAATAAGGGCCTTTTCACTCACTTCCTTTGCATAAGTTGTACTGGTTCTATCGCCCCTTTCACTAAGGGGGGAGAATAAATTAGTAAAAATCGTCCATAACAGCTAAGGGGTTAGTTGGGGGGTTTCCACGAGCGAGTGAAATCGCCTGGCAGAAATCGGACTAAATCCACAAGTCAACGTCAGTGAAAGAGGCATTTAAAGAGCTCCTTTCCCGACCCCCACCCCACCTCACATCACCCCCAAGAGCCTTGAGACTGATGACGAACATTAAGAACGACATCAACCCCTTCGATATAAACCCTTGAGAGTTTACGGTAGACAATATTATTATTATCTTCATTGTATCTATTTGTTATTTTATCATTTTATTTTCATTTTCGTAACAATTAGTGTCCCTGTGCTTTGGGAGATATTTAAGACGGAATACAATGAAAGTGACATATATATATTTTTTTCATTTATTCATTTACTTTTCGCAACTAGCCGGCGACAGGGGGGTGTAGGAGTGGTTGGGGTAGGCTGAGGGTGAAGGGGACATCACCGATTAACCCCAAGACTTCGGTGCCGCTCTTCACTTTTCTCTCTCTCTCTATTTCCAGAACCTGGGTGGTTAACTTGGTCCCCTACTAGCCCTCGCCCTGATCTTATTAAACCTCTTTCGTACCGGGTGGCACTTTCCCTTCCATTCTGACTGACTGCCACCTGACTATTTCATTCATCTCCTTGGCACCAAACGTGTGTCCCTTCCGCATCCATTGACGATCATGCACCACGGCTATTGGCAATTCGGTCCACTGCCCTCCTGGGGAGTGCTGAATACCTTGACATTTTTATCCTGCATTCTGCAGTGAGTCTACATGGCACTGCTCCATTTCCCTTGCTCTTCTACAGCAACGCAGTTAAAGACGCAGCCATTGGGAGCCAGCACGTGGTCGTCCTGAGAGAGGGGCATCGGAGAGAGTCGTCTCTTCCAACCGACCATCTTCAAATCCCGAGGGCGCAACTGGACCCAAAATCTTTATCACGGAGAACTGACGATGATCCGTTCTTCCTTTTATCCGGTGACAGAAAAACAGACCTGTGTGTGTTTGTGTATGTGTGTGTGCGCGTGTATTCATATATACATTTACACGCAGATACACACACAATGTACGGGTGGCAGGGTGGTGAGGTAAACACAGAAAACAGCTGTAGTATTTATTACCTAACGTTTTATCAAACTGTTTCTGTAATTACTTCACCTCCCTGCCACACACCACTAAAGCGAAATATTATCACGTTTGTAAATCACACAAAAATACCCATACCGAGGTGAAAAAAAAATCTCTACATTTCGACTGCCAGCTGCAATCCTTACCACGACTGAAGAGGGGTGCAGCTGGCAGTCAAAATATATTTCTCTTTTCTTCACTATATTAATTACAGTTTCTTTGTGGTACCCTAAGAAAATAATATGCTTTTCTTTGCGTTTGGCTATCGAGTGCGCACGCGCGCGTGCGTACGCACACATCTTATGTGTAAGCGTGCATGCGCGATCCCAACAACAACCCTAAGAATGCCTGCAGAAATAGATATGGCCACTGCAAACTAAACGCAGAAAAACAAGACCACCTGCATACGACACGATGCACACAGCTGCTGCGAATCGACACGTCAACTTGGCAAAAGTAAACAAACCCCCTAAAAATGTAGGGCCCGGGCGTGCGGCGCTCACAAAACCACTTCCCGAAACATTACCCCCTACTAGACTACACTATCTGCGAGACCGTCAGCACTCGAGGCCAAGGTTAGTACACCAGACACATGGTCGAAACAATGCCCTGCACTACGTGTTCCTCGGTATAATAGCCAAGACAGCCAGTGAGCTAGTTTCGTATGTTAGACCTTAGACTCTTTCTCATACAAACACGTACAGGTGCACTTCATTACGCCAAGAACTTCCTCAAGGACATGTCGGGTTCAAGGCACGCTACTGTTGTCGTTCTCGTCTTATTCTCTTGTGTTTATCCCCATACTTATGTACTGTTGTTCTACTTCTGCCTCCTGGAGAAGACCAATTTCCAGCACTAAACTAATCTCTAATCCCCATTAGTTTTCAGTGGGGGAGAACCACTTACAACACTCGGTAGCTCCTGAGGAGTCCATGCCCCCTCACCAGGTGGAAAACCCTGGACGGGACCCCCTTCCACCACACCCGGACGAGACAAAACCCGCACTCAGCAGATGTGCATGAAGAGTCGACCTTTCCTTATCAAACTGTACTGATAACAGTTAACACTCCGCGATGATCATGCCTTGGTAGCAGGTTATTTTTGTGGATAAGAGGTCAGCCAGACATGGCCAAGATCAAAATCTGTCGTCTAAGGGCGCCTTTGAAGCGTGCCGAACATTAATTCGAACACACGCACACACATAGGCTTGCTGGTATAGTGGCATCGCGCTCGACAGCTCATTCAGCGACTCGAGTCCCCACCTAGGTATGAAAAACATTACAACACTGCAAGCCGGCACCACAGCTCTGGTGAGCAAAAGCTCTGTGTGTGTGTGTGTGTGTGTGTGTGTGTGTGTGTGTGTGTGTGTGTGTGTGTGTGTGTGTGTGTGTGTGTGTGCGCGCGTGCATACGAACACAGCCTTCCCTCGAAAACCTCTCTGTAATGCATGCTGACATTCCGCAGTCATCGTGCACTTGGCAGCACACCGCTGACAGTCAAACGGTTCATGTATATGTGTCTATATACTTCCGCGTACAGTACTAAGTTATCCGCAAACGTACGTTTTGGCAAGAGATCTTATAATTATGCATTTATAGGTGTTCCCATTTCATGTATTCCCTGTATAATCTTTTTTAACGATTAACTTAGTACAGATTTTGGCTGCGTATAAAATCCACTGTATACTCCATATTGAACATAAATTCTTCTTACAATTTTTCAATTTATGAAAAAAATTCAGGAAAGTAGGTTGTTAGTAATTTGAAGATTATGTAGACACACACACTCACACACGCACATAGAATAAATATATAGTGGTAAAATATCATGGCACGTTGGACAATCATCTAACAAGTTTCAAACAACCTTTACCGTAACGAAGAAAATTTAGAGGGGCGGGGGGGTTGACCAAGTCGGGATTATATCCAACAATGTCAATTCATTGTTTCTTAATTTTAAATAAACATACAAACAAGTAACTAAAATAAAGAAGATAAATATAAAGTCACACAATCGTGAAAAGCACAATCACAATGCAACCGAACTCGCTGAACATCCACAGCTCCGTAATCAAGAACCAACGAAGCTTCTGGTATTCCAAGTCTTCAGAATAACAAAGATACAATTCTCCCGAACTAAATCAAGCGTCCAGATCGGGAAAATAAATGTACGAAAAGTCCAGCCCAGGACGTGAATGTTAAGTCTTCGCATCCTTCACACCTTATCTCACAAGTATAAAGGAGCTTCTCCCTTGACCCCACCCCCCCAGCCCGAGAGCGCTGTCCAATGAAAACACGTGCTGTTTGGCTACCTAAGGCCGCCGGTATTGCGCAAGAGAGATCAGGTGCAACGGATTGACTGCACACGTGCACACAAATCACCCAGCAAATATGGATAAAAAATGGAGATATAATACATCAACCCCAACAATTAAGAGCTTAAGGCCACAACTGTACCAAAAACCTTGCATAGCAAATTCATTGATCATGTCAGGCTAAGTGGACAAGGAGACTAGGGGGTTATCATGAGCCAGAGATAAAAATCGTGTAGCAACTTTGACGCCCTCCGGACTCTCTTGCCTTTTGTACGGTCTGTTTAACCTTGGCGAAATATTCGTATATATTAAAAGTAAAGAACAACTAATTCAATAATCCCTTTCGTCGCCAACAATTCACCATAGCTTTATCTTTGGGGGCTACTATGGCACTGGTATTGAGAATCTTATTCATGTAGAGGCAAGTGGGAAATCTGGGTATATACGAGTGCGATATTAAACAACGGGAGTGTGGGAAGTCACGTCGGAACGTGTGTTTGATACGAGATGATCAGTTTCTTGAAGGAAAACGCGGAGAGAATGTATACAGGTGTTGATGGCCCTAAAATATGATACAATCGATTTACTGGGAAGGGAAGGTGTGAAAGTGAGAGGGACGGTATTCAAGTAAAACGTGTGATACTCTAAGGGAGCCCCATCTGAACTGGTGGAGAAAGTGTCATCAGCCACAAGTGAGTGAGTGAGTGAGTGAGTTTTTGTGTGTGTGTGTGTGTGTGTGTGTGTGTGTGTGTGTGTGTGTGTGTGTGTGTGTGTGTGTGTGAGAGAGAGAGAGAGAGAGAGAGAGAGAGAGAGAGAGAGAGAGAGAGAGAGAGAGAGAGAGAGAGAGAGAGAGAGAGAGAGAGAGAGAAGGAGAGGGAGGAGTAAGGAGATGGGGAGAGGAGAGAGAGAAGAGAATTTTATGCTCAGTATGCCACTGATGAAAGCCACTGATGATGTGTCCACAAGCTCAATGGCAAGATAACCATTATGTTATATCAGTCTTTCAAGGTCATATCAGACTGAACCTGCTGTATTTGCATTCATTATCTTCAAGGTTAGAGATAGCTGTAAAAATATGCTGTGTACTGGGTTATGTTTTTTTGGTGCTGTTGTTTAGTGCTGTGCAATCACTATGCCACCCAAAAACCACTCCCAAATCAACAGATTATTCACATCAACGGACACCGTTACCCCCCTTTTAGTCTGTTAATGAGAGGTAGTACTGTATATATATGTATGTATGTATGTATGTATGTATGTATATATATATATACATTAACACACACACACACACAGGTAGTTGCTGACTTACAAATGATAGACTTTAAAACTGTCTGGTTGGCAGGCATAACTCTCGCTTGCCAGACAGTAGAAAAGTATACTGTATCTAGTTTTCTTAAACATAATTTTATCACAAGCCATTCCAAGGTTCCATACACCTATACTGAAAACTTTGTCCCAGTTACATGTTGTAAGATTTTTCCTCACTCTTATGTACATCATGATCAAATCTCCCACACAATCTCTTCCAGTGTGGTCAGATTAATTTTGTTCAGTCTTTCTCCAAAAGATCAATTTCTCATGCAAGGAATTAGCATAGTATCTGCATCATCTCCAGTTTATGCATGTAGATGTATGGAATTGGGGGGAGACTGTTCAGGGTGGTCAAAGGTTTAACCTAAGTAACAGATCTTGTGCTAAAGTAGAAAGGGAAGTTTGAGGATATTTTGAAATGAAGGTGGGGCTGCACTAGGGCTGTGTAATGTCACCATGATTGCTCAATATGTACAAATAGTTGTTGAGTTATGACCAGTTTGAGTTATTATTGTGCACTTAAAAAAATTAAAGAGTTCCATTGGTGCGGCATAATACCACTCACGAAAATAAACGTTTCCTGCCACTGATTATGACCCTGCACTCACGTGGTGCACTGGATCAGTCTCTGTCAGGATCGGTGGATGCTGGGTAGGGGCTGTCCAAAAGGTAAATACTGGAAGACCGTGTGGTATATCTAGAGGGGAGAGTAGGGTTTCACTTTATCATTTTTGCATGGTGCAGCCCATGGGACTATGGCTTGACTATAGCTATTTGGCAGGTGTTTGGGGCCGAGTGGGGAATGACTTCTGGCTTCAGGGGCAAAAAGAGAGATGAATGTTGAGCTCAATGCCCATGCACAGGGCAGCTAGGAGAGGTCCCAAAGTGATGACTGCGGCTTCATGGGTGGTGAGAGACATGGCTACTGGAGATGATTATGTTAGTTGGGTTCCGAGGCGATCAGTGCTTTTGACGGATTCCATTGGGCCTTATATACCAGGGAGACTGTTTGAGACAGCCAAGCCAGCTTGCATCCTGTGCACTGGTCGGCAGCTGTCATTGTTGCTCTGACCAGTCCAGTAACTCATGGTCGCTACTTTTGGGAACGCAGCCTAGCTCGTCCCGGCCAAGCTCGCGCTGTGCTTGTCGATTGGCTGAGAGCGAGCTGCCATGAACTGTAGCTTACTCAGTAAAGGATAACTGCCTATCACGCCCCAACGAAAGTCGAGGCTGAAGATGAGGTCATCTGATTTGATTGATGATGATATAGTTTAAAGTCACAAACTCCTCCCATCGGAAGGCTAGGATGGTGCACCTCACAGAGGGCTTTGTAGTGTGGAATTTAATGAACCATGCCCTTGGCTCAACTTCACCAGTGGCAGGATTCAAACTGCCATCCCTTCAACCTTCAACGCAAGTAGTTGTAATACACGTATCCCAGCAGCTGGGATACAAATGCCTCTTATTATGGCGAGGGGTTCTTCTCTGGGGTATGATGGATAATCCTAACATTTTTACCCATACATTTAGAACAATGATCGACTTGTGACCGAATCAACTTACAAATGGTAAATCAGAACCTAACCCAGTCACAAGTCGATGACTACCTATACACACACACACATATGTATATATGTGTGTGTGTTTGAGGTAAAGGTGGGACATTGTCAGGGATGTGTTATGTTGCTTTGGCTGTTCAAATTATCCATGGATGGGGTCAGTGATTAGAGATGGTTAAAGAAAATGGAGAAAAGTGAAAGATAAGCCATTTGTTGTTTGCCGACGACACTGTGTTTGTAGCAGGATCAGAGGAGGGATTGAGAAGTTAGTAACAGAGTTTGGGAAGTTGTGCAAAAGAGAAGTTGAAGATAAAGTGGGTTTAAAAAAAAAAAAAAAAAAAAAAGGGTAGAGGGTGGAGGGGAGTGGAGTGTATTAAGGATGGAATGGGTGGGAATGGTTTTATGCCTTTTGCTTTTTGGCTACCTCCCTTGTAAGGGAAAAAAAAACCTTTGGTATATGTATGTATGTATGTATGTATGTAAAAGTATGGCGATGAGATGTACAAGGGGAGAAAGTGGCAACAGACTGGAAGTGAGTATTAAGGGAGAGACAGGAAGAAGTGGATAATTTGAGATATTTGGGTGTGAATGTAGTGGGAAATAGAGGAGTGGAAGTGGAAGTAGAATGTGGATGGAGAGAAGAGTAAATGCTTTGGGGGGATTAAAAAGTGTAATGAAAAATAGACATTTGGGAATGGATGTTTTGAGGAGATTGTATGAAGGAGCGATTGTGCCGATAGCACTGTATGGGGCAGAAACATGGAACATAAAGAGAGGAAGAGGAGGAGTTTGGATGCATTTGAGATGAGGTGCCTGAGAAGTATGATATGGGTTACTAGGCTGGATAGAGTGAGAAATGAGGAGGTGAGGAAGAGAACAGGGCTGGAAAGGGAGTTGGGAGATAGGGTTGATAAAAGGGTGTTGGCACGGTATGGACATATGGAAAGAACGAGTGAAGAAAGATTAGTAAAAGAGGGGAAGGCAGAGGTGGAAGGAGTGAACATGCTGGGGTGATCTAGGATGAGATGGATACATGGGGTAAAAGGGGCAATGAGAAAGAGGGGAATGTCTGTTGAGGAATGTTGGGAGAGGAGGAGAGGACAGAAGATGGAGGTGAAGGGAGAATGGTTGTGTATGGATGATGCTGTGTTGCATGAGGGGGAATGGGTGGGGGATGGGGGGGTGAGGGAGTATGCGTGAGAAATAAACTCACGCAGCCCAAAGAGGACAGTTTTTTTCTTTTTTTTTTTGCCAATTTAATGAAGTCGCCTTGCTGTGGATGTGGTGTGTCATGTGGTACTGCTTCTGACCCAGGGTGGTGGACAAGACGCAGGGACGACCCATCATCCAGGAGGTGCCAAGATGAGATGTAGAAAAGAGGGTGGAGGGGAGTGGAGTATGCTGGGGATGGAATGGGTGGAAGTGGATTTTATGCTTTTGTTTTTTGGCTACCTCCCTTGTAAGGGGAAAAAAAGCCTTTGGTATATTTATGTACATATACTTATATATATATGATGAAACAAAGAGGGTTGTAGATGAGAAGAAGCAAGCATTCACATATTGGTTACAAAATAGGACAAAAAATCATGAGAGATACAAAGAAAAGAGAAGTAAAGCATAAGATAAAGGAGGCAAAGAGGAGAGCAGATGTGAAATGGGGAGTATAACAGAAAATATTGCAAGTAATAAAAAGATGTTCTAGAAGGAAATCAAGAGAGGAAGATGAGGGAAATCAAGTAGAGAAGAAAAGGTAAAAGGTGCAGATGGAGAGATGATAATGGAAGAGAAGGCAGTGAGAGGAAGGTGGGCAGAGTATTTTAGGGAGTTGCTAAATGTGAAGGAGGGTAAGGTAGTTGCAGTGGCAAGCACTAAGAAAGTGATGAATGAGGAAAATGGAGGAAAAATAAGGAAAGCTGAGGTGAAAGCAGTTATTAAAATGATGAGAGCAGGTGAGGCACCTGGGTTGGATGGGTGTCATGCAGAGTGTCTAAATTAGGGAGGTACAGTGATGGTGGAATGGCTGGTGAGGTTGTTTAACGTTTGTCCAAAAGAGGGTAGAGTGCCAAAGGGCTGCCTCTATAGTTCCACTTTACAAGAGAAAAGGGGACAAGTGTGAGTGTAGTAGTTTCAGAGGGATCAATTTGTTGAGTGTAGTTGGGAAGGCTTATGGGAGGGTTTTGAGAGGATTAGGAGAGGAATAGAGGGAGTAATTGGTGAGGAACAGTATGGGTTTAGGAGAGGTAAAGGTTGTGTGGATCACTTTTTTGGTCAGGCAGATATGTGAGAAAGCTTTAGGAAAAGGTACATACATACACCAAAGGCCCCTTCCCCCTTACAAAGGAGGTAGCCAAAAAAACAAAAACAAAATCCACTCCCACCCATTCCATCCCCAACATACTCCACTCCTATCCACCCCCTTCCTTCCCTCTTATCTTGGCACCTCCTTGATGACAGGTCATCCCTGCATCTTGCCCACTGCCCTGGGTCAGAAGCAGTGTCGCAAGACACAGCACATCCACAGCAAGGCTGCTTCATTAAATCAGTGACCTCCCTCTCCATCCCCTCATGCAGAAAAAGAGATGGGAAGAAATCCCTTCAGGCTGCATCAATTTATTTTGACACATACTCCCTCACCCCCATCCCCCACCCACTCCCCCTCATGCATCACATCATCCATGCACAACCATTCTTCATTCACCCCTATCTTGTCCTCTCCTGTCCTTCCCCAACTGATATTCCCATCTTTCCCAATGCCCCATCCATCCATCTAGTCATTAGTTGCCCCATCATGTTCACTCCTTCCACCTTTGGCTTCCATAACTCTTTCTTTCCATGTTTCCAAACCATCCCAATACTCTTTTATCAACCCTATCTCCCAACTCCCTTTCCAACCCCATTTTCCTCCTCATCTCTTCATTACTCTATCCAACCTAGTATCCCCTATAATACTTCTCAGGCACCTCATCTCAAACACATTCAAACTTCTCTCTGATGTTCCATGTCTCTGACCCATACAGTGCTGTCAGTACAATCATTCCTTTATACAATCTCCTCTTACCATCCATTCCCAAATTTCTATTTCTCATTACACTTTTTAATCCCCTAAGGCATTTACTTGCTTCTCTCATTCTACCTTACTCCTGCCTTTCACGCCACATTCACACCCAAGTATCTAATACTATCTACTTCCTCCAGTCTCTCTCCCTCAGTACTTCCAGTCTGCTGCCACTTTCTCCACCTTGTACATCTCATCACCTTACTTTTACCCACATTTATCTTCAACTTCCTTCTTTCACACATCTTCCCAAACTCTGTCACAAACTTCCTCAATCCCTCCTCTGTTCCTGCTACAAGCACAGTGTTATCAGCAAACAACAACTGGCTTATCTCCCATTTTCTCCTTTTTTTCACTATCTCCAATCCCTGACACACTACCCTTGCATTTACCTCTTTGCACCACCCCATCCATGTATAAATTGAACAGACAAGACAACATAACACATCCCTGAAGTTCCATTTTTACCTCAAACCACTCACTCTCTCCATTTCTAATCCTAACACAAGCTCTACTACTCTCATAAAAACTATTGAAAAGGTAAGGATGTTTTTTGGGTCTTTATGGACTTGGAAAAGGCTTATGACAGGGTACATAGAAAGGCACTGTGGGAGGTATTGCAGATATATGGGATAGGAGAAAGCTGTTAAGACCAGACAGGAAATTTTACAAGAATAGTAGTTTGTGTTAGGATTAGAAATGGAGAGTGTGAGTGGTCTGAGGTAAAGGTGGGACCTTGCCAGGGGTGTGTTATGTTGCTTTGGCTGTTCAATACATACATGGATGGGGTGGTGTGTGAGGCAAATGCAAGGGTAATGGGCCTAGGACTGAAGATGGTTAAAGAAAATGGAAAAAAGAAAAGAAAAATGGGAGATAAGCCAATTGCTATTTGTTGATGACACTGCACTTGTGGCAGGATCAGAGGAGGGATTAAGGGAGCTTGTGACGAAGTTTGGGATGGTGTGCAAAAGAAGGAAGTTGAGGATAAATGTGGGTAGAAGTTGATGAGATGTACAAGGGGAGAATGTGGCAGCAAATTGGAGAGGAGCATTAAGAGAGAGACTGAAGGAAGTGAATAGTTTTAGATACTTGGGTGCGGATGTGGCGGGAAAGGGAGTAGAGGAGGAGGTAGAATGTAGATTGAGAGAAGCAAGTAAATGCCTCGGGGCATTAAAATGTGTAATGACAAATAGACATTTGGGAATGGATGCTAAGAGGAGATTGTATGAAGGAGTGATTGTGCCGACAGCATTGTATGGGGTAGAGACATGGAACATAAGGGAAGAAGAGAAGAGTTTGAATGTGTTTGAGATGAAATGCCTCAGAAGTATGGTAGGGGTTACTAGGTTGGATAGAGTGAGAAACAAGGTGAGGAGGAGAGTGGGGGTGGAAAGGGAGTTGGGAGATAGGGTTGATGAAAGAGTATTGGGATGGCTTGGAGACATGGAAAGAATGAAGAAAGATTAGTAAAAGGGTGTGGAAGGCAAAGGTGGAAGGAGTGAACATAAGGGGACAACCAAGGATGAGATGGATGGGGTCAAGAGGCATTAGGAAAGATGGGAATGTCAGCTGAGGAAGGACAGGAGAGGACAAGATAGGGGTGAATGGAGAATGGTTGTGTTTGGTTGATGCTGTGATGTATGGATGGGTGTGGATGGGGAGATGAGGGAGTAAGTATTTACCTAGTTGTATTTTGCGGGAAGGGGAGCTATGCTTGTGGTGTCCCGCCTTAATATCTCGCAGTGTCTAGTTTGCTTTGAAACTCATGAATGGTTTTTGCACACACTATTTCCTTGTCCAGTTTGTTCCAAGTGTCTACCACTCTATGTGGAAAACTGTTTTTCTTCAGATCTCTTCTGTAGCTGTTTTTTTATTTTCTTTCCATGTCCTCTTGTGCTTCTCCTGTCCCAGTTTAACAAGTCCTCTCTATCAAGTATTTCTGTGCCTTTCATGATTCTGTAGATGGTCAGTAGGTCACCTCTCTCTTTTCTTTGCTCCAGAGTCGGTAAATCTAGTTTAGCCAATCTCTCCTCATATGACAAGTTTGCAAGTGCAGGTGTCATTTTTGTTGCTGCTCTCTGGATTCTTTCTATTTTCCTTATATTCTTTTTGGTACTGGGTGACCACAATGTCGCTGCATATTCTAGTCTAGGCCTTATCAGTGTGACCAATATTTTTTTAATCATTTCTTCGTCCAAATATGTAAATGCCACTTTTATTGATCTTAGCAAGTTGTAGGATTCTCCAACAATTTTGTTTGTCTGTTTGTCATAGGACAAGTCGTTTGAGATAATTACACCCAAATCATTTTCGGACCTCTCCTTCTTTACCTCCTTGGTTCCAATTTTATATTGTCCTGATATTCTGTTTTTGCTTTTTCCAAACTTTTTCCAAAGTGTAGCATAATGGAGTTTGGAAAAAGCAAAATCAGAATATCAGGACAATCTAAAATTGGAACCAAGGAAGTAAAGAAGGAGAGATCCGAAAAAGATTCGAGTGTGTGAGTGATATTTTGAAACAGCCCAAAAGGATTTCTCCCCATCTCTTTTTCTGCATGAAGGGATGAAGAGGGGGAGGTCATCGATTAAATGAAGCAACCTTGCTGTGGATGTTCTGTGTCTTATTGAATCATTTTTGACCCAGGGCAGTGGGCAAGATGCAGGGATGACCCATCATCTACAAGGAACCAGGATAAGAGGAAGGGAGGGGGGGTGAATGGGTGTGGAGTATGTGAGGATGGAATGGGTAGGAGTGGATTTTATGCCTTTGTTTTTTGGCTACCTCCATTGTAAGTGGGAAAAAGCCATTGGTATACACACACACACACACATATATATTATATATATATATAATGTATATGAGCCTATCACCTCCATTAGTATTAGACATGATTAGTCCATCACAATGGTGATCGTTCATGATCACTAACACATTTCCTAAGTTTCGTCAAGTTTGTCTGCGGGTGAAATGGCTCCTGCCACTCCTTGAGCAGCCACCATAATAAAGATGTTAAATTCTCTATAAACCCTCTCTCTATCAAGTGATATTTTCGTTTTTATTATGGCTAATGAGAATCAATAATATTAGTACTGGTTATGTGTAAAATTGGGATTAGTGAAACATTATTTTACTTATGGATGAACAAGAAAAATTATATTGATGTGATGGGTTACAATTGTCATGTTCTCTAATACCAATATGAAGAAAAGAATCACTAAAAATTTGGGAAATATTTATATTAAAATATTTCCTGAACGTCATAACTTATCATTATATTCACATAACATGTCGTTAAAAAGTGTTGATACGAGTTTAGAAACTGCATGACATTTCAGGTTATGACAAAATATATATATGTAATGGTTTCAAAGCTCAAATTTATGGCGCGAATCTTAGACAAGTTAATGACAGATCGAAAGAACCCAGGCGTATTCACTTACCAGTAGAAAGCAATCTGATCCCCTTTGCCAGCCTCAATATGCCTGTCAAGGCAGTTGTAACAAATATTAGTTTTTGCTCCTTCAAGCCACTTAATAAATATTCGCCCTTTGCTTGGGTCGAAGTTGTAGTCACAGAACTTGCCCGTCGTTTCTTGCTCAAAGTGGAACGACTTCGCTATTTCTCCCCAAAAGCCTTCTGGATCTTGTATCGACTTCTCATACATACGTCGATATTGCTCCATAGAAGAGCAATGTGAAATGCTAACCACCTTATTTGGTGGTGAGTACACGGCTTTGCTGTCAGCCGACATTTTCAGTTCTCTTTCCGTACCCCTTAGGCTGCACTCCTATCCAAACTGACTCCTTGTCGTTTCTTCCTACGAGATTTCTTGTGTACAGAGCTTGTTAAATCTAGCAGGAAAAAAGCGCTTACTTATAAATCTATATAGAATTCCGAGATAGAAAACATATAGTGTAAGATCACATAGTTTAAATACATTTATTCCATTCATAAGTTACGATGATACATAAAAGTATTAATTTTAGAATCTTATAACTTTTCATTGAAAAGTCGCTGGCAAGGCAGACTGAAATATTTTTTAATCTCACGACCCATCATAAATTCTATATATTTGTAAAGACTGTATATGTTTGCATAGGCATAGTCTTAGAAAAACAAAGTTATATTGTGTTTAGTTCACTCTATACACAAAAAATACATATTCATTGCAAAGTGGTGGCGACAAATGGTAGTAGCCAGTATTCTTTATTACACTTGGTATGTCGTCTGCTTTTTCCTTTGATAAGGCACATATCTTTCTAATAATTGACATTGGAGATACAACAGTTCTATAAACCTGGTAACTTGCCAGTGGTAAGTATTTTAATTCATCACCGCAGAATTTATTGTAAGCCGCTGCCGTGCTGCAATTTCGAATATTTATCTCCCTGCTGCTTTTCAAGTAGAAATCAGCGGTTCGCTAATTGTTACACGCGTACTACCAAGGGTACGCGCGCGAGATTTGGTGGGTACATCATTATTTCATTTCGTAAACAATTTATCCATACTAGATTTTATTACCCTATTTCTTTAATATATATATATATATATATATATATATATATATATATATATATATATATATATATATATATATACATATATGCTGAAAGATCACTAAAAACAACACGTGATCCACAAAATTTTGCTAGTAACCACTAAGGAACTCGGAAGAAAACAGAAATTCCCAAGCGCTTTCGTGTAATTCACATCTTCAGGGTGAATTACACGAAAGCGCATGGTAATTTCTGTTTTCTTCCGATTTCCTTAGTGGTTACCAGCATATATATACATATATATATATATATATATATATATATATATATATATATATATATATATTATATATATATATATTTTAAAAATATATTTAAATAAAATAAATCTGATTTAAATAAAAAATATTTTTATATTTTTTAAAGATTTTAAAAAAAAATCGCTAAACCTGTGTCCACTAACCTCATACAATATCTGTTAAGTCCGGCTAAAATTGGCATTTCAAAGCATAACACTGCCTTAAAAATAGTTTCTTATTTCACTATAAAAGGATATATTAACTTATACTGTATTGAATAAGTCAATAGTTGATATATTTGTCCTATATACAATGTTAGGTTTCTAGTTTTGATATATTTGTCCAATATAAAATGTTAGGTTACAATGAAAGCAATTGCCTCCGCTAGCGGACCCAGGCATCTGGGTGCGCACGTCCTGTGTAATAGCAGTCCTTGATATATATATATATATATATATATATATATATATATATATATATATATACATACATATATATATATATATATATATATATATATATATATATATATATATATATATCCTGACTATTCATGAGGTATTGGGGGAAGGATTTTGCGTCTGACTAGAGACTATTCCGTTTAGTCTATGCATTTTACCATGACACGTTTCATAAGTGTTGATCCCACTCACAAGATTGTTTCCATAATACAGGGTTTCTCAACCATTTTCCCGTTACCCCGAGTGATCAGACCAGCGATGCGTACCCCCATTAACCTAACATAGAATATATAATGGTAATATATTAAGACTAATTGAATATACAATGGTGGTGCATTGGATATCAAATGGCTCAAATTGTCATGACATGATATGGCACGCACTTCTATAACAGTCGATTTCTCTCTGCAAATTTAAATGTTTAAGTAATATTTGGCCAGTCATCCAAGTATACCCAGTAAAACGTCCCGCTAACCCCAGGTTGAGAACCCCTCCCATAATACAAACCTCGACAGAAGAGACGATGAGGACGTCCGGGGCAAGTCGATTGAACCTGCCGAGAATTGTTTAGAGTGGGAAGGTTGGCTGCGCGGAATCTTATTGTTGGGACTGACGACAACATTGTTAAAATTTATGGGTATATCAAAGCTTAGAAAAAACATTAACTGTTTATTTTTCCTCAAAGGCACAGACACAGACGGGGAAAAAAATATCAGGCCTAACAACTGAACTTTGTTACATGACATGCAAATAAGTACAGATCATACAATAAATTAAATGAAAAATTCCTACTATACATTTTATTGTATATTCGATCAAAAATAACACAAGAGGCACAATAACAAATGTTTATATTTCAACACTCCTTCTCAGCTAGTATTGCTTTTATAAATTCTATTCATTCACTTTTGGTTCAGTCATTCCTATCCCTTTTCTAAATATTTGAAACTTATCTACAGGGAGTGCCTTGGTTAATACTGTATATCAGCCAACATATTATAACTTGGACAATATTTCACACCAATGGTTTTGTTATTGATCAACTCTCTCACAAAATGAAACTTTATATCAAAACGTTTAGTACGAGAATGATCTTTCTGATTCTTCGCAAGTACCATAGCAGACTGACTATCCTCAAGGATAGTTATGGGACTTTGACAATCCTGTTTCAAGTACGTTAGTAAAGATTTAAGCCAAACAGCTTCCTGTGCTGCACCAGATGGTGCTACATATTCAACTTCAGCAGTTGAGAGTGCAACGCACGATTGCTTGTTTGAGCGCCAAGAAATCAGTCCACTAGTCCCGAGCCTAAAGCAGTAACCTGATGTGGATTTACGGTCAGATCTATCACCAGCCCAGTCAGCATCAGCAAAACCTACACATTCATTTACATCATCATTAGGATAGAGCAATCCAACTTTGATGGTTCCTTTGAGATTACAAAGGACTACAAAGGATTACAAAGGCGGAGCATGCCGACAGGAGACCTTTTGATCCATATCTAGGTCGGATGCGAAAAAATATATATATAATAAAACAATAGATAAAAACTATGATAATGTAAATAACAAATAGAATACATAAATAAATGCATAGGTATAGTTAAATAATAAACAAACAGGTAAATAGTAAATAATAATAAATTGACATATAACTAATAATAAATGAAAATCAGACAGACAAATGATAACAAAACAAAAACAAATAGTATAAGATAAATTATAATCATTACAGCATCTTACTTAGTATTTATCTAAATGATTCTTAAAGCTTCGAACTGAACTACATTGCACTACCCGTGCAGGAAGTTTATTCCATTCATTAACTACACGGTTGGCAAAATTGTTTCTACCTACTTCCAGATTGAATCTATTTCCGGACAGTTTGAGACCATTTTTTCTTGTCTGATTCTCATTCAATGTTAAAATTTGGTCACTTTTGATGTTGTCAATTCCCTTTAAAATCTTAAAGACCTGTATTAAGTCACCTCTGAGTCTACGCTTTTTTTAGGGAAAACAGATTCATGTGTTTTAGTCGATTTTCGTATGATTTATTTTTGATATTTGGAATCAGTTTTGTGGCTCGCCGTTGTACTTTTTCCAGTCTGTCAATGTCTTTAATGATATTCGGTGACCATACGGAAACAGCATATTCCAAATGTGGACGAACTAACGATATCTGCCTATCCGAGAGTTGACACCTTGACGTGGTGGATAGGCTTGAGAATCTTAATGATTACAAAAGCTATGTCGATAGAGAGGAAATATCTGCAGGGTCACCCATATTGAACAGGTTTTGTAGGAAAGATCAGACAAAGAGCAGCTCAAACACACAGTCGCAAGACCCACTGCTGACACGTCCCTGATGGCAAACAGGGAAATTCCTCATAGATATATGGGGTACCGTCATAATGACGGCGTGGACCATTGGGCACCCTATAGATATAGGGCTTCACCGAATATAATGAATAAGGTGACACCAGAGAAATATCTCACTAGAAACCAGTTGGCAAGGAGGTGAGATTACTGCCAACCCCCCTTCATAGCAAACATGAATATGAATAGCACAATCAAAACAAAACCGGGCGTTCCTGTTGGATCATCGTCTCCTAAAGGTCCAACCGCATTGCCTCGTGTGCTTACGGGCAGTGTGCCACCGAATGTGAGTAAGCACTGTCCAAGCATATCCAAGTCTTGGACATTAAACAACATGAAGAAAATGAAGATCTATACTTACAAAATAAAAAGTCTCTCAGATGACCACAGACTGGAGAGTTTAATGGAAGAGCTAGACAACATCAAGTGGGACATCGTAGGACCGAGCGAAGTCCGAAGAACGGAATAAAAGATGATACAATTACAAGATGGTCACCACCTGTTCTACTACAGAGGTAAGGACAAAGAAAGGTCTAGTGGAGTAGGATTCTTGATCAACCGAGAGGTTGCTGGTAACGTAATCAAATCCAGTAGTTTATCGGACAGGGTAGCTTGGATTGTGATTAGGCTGTGTAAAAGGTACACTCTAAAAATAGTTCAGGTTTATGCACCAACTTCACAGAGTTCAGTCGAGGAAATTGAGTCCTTCTATGATGATTTAAATCAAGTAATGGATCAAGAAAAAAGTAAGTACACTTTGGTAATAGGAAACTTTAATGCTAAAGTAGGGAAGAAGATGGGAGATGAGACGTGCATTGGGAAGTTTGGAGTAGGTGAAAGAAATGACAGAGGTGAGATGTTAGTCAATTTTGCAGAGAACTACAAGATGAGGATAATGAACACTCTCTTCCAAAAGCGTGTAGGTCGTAAATGGACGTTGAGAAGTCCAAATGGAACAACAAAGAACGAAATAGACTTCATATTAGGAGATGAGAGCAAAAGCATAATCAATGTTACGGTGATAAATAAAGTCAACATAGGTAGTGACCATAGAATGGTAGGTTGCACAGCTAAATTCAATTTCAGAGCCGAGAGAAATAAATTAGTTTTAAAAAAGAAAATAAGCCTTGCAAAGGTTAAGGATAATACTAAGAAATTTCAGTTAGAAATTAAAAATAGATTCGAAGCTCTAAGAACTAACGAGGACAGCGTGGAAGATATTAATTTGAATTTAGTGAATATCATAAGGAATCAGCAGAGAAAGTAGGAAATAAAAAAAACATTAGAGAAAACAAATACTCCAAAGCTACAAGTGACCTAATTGAAAGAAGAAGGACAATGCAGATTAAAAGCAGGAGAGACGAAATAGAAAGAGTAGAATTAAACAAGCTTATCAAAAGGCAGATATTAGAGAAAACAAAGAGAAACATGGATGAAATAGAGGAAACTGTTCGGAAAGGTAAGAGTATTAAAATGACCGAGCGTAGACATGCTTTAGGAAGACAGCAAATGATGTTTGAAAGATAGAAATGGGTAAATAATTAAATGTAGAGACAAAATGGTAAAAGGAGTAGAATAATTTTACCAAGAGCTTTACTAGTCGAAGGCCGTAGTTGAGTCAGTAAATTCATGCGTAGACGTTAGTAGTATACCAGAGATTACAAAGGAAGAAGTAGAATTTGCTTTAAAATCTATGAAATAGGGAAAAGCATCTGGGGAAGATGGTATATCAATAGATCTGTTGAAAGACGCAGGTAAATTAGTTCATATTAAATTAGCTCAGTTGTACACCCAGTGCTTACGTCAAGAAAATGTTCCGGATGCGTGGTGCAATGCTATAGTGATTTTGCTTCATAAAAAAGGAGACCAGAAGGACCTTAGTAACTATCGACCGATTAGCTTGCTATCAAACGTATATAAAGTATTCTCCAATATCCTTACAAATAGCCTAAGTCAAGTTTTAGATGGAAACCAACCGAGAGAACTGGCAGGCTTTAGAAGCAGATATTCAACTCTAGACCATTTGCAGGCGATAAACCAACAAACCGAGAAAACGACAGAATATAATATACCTGTGTTTAGCTTTTGTAGATTACGAGAAGGCCTTTGATTCAGTAGAACAAATAGCAATACCAAACTCGTTACGCAAACAGGGTACAAACGAACAGATCGTAAGAATTTTAGAAAAGATTTATGCGAAAGGTACCGCTATAGTTTGACTACATAAAGATACAGAAAATATCAAGACCGAGAGAGGAGTACGGCAAGGCAATACAAGTTCACCCAAACTATTTACAACTTATTTAGAAGATATTTTCAGAAGGTTGAGTTGGGAAAAGAAAGGTTTGAAGATTAATGGCGAATATTTTAACCACCTAAGATTTGCAGATGTCATCATTCTTATTTCAGAAAGAGCAGAAGACTTGCAAGATATGCTGAGGGATCTAAACAAGGAAAGTCTCAAAGTAGGTTTAATAATTAATAAGAGTAAAACCAAAGTAATGTTCAACACGAAAGTTCAAAACAAAGAGATTGTAATTGATGATGAGAGTCTTGAGGAAGTTGAAGAGTATAATTATTCAGGCCAGATGGTGAAGGTGACGAAATATCATGATAATGAAATAAAAAGACGCATTGCAATTGGTTGGAAAATGTTTGGTAAGTATAATAAAATCCTGAGAGGCCCTCTACCTTTATGTTTGAAACGTAAAGTTTACAATCACTGCATTCTCCCAGCAATATATAATCTACGGGTGTAAGACTTGGAAGCTGACGAGGGCGATGGAAACAAAGCTAAGGACTGCACAGAGGAGAATGGAGAGATCAATGATGGGAATAACACTGAGAGACCGAAAGAGAGCAAGTTGGGTGAGAGAGCAGACTAGAGTGAAAGATATTGTGGAGGCAGTAAAAGAGAGGAAGTGGAATTGGGCAGGTAAGTTGGTGCGAACGACTGATGAGCGATGGAGCAAGTGTGTTACTGAATGGACGCCGCGAGATAGGAAGCGTGGAAGAGGGAGACCAGACACAAGGTGGAGAAGGAGATCGAGAAGTTTGCAGGAGTGACGTAGCAAAGGATGGCACGGTCGTGTGATTCATGGAATGCTATGAAGGAGGCCTTTGTTCAGCAGTGGACTCAGGATGGATGATTTGATTTGAGATATCTGAAGATCTTCTTAACTGCTGACCAATGCTGTTGATAAGGTTTATTAGTTATTACAATACTTTGCAACATTACATACTGCATATGAAATGTCTGGTCTGGTTTTGTGGACAAAAATAACAAACTGCCAAGTGCAGATTGATACTTAGTAGTATCAAAGAGATCTGATTCATCATAGTATTCTAAAAGAACATTGCTTACATCATATGGAGTGGATACAGGCTTAGTCACCAAAGCAAACTTTGTTAAGAACACTTTTGATAAATCCAGATTGATTGATGAAGATTTTACCATTATTTTGTGCAATTTTTACACATAGAAAGTAGTTCAATTCTCCTAAGTCCTTCATCAAGTAACGCTCACTCAACAAATTCTTAATCTCAGCAATAATATCAAGGGACTTACAAGCTAAAATGACATCATCAACATATATGGCAATTATACACAAATCATTATCATACATGCGAGTGTAAACACATGAATCACTAGGACTTTGTTCAAAATGCAAGTCTTTAAGAAATTTGTCAAAATTTTCATTCCAACATTTAGGACCTTGTTTGAGGCCGTAAATGGCCTTGTTTAGTTTGCATACTAACTCTTCTTTTCCAGGCTCATGAAAAGATTCGGGTTGAGTTAAGTAAATCTCTTCACGCAGTTCTCCATTCAGAAAGGTCAGGTCTAGATTCCATACTCGCTAATAGATGACGTCACGTTTTTGTGTTGTTATCACTTCGGGCAATGTCGGGTATTTTCGGAAGTTTCCGAAGTCCGATGTGACGGAAGACATTCAGAGGCCCAAATAAAACGCAATATTAGACTTCAAGCTTCTTTCATGGAAGAAAATTAATATATCAAAACTTTATAACATTTTTTCATGTGGAATGATGAATTATATAATATATAAATATATTACTATTACTGGGTGGACGTTTTTTACATTAAAAAAGTTTGAACTGCTAGGAAAAGACAAGAGACTTGAATTTTTTTTTATATAAAAATGGTCTTATTTTTATTTACAGCAGAACAATATTAAAATACATGTATGTGGAAAATCTCAATATCAAAATACATGTGGAAAATCACTTATTTTTATTTACAGCAGCACAATTATTAAAATACATGTAGGCCTATACATGTAGGTGGAAAATCTCTACTGGTAAAAACACTTTATTTTTATTTGCAGCACAATTCTCAATCATTCCTACATTGAGGGCAAGTGTAAGTGTCATCTGTGCACATTTCCCTGACATCATGCACAGACAGATTTACACAGTTGTTATGATACCACTGTTTACAAGAGCTGCACTCTATCATCAGTTTTCCAGGACGATAGACATGACACTTACAATATTTGGTGATAGTTTCATACCTCTCATTTTGTGGCAATCTAGCTTTATTGAGTTTTTTATGTGGAAACATGGTGAAATCTCCCTTTTTAAGACATACTACAAGGTGTTCCCTCATTTTACTAACATCAAATGTTACTGACAAAGGATCAATGCCTGCATGGTCGCCGCCATCTTACACAGGAACTGATGACGTATACATCCTTGCAAATGATCCCGTGACGTCATCTACTAGCGAGTATGGAATCTAGACCTGACCATTGAGAAACGCGGAAGATACATCCATCCGATGGATCTTTAATCCTTCTCGAACAGCTAATGATAAGATGGTACGTATTAACTCAAACCTAACCACGGGACTGAAGGTCTCATCATAGTCAATACCGGGTCTCTGTGAAAACCCTTGAGCAACTAAGCGAGCTTTGTAAGAGGAATGTGAGCCATCAGGTCCAATTTTCTTTTTTTAAAAACCCACTTTGATTTGACGGGAGTTCGTCCTTCCGGCAACTCTGTCAAATCCCAAACATCATTAGAAGAAAGAGCTGATATTTCCCTCCGCATAGCTGTTTTCCAAAGAGATTTTTCAGGCCCATTCAAAGCATCCTCAACATTTTGTGTTTCACCAAGTGATGGTGCATCGCAAATATTAACCCATTCACCAAGACGTTCTGGTGGACGTCTATCTCTATTGGACCGCCTAACATGCATTTCAGGAGCTTCATTTTCATTTTTCTCATCCTTATCTACAGGAATGGAAATATCAACTTTTTCAACTGAAACAGAATCAACATTAGCACACTCCATCTCAAGAAAATACATTTGAGATTCATTGAAAATTACATCCCTGTGCTTACCTACCAAGTCGCAAGTTCACTCCAGGGCACATCTCCAAGCAGCAGTCCTCTCTAAGCTTCAAGTTCCCCTTCGCTCTCAAACTACAACCTTCCCTCGAACTTAGTGTTCATTAAAAACCCGAGTGCCATAGTGTTATTGTGAATTTCATTTCCCTGGCTTGTCCGAACCATATCACAACAAAGTGGTGACCCTGGAGTGACGATGGCTGTCTTCTGGATGTCCTCTGGTGCCACAGGAATCTGGTGGAACACCCTAACAAGGTCGATATTGGAGAAGACTTGCTTCCCGGAGAGCTTGAAATAGAAGTCTTGGGAGTGCGGTATGGGATAGCGGTCAGCCTTGGTGATGCGGTTAAGTTGGCGATAGTCACCGCAGGCCCACCACTGGTTGGGTGGTGGAGGTGTCTTGGGGACCATGTGGAGTGGCGATGCCCACGCAATCTCCCATGGGCGGATGATGTCTTGGACCAGGAGGTCTTGGAACTCTTGTTTGGCGGCGACCAACTTCTCTGGGGAGAGGCGTCGAGGCTTGCTGTAGACCGGTGGACCAATTGTTTGAATATGATACACAATGTTGTGGGGACGGGTAGTGGTGGCCTTGCATGGAAACGTCAGATGGGGAAAATCTTGCAGGATACGTGCGTATTCGCCAGCTGGCTGAAGGGAAGATACTTTAGGAGAAGTGGCGTTGGTGGTAGTTCCTGGTATGCGTCTAGTTGCATGGTACAAACAGTTATCCTTGGCGCTGACTGCCATTTTATAGCATTGTGGGAAGTCGTAGCCAAGAATGGGTTGACGGACATCTGGGATAACAAAGGTCCAAGGAAATTTGCCATTCTGGAGGTTCAGGATGCTGTAGTGGCTGCCGTACGTGGCGATGGTTGTACCGTTGGCTGCAAGCAGGTCGTACGACGGAAGTTTTGTACCTTGGCTCGGGTCTTCCGTCGGAGGCATGATGCTGACGATTGAGACCGTGTCCACCAGGAAGGATAGGCCAGTATGGCTATCACGCACTGAGAGGAGGATGTGGACATGGTTAGCGGGGTGGGAGTGCTTACCGACCCCCGCGTCTGGAGTTTCCCGACCAACTACAAGGTTGTGCATACTTGAGTGCCTTGTTGCCGAAACGGGTATGGTACCAGCAGGGGCCACTATTCTGTCCCGGGATAGTGTTTCGTGGTATTTGATGGCGTTCCTTTTCGTCCAAAAACCGACTCAGCAATTTCTTCATGTCGGTGATTTCCTGCTGTAGCTGCTGCACACTTTGGTCGTTGGCATTGTACGATGGAAGAGTGGTTTTGCTCACTGTACTAACGTCTGGGGGACGGCTGGTTGGGGGGTTGTAACAGTAAATCCCGCGATCACTAGCACCTGGTTTCTCACTGCACACTTCACTTATATTATTTTTCGCATCATCACTGTAAACGATGCTCCTCGCAGAGAGCGTGGCGTGTGTCGTAGTTTGTAAGGACCTATGGCGCTGGTACATCCTGTCGGCGATGGAGCAGTAGGCGTCGTCGTCCTTGTCGGCAGCTAGGGCTTCCAGATTTAACTGGAGGGCCTCCGGCATCTTGGCGAGGTGTAATGACCGGAGGAGTTCCTTGGGCAACTGTACCTTTGCCCGTGCGTTAAGGGTAGCAATTTTCCTGAAGAGTTGTGATGGTCGGTCGTCTCAGAGTTCGCTGTGCTGGATTTCCTTGTACAGCTCGTTATCGGGCATGGCGTAGTGTTTCCTCAAGGCAGTCTTGAGGGCTGCATACTTGTTTTCCTCCGGGGGTGAACTGACGACGTCACGGACGAGAGCAATGACGTCCGTCGCTAGTGCGGCGATGTATGCTCCGAAGGCTTGCTGGTCCGGCACGTCGTTCTGGGTGGCTAAGTACGCCTCGGTGTGAACTAGCCAGCTTTCCAAGTCATGAGAGAAACTTGGAAGTTTAACCTGTGAGCCTTCCATCTTCCTGGTTGTCCTCACTCGGGGTCACCACTTTGTCGCGATATGGTTCGGACAAGCCAGGGAAATGAAACTCACAATAACACTATGGCACTCGGGTTTTTAATGAACACTAAGTTCGAAAGGGAAGGTCGTAGTCTGAGAGCGAAGGGGAACTTGAAGCTTGAAGAGGAGTGCTGCTTGGAGATGCCGTGCCCTGGAGTGAACTTGCGACTTGCAAGGTAAGACCACCTGCTTGCGCGGGATCGGTTTTTGTGGGAGGGGAAGAATGTCTGTAAGAAAATGAAAAGATAGCAGTGTATAAAAGAGGGCTATTGCCACCGGGCGATTAAGCGAGCGATCAGGGGCTGTTGGTGGTCGTGGCTCGGGAGAAATGGACAAGGAACTCGGACGGCGGCGCCGATGCCGGGATTACAATCACCAAAAGTTCAGAAAATGGTAGGAGGCGTAGTAGTAAAGGTGGAAAAACGGAAAAAAAAATTTAGTGGGAGGTAAACTGAAATGAGATGTAGTATAAGAGAAAGTTAGAAAGGAAGCGAATTTTAGTCGAAGAAAAAGTGTAGATGTTTGTGGGTGGGTCGTGGCTATGTTCGTGAGAGGTGTGTGTATCTTACGGGAAGTGAGTAGAGTTCACTTCCCGCGTGTAAAGCGCGTTCCTGTTTAGCCCCAGGTAAGGCCTGAGCTGTTCCTGTTTTTCCCCAGGTTGGGTTTGAGAATCTGTAGAGTTGATCTAGTGGCGGTGCGAAGGGGGGCAGGCGGGTGGGTGTTGTATTATCTTTCTCCTTCCAATCACAACTCTGAAAGCAGAGAATTACGTGATTGGGAATTGTGTGTAAATGTCAAAAGTGTAAACCCGCTCGCCAGCGTCAGCGAAGAGGCCAGCGTTAGGTTGTGGGCCGGTTGGTTTGATTTGATTTGATTTTATGAGTTTTTGGCCGACGGCCAGGCACTGGGACCAAAATGATCATTCAGCGCCATGTGGGCCGGTTGGACAGAGAGGCTTCCCAATTCCTCTCTGTCGACCAGCCGACGATTAGATAAGGGTTCTGATTAAGAGTTGGGTTGGGCCTCTGCTAAGCCAGCGAACAAGTGTGCGTGTGCCTCTTTTTTTCAAGCACTACTTTGGGAACAGAGAATTACGTGACTTGGGAAATGTGTGTATTTGTCTTGGTGTAAACCCGCCTGCCGACGTCAACGAAGAGGTCGGCCTGTGCCAGACCGGCAGCAGTAAAGGAGATATATGTCCTCGCCACTACCGGCCGGCGAAGATTGCTGGGCGCTTGTTGAGTAAGCTGGAGTGGAGAGACGTCCGACCTCTAGGATCACTGCTCGTCTCGGCTAGGCGCGGACATTTTAAAGGAGGCTGGTGGGAACCCGGGCAGCTTTTCCGAGTTCCTGATTGGCTGGCCTCTGGCTGGCCGGGACGTCTTTATGAACTATGCTTGCCAACTACAGCGAGTATAAAAGCCTAGCTCGAATTGTGTGACAGCCGGTCTGGTTTTGAGCAGCGGCGCGTCACTACACCAGTTCAACTAATATGTGGTCACTTTTACTTATTGGTGTCATATATTCAATCTTGTCCACTATTTCAGGTTCTGATGTGATTACTAGGTCTAGTCTCGATGGTTCTTCCTCATATCTATACCTAGTATTCTCTTGTATCCATTGTGTCATTGTATGTTCTATAATCATATCAAATAGTACATTTCCCCATAGGTCGTCTCCCCCTTTCACTGTCATCTCTTCCCATCAAATTTCTTTACAATTAAAGTCACCAGGTTCCCGACATGGGTAAGTGCCACCCCGGGGCGAGTCGAAAAATGCCGCCCCTGGGCGAGTCGAAAATACCGCCCCCCCCCACCTTCCACATCTGATGGTCACTAGCACGATTCACATGTAACATTCATCCACAAAACAACGTTTATACACACATCATTCATACACAGAACTCATGATAAATAAAGCATGCATTAAAAGTATATAAGGGGGAATTTGCTTGACCTTCTTTTCACCAAGAGTGCCGTCTCCCAAAACGTGCCGCCCCAGGGCATTGCCCCCCCCCCTGCCCCTCCCCTTGTCGGGGCCCTGAAAGTCACCCATTATAACTTTTCTTCCATCTTCCATTATCTTATTTAGTGTTATCCTTGTGTTTTCCAACATATTTTTGTGTTCTCTCTCTTCCCACTAAGCCGTCTTAGGAGGCACATAATTTACCACAAACTTCCTGCTCTTCTTGTCCCTGTCCTCTGTTTCCATCATAATAATCTCCACTCTATTCTTTCCATATGTAACATTCCTCACATTTATATCCTTCTTAATTAGTCAGGAACATAACCCCACCCCCTTGTTTTACTTTGTTTCTAATCCAATAATTATATATGCCATGTCCTACATTGTTGGGAAGTAATGAACCTTTCAATTTTGTCTCCACAATTCCCATTATGTCCGGTTCTTTTTCCTTCAGGTAATCATTCAGTTCATTCCTGTTATTAAGCCACCTATATTTGTGAAAGACACTTTTAATTTTCTGTTACCTCATCCTGTGTTCTGTTTCCCTTCCGTTTTCTCTACTATGAACCATTTCCTCACTTTCATATCCACTATCCAATAGAATTTCTCTGTTCTGTTCTCTTTTTTCCTTAGCTTCTATTCTTTTTGTTTTCTCTTCCTCTCTTTATTCATTTCTTTTTATCCATACTTGTTTATTCTGATAACTTTTTGCTAGTTTCCCTGTTTTTGATAAGATATTCTCTGCTGCCGTTTGTTACCTGAATTTAACCTTGATTGGTCTGGTCTTGTCTATATTGTATTTCCCCAATCTATATATTTCTTCAATTTCTCTCCCTATTTCTTGTTCATCTTCTTGAACTACTTTTAATACTTTATTTATTTTTTCCTTCTTTACTCTTGTAGTCCTATTTGGATTATGCTTCTCTTCCATTCCTAATATAATTATACATTTCTTTTTATCTGCTAGGTCTCTTAATATTTTCTCCTCTCTCATAACTGTGCCCTTAGTATGCTCTTTCATCTGTTGCTTCACTATATCTCTAAATTCAATTTTGTTATTCTTTTGGACTTTTTTCCAACCACTTACCTCTTTTGCTTAGGAATCTTTATTCTCTTTATTATTCCTCATTCTCATCTTTTCGCTTAACTGTCTTTATAATTCTTCTATTTCTTTAGTTAGGTTTTGATTCTCCTTCTTTAGCTCTTCCAGTTTATCAATTCGTTATGTAACTAGCGCTAGTTGGCTAAACCTAACCTCCCATGCATCATTTGTTTTTGTCAGTTTCTCCTCTAGACTTATTAGTTGGGGAAGGTTGTCATCTCCTCCCTCATTAAATCCATAGAAGTAATTATCTCCTCTTTCCATTGAGCTGCTATTATCTATAGTCCTACTTTTAATACCTCTGCTCACCTGTTCGACCTTGGCTGTGTCATCTACACACCTTTTGTTGACACGCCTTCTGACGTCCAAGGCCCGTTCCTCATCTTCTTCCATTTTCCTCAATAATGTCTCCCCTTCTTCTTTTTTCTTCACCTACCCACTACACCACAAGCTTTCCCCTTCCCCACTAATACAACACTCATTGCTGAAATCCATGAAAATTTTGTTTTTTCTGGAGTTCCAATCTTTGCTGTCAATCTGATGTGTGTGTGTGTGTATATATATAAATACATACAGTCATCCGTCCCCAAATGTGGGTATTTTATTCCTGGAGGACAGTGTTAACTGCAGAACTGCAGTTGAGGAAGTTATAGCTTGGTGGTCGAAAATGTTCACCAATTTGCAGCAACAAATTATATTACCACACATAGAGTGCATATGTTCGCTCATGAATTACAAAAACCTGTTGGCAACAATACAGTCCTGAAATGCTGGCATATTTCACTATAACTTATCAAAAATGCACAAAGTAAAACAGTGGCATTGTGTGGCAGGGGCCTCTTATCTCTGGGAAGTGGAAATGTGAATACGTGCAGGCTGCACAGTAACAGCGGTGCCATATCTCAAGTGTGGTTCTGCCACAGCACAATGCAATGATGCCACTGCTCATTGCAGTGTTGCCATGGATATGTACATAACTCGCAGATAAATGAAATCTTATCCCCCCATTGGCGAGTGTCTCAGTACATGAACCACTAATATGCAAAACTGCAGTTCGTGAAGCCAAGTTGGGGTAGGGGTGACTGTATATTATATATATATATATGCATACACCGAATGGTTCCCAGTGAACAGATTAACATCTTTTCAACCACAATTCACTTTTAATTCCGTGCCATCGCACTCAAGACTGACAAGCTCGAAGGAGGTACATATTGGAAATTGAAACGTGGTCGAGCTGAGGACTCGAACTCAGCTCGGACATTACAAAGTGTCATTGACTAAGCTCTGTCTGGCTATTTTTTTTTTTTTTCATCATTCTTGCATGACAAATTAGTTTCAATGAGCCTACTATGACCTACCTGTGGGCCCTAGGTCAATGGCCTACTATGCCTATTGATAAATCTAGCCCTGTTTGTAGGGTGTCTGTTTTCCTGATCATTGGGAATAGGTGGCCATTGCTGGTTACCTAGGAGACATCTGGGGCAACAGATTGTTTGATTAATTTACTGGGAGCCATGCTGAGGAAACATTGTTGAATGTGGTTCTTGGGAATTTTGTGTGACTGGAGTTTCCTTTTGGTGACCAAACCCCATGCTTGCTTCTGATCTTGGTACAAAAGGGATGAAAACACAATTATATGGTAAATTCATGTTTATTACAATACTTGTGTTTTTATAAATGTGAAATGACTAGTATCTTTTCAATGAATACTTTCAATAGCGCTACATGTTCTATAACTCATAGTATACTCACCATTTGTTAAAAAAACTTGTTGATAATACAAAAATGATCAGAAATGTATTCAAAATTAAGGTATAGCTTATGGAAAAAATGTCTTTAGAATATGTCTCCAAACTTTTGCCTATCAATGACTGAAAACAAAACAACAAAATCTCTAAAGGGCTTACTGCCTTGAAAATTATACAATGAAGATATTACACATGTACATGAAAAAAGTAATAGCAGAAACTTTTGCACCTTAAAGCACACTAATTCACAGCCAAGGAAGATATCAATTTATGGAGTAATTGAACAAATGAGACAATTTGTAATATTGCACCTCTACAGTGAGCAATGTAAACAGGGTCATCATTTCATCTAGACAAAATTATGCTGAATACACCCTTCATAGGATAACCATTAACATGCCATCCTACTTTTGCAGTTCGCCTATTCCTTTCCTCAATTTACACAAAAATGACAAAGAAGATATATCATTTGGGATGGAAGGATGTCATGAAGTCATGGGAACAAATTGAAGAAGACCACATGTCTGATAGATGTTAAGAAACAGTTTTCCACAAAGATGCATTAACTCATGAATTAGCCTACAAAATGATATAGCCAAAGCTAAAAACATGAACAAATTCACAGGTAGGTACGATATATGGAGAAAAAGAGATGGGGCCCCATGAGCATAACTCCATTCCTGTATAAAAGGAAGTTGAAGATAAATGTGGGTAAAATAAAGGTGATGAGATGTACAAGGAGAGAATGTGGCTGCAGACTGGAAGTGAATATTAAGGGAGAGAGACTGGAGGCAGTGGATAGTTTCAGATAATTGGGTGCCAATGTGGCAGGAAAGGGAGGAGTGGAGGTGGAGGTAGAATGTAGATTGAGAGAAGCAAGTAAATGCCTTGGGCGATTAAAAGAAATAGATATTTGGGAATGGATGATAAGAGGAGATTGTATGAGTGATTGTGTTGACAGCATTGTATGGGGCAGAAACATGGAACATAAGAGAGGAGTTTGAATGTGTTTGAGATCAGGTGACTGAGAACTATGATAGGGGTTACTAAGTTGGATAAAGTGAGAAATGAGGTGAGTGGGGGTGGAAAGGGAGTTGGGAGATAATGTTGATGAAAGAGTATTGGGATGGTTTGGACACATGAAAAGAATAAGTGAAGAAAGATTAGTAAAAGAGGTGTGGAAAGCAAAGGTGGAAGGGTTGAACATGTGGGTGTGACTAAGGAGATGGATGGATGGGGTAAAAGGGGCATTGAGAAAGAGGGGAATGTCGGTTAAGGAAGAAAAGGGGAAGACAGAAGATAGGGGTGAATGGAGAGTGGCTGTGTATGGATGATGCTGTGATACATGTAAGGGAGTGGTTTGGGGGAGTATGTGTGAATAATTCTTTGATGCAGCCCAAAGGGATTTCTCCCCATCTTCTCTTTTTCTGCATGAGGGGACAGAGAGGGGGGTTGCCAATTAAATGAAAAGGCCTTGCTGTGGATGTGTTGTGTCTTGCTACACTCCTTCTGACCCAGGGCAGTGGGTGAGATGCAGGGATGACCCATCATCCAGAAGGAGCCAAGATAAGAGGAGGGAGGGAAGGGGGTGAATGGGAGTGGAGTCCATGGGGATGGAGTCCATGGGGATGGAATGGGTAGGAGTGGATTTTATTATACGTGTGTATATATATATATATATATATATATATATATATATATATATATATATATATACATGTACACACACACACACACACACACACATATATATACAGTAAGACCTTGTTATACGGTACATATGCTTTCCTGAAAACCTTACCGCAAATTGAATTTACCGTATACCGAACCCATTATAACATGTAATAATAGGATATGGTGGACGTACCTTCTCTCTGCTCTTTCCTCAAAATATCTAGCGGATAACGTATCTGTGAATTTTTCGTACCATAAATAGAATCAAGGGTAGTGGTAATTACCAAATACTGTAACTGTGAATTTACCGGATAAAGAATTACTGAATAAGGAGGACTCACTGTATATATACATATATGTAAAGGAGGCAAACATAAATGAGAGATTTAAAATGGGGGAGAAGTATGACAGAAAATTTTGAAATTAATAAAAAGATGTTTTGTACTGAAGTTGAGAGAGAAAGGGGAGGTGAGTCAAGTTGAGAAGAAAAGGTAAAAGGTGCAGATGGATTGATATTAATAGAAGAGGTGGTCTTTCACCTTGGTCTTTGGATCATGTGTTGGACTCGTGATCGACAGCTATTTCCCTCCCGGAAGAGAGCTCAGAGCTCGTATGACCGATCTATGGGTAATGCTATGACCTTTCTCACACACACACCCCCCCAACTCCCCGCCCACGAGAATCAGAGTAATGACCCGAAGCGCAGCGATACCGAAATAATTTCGGCCCTGGGCAGGATTCGAACCAGGTACTGCAAGCACCACCGTACTTCCCAATCCAGCGCTTTACCAACTGCGCCACCGAGTCGTGTATAGGGGGAAGATGGGCAGAGTATATTAGAAAGCTGTTGAATGTGGAGGAGGACTGGGAGGGATTGGTGGTAGCAGTGGGAGGTGCTACGAAAATTACGGTGATGGGTGAGGAAAATGGAGGAGAAATAAAAGATGAGGTGGAGGTAGTTTTAAAAATGATGAGAGCAGGTAAGGCACCTGAGTTAGATGGGTGTCATGTGGAGTTTCTAAAGAAGGGAGGTACATTAATTGTGGACTGGCTAGTGAGGTTGTTTAATGTGTGTCTAAGGGAGGGTAGAGTGCCAGAGGACTGGAGGAGTACCTGTATAGTTCTGCTTTACAAGGGAAAAGGGAACAAATGTAAGTGTAGTATTTCAGAGATATCAGTTTGTTGAGTGCAGTTGGGAAGGCATATGGTAGGGTTTTAATTGAGAGGATTTGGAGAGGAACAGAGGGAGTAACTGGTGAGGAACAGTGAGGGTTTAGGAAATGTAGGGGCTGCATGGATTAGATTTTTGTGGTAAGGCAGATATGTGTGATATATGAGAAAACTTTAGGAAAAGGTAAGGATGTTTTTTGGACTTTCATGGATCTGGAAAAGGCTTATGACAGGGTAGACAGGAAGGCACTGTGGGAGGTATTGTAGATATATGGGATAGGAGGAAAGCTTTTAAGAGCAGTCAAGAGTTTTTACGAGAGTAGTAGAGCTTGTGTTAGAATCAGAAATGGAGAGAGTGAGTGGTTTGAGGTAAAGGTGGGACTACGACAGGGATACATCATGTTGCCATGGCTATTCGATGTGTACATGGATGGGGTGGTGCAGGAGGTAAAGGTGAGAGTATTGGGCATGGGAATGGCAATGGTTAAAGAAAATAGAGAAAAGTGGGAGGTGAGCCAGTTGTTGTTTGCTGACAATACTGCACTTGTGGCAGGGTCAGAGGGATCAAGGGAGTTTGAGAGGGTATGCATTAGGAGAAATTTGAAGGTAAAGTGGGTTAAAGGTAGGGTAATGAGATACACAAGGGGAGAGGATGGCAGCAAACTGGAAGTAAGCCTTAAAGGAGAGAGTCTGGGCAAGGGTAATGAGATACACAAGGGGAGAGGATGGCAGCAAACTGGAAGTAAGCCTTAAAGGAGAGAGTCTGGGCAAAGTAGATAGCTTTAGGTATTTGGGGTTGCATTTGGCAGAAAAGGAGTGGAGGTAGAGGCAAATTGTAGGATGAGAGAAGGAAGTAAATGTCTTGGGGGATTAAAAAGTGTCATGAGAAATAGGCATTTGCAAATGGATGCAAAGAGGAGACTATATGAAGGGGTGATTGTGCTGATGGCACTGTATGGAACAGAGACCTGGAATTTCAAAGAGGCACAGAGAAAAAGTCTAAATGTGTTTGATATGAAATGTCTGAGAAGTATGGTAGGGATTACGAGGTTGGATAGAGTGAGAAATGAGGGGGAGAGCAGGGGTGGAGAAGGGGATGGGAGATAGGGCTGATGAAAGAGTATTGGGATGGTTTGGATACATGGAAAAAATGAGTGATGAAAGATTAGTAAAAGAGGTGTGGAAGGCAGAAGTGGATGGAGTGAACTTGAGGGGGCAACTGAGGATGAGATGGATGGATGGGTTGATAGGGGTGTTGAGCAAGGAAAGGAAAAGGCAGGGGATGGGGGTGACTGGAGAATGGCTAAGTATAGATGATACCATGATGCAAGGGAGGGGGTGGGGCATGGGGGGGGGGTTAGGGAGTGGTTATGAATGAATATTTTGATGTAGCCCGAAAGATTTCTCCCCATCTTTTCTTTTTTTCTGCATGAGGGGACGGAAAGGTGGTCACCAATTGAGTAAAGTGGCCTTGCTGTGGATGTGCTGTATCTTGCTACATTGCTTCTAACCAAGGGCAGTGGATGGGATACAGGGATGATCTGTTATCCATGAGGAGCTAAGATGAGAAGGAGGAAAGGATGGTGGATGGGAATGGAATGGGTGAGAGTGGGCACTTGAATTTTGACTTGGCTACCTCCCTTATTAGGGGGAAAAAGCCCTTGGTGTGTGTGTGTGTGTGTGTGTGTATATATATATATATATGCTAATAAGAACACGGGTACATGTGTTCACTTATGCAAAGTAGACCACTTGGAAAAAGAAACTAACTGCTACGTTAGTTTCTTTTTCTAAGTGGTCTACTTTGCACACACACACACACACACACATATATATATATATATATATATATATATATATATATATATATATATATATATATACATAGATATACATATATATATATTCATGAAGAACCCACAGTTAGAATAAAAAGGAAACTTTAGAAGAATGTGTAACTTCTATATTTCGGCTAATAGCTATAGCCCTCTTCAGGAAAGTACTTTCCTGAAGAGGCTATAGCTATTAGCCGAAATATAGAAGTTACACATTCTTCTAAAGTTTCCTTTTTATTCCGACTGTGGGTTCTTCGTGAATACAGTATTAATTACATATGTCCCGCAACATTTTGTCAAAGTGATATATATATACACACACACACACACATATAAATATGTACATACATATACCAAAGGCTTTGTCCCCCCTAACATGGGAGGTAACTAAAGTCAAAAGGCATAGCTCCATGCACACACA
This sequence comes from Oratosquilla oratoria, assembly GCF_046742065.1. NCBI lineage: Eukaryota > Metazoa > Arthropoda > Malacostraca > Stomatopoda > Squillidae > Oratosquilla > Oratosquilla oratoria. Next base: position 31,878,134 of record NC_134801.1, on the reverse strand, counting down.
CACAAATACATATATATATATATATATATATATATATGGTATACAGATTTTTTCTTTCTTCTGAAAGCACTTCAATCACTTGTCATTTGTAACAAAAGGTCCATTCCCGTGTATTAATGGTGGCCGAGTTGGAGCACACACCCACTCCATATGCAATTAAAAGCCAATGAATCATCTCTTCCATCTCAGCACCTCAAGGATGAAAGGTCATCCCTTTACCCTGCCACACTGTTAGGGTTAATGTAATGCAGTGAGATACAGCTTGTGAATAGAAGAGCTTGATGGCCATAGCTGGTTTACCCCACCATTTCATCATGTGACAACTACACAACTAGTCATTCACTTGGATAAGAGTCCAAACTTCTCTAGTCATGAAATGCTTTTTGTCCACACTTGTTAACTTATTGCATATTTTCCTTCAAAAGTTACTTATAAAAGTCACAAAACAAATATCACAGTTCCTACATCCGTATGAATATTAGTTACACGTCTCTCATGTGATCACATCAAACACGAGTTCTTACTGATGAAGTGAAATTCCCTTAATCTGAAGAAATAGTTAGCCGCAACCTGTTACACTATACTGCAGACAATCCCCAGAAACCTTGGGGCTGCAGGTTTGTTATTTTCTGTCATACAGGCATATCCCTCACACCTTCACCCAGGCATACAGGTCCAAAGTAAATGTCCATATTAAATATCTGAATGGTTCAAAACATTGACCCATTCTCTGCTGTCGCATACTTTATAGATTTTCTTTCTGGCTATTCCATTGACTGCTGACAATTTCCAATTTATATGTCATGTCTGCACTGCTCCTCAACCCTTGATCAAAATGGTAAGAAGTACAGGTATTACATAATAGGCAATCATAATGTGCACAAATTTGATAATGTAACATATCCCCATACTTATTACTATGGTAGTGCCCTTGAATAGACACTCTCTGGCAAATCCATGTCACCTTGCATGTTAACATTCAAGCAATTCCATGGCATCCTAATTATTACATGTCAGAAATATAATAAAACCCAAAACGCATACTCAACCATCCAAATAAGCACTCAAAATTCTATAATCAACCATGCTTCCTCACACATTAACCAAACATAGAAATTGTTCCCAAGACAAGAATTAAACTGTCATGACTGTTCAGGCCACCACCCCACCTTAAAATATCACCAACACAGAACTGGCCTGGCTACTGAGTTGACTGTCCCAGAAAATGCAGAACAACACATTCTACACTGCCCTACTCTTGCTCTATCCAAATAAAAACACGAAATATCTTCTCCGATGCAAAATATGCAAAATTCCCACCTGCATACAGGAACCAAAATCCACCCCACAGTAGAACACATGAAAATGAGAAGAACACAGTTTTATGTTAGAACCCTTAACACCACACACCCATTGTGCTACATCTCTCAAGCACCACCAACAGAATGAAAAAACTTCTACACCAGCAGCAAACATTTATGATAACCTAGATTACCTCACCAGGCGAGAAAGAAAGGTGACGGAGTCCATATTCATCACCAACCAGAAAAACATTGATAAGAGGACTGGGGATTTAGTATGGGGTAAGGCATCAGCATGCCTCATCATCTTGGACAAAATGTATAAACCCCTGATCCAGGCAGACAACTTATCCACGCGACAACTAGTAGGTGGATAATTTGTTCACTGGCAGCGGCGACTGATTGGTGGACAACTCATCCCACCAGCATACAGGTCTGGCAAGACATGTCGCCTCGTCCCTTCCTCTCCCTCTTTTGTTTTGTATAAACTGGCCAGCTTGACTTCAAGCACTATTCCTCTGTAGAAGCCACTCAGGCAAAACTAGTTAGGAATAAAAGTATTTTCCTCAGCCCATGTTCCCTTTACCACTTATCCACATTCGTCACAATGTTCACACAATAATAATAATAATCTAAGAACCACACTGGTACACTTGCATTCAGGACACCATCCAGGATTGAAACAGTATTAACATAGAATAGGTCTGTCTAAAGATTCAAATTGCCCCTGGTGCAACCACCACACAGGGGACACAGAACACTTCATAGTACAGAGCCTACACTAACATTTTCTAAACAACAACACATATTTTCCTAGAGTGACTTGTGGACCCACCCAGAGTCTTCTGTAAGAGAGTCCAGAGGCTATGGATTGATGGACACTTTAAACATTCTCTTCTCCCATACCTTCCTGAACTACATCACTGCATCATCATATCTCAGTACAGAGGATACACAGGTCACTGAAATACATCATCAGCACTTAACATGGATGGTGTCCAGATCATTTATGTGCATCCTTAGTGGTCACTGGGGAAATACCAGATAACTCTATTCAGCTAGGGAGTAGAATGTTCCAAATTCAATCCTCACCTAAATAAAATTCTGGTGTAACCAGAAAAAAGTAAATCTATGAAGTAAATTACAGGTGATGGTGTTCAAAGTGATATACATATACCAAAGGCCTTTTCCTCCTTACAAGAGAGACATCAAAAAAACAAAGGCAAAAAAAAAAAACACTCCCACCCATTCCATCCTCATATACTCCACCCACTCTCCTCCCTCTTAACTTGGCTCCTCCTGGATGACAGGTTGTCCCTGCATCTCACCCACTACCCTGGGTCAAAGGCAGTGTCTCAAGACAGCATGTCCACAGCAAGGCTGCTTCATTAAATTGGTGACCCCCCCTCTCTCTGTCCTTTCATGCAGAAATGGAGAAGACAAAAAGAAATCCTTTCGAGCTGCATCAATTTATTTTTTTTACACATATTCCCTCACCCCCCATCCATCCACTCCCCTTCATGCATCACAGCATCATCCATACACAACCATTCTCCATTCACTCCTATCTTCTGTCCTCTCCTGTCCTTCCTTGAAAGACATTCCCCTCTTTTCCAATGCCCCTTTTACCCCATCCATCCATCTTAACCTTGGTCGCCCCCTCATCACTCCTTCCGCATCTTTTACCAATCTTTCTTCACTTATTCTTTCCATGTGTCCAAACCATCCAATACATATACCAAAAGGCCCTTTCTCTCTTATATGTGAGGTGGCCAACCATGGAGATAATCTAATAAATTATGCAAGACTTCAAAAGCAGTTTGTTTTGATACAGGATACTTTGTACTAAAATTCTCAGATTAAAGAGATCTCACTGAACCTCATTTCTGTCCCTGCCCTGTGGCCAAGCCACATTACTAGTCTTACTAGTGCAAGATCTAACCTAAATTAACTTTTTCATGGCACCACAAACTGTACTGTAAAGTACTATACTGCATGGTCTGTCCGACTTCTTCCGATGAAATATCTTTCGCTGCAGAAGTTTACATATTTCCTCAAGGTAATCCTTTTGGTTTGAAAACCTGAAATATTAGACAGAAGAATGGATAAATACCTTTTATTTTTATGTGACCTCATTTCCAACACAATAATTTTTACCCTGTTTCTCTAATGGGTCTACTTGCTGCCTTAATATAGGTGTATCAATATGGTACCAAGCTCACTTTGGTATTCAATTTCAAATTAACAAAGGTTTGAACTCTGGTTGAACCAACTCATAAAATTCAGACAAGGGTATTGATGTAACCCAGGTGGGAGTGTTATCCATAATCTGGAACAATTTTCCTAACTTGTGGCAACATTTGTGAAATGTTGTGACTGGGAACAAAGGGAGAACATCTTCAACCAATTCACTCCCATCTCACTCATTCCTTTCAATCCTTCCTGGCTCTCAAGGCTGCACCTCTTTGTGGAGGTGGTTACCTAGGAGTCATGGACCTCCTGCATGAGACCTGCTTAGACCACATGAAGATGTCCCCTTCCTATGCCTTGCTAACTTGCTTTACAGGCACTGACATACAAGTTCTAAGACAGATTTGAAAAAGGTGATATGTACATGACACTGCTGGAGTAAAAAAAAAAAAAAAAAAAAAAAAAGAGAGAGAGAGAGAGAAAGAGAGAGCTAGCACAAACAAGTCATCTGAGGGTTTGTGTTCCCACAACAACTTACGCTGCTTTCAAGTCATTAGTACTTTCTGTGAAAGCCTTGAATGTTGTGTCTGTGTCCAGCTGGGCTAAAGCAAGAGTTGTGCGTCGGTCCAATTCCACGGCCCAAACTTCCACGGTTGTGTTTGCTACGAGATTTGGCCAGCGTTGAGCAAAGGCACTACTCACATCTTTGATAATCTGATGGATGGAAAATTATGGACTGGTTATATTCATAAATATTGAAATATACAAATTTATCTGTAAAATCATTATTATGCTACAATATCCACAGCTATTTTGTAATTTCCTATAATTGTGTTCTTATCTTACTATTGTCAATCCATAATATTAATGTCAACCTCAGCTACCAGTGTTAATTTCTACACCTGCAGTCATATTCACTAGTTTCAATATGCAAATATTTCACAATATACTACAACAAGTGGCTTGCCTGATTGTCCTTTTTGCCACTATCTTTGAGATTGGAATGTTTTTTTGTGATGTACTGCACATTAATATCCAGGTCATCTGGGACTGCATTACCTATGGAATTTGCAGGCAAACATCAGATACTATCTAACATGCAAAAAAAAAAAAAAAAAAAAAAAAAAAAATAAAAATATATATACACATATATATATATATATATAGATATATATATACACACACACGTACAGATATATCCACACATTATTAAACAATTACTAATTATTTCCAACTTTGTCAAAAGTACATTTAGGTGTGTTAACTTCTGGGGTCACCGAGAGGGAGGAGGGGGGGTCGCCGATTTAATGAAGCGGCCTTGCTGTGGATGTGCTGTGTCTTGCGACACTACTTCTGACCCAGGGCAGTGGACAAGGTGCAGGGATGACCCGTCATTCAGGAGGTGCTAAGATAAAAGGGAGGGTGGAAGGGTGTGGAGTGTATTCAGGGATGGAATGGGTGGGAGTGATTTTATGCCTTTTTCTTTTTGGCTACCCCCCTTGTAAGGGGGAAAAAGCCTTGGTATATGTATGTAACTTCTGGGGTAGTGCGAGAGGTAAATGCAAGGGTAGTGGGTCAAGGATTGGAGATGGTTAAAGAAAATGGAGAAAAGTGGGAGGTGACCCAGCTGTTGTTTGCGGATGACACTGCGCTTGTAGCAGGATCGGAGGAGGGATTGAGGAAGTTGGGGACAGAGTTTGGGAGAGTGTGTGATAGAAGAAAGCTGAAGATAAATGTGGATAAAAGTAAGGTGATGAGATGTACAAGGGGTGAAAGTGGCAGTAGTCTGGAAGTGAGCATTAAGGGAGAGCGACTGGAGGAAGTGGATAGTTTTAGATACTTGGGTGCAAATGTGGCAGGAAAAGGTGGAGTGAAGGTGGAGGTAGAATGTAGATTGCGAGAAGCGAGTAAATGCCTTGGTGGATTAAAAAGTGTAATGAGGAATAGACATTTGGGAATGGATGCTAAGAGGAGACTGTATAAAGGAGTGATTGTGCCAACAGCACTGTATGGGGCAGAAACATGGAACATAAGAGAGGAAGAGAGAAGGAGTTTGAATGTGTTTGAGATGAGGTGTCTGAGAAGTATGATGGGGGTTACTAGGCTGGATAGAGTGAGAAATGAGGAGGTGAGGAGGAGAACAGGGGTGGAGAGGGAGTTGGGAGATAGGGTTGATGAAAGAGTATTAGATTGGTTTGGACACATGGAAAGAATGAGTGAAGAAAGACTAGTAAAAGAGGTATGGAAGGCAGATGTTGAGGGAGTGAACATGAAGGGACGTCCTAGGATGAGGTGGATGGATGGGGTGAAGGGGGCTTTGGGGAAGAGGGGAATGTCTGTTGAGGAAGGATGGGAAAGGACAGAAGACAGGGGTGAATGGAGAATGGTTGTATATGGATGATGTGATGCATGAGGTGGAATGGGTGGGGGGATGGGGGGTGAGGTAGTATGTGTGAGCAAAATTTGATGGAGCCCGAAGGGATTTCTCCCCGTCTTCTCCTTTACATGGGGGGACGGAGAGGGGGGGTCTCCGATTCAATGAAGTGGCCTTGCTGTGGATGTGCTGTGTCTTGCGACACTACTTCTGACCCAGGGCAGTGGACAAGGTGCAGGGATGACCCGTCATCCAGGAGGTGCTAAGATAAGAGGGAGGGTGGAGGGGTGTGGAGTGTATTCAGGGATGGAATGGGTGGGAATGATTTAATGCCTTTTCCTTTTTGGCTACCTCCCTTGTAAGGGGGAAAAAGCCTTGGTATATGTATGTACATTTACTGCAATTTTTTTTATTAATGTAAAGCTAATTCTATCTGTTTAACCAGTAAATGTCACACTAAATTCAATGTAAATCAACTGAGAATCCCTTGGAACTTAAGGTCCACCTCTCAACTGAATAAAACTCTGGCAAAAAAACAGAACATAATCTAAAGTAGCCCACTCCACAGAAGTTAACACACATAAAGTAAAAATATTTAGTAACAGATTTACTTTGAGGCTTGGAGTCACAACGAGTCAGTGTTGCTGTTGATCCTGTATTATCCCCAGAAGGATGTAAATGTTTCAGAAGAGCCTCCACCACATCCACCTTCGGAATTTTGCGCTCAGTGTACCTCCTCACATAGTCATTTGAGTTGCTATGAAGGAAGGTGTATCTACTTGAACTACATCTGTATATATATATTCTTTTGGTATTCATCATTATTATATCAAACTAACATGCTTGCTGATAGGCAAAAGTGAACTGCAAGTTATTTCACTTACCAAAGTCTATCACAAAATTTGACAGTTGCCTTCTCCATATCATGGTCAAGCAGGACTAGATTTGGCACCCAGATGTCATCAACACCTACAGATAACTCATCCAATGTCTTTTCACGGAGGGAAAAAAATAATGAAAATGGAAAACAATTAGTACTCACTTCTATAAATTCATGCTGTAAATTAATTGCACTGCATCCTTGTGGATGAAAGGCCATTCCTGACCCCTGCACACTGCCTCCCTCTCTCTCTCCTGTCAAATCAAACCACTTTTGTCCTACTTTTTCACATAGGGAGAGGTGACAAACAGCAACTACTACCTCATTTCCTCTTCTTATTAGCTTGTGACAAAGAAACACCCACACTGATACAATAAAAACAAGATTCCTGTATTTCTTCCCAGAGAGACCTGTGGGAGGGTCCAAGGACCTATGATAGGTACTATGGAGCTGAAGATTTCGTCAGTGAAATATGAGGCAACTTTTATTATTTCTGTTACTGTCAGATCCTTTCAACACTCTCACCTTCTGGAGGGAAGCTCTTCAGGCAGGCACTCTGTCTCTGGACAGGGCCATAATCTGTATCAACTTGGACTACCTTTCCTCCACTTTTTTTCCTACAAGGAGATCTGCTGACCACCAACTGTTTCCCTTCTCCAACCCAGTGGTAACACAGAAACAGATCCACACAAATACAACATAGACAACAGTTTAAGGTTTCTTCCCAGAGAGATCTATGGGAAATTTCTGGTCAAAATAACTCAAAGTAGAAATGACCAGGTCTTTTGTGGTCCCCATACAGATAAAAAATTGAAAGCTTCATGCTGATTAAGCTACTAATATGTTTCACATATGTTTCATATGAGGTACAAAGAAAAGAAAAGAGAAGTAAAACAGAAGATATGGGCGGCAAAGAGGAGAGCGGATGTGAAAAGGGATAAGAGTATGACAGAAAATTTTGAAAGTAACAAAAAGATGCTTTGGAAGGAAATTAAGAGGAAGTGGAGGCAAATTAAGTAGAGAAGAAAAGGTAATAGGTGCAGATGGAGAGATGATAATGGAAGAGAAGGCAGTGAGAGGAAGGTGAGCAGAGTATTTTAGGGAGTTGCTAATTGTGAAGGAGGATAGAGAATGAAAGGTAGTTGCAGTGGGAAGCGCTAAGAAAATCACAGTAATGAGTGAGGAAAATGGAGGAGAAATAAGGAAAGATGAGGTAAAGGCAGTTGTTAAGATGATGAGAGCAGGTAAGGTACCTGGGTTGGATGGGTGTCATGCAGAATATCTAAAGTAGAGAAATACAGTGATGGTGGACTGGTTGGTGAGGTTATATAATGTTTGTTTAAAAGAGGGTAGAGTGCCAGAGGAGTGGCGGAGAGCCTGTACAGTTTCACTTCACAAGGGAAAGGGGGACAAGTGTGAGTTTAGTAGTTTCAGAGGGATCAGTTTGTTAAGTGTAATTGGGAAGGCTTATGAGGGTTTTTTGATTGAGAGGATTAAGAGAGGAACAGAGGGAATAATTGACGAAGAACACTATGGGTTTAGGGCAGGTAGGGGTTGCATGGATCAGATTTTTGTGGTAAGACAGATATGTGAGAAAGATTTGGGGAAAGGTAAAGATGTTTTTTTTTGGGCCTTTATGGATTTGGAAAAGACTTACAACAGGGTAGACACAAGGACACTGTGGGAGGTATTGCAGATATATGGGATAGGAGGAAAGCTGTTAAGAGCAGTCAAAAGTTTTTTATGAGAGTAGTAGAGCTTGTGTTAGAATCAGAAATGGAGAGAGTGAGTGGTTTGAGGTAAAGGTGGGACTTTGCCAGGGATATGTTATGTTGTCTTGACTAATCAATTTATACGTGGATGGGGTGGTGTGAGAGGTAAACATAAGGATAATGTGTTGGGCATTGGAGATGGTAAAAGAAAATGGAGAAAAATGGAAGATAAGCCAGTTGTTGTTTGATGATTACACTGCACTTGTGGCAGGATCAGAGGAAGGATTGAGGAAGTTAGAGACAGAGTTTGGGAAGGTGTGCAAAAGAGGGAAGTTGAAGATAAATATGGGTAAAAGTAAGGTGGAGTTGGAATGTGTTTAGGGATGGAATGGGTGGGAATGGTTTTTATACCTTTTTCTTTTTGGCTACCTCCCTTGTAAGGGGGAAAATCCTTGGTATATGTATGTAAAAGTAAGGTGATGAGATGTACAAGGGGAGATAGTGGTAGCAGACTGGAAGTGAGAACTAAGGGAGACAGACTGGAGGAAGTGGATAGTTTTAGATACTTGGGTGTGAATGTGGTGGGAAAGGGAGGAATGAGGGTGGAGATAGAATGTAGATTGAGAGAAGTGAGTAAATGCCTTGGGGTCAGGGATTGGAGATGGTTAAAGAAAATGGAGAAAAGTGGGAGGTGAGCCAGCTCTTGTTTGCAGACGACACTGCGCTTGTGGCAGGATCGGAGGAGGGATTGAGGAAGCTGGTGACAGAGTTTGGGAGAGTGTGTGATAGAAGAAAGCTGAAGATAAATGTGGGTAAAAGTAAGGTGATGAGATGTACAAGGGGTGAAAGAGGCAGTAGACTGGAAGTGAGCATTAAGGGAGAGGGACTGGAGGAAATGGATAATTTTAGATACTTGGGTGCAAATGTGGCAGGAAAAGGTGGAGTGAAGGTGGAGGTAGAATGTAGATTGAGAGAAGCGAGTAAATGCCTTGGTGGATCAAAAAGTGTAATGAGGAATAGACATTTGGGAATGGATGCTAAGAGGAGATTGTATGAAGAGTGATTGTGCCAACAGCACTGTATGGGGCAGAAACATGGAACATAAGAGAGGAAGAGAGAAGGAGTTTGAATGTGTTTGAGATGAGGTGTCTGAGAAGTATGATGGGGGTTACTAGGCTAGAGTGAGAAATGAGGAGGTAAGGAGGAGAACAGGGGTGGAAAGGGAGTTGGGAGATAGGGTTGATTAAAGAGTATTAGGATGGTTTGGACACATGGAAAGAATGAGTGAAGAAAGACTAGTAAAAGAGGTATGGAAGGCAGATGTGGAGGGAGTGAACATGAGGGAACGTCCTAGGATGAGGTGGATGGATGGGGTGAAGGGGGCTTTGGGGAAGAGGGGAATGTCTGTTGAGGAAGGACGGGAGAGGACAGAAGACAGGGGTGAATGGAGAATGGTTGTATATGGATGATGTGATGCATGAGGTGGAATGGGTGGGGGGATGGGGGGTGAGGTAGTATGTGTGAGCAAAATTTGATGCAGCCCGAAGGGATTTCTCCCTGTCTTCTCCTTTTATGCATGGGAGGACAGAGATTTAATGAAGCGGCCTTGCTGTGGATGTGCTGTGTCTTGCGACACTGCTTCTGATCCAGGGCAGTGGACAAGGTGCAGGGATGACCCGTCATCCAGGAGGTGCTAAGATAAGAGGGAGGGTGGAGGGGTGTGGAGTGTATTCAGGGATGGAATGGGTGGGAATGATTTAATGCCTTTTCCTTTTTGGCTACCTTCCTTGTAAGGGGGAAAAAGCCTTGGTATATGTATGTATGTACTGAGAAATAGACATTTGGGAATGGATGCTAAGAGGAGATTGTATGAAGGATTGATTATGTTGGCAGCACTGTATGGGGCAGAAACATGGAACATAAGAGAGGAAGAGAGGAGGAGTTTGAATGGGTCTGAGATGAAATGACTGAGAAGTATGATAGGGGTTACTAGGTTGGATAGAGTGTGAAATGAGGTGAGGAATAGAACAGGGGTGGAAAGGGAGTTGGGAGATAAGGTTGATAAAAGAGTATTGGGATGGTTTGGACAAATGATAAGAATGGGTGAAAGAAGATTAGTAAAAGAGGTGTGAAAGTTAGAGGAGGAAGGAGTGAACATGAGGAGGTGACCAAGGATGTGATGGATGGATGGGGTAAAAGGGGTATTGGGAAAGAGAGAAATGTCTGTTGAGGAAGAGAGAAGGCAGAAGATAGGGATGAATGGTTATGTATATAGATGATGCTGTGATGTATGAAAGTGAGTGGGTGGGGATGGGCAGGGGGGTGGATAGGATGAGGGGGTATGTGTTAAAAATAATTTGACGCAGTCCGAAGGGATTTCTCCCTGTCTTCTCTTTTTCTGCATGTGGGGACAGAGAAGGGGGGGTCACCAATTAAATGCAGTGGCTTTGCTGTAGATGTGCTGTATCTTGTGACACTGCTTCTGACTGGTTATGCAGAAACCTTGACAATAATACTATACTTTAAAAAAAACTGCAATCAACTAAATGTGCAACATTAAGCTTTAATAAAACTAAAATCAATTAAGTATGTAATTATCATATTACCTGAACATGGCAGTGGTCTGCATGAATTCCAGCTTCTCGAAGCTTTGACACAATATGAATGCGATCTTTGAGTTGCTTGTGTCCAACTGCACACACTTGTACACTGATCAATGTCCCACCACACCCAATTCCTGATGTAGCATATGTGTAAAACATTTATTATATATTTATTGTACTCTTAATCAATGTTAGTTAAATATCTCATATTATATGCCAGGTACAGGAATATTTAAATGAGCATTAGTTCCTGGATTAACAGTTGATAAAGCACAAGTAGCTTTTCCTGGATTTGTTCAATAATGATTGGTTTAACATCACATACTGTCCGTTCCAGACAGGACCAGGATAATGCCTGACTTCTTGATTAATAATATTATCTCATATTAGCAAGTCAAAATTTGGTTACACATTATTGCTATCCAGTCTGTTATTAATTGTAAATAAAAGAATACCCAACCTGAACTGATGACTTTTGAACCTCCTGTAGGGGAGCTGCTGGCAAGAGCATGCTTGACATTCAAGAGGGCAAGCAACTTCTCAAGAGATAAACTTATGCCCACTGCTGCAGGGCAGTCCCCTACTTTGACTCCTGCTACCAATCTACTCCTGTAGGGAATTCACTATGCATTAGACTGACTTTCTTAGCAAATATATGACATACAAATTCTTTGAAAGTTACATCATACATATACCAAGGCTTTTTTCCCCCTTACAAGTGAGGTAGCCAAAAAGGAAAAGGCATAAAATCATTCCCACCCATTCCATCCCTAAATACACTCCACTCCCCTCCACCCTCCCTCCCATCTTAGCACCTCCTGGATGACGGGTCATCCCTGCACCTTGTCCACTGCCCTGGGTCAGAGGCAGTGTCGCAATGCACAGCACATCCACAGCAAGGATGCTTCATTAAATCGGTGACCCCCACCTCTCTGTCCCCCCATGCATAAAAGGAGAAGACAGGGAGAAATCCCTTCGGGCTGTGTCAAATTTTGCTCACATCCCCCCACCCATTCCACCTCATGCATCACAACATCATCCATATACAACCATTCTCCATTCACCCCTGCCTTCTGTCCTCTCCCGTCGTTCCTCAACAGACATTCCCCTCTTCCCCAAAGCCCCCTTCACCCCATCCATCCATCTCATCCTAGGACATCCCCTCATGTTCACTCCCTCCACATCTGCCTTCCATACCTCTTTTACAAGTCTTTCTTCACTCATTCTTTCAATGTGTCCAAACCATCCTAATACTCTTTCATCAGCCCTATCTCCCAACTCCCTTTGCACCCCTGTATACCATACATACATATACCAAAGGCTTTTTCCCCCTTACAAGGGAGGTAGCCAAAAAACAAGGGCATAAAAATCATTCCCACCCATTCCATCCCCAATACATATACCACAAGGCATTTTCCTTCTTTTAAGAGGAGCTGGACAAGTCATGGCATACACCCACCCTACACCCTTCCCACACATTCTTTGCACCTCATGTATGAATGGTCATCCCTGTCCCCCACCACAGTGCTTGGGTCAGAGACAAAGCAGCAAAACTTCCAAGTTATCAATCTTAATTTCATTCAAGGTTACTGATTTGGCATTCACATACATACATACATATATAAAGTGGTGATATCATAGACTCAGAGGTTCTGAGAACAGTCCATACCCACAGCTTGAAATGCATCACAACATTGCATGACTCCTCACCCTCAAACATGGAGAGTGAGTGAGTTTGAGTGTGACAGTGTGCATATGTGTGTGTGTATATTTATCTAATTGTAGTATACAGGAAAGGAACAACGTTCGTTGGGTCCTGTCTCCTATCCTCTAATTTTCTAACATACCTAGATTCAAATTCATGTACAGTTCCAACTTAATCTATATCCTTGATTTCCAATTATCATATCTAGTTTTGAATTCATATATTGTATGATGTTGGACTATATCACCTTCTAAGCTATTCCACATATTTAAGCTTCTATATGGAGAACTATTTCTTCACATCCTTTAGACATGTGGTGTTTCTTAATTTACTTCCAAGATCTCTTAAAGCCCTCCCATCTTTAATCTGATCTCTTCTGTCAATGTGATCTATCTCCATTAGTGACCTGAACACTGTGATCATTATCACTGCTTTCTCTTTGATCTTTCAAAGTTGGCAGAGCAAGTACTTTTAATGTTTCCTCATATGGTATATCTGCCAGGCTGGGGACCAGTATGGTTGTTGCCCTTTGTATTCTCTCAATCTTGCTTATATCTTTCACTTTGTGTATGGACCATATTAATGACACATGTCCCAGTCTTGGATATGTCAGGCTTTTGAGGAGTTTTTTTCATCATCCCTTCATCTATATAGTGGAATGGCATTTTGATCTTCTGCAGTAGTTTGTATATCTCTCCCACAATCTTGTTGACATGTCTGTCAGGTAAGAAGTTATCTTTTATCAAGACTCCCAAGTCTTTCTCCTCTTTTGCTTTTGTAATGAGTTCACTTCCCAAGGAATAGTTTAAGGATGGCCTTTTGCTGTTATTGCCCATTTCCAGTCCTTTGAATTTCTTAGTACTGAACTTCTTTTCCCATTCTTGACTCCATGCATAAATAGTATCTAGTTTTTTTTTGCAATAGTTTACCATCCTCCTCATTTTCCACTCTTCTCATGATTTTTGCATCATCTGCAAACATGGTGGCATAGATTATTGTTCCTTCCATCATGTCATTGACATTGACAAGAAACATTATTGGTGGAACTCCACTCATTACTGCTCTCCAGCTTGACATCTTCTTTTACTACTGTCCTTGTGTATCTTTCCTTCAAGAAATCTTTCATCAATTCTAGCAGTTTATCATTCAGTCCTCTAACATGCTCCAATTTCCATATAAGTCAATTGTGAGGTACATGCAGTCCACCTACCCCTTTCTCTCTTGCAGCACATCAATCACTCTCGAGTAAAAGAATAAAAGGTTTGACACACACGATCTTCCAGATCTGAAGCAAAAGTGACTGTCTGTCAGAATGTTCATCTTATCAAGATATTTGGTCCATCCATCTTTCACAATCCTTTCACATAATTTCACTATTATGCTGGTTAGTGATACTAGCCTGTAATTTAGTGGTGCCTCCCTCTTTACACTTTTGCAAATTCACACCATGTTTACCCTTTTTCAATCAAGCGGTACAATGCTTTCCTTCAATGAACATGTAATAAGACAGTTGATCTTGTCCACTAGTTGTTCCCTAATTCTTTAAGTATCCAGTCTGAGATCCCACCAAGTCCTTAAGCTTTTGTCACATACAATGATCCCAGGAGATTGAGCATTTCCCTCACTTCTACATTTACATCTGCTATACCTGTTTTTTTTTTTTTTTTTTGCTTCCCTTGCTTTCCTACAAAAGATTGCACTCTTTTGTGAAATCTGATTGGAAACTTTCATTCATTATTTTTGCCTGCCTGAGCTGAGGTCTCTTCAAAGACCTAATCACCTACAATTAACTTAGTGATTTCTTCCTTGTATCTCAAGATACAGCATGGCCTTGCTGTGGATGTGCTGTGTCTTACTGCATTGCTTCTGATCCAGGGCAATGGGTGAAATGCTGGGATGACCCATCATCCAGGAGCCAAGAAAAGATGGAGGGACAGAAGGAGGGATGGTGAATGGGAGTGTAATGGGTGGAGATGAAGTGGGTGGGAGTAGAATTATGCCTTTTGACTTTAGTTACATCCCTTGTATGGGGGGAAAAATGCCCTTGATATATGTTTATATACCAAGTAAAGCAAAAGGTAAAGGAGGCAAAGAGGAGAGCAGAAGTGAAGTGGGGTAAGAGTATGACAGAAAATTCTGAAAGTAATAAAAAGATGTTTTGGAAAGAAATTAAGAGAGGAAGAGGAGGCGAATCAAGTAGAGAAGAAAAGGTAATAGGTGCAGATGGAGAGATGATAATGGAAGAGAAAGCAATAAAGGGAAGATGGGCAGAATATTTTAGGGAGTTGCTAAATGTGAAGGAGGATAGGGAGGAAAAGATAGCTGTAGTGGGAAATGCTAAGAAAATGACCGTGATGAGTGAGGAAAATGGAGGAGAAATAAAGAAGGATGAAGTGAAGGCAGTTGTTAAGATGATGAAAGCAGGTAAGGCACCTGGTCTGGATGGATGCCATGCAGAATGTCTAAAAAAAAAGGAGGTACAGTGATGGTGGACTGGCTGGTGAGGTTATTTAATATTTGCTGGAGAGAGGGTAGAGTGCCGGAGGACTGGAGGAGTGCCTGTATAGTTCCACTTTACAAGGGAAAAGGGGACAAGTGTGAATGTAGTAGTTTCAGAGGGATTAGCTTGTTAAGTGTATTTGGGAAGGCTTATGGGAGGATCTTGATAGAGAGGATTAGAAGAGGAACAGAGGGAGTAATTGATGATGAACAGTGTGGATTTAGGACGGGTAGAGGTTGTGTAGGTCAGATTTTTGTGGTAAGACATATATGTGAGAAAGCTATAGGAAAGGGGTAGGATGTTTTTTGGGCCTTTATGGACCTGGAAAAGGCTTACGACAGGGTAGACAGAAAGGCACTGTGGGAGGTTTTGCGGATATATGGAATAGGAGGAAAGCTTCTAGCTGTCAAGAGTTTTTATGAGAGTAGTAGAGCTTGTGTTAGGATTAGAAATGGAGAGAGTGAGTGGTTCGAGGTAAAGGTGGGACTTCGTCAAGGATGCGTTATGTCGCCCTGGCTGTTCAACTTATACATGGGTGGGGTAGTGCGAGAGATAAATGCAAGGGTAGTGGGTCAGGGAATGAAGATGGTTAAAGAAAATGGAGAAAAGTGGGAGGTGAGCCAACTGTTGTTTATGGACGACAATGCGCTTGTGGCAGGATTGGAAGAGAGATTGAGGAAGCTGGTGACAGAGTTTGGGAGAGTGTGTGATAGAAGAAAGCTGAAGATAAATGTGGATAAAAGTAAGGTGATGAGATGTTCAAGGGGTCAAAGTGGCAGTAGTCTGGAAGTGAGCATTAAGGGAGAGCGACTGGAGGAAGTGGATAGTTTTAAATACTTGGGTGCAAATGTGGCAGGAAAAGGTGGAGTGAAGGTGGAGGTAGAATGTAGATTGAGAGAAGCGAGTAAATGCCTTGGTGGATTAAAAAGTGTAATGAGGAATAGACATTTGGGAATGGATGCTAAGAGGAGACTATATGAAGGAGTGATTGTGCCAACAGCACTGTATGGGGCAGAAACATGGAACATAAGAGAGGAAGAGAGAAGGAGTTTGAATGTGTTTGAGATGAGGTGTCTGAGAAGTATGATGGGGGTTACTAGGCTGGATAGAGTGAGAAATGAGGAGGTGAGGAGGAGAACAGGGGTGAAAAGGAGGTTGGGAGATACGGTTGATGAAAGAATATTAGGATGGTTTGGACACATGGAAAGAATGAGTGAAGAAAGACTAGTAAAAGAGGTATGGAAGGCAGATGTGGAGGGAGTGAACATGAGGGGACATCCTAGGATGAGGTGGATGGATGGGGTGAAGGGGGTTTTGGGGTAGAGGACAGGATGGGAAAGGACAGAAGACAGGGGTGAATGGAGAATGGTTGTATATGGATGATTTTGTGATGCATGAGGTGGAATGGGCGTGGTAGTATGTGTGAGCAAATTTTTGACGCAGCCCGAAGGGATTTCTCCCCGTCTTCTCCTTTATGCATGGGGGGACGGAGAGGGGGGGTTGCCGATTTAATGAAGCGGCCTTGCTGTGGATGTGCTGTGTCTTGCGACACTACTTCTGACCCAGGGCAGTGGACAAGGTGCAGGGATGACCCGTCATCCAGGAGGTGCTAAGATGAGAGGGAGGGTGGAGGGGTGTGGAGTGTATTCAGGGATGGAATGGGTGGGAGTGATTTTATGCCTTTTCCTTTTTGGCTACCTCCCTTGTAAGGGGGAAAAGCCTTGGTATATGTATATGTATGTATTTATGAATGTCTCAATTTCCCATTTATACATATATACATGTGAAGGAGGATAGGGAGGGAAAGATAGTTGCAGTGGGAAGTGCTAAGAAAATGACTGTGATGAGTGAGGAAAATGGAGGAGAAATAAAGAAGGATGAAGTGAAGGCAGTTGTTAAGATGATGAGTGAAGGTAATGCACCTGGTCTGGATGGATGCCATGCAGAATGTCTAAAAAATGGAGGTACAGTGATGGTGGACTGACTGGTGAGGTTATTTAATGTTTGCTGGTGAGAGGGTAGAGTGCTGGAGGACTGGAGGAGTGCCTGCATAGTTCCACTTTACATGGAAAAGGGGGACAAGTGTGACTGTAGTAGTTTCAGAGGGATTAGCTTGTTAAGTGTAGTTGGGAAGGCTTATGGGATGATCTTGATTGAGAGAATTAGGAGAGGAACAGAGGGAGTAATTGGTGAGGAACAGTGTGGATTTAGGACAGGTAGAGGTTGTGTAGATCAGATTTTTGTGGTAAGACAGATATGTGAGAAAGCTATAGGAAAAGGTAAGGATGTTTTTTGGGCTTTTATGGATCTGGAAAAGGCTTATGATAGGGTAGATAGGAAGGCACTGTAGGAGGTTTTGCAGGTATACAGGATAGGACAGCTTTTAGGAGCTGTCAAGAGTTTTTGCAAGAGTAGTAGAGCATGTGTCAGGATTATAAATGGAGAGAGTGAGTGGTTTGAGATAAAGGTGGGACTTTGTCAGGGATGTGTTGTCACCCTGGCTATTCAACTTATACATGGATGGGGTGGTGCGAGAGGTAAATGCAAGGGTGGTGGGTCAGGGATTGGAGATGGATAAAGAAAATGGAGAAAAGTGGGAGGTGACCCAGCTGTTGTTTGCGGATGACACTGTGCTTGTAGCAGGATCAGAGGAGGGATTGAGGAAGTTGGTGACAGAGTTTGGGAGATGTGTGTGAAAGAAGGAAGCTGAAGATAAATGTGGGTAAAAGTAAGGTGGTGAGATGTACAAGGGGTGAAAGTGGCAGCAGACTGGAAGTGAGCTTTAAGGGAGAGCGACTGCAGGAAGTGGATAGTTTTAGATACTTGGGTGTGAATGTGGAAGGAAAGGGAGGAGTGGGGGTGGAGGTAGAATGAAGATTGAGAGAAGTGAGTAAATGCCTTGTACGATTAAAAAGTGTAATGAGAAATAGACATTTGGGAATGGATACCAAGAGGAGATTGTATGAAGGAGTGACTGTGCCAACAACACTGTATGGGGCAGAAACATGGAACATAAGAGAGGAAGAGAGAAGTATGATAGGGGTTACTAGGTTGGATAGAGTGAGAAACGAGGAGGTGAGGAGGAGAATGGGGGTGGTAAGGGAGTTGGGAGATAGGGTGGATGAAAGAGTATTGGGATGTTTTAGACACATGGATAGAATGAGTGGAGAAAGATTAGTAAAAGAGGTATGGAAGGCAGATGTGGAATGAGTGAACTTGAGGGGGTGACCTAGGATGAGATGGATGGATGGGGTAAAAAGGGATTTGGAGAAGAGGGGAATGTCTGTTGAGGAAGGATGGGAGAGGACAGAAGACAGGGGTGAATGGAAAATGGTTGTGTATGGATGATGTTGTGATGCATGAGGTGGAATGGGTGGGGGGATGGGGGTGAGGTAGTATGTGTGAGAAAAATTTGACACAGCCTGAAGGGATTTCTCCCCATCTTCTCTTTTTCTGCATGGGGGGGATGGAGAGGGGGGGTCACCGATTTAATGAAGCAGCCTTGCTGTGGATGTGCTGTGTCTTGCGACACTGCTTCTGAGCCAGGTCAGTTGACAGGATGCAGGGATGACCCATCATCCAAGAGGTGCCAAGATAAGAGGGAGGGTAGAGGGGGAGGGGAGCAGAGTGTATTAGGGATGGAATGGGTGGGAATGGTTTTTATGCCTTTGTTTTTTGGCTACCTCCCTTGTCAGGGGGAAATAGCCATTGGTACATGTATGTACATATATACATACATATATATATATATATATATATATATACATACATACATATACCAAGGCTTTTTCCCCCTTCCAAGGGAGGTAGCCAAAAAGGGAAAGGCATAAAAACACTCCCACCCATTTCATCCCCAAATACACTCCACACCCCTCCCACCCTTCCTCTCATCTGAGCACCTCCTGGATGACGGGTCATCCCTGCACCCCGCCCACCGCCCTGGGTCAGAAGTCTGTCTGGGATATTGGCTGCTTGTTATTGTGGCAAAGTAACATGCAGTCGATACTTTAGGGTCTATATGGGGCGCCCCTACGGACCAGAGCCACACATCATTTTGTCTATGATAGAAGAAATTCTGTTAATAGAGAAATGATGACACTTTTATACTACGACTGTCCCTCCGTTATGCTGTTCCCCAACCCCTTGTTGCTGTCCTGTACCATTTCTCTGAGTATTCTCTTTCTGATTGGGGGAATTCCCTGTGGTGGGGGAAAAGAATACTGCCACCAAGTTTTCCCACTTGGATCGTAAGAGGCGAGAAGAAAGGGACGGGGAGAGGGACTAGGCATCCTTCTCCCTGTAGCCCCAAGGGCAACTTCCTAAATCGAAAAGAAAAGTGAATATATATATATATATATATGTATATATATATATATATATATATATATACATATAATTACATATATATATATATATATATATATATATATATATATACATATACCAAAGGCTTTTTCCCCTTTACAAGGGAGGTAGCCAAAAAACAAAGGCATAAAATCCACTCCCACCCATTCCATCCCCACATACTCCACTCCCATTCACCCCCTTCCCTCCCTCTTATCTTGGCTCCTCCTGGATGACAGGTCATCCTTGCATCTCACCCACTGCCCTGGGTCAGAGGCAGTGTCACAAGACACAGCAAGGCCACTTCATTAAATTGGCAACTTCACCAATCCATCCCCTCATGCAAAAAAAGAGAAGGGGAGAAATCCCTTTGATCTGTATAAATATATTTTTCCACACATACTCCTTCGCCCCCCATCCCTCACCCACTCCACCTTATGCATCACAGCATCATCCATACACAACCATTCCTCATTCACCCCTATCTTCTGTCTTCTCCCTTCCTTCCTCAACAGACATTCCCCTCTTTCCCAAAGCCCCTTTTACCCCATCCATCCATCTGATTCTTGGTCACCCCCCCATGTTCACTCCTTCCACATCTGCCTTTCACACCACTTTTACTAATCTTTCTTCACTCATTCTTTCCATGTGTCCAAACCATCACAATACTCTTTCATCAACCCAATCTCCTAACTCCCTTTCCATCCCCATTCTCTCCTCACCTCCTTGTTTCTCACTCTATCCAGCCTAGTAATCCCTATCATACTTCTCAGGCGCCCCATCTCAAACACATTCAAACTCCTCCTCTCTTATGTTCCATATATCTGCCCATAGAGGGAGAGGGATGTAGAGAGAATGAGAGAATAACAGGGAAAAAGAAAGATGAAATGAGGCAGAGTGGGAATGAATGAAGAGGAGACAGAAAGGGGGAGAGGGAGGCCAAGTGACAGATAGGGAAAGATGGAGTTAAACATTGATTAAATTCTAATTGTAGATTACAATTTCCAAATCTGCACTCCTCATTCGCACAAGTGCCTGAATGCATTTATAGTGAACAGTAAAAAACACATTACCAGTTTGAGCAAGCATGCTGCACCTTTAATTACCTGTACTGGGTGATCAGGTGATCATAGGATCCACCCTGTGCCAAGATATCATAAGTTTTGTTCCTTTTGCGTTGTACTTCTTGAAGAAACTGGCATGTAAATCCACTGTAAAGCTGGGTGTCAGTGATCAGAAGAGGTCGAACAATGATGTCATACTGGAAAGAACAAATGATCAATAACTTCAAGTGACACCTGAGGCAACAGATTGATACTGATCTGAACAGGGTTTGGGAATGGAGTCAGAAGTGGGAAGTGGAATTCAATATTAAGAAATGTAGCATAATGGAATTTGAAAAAAGTAAAAAAGGGATATCAGGACAATACAAAATTGGTGAAAAAGATGTAACGAAAGAGGGATCTGAAAAAGACCTGGGAGTGATCATCACAAAAGATATGTCTCCAGACAAACATATAAACAAAATTGTTGGTGAAACCTATAACTTGTTAAGATCAATAAAAGTGGCTTTTACTTACTTGAATGAAGAAATGGTAAAGAAAATATTAGTCATACTGATAAGGCCCAAATTAGTATATGCAGCAATACTATGGGCACCCAGTACTAAAAACATATATATATACATATATATATATATATATATATATATATATATATATATATATATATATATATATAGATATATATATATATATATATATAAAGAAGATTGAGAGAATCCAGAAAGCAACTATGAAGATGGCCCCAACACTATCAAAACTCTCATATGAAAAAAGATTGTTAAAACTGGAGTTGCCAACTCTGGAACAAAGAAGAGAAAGAGGTAACTTGTTGACCATCTGTAGAATTATGAAGGGCATGGAAGCCCTTGATAGACAAGACTTACTAAATTGGGATAAGATAAACATGAGAGGACATGGAAAGGAGCTCAAAAAGAGACCTGAAAAAGAACAGCTTTCCCCACAGAGTGGTGGATGTATGGAACATATTCAACAAAACAACAGTGTGTGCAAAAACAATACAAGAATTTAAGAGCAAACTAGATATGGAGTGGATAGGAAAAAATGTATTGTGGTATATGTATTAAAGGAAAAACATGGTCTGGTGAGGTACATGAAGGAAAAAGCAGAAAAAGAAACAGCAATATCAATTCTAAAAGAAATGTAAGATGGTGACCAGGAAGTAGAGAAGATATAGAAGTGTACAAAATGGGACAATATTCTAAGGAAAGAAATTGACCACTAAAGATAAAACTAAGATAACAAATGGTCGTAGAAGACATATTAGAAAAAGCAAGTAAGTTGGCAAGGAGTGAACATTACAAGATATGGAGAAAAAGAGAAATGAGTGCTGAGGAAATAGAAAGAGAGAAGAGATTAAGAGGTGAATATAAGGGAAAAAAGTGCAAAAAGAACAGACACTGAAAGTAAGAAGTTCTATTGGAGGCATAGACATAAGGCTGAGAAAATGGTACATCAAAGCAAAACAAAAACAGAAAACAGGATGGAATAGGAAAAATATTAAAAGTGGCCTATACTAACATTGATGGATTAATCTCAGGACTGAAGGAACTAAATGATTACCTGTCAGATAAAAAAACCAAACATAATGGGAATTGAGGAGATGATATTAAGGGGTCCAATACTACCTAATAGTACTGGACATGGGTTACACAATTACTGGATTAAAAACAGAAACAAGAAACGAGGAATCATATTCTTGGCCAAGAAAGACTTAAATGTGATGAAGGTTACTGAGGATAAAAACAGTGTGGAAACGATCATGATAAAAGTCAGAGACAGAGCATGAAAAGTAGAGCGTTTGTGGTGATTTATGTGTCCCCAAAAATGAGCTCTTGTAAAGAGAACAAGCATTCAAAAATGTTAGATGATACAAGGCATCCATTAAATGAGATACTAAAGGATGAGGTAACCTGGTAATTATGGGGGATTTTAACTGCAAAGAAATCTATTGGGAGGTGATAAGTGAAGGGCAAAAAGGATCAATGGGGAAATGTGTTACTGGACATGACCATGGAATATACAATGACACAATGGGTCAATGAAAATATCATATACAGAAGTAATGAAGAACCATCAAGACTGGATATACTATTTACAACAGAACCTGAAATTGTGGATAAAATTGAATACAAGACACCATTTGGAAAGAGTGACCACATTCTAAAAGAGGCTGAACTAAAGGAAGAAATATATATGGAGAGAAATGAAAAGTACAGAAAAAGAAGATTGATGTACAACAAAACAGACTTTGGAAAACTAAAGAAATTCTTTCAAAATGTAAATTGGGAAAAATTCTACATTGAAGAGACAAAAATGGAAGAGAAATGGGTGATCTTGATGGAAATCCATAATGAAGAAGTGTATAAATACATACCAAGACAGAAACAAGAGGTGCACATTAAATGTTGGTTCAACAGAAGAAGCAGTGAGGTGAAAGATAGAAGAGACCAAGCTTGGAAAAGGTGGAGAAAAAAAAAAAAAAAAAAAAAAAAAATGGAAAATGGCAAATATACTATAGAAATGAGTATGTAAAAGTCTGAAGAGAGGAAAAAGAAACTACGAAAAAGACATCACAGAAAAATGTAAAGATCAACCCAAACTATTCTAGACATATGTGAATGGTAAACTTAAAAATAAACAAGAAATGGGCTGAAGTAGAAAAAAAAAAAAAAAAAAAAAAAAAAAAATCAGTATTGGGTGTGTGTGTGCATGTAGTCACAGCATTACCCATAGATCGGTCATATATGAGCTCTGAGCTCTCTTCTAGGAGGGAAATAGCTGTCAATCACAAGCCCAACACATGTGATGACAATGGTGAATCACACTGGATGTAGGCAAGATCAAGAAAATACAAAGGGCATCAACCAAACTGGTCCCCAGCCTGGCAGGTAAATCATATGAGGAAAGACTAAAAGTACTGGGTCTGCCAGCTTTGAAAGATCAAATAGAAAGAGGTGATATGATTACAGTGTTCAGGTCACTAATGGGGATGGATTCCACTGACAGAGGAGATCTCCTGATTAAAGATGGGAGGTCTTTAATCCCTTTCACACTATCACATAGGGACAGAAAAAAAAAAAAAAAAGTCACCAGACAAGCGCATAAAGAAAATAGTCGAAGAAACCTACAACTTACTAAGATCAATAAAGGTGGCTTTTAATTAGATGAAGTCATGATAAAAAAAATATTAGTCACACTGATGAGACCAAGATTGGAGTATGCTGTGACACTATGGACACCCAGCACAAAAAAGAATTTAAAGAAATTAGAAAGAATCCAAAGAATAATGAGAAAGATGGCTCCAACACTTTCAAAATTGACAAACAAAAATTGTCTAAACTGGAACTACCAACCCTGGAACAAAGAAGAGAAAGAGGAGATCTATTGGTCATTTACAGAATCATGAAAGGCATGGAAGTCCTTGACAGAGAAGACTTATTAAAGTGGGATAAAAGAATAACAAGAGGGCATGAAAAAAGGATAGTTATAGAAGATATAAAGAAGAAGAAGAAGAAGAAGAAAAAAAAAGGTTTCCACATAGTGTGGTGGATGTCTAGAACAAATTGGATGAAATAATAGTGTGTGCAAAAACCATACAAGAATTTAAGGACAAACTAGATGCTGAGAGATACAAAGACGGGTCACTACGAGTAGAGCTCCCCTTCCTGTATAATACAACTAGGTAAATACACACACATGCATACACCAAAGGCTTTCCCCTTGATAAAGGGAGTGGCCAAGTCAAAGTACACAGCCACATCATACATACTTAAAACGCCATTCAGCAACCATCCCTCCCATCTCAGCATCTTGGGGATGAAGGGTCACCTTTTCCTCCCTCATACTGCTTGGGTCAATGGTAATGTAGCAAAGTGAAATTCTTCTGCAGCAGGATCCTAAAGCAGGAGCTGGTTTACCCCCACTGTTTCATCATATGGCAAGCCCCCTCCCCATCCACTCAAAATAATTGATGTAGTTGTTGAAAAAAATATAATTTCATCTATTCAATCTTATCTTTTGTACTTTCTCAACCTTGCTCATCAGCCTGGTAAAAAGTATCGCAGGTAAGGCACAGAATGCATTAAACTGCACTACAAACACTTTCCAGACACCAACACAAAATATCTTCACTGTGGGCTGAATCAGTGACCATGGTTGATCTTGTAAGGGGTCATGGGTTACCTGCATGAAGAAACTAGGGCTACTGAGTACCTCATACCAATTTGGAGAGTGAAGGAGAAAGAAGAAGAAGAAGAAGAAGAAGAAGAAGAAGAAGAAGAAGAAGAAGAAGAAGAAGAAGAAGAAGAAGAAGAAGAAGAAGAAGAAGAAGAAGAAGAAGAAGAAGAAGAAGAAGAAGAAGAAGAAGAAGAAGAAGAAGAAGAAGAAGAAGAAGAAGAAGAAGAAGAAGAAGAAGAAGAAGAAGAAGAAGAAGAAGAAGAAGAAGAAGAAGAAGAAGAAGAAGAAGAAGAAGAAGAAGAAGAAGAAGAAGAAGAAGAAGAAGAAGAAGAAGAAGAAGAAGAAGAAGAAGAAGAAGAAGAATACAAAACCAATAAAATATATAAATGAATAGAAAATAATAATGATCAAGCAAATACTGAAAATGAGAAAAAAATACCTTAATCCCCAAAATTATTGCTGACTGTACAATCTCAGTCAGTTCTGTGAGTATTGCTTTGACCGTGTTAGTAAAGTTGTTCCGTCGTCGAGAAGTTAGCCCTCGACTCTGTAATGTTGTCAGCATTTCCTCCAGTGGTCCTTCCATCACCAAGAAACCTTTGAGGGCTTCAACAGATGCCTTGTTGACACCAACTGCCAATAGGTACTCCCCCATCTGATCCAATAAATTGCGTTCCCCTTTCCAGTCCTTGAAAAAAGTAAATAATCAGTTGGAAAAACTCAATATATTAATTTGTTTAACTGTCTTCATTTCTTGCAGCAATGTATGCACTTCCTACCTTTAGAAGGGAAATGACTCTTGGATATAGTTCCTCTTCAACTCCAGTATGCCCTAAAATCATCTGCACTAGCTCAATGTGGCCTACTCGAATAAAGATGTTTTGGCTTTGTCCTTCTAACAATTCCTGGATAATATCATAGGCCACTTTCATCACACGTGCACAGGATTCTGAGCCTTCACGCTTAGGAGAGATAATGTCAAAGGCACATTCATATAGCTCTCTTGGATGGATTCCTGATACTTTATAAGCTCTCTGTACCCTGTCTATGCAATACCTACGTAAAGCTTTAATTTCTTTTCTGGCGACATACCTTGCGAATGGGTATCGCAGTTCAAATTGAGCAGTTATGAGTTCTCCTCTTCGAGACATTAAAGAAACGAGAGTATCTTTGTCAAGGTAAAAGGGGCTTTTGGGCAAATAAAAGTTTGTTGGGACCCACATAGCCCCATGCGCTTGAAAGACTTGAGTCACAATGGAATGTACATGTTCTTGGCACCATGAATGCCAGGGGACAAGGCTTGCCTCCTGACTTAGCTCGAATGTTGCTTCAAGCTCTGGTCTGGCTTCCGGTTTGAAAAATTTTGTAAGGATTTCTTGATAGTCTGTTGATCTTGTATTTTCAATTTTTGCTTCTAGCATGGCCATAAACTTCTGTTCCTCTGCAGTAGGTGGTGGGAGCAAGGACGACTTCAGCAATTCAGTTGTGCTTGGACGTTTTGTTGGATCATGGGAAAGTAACCATGAAATTAGTTCTGTCTTCTTGTCATTTCGGTCACCAGGAAAATCAGGTGGTAACTGAATTTCTGGTTTACGTAAATTGGACAAAATCTTCACTCTTTCCATTGCTGTTTTAAGTGGAGGGTATAACATTTCAAAGAATATCACACCAAGACTATAGATGTCAACTTTACGGTTGTAGTTCACCTTACCAATAGACTTGGTAACCTCTGGAGCAATATAGAAGGTTGTTCCAACTTGGCCAGTCAAAGTACTAGTATCTTTGCTGTCTACACAGTCAAGTTCTACAAAACTGTCCAAACCAGTTGTCTTACTCTTCATAGCAGCAGTTGCAAGACCAAAGTCACCAATCTTAACATGGTCTTGTGAGTCTAAAAATATGTTCCCAGGTTTCAAATCTCTATGAATGAGGCTCTGGGAGTGGATGTAGTCCAACCCATTCACCATCTCTCGGAAGAGTCTCCACATTCGATCGTCATCCAGATAGAGGCCTCGATCAATTGCTTGCCTAAAACAAATACATGTCAGCAAAACACTAGAATCCATTCAGTCATAACTGCATTTACAAGTACTAACACAAACATTTCACAAATTTAATCATGAGTTTAAGCCAAAATGAACCTGGATCCTCCAACACAGCTATATCTACACTTACCTTAATGTGCATTTCTCACAAAACTGCATTTGAATATAAAGGAACTGATATTTTCGAGTGGATACCCTTGTTTCTCCTGATGACCCCTGTAGGCCATCAACAACATCAGTACTTTGAGGGTTTTCATTCCCACCCATGTGCATACTGTCTTGGAATACAATGGCATCGGACTCCTCCTCTTTACATTGGAGCATTACCCTGTAACATATACCACAATCATGGTAATTAATATAGCAGTTCACAATCTATAATCTGGAATGCAAATTGGTGAGAATGTCAACCAAGACAAGAGGCAGAGTGCATCCAAATATCTGCATTACATATATCAGGATTCCTATTACCCTACTTTCACTTATGACTTCTTGACTCTCCATATTGTAAACATCAATTCACTGTATAGGCCTGATCATAGATTCAAACTACCCTAAATGCAACCACCACACAGAGGACACAAGACTACATCATACCACAATGCTCTAGACAACACAATATATCTTCCTTGAAGGCTGCAGGTCTTCTGCAACAGACCAGGGGCAACAAATTGACTGACTCCTTCCTCATTAACTCAAAACAAATTATGAAGCCGATGAGAATGATGCTTTAGGCTGTATCATTCTTTCATTAAGTCACAATCTCCATTCCCTCCTATCTTTTGCACTCTCTCTTCCCTGTTCAGGAAACATTCCTTATCTTTTCCTAAATACATCATATGATTGTCTTATAACAAAAACTTGTTTCTTCTACCTATTCATTGCTCCTCCCATCTTAGCAACTTGTGGATGATGGGTCAACTGTTTAGGTCATAGGAAATACAGTATGACTCAGCACCTCCACATACCAAAAGGGCTTTCTCCTTTACTAGGGGATTTACCAAGTCAATACATACACACAACCTACACTCAACATCCATCTTAGCTCAAAAGGCATAATTACACTCACATCCACCACCCTTTCCCCCTTCTCATCTCAGCTCCTCAAGGATGACGGGTCATACCTGCACTTCACCCATTGCCCTGGGTAATAAGCACTGCAGCAAGACACAGTACATCCACAACAAGGCCACTTCATTTAATTACTGATCCCACCTCTCTGTCCCTTCATGCAGAAACATTGAAGATGAGGAGAAATCCCTTCAGGCTGCGTCAAAATATTATTCACACATAACCACTCCCTAACCCCCCCTCATCCCCCACCCACTCCCTACCATGCATCACAGTATCATCTATACACAGCCATTCTCCACTCACCCCAGTCTTCTGCCCTCTCCCTTCCTTTCTCAAAAGACATTCCTCTCTTGTCCAGCATGCCTTTCACTCCATTTATCCATCTAATCCTTGTTCACTCCATCCACCTCTGCCTTCCACACTTCTTAATACATATATACATACATATACCAAAGGCTTTTTCCTCCCTTACACGGGAGGTAGCCAAAAAGAGAAAGGCATAAAACCATTCCCACCCATTTCACCTCATGCATCACAGCATCATCCATATACAACCATTCTCCATTCACCCGTCTTCTGTCCTCTCCCGTCCTTCCTCAACAGACATTCCCTTCTTCCCCAAAGCCCCCTTCACCCCATCCATCCATCTCATCCTAGGATGCCCCCTCATGTTCACTCCCACCACATCAGCCTTCCATACCTTTTACTAGTCTTTCTTCACTCATTCTTTCCATGTGTCCAAACCATCTTAATAATAATAGATTAATAATAATAATAATAATGGATTACCCAAGACTTCGTCCAAGCCAGTCTTCATCCTCATCATCACTTTCCTCGCTGTCATCCGCAGCCATAAAATCCAAGTTATTCAAACTTGTATCAAATGAAAAACTGCAATTTCCTTCCACAGTGTTCATACCTGTAAAACCACAAGTGCAGTCAGTTCTGAAAAGAACTTTGTAAATAAAACCTACATATACTTAAATAATCTCTCCTCATCTACTAGACATTTATATACAAATCAGAATGATACATCTTTACTACTTTTTTCATTTTTTCATCCATTTTTCTTTTTTTTTCTTTTTTACATTTACTTAAATACATTTTCTTTGCTCCTCTGCAACAGAATGTGACTATAGGAGGCAGACTGAGAGGACTGCAGATTCCCTTTTAGTATTGGTCTCACATGGAGAGATCAGTGATGGTTACCTGCTAGTGGTGGTCCTACAAGAGAAAATCATCTCCATATGGCCCATTCTGAAAACCCATCAACCAACCCCCTCACCACCATCTAGGCACATATATCCAGACTCAAGATATCTCTCTATCAACTTCAACTGTACTTCCTCCACTTTTTCACATAAGGAGAGCTGACAAAAGGTGACTGCTCCCCTCCTATTACACTACAACCAATGACAGAAGGCATCTACTACTGGTGGCTCTTTAAAATGAACAGCAAAGAATCATCTCCCTGCTGCTCATTTTCAAATCCCATCAACCCCATCACTTTCATCTGCAGGTACATACAAGATGATGATGATGATGATGATGATGATAATAATAATAATAATAATAATAATAATAATAATAATAATAATAATAATAATAATAATAATAATAATAAAAAAAAAAAAAAAAAAAAAAAAAAACATAAATTGGGAGAAGAAATAAAAAAAAGTAGAAAATGAGAAGGACCTGGGAGTCATTATTATGAATAATATGTCCCCTGAGAAACATATAAACAAAATTTTTGGAGACACTTAAGAACAATCAAAGTGGCATTTATATACCTGGATGAAGAAATGGTGAAGAAAATACTAGTCACTTTGATAAGACCAAGATTGGAATATGCAGCGACGACGTGGTCACCAAGTACAAAAAAAATGTATAACAAAACTTGAAAGAATACAAAGAGCAATTACAAAATTGGCACCAACACTCTCAGAACTATCATATGAAGAGAGACTAGCAAAACTTGAGCTACAGACATTAGAGCAAAGAAGAGAGAGAGGAGACTTGATAAATATTTATAGAATCATGAAAGGTATAGAAACTATTGATAGAAAGGATCTAATAAAATGGGTTAGTAGAAATACAAGAGGACACCGAAAGAAAATAAAGAAAGACATCTATAGAAGAGATCTGAAAAAGAACACCTTTCCCCACAGAGTAATAGACATTTGGAACAAGTTAGATGAGAAAGTGGTGAGTGTAAAAACAATACACTAAGTTAAAAACAGTCAAGATAAAATGAGATATGAAGACGAGACACCACAAGCATAGCTCCCCTTCCCGTAAAATACGACTAGGTAAATACACACACCAAAGGCTTTTCCCCCTTACAATAGATAAACTGCACACCTTGTGACTCCCTCTTTGAACCATCCCCATTCCTCCTCCACTCCTAGTTCTACATTCTATCCTTCACTCCATCCCACTCCTCTCTCAGCTTCTTCTTGTACTCCTCCTTTACTTTCTCGTTTAAGCAGTTTACTTTAAGAACCTCCCTACCTTCTGTCCTTTTCCTCTTTCTTCATCTATCCTCCACTCTCAATTTACCTAGTCCTATCCCCGTCCCATTTTTGTTGCCTTTTACGACTCAAGCAAAAAGACTTGGTGGCAGTATTCTTTTCCCTCACCACATGGTTCAGTGAAATGACACAATTAAAATTCAGAGAAGTGGTACAGGATAGTAACAAGAGTTGGGGGACAGCATAACAGAGGGACAGTCGCAGTATAAAAGTATCATCATTTCTCTATGAATAGAGATTCCCTATACCACAGGTAACATGACGTGTGGCTCTGATTCATAGAGGCACCCCATATAGACCCTAAAGAATCAGCTACATGCTACTGAGCAGCTTTTAACCACACAATAACATGCAGCCAATACCCCAGACAGGTATAAATATGTGGAATAGCTTAGAAGGTGATACACCCCAAGCTCAAACAATACATAAGTTCAAATCTAAATATACATACATACATACATATACCAAGGCTTTTTTCCCCCTTACAAGGGAGGTAGCCAAAAAGGACAAGGCATAAAATCATTCCCACCCATTCCATCCCCGAAAACACTCCACACCCCTCCACCCTCCCTCCCATCTTAGCACCTCCTAGATGACGGGTCATCCCTGCACCCTGTCCACTGCCCTGGGTCAGAAGCAGTGTCGTAGGACACAGCACATCCACAGCAAGGCCGCTTCATTAAATCGGCGACCCCCCCTCTCCGTCCCCCCATATAAAGGAGAGGACGGGGAGAAATCCCTTCGGGCTGTGTCAAAATTTTTGCTCGCACACACTACCTCACCCCCCATTCCACCTCATGCATCACAACATTTTCCATATACAAACATTCTCCATTCACCCCTGTCTTCTGTCCTCTCCCGTCTTCCTGCATCCTGTCCAATGCCCTGGGTCAGAAGCAGTATCGCAAGACACAGCAAGCCTGCTTCATAAATGCGGCGACGCCCCCTCTCTGTCCCTTCATGCAGAAAAGAAAACGGGGAGAAATCCCTTCGGGCTGCGTCAATTTTTTTCTCATACATACTTCCTCACCCACCCATCCCCCACCCACTCCCCCTCATGCATCACAGCATCATCCATACACAACCCTTCTCCATTCACCCCTATCTTCTGTCCTCTCCAGTCCTTCCTCAACAGACATTCCCCTCTTCCCCAAAGCCCCCTTCACCCCATCCATCCATCTCATCCTAGGACGTCCCCTCATGTTCACTCCCTCCCTCCACAAATCTAGATATGATAATTGGAAATCAAAGATACAAATTAACTTGGAACCATACATGAATTTGAATCTAGGTATCTTAGAAAATTAGAGATTAGGAGACTGGACCCAATGAGCATTACTCCTTTCCTGTATACATTTGGGTAAATACACCCTGCCCACCCCCACATCCCCTGCCCCTAACTTCCTTGCATAATAGTATCATCTATACACATTCACTTTCCACTTGTACCTATCTCCTGCCTACCCCCTTCCTTGCTCAACACTTTCCCCTCTTGCTCAACTTCCCCTTCACCCCATCCATCCATCTCATTCTCAGTTGTCCCCTCAAGTTCACTCCCTCCATCTCTGCCTTCCATATTTCTTTCACTAATCTTTCATCATCCATATTTTCTGTGTCCAAACCATTCCAATAATCTTTCATGAATCCTATCTCCCACCTCCTTTTCCACTCCCGCTCTCCTCCTCATTTCTCACTCTAACCTAGTAATCCCTAACATACTTCTCAGACATTTCATCTCAAACATATTTAAACTTTTCCTCTCTACCTTTCTTAAATTCCAAGTCACTACCCCATACAATGCCATCAGCACAATACCTTCAAACAATCTCCTCTTTGTTTCCATTCCCAGATGCATATTTTGTATCCATCCATATACCAAGGCCTTTTCCCCCTTCCAAGGGAGGTAGCCAAAAAGGGAAAGGCATAAAAACACTCCCACCCATTTCATCCCTAAATACACTCCACACCCCTCCCACCCTTCCTCTCATCTGAGCACCTCCTGGATGACGGGTCATATTTTGTATAACACTTTTTAATCCCCCAAGGCATTTACTTGCTTCTCTCAATCTACAATTTACCTCCACCTCCATTCCTCCCTTTCCTATCACATGCAACCCCAAACACCTAAAGCTATCCACTTCCTCCAGCCTCTCTCCTTATAAACTTACATCCAACTCACTGCCATCCTCTACCTTTGTACATCTTGTCACTATGCTTTTACCCATATTTACCTTCAACTTTCTCCTATTGCATAGCTTCCAAATCTCTGTCACTAACTCCCCTAAACTCCTCTGACCTTGCAACAAGTGCAATATCATCAGCAAACAACTGGTTCACCTCCCACTTTTCTCAATTTTCTTTAACCATCTCCAGTCCCTTGCCCATTACCATTGCCTTACCTCTTGCACCACCCCATCCATGTGCATATTGAACAGCCATGGCAACATGACACATCCCTGACACATACCCACCTTTACCTCAAAACACCCACTCTCTCCATTTCCCAATCCCATATATCTGCAAATCCTCCCATAGTGCCTTCCTGTCTACCTTGTCATAAACCTTTTCTAAATCCATAAAAGCCCA
The DNA here is from genome assembly GCF_046742065.1 of Oratosquilla oratoria. NCBI lineage: Eukaryota > Metazoa > Arthropoda > Malacostraca > Stomatopoda > Squillidae > Oratosquilla > Oratosquilla oratoria. Next base: position 31,845,028 of record NC_134801.1, on the reverse strand, counting down.
AAAAACATCCTTAGCTTTTCCTAAAACTTTCTTATATATCTACCTTACCACAAAAATTTGATCTATGCAATGCCTACCTTTCCTAAACCCACACTGTTCCTCACCAATTACTTCCTGTTTCTCTCCTCATACTTGTAATTAAAACCCTCCCATAAGCCTTCCCAACTACACTCAACAAGCTGATTCCTATGAAACTACTCCACTCACATCCCTTTCCCTTGTGAAGTGGAATTATAGAAGCACTTCTCCAGTCCTCTGGCACTCTACTCTCCTTTAGACACATATTAAATAATCTCGCTAGCCATTCCACTATTACTGTGCCTCCCTTCTTTAGACACTCCGCATGACGTTCATCTAGACCAGGTGCCTTAATCTGTTCTCATCATTTTCAGAGCTACCTATACCTCATCTATTCTTATTTCTCCTTCATTTTCCTCTCCATCACCATCATTTTCTTAGCACCTCCCAATGCTACCCCCAATCTCTTTCTATCCTCCTCCACATTGAATAGCTCTCCAAAATAATCTGCCTACCTTCCCCTTATCACCTCCTCTTCTGCTAAGATCTGTGCATCTATGCCTTTTACCTTTTCTTCTATAATTGACTCACTTCCCCTTCCTCTCTTTATTTCTTTTCAAAACATCTTTTTATTGGTTTAAAATTTCTCTCTCTCTCTCTCACACACACACACACACATATATATATATTTGACGCAGCCCGAAGGGATTTCTCCCCGTCTTCTCCTTTTCTGCATGTGGGGGATGGAGAGGGGGGGGCGCCGATTTAATGAAGCGGCCTTGCAGTGGATGTGCTGTGTCTTGCATCACTGCTTCTGACCCAGGGCAGTGGAGAAGATGCAGGGATGATCCGTCATCCAGGAGGTGCCAAGATAGGAGGGAGGGTGGAGGGGAGTGGAGTGTATTGGGGATGGAATTGTTTTTTTGTTACCTCCTTTGTAGGGGGGAAAAAGTCCTTGGTATATGTATGTATGTATGTATGTATATGTGTGTGTGTGTGTGTGTGTGTATATATATATATATATAATACACAGGAATACCTCACTATACAACAGAGTGCTATAAAGTAGGTAAAACAAATGTTGGGTGTATGAGAAAGCCCAAGGCAAAAATTGAGGAGGGGGTTGACAGGGTCCATGAACACAACCCCCCTATTTACATGTAAAACCCACTTCAATATACGAATTTTCACGTTGCGACCAGTAATCTGGGAACACAACTTTGTTGTATAGGGAGGTATTCCTATATATATATACATATATGTACACATATTTATACATACATATACAAATGGCTTTATCCCCCTTACAAGGGAGGTAGCCAAGAAAAAAAGGCATAAATCCACTCCCACCCATTCCATCCCCACATACTCTACTCTCATTCACCATTCCTCCCTCCCTCTTATCTTGGCTCCTGGATGATGGGTCATCCCTGCATTTTGTCCGCTGCCTTGGGTCAGAAGCAATGTAGCAAGACACAGTACATCCATAGCAAGACCACCCCCTCTCTGTCCCCTCATCCAGAAAAGAGAGGATGAGGAGAAATCCCTTCGGGCTGCATCAAAATATAATTCACACTTATTCCCTCACCCCCCATCCCCCACCCACTCCTTTCCATGCATCACAGCATCATCCATACGCAACCATTCTCCATTCACACCCATCTTCTGTCTTCCCCCCTCCCTCCCCAACAGACACTCCCTTCCCTTCCAATGCCTCCTTTACCCCATCCATCCATCCATCTCACCCCTGTTTGCCCCCTCATGTTCACTCCTTCCACATCTCTTATACCAATCTTTCTTCACTCATTCTGTCCATGTGTCCAAACCATCCCAACATTCTTTCACCAAACCAATCTCCCAACCTCCCTCCACCCCTGCTCTCCTCCTCACCTCCTCATTTCTAACTCCATCCTACCTAGCAACCCCATTTAGGCACCTCATCTCAGTCAAATTCCTCTCTTATGTTCCATGTTTCTGCCCCATACAGTGTTGGCACAATTACTCCTTCATACAATCTCCTCTTTGCATCCATTCCCAAGTGTCTATTTCTCATTATACTTTTTAATCCACCAAGGCATTTACTCGCTTCTTTCAATCTACATTCTACCTCCCCCTCCACTCCTCCCTGTCCCATCACATTTGCACCCAAGTATCTAAAACTATCCACTTTCTCCAGCCTCTCTCCCTTAATACTCACTTCCAATTTTCTGCCATCCTCTCCCTTTCTACATCTCATCACCTTACTTCTACCCACATTCATTCTCAACTTCCTTCTTTTGCACACCTTTCCTTAATCCCTCCTCTGATCCTGCTACAAGTGCAGTGTTGTCAGCAAACAACACCTGGCTTATCTCCTATTTTTTCTCCATTTTCTTTAACCATCTCCAATCCCTGACCCATTACCCTTGCCATCCCTGACAAAGTCCCACCTTTACCTCAAACCACTCAGTCTCTCTATTTCTAATTCTAACACAGGCTATACTACTCTTGTAAAAACTCTTAACTTCACTTAATAGCTTTCCTCCTATCCCATATATCTGCAATACCTCACACAGTGTCTTCCTGTCTACCATGTCATAAGCCTTTTCCAAATCCATAAAGGCCCAAAAAACATCCTTAGCTTTTCCTAAAGATGTCTCACATATCTACCTTAACACAAAAATATGATCCATGCAACCCCTACCTGTCCTAAACCCACACTGTTCCTCACCAGTTACTACCTCTGTTCTGCTCCTACTCCTCTCAATTAAAAACCCTCACATAAGGCTTCCCAACTACACTCAACAAACTGATCTCTCTGAAACTACTACAATCACACTTGTCCCCTTTTCCCTTGTAAAGCAGAGGTATATAGGCACTCCTCCAATCTTCCAGCACTCTACCCTCTTTCAGACATATCTTAGATACACATTAACAATTCCCAATTATTACCAGTAGCAAAACTTGAGTTTTCCTTTTCCATTAAAGCTGCACTGGTGGTTTCACTCTCAGCTTGGATCATTGAATAACTGTCCTCATCTTCCTCAGAAGACTTTGGGATGGATAAAGTTGCTTCATCAGCATCCTGATAAGAAAAAAAAAAGTAAATCTTTGTGTGACCATGTAAATAATACAGTTAAAATATCAATGAAATTAACTTATGTTTTCCAAACTGTCAATACAATAATTACACTGAGGGGAAAAAAAAAAAAAAAAAAAAAAAAAAAAAAATTGTGAACATAGAATAGAAAACATGAACTATGCTAATAGAATGTATTAAATGCAGTATTGAAGTGCCTTTAAAATTACCCCCACCCCCCACCCCCCACTGATGTTCTCAAGTTGAAGTGATAAAAATATTAATAACAATGCTAAAAAATGACCTAACCAGCAAAGCAACATCTGAATAGATAAACACCATATGAGGACGGAGCCTTTATTTGTACGACGTTTCGCTTATTACAGCTTTTTCAAGTACAAGTTGAGATACAAATGCTTGAGATTAAATAAGGGGAAAGGAGGGAACGGGGAGAGAAAAAGGGGGGGGAAGGAAGAGGAGGAGGAGGAGGAGGAGGGTGGGGGGATTGGACACTGGGAAAGGATGAGAATGCTGGCCCAAACGTCCGTGAGCGAAATGTCCACAAAGGGTGGTTTAAATATTTAATATTTTGCTGGCCATGGGTATTAGGGGAATAATGTGAGGAGATATGTTAAACATGCCCCTGTTTTGTTCAATAGTGTTCGTTCCTTGAATGATTGCTGCTTTTAAACACTTCCTGCGGATTTTGTCTGGTTCCTGCATCAGCAGCTCTGCATTCTTCCAGTCCATAAGATGGTTTTCCTTGTTTCTATGTGTCACACATGCATTGGTGGTGACATCATGCCTGACGTCGTAACGCTGTTCACGTATTCGTGTATTCAGGTCGCGTGACGTTTCTCCGATGTAAACTTTATCACATCGTATTCCGTGTTCAGGATGTGATAAAGTTTACATCGGAGAAACGTCACGCGACCTGAATACACGAATACGTGAACACCGTTACGACGTCAGGCATGATGTCACCACCAATGCATGTGTGACACATAGAAACAAGGAAAACCATCTTATGGACTGGAAGAATGCAGAGCTGCTGATGCGGGAACCAGACAAAATCCGCAGGAAGTGTTTAGAAGCAGCAATCATTCAAGGAACGAACACTATTGAACAAAACAGGGGCATGTTTAACATATCTCCTCACATTATTCCCCTAATACCCATGGCCAGCAAAATATTAAATATTTAAACCACCCTTTGTGGACATTTCGCTCACGGACGTTTGGGCCAGCATTCTCATCCTTTCCCAGTGTCCAATCCCCCCACCCTCCTCCTCCTCCTCCTCCTCTTCCTTCCCCCCCCTTTTTCTCTCCCCGTTCCCTCCTTTCCCCTTATTTAATCTCAAGCATTTGTATCTCAACTTGTACTTGAAAAAGCTGTAATAAGCGAAACGTCGTACAAATAAAGGCTCCGTCCTCATATGGTGTTTATCTAGTCAATCTTGTCGGCAGACTGCCACTAAATTAAGCAACATCTGAATACATTGTATAACAATGATATGTTATAGAAATAGTAAAAACTACATTCTTGACACAAACATTTAGAGAAGGCAGTTAAATCTAATTATACTTAAGCATTCGACCACAAGTACCTGGGTAAGTGTCTCCATCCATGAAGTATAATATCGCACAACATTTTCGTGGTTCAGAGAGGATAGTAACTTGACTTCTCTGGTTATTTTTCTGCGTACTGACTCACTTTGCTGGTACATTGGAATTCTCTTCAAGGCATATATGCGATCATCAACTTTGTTGCGAACCTGCATTGAGTGCAAGAATAAATGTGCATGTCATACCTTGAGTCAGCCATCCCCTTGTAAAGGTGATAGGGTCACTGGTATTAACAAATATAAAGATTGGAGAATCAAGTAAAGAGGAGATCTGAATGATCTGAATATGGGGACTGAATCTGAATGATTCGGTTTAATGTCACAAACTCCTCCCATCAGGAGGCTAGGATGGTGCCCTTTACAGAGAACTTTGTAGAATGGAATTTAATGAACCATGCCCTTGGTCCAACTTGCTGGCAGCAGGGTTTGAACTGTCATCACCTTGACCTCCACCACAAATAATGATGTTCGAAACCACTTGGCCAACGAGCTTCCAAAGACTGAATTAAAATTATGAATATTACCTTGAAGACATGTCCGAAACCTCCTCGTCCTAACCATTCTAGTACATCATACTCCATGTTCAATCTTGAGTAGCCTTTCATGTTAGGAGGAAGATACAGGGGAACTTGAGATGCAGACTCTACCTGTCCTTCTTCAAGCTGCCTGGGGTCAACTTCTACTTCTGATTCCTTTTCTTCTTTATAAGACTATATTCCAGAATAGTAGCATAATTGTTAATCAGTATAGAAACTTTATTTGTTTTTGCAATCCACCATAGTAACTTTAAAGCATGTTAAACCTTTACTACTCATGATGATGAATTCATACCCTTTATGAATTTCATCCTGGCTAACTCCAAAATATTTTTTTTTTCAGCTTAAAGGAACTCCAGGTAAACAAAATTAAGACTTGTATCTCATAACTCTCCAAAGTCTTTCATTACTTAATACATCACGATGAGATCGTCTTACGATGGCTCTTTCGAAACCTAATGCCATCGTAAGTCGACGTTTACCTGTACATATGCAGACACTAAACTATGCATCACCAGCCTGGCTCCCCACAATAAGAGAAAAATAAATGAATAAATAAATGAATATGAATACCATAAAAAAAAAAAAATAATAAATAAATAAATAAATAAATAAATAAATAAATCTGAATAACGACAGGCTGTAAATAGGATGATTGCACATTTTGACTTGTACCCTCCTCTTCAAAGGGGAAAAGGACTTTTGATATGTATACATGTATGGATGTATGTCTGGAGGTACAGTTCTGAAGGGCTGACACTCAGTTTCTACCCAGAATCCCTCTCTACCAACTTCAATTGTTTGTCTTGCACCTTTTCACATATGGAGAACCAGTGACATGGAAACAGTCCAACACCAGTACAACACAGAAAACAGTCCAAAGTTTTTTCCTGCAGAGATCTGTGGGAGGGCCAAGGGACTGTTCCTAGTTGCTGTGGGGCTTAAGGTTTTTCACTTAGTGAAACTTGAGGTAACAATTATTTCATATCAGGGATGCATCATGTCGCCACGGCTGTTCAATGTGTACATGGATGGGGTGGTGCAAGAGGTAAAGGCAAGGGTAATGGGCAGGGGACTGGAGATGGTTATAGAAAATGGAGAGAAGTGGGAGAAGAGCCAGTCTTTGTTTGCTGACAACACTGGGCTCATGGCAGGGTTAGAGGGGGGATTAAGGGAGTTAGTAATGGAGTTTGGTTAGGTGTGCAACAGGAGAAAGTTGAAGGTAAATGTGGGTAAAAGCAAGGTGATGAGATGTACAAGGGAAGAGGATGGCAGTGAGTTGGAAGCAAGTCTTAAAGGAGAGAGGAAGTGGATAGCTTTAGATATTTGGGGTCACATATGGCAGAAAAGTGAGGAGTGGAGGTGGAGGTAAACTGTACATTGAGAGAAGCAAGTAAATGCCTTGGGGGATTAAAAAGTGTCATGAGAAATAGGCATCTGGGAATGGATGCAAAGAGGCGAATGTGTGAAGGGGTGATTGTACCAACAGTTTTGTATGAGGCAGAGACATGGAATTTAAAAGAGGCAGAGAGAAAACGTTTGAATGTGTTTGAGATGAATGTCTGAGAACTATGGAAAGGGTTACAAGGTTGGATTGAGTGGGAAATGAGGAGATGAGGAGGAGAGCGGGAGTGGAAAAGGAGATGGCAGATAGGGCTGATGAAAGAGCATTGGGATGGTTTGGACACATCAATAGAATGAGTGAAGAAACATTAGTAACAGAAGTGTGGAAGGCAGAGGTGGAGGGAGTGAACTTCAGGGGACAACCAAGGATGAGATGGATGGATGGGGCAAAGGGGATGTTGAGAAAGAGGGGAATGTCTATTGAACCAAGAGGGGAAAAGGCAGGAGATAGGGATGAGTGGAATGTGGCTGTGTATAGATGATACTGTTATGCAAGGAAGGGAGGGATGGGGAATGGGAGGGTACAGGGTGCTCATGTGTGAATGATATTTTGACACAGCCCACAGGGATATCTCCTTGTTTTCTCTTCTTCTACATGAGGGGACAGAGAGGGGGGTTGCCAATTAAGTGATGCAGCCATGCTGTGTCTTGCTACATTGCTTCTGTTCCAGGGCAGTGGGTGGGATTAAGGGATGACCTACGAGTATCATCAAGGAGGAGAAGAAAGGGTGGTGGAGGGGAGTAGAATGGGTGGAAGTAGGTATGTGCCTTTGACTTGGCTAATTCCCTTATACATAAATGCATACATATACCAAGGCTTTTTCCCCCTTACAAGGGAGGTAGCCAAAAAGAAAAGGCATAAAACCATTCCCACCCATTCCATCCCTAAATACATTCTGCTCCCCTCCACCCTCCCTCTTATCTTAGCACCTCATGGATGACGGGTCATCCCTGCACCTTGTCCACTGCCCTGGGTCAGAGGCAGTGTCGCAAGACACAGCATATCCACAGCAAGGACGCTTCATTAAAATGGCGACCCTCCCTCTCTGTCCCCCCATGCAGAAAAGGAGATGGGGAGAAATCCCTTCGGGCTGCTTCAAATTTTCTCACACATACTACCTCACCCCCAATCCACCTCATGCATCACAACATCATCCATATACAACCATTCTCCATTCACTCCTGTCACCTCCCTTGTAAGGTGGATAAAGCTCTTGGTATATAGATAGATATATGTGGATGGATGGGGTGAAGGGGGCTTTGGGGAAGAGGGGAATGTCTGTTGAGGAAGGAAGGGAGAGGACGGAAGACAGAGGTGAGTGGAGAATGGTTGTATATGGATGATGTTGTGACGACATGAGGAGGAATAGGCGGGGGGGTGGGTGGGAGTGTTTTTATGCCTTTCCTTTTGTGGCTACCTCCCTTGGAAGGGGGAAAAAGCCTTGGTATATGTATGTATGTATGTATGTATGTATGTATGCACATACTTGTATATCAAAAGGCTTTCTCTTCCTTAAACCCTATACCCATCAAAATATGTTACATTAATAAACATATACAAAAGCAGTACCCATACATTATCTACACTTCAAACTTAACCCCTTGAATATGATGATGCCTATGTAGGCATCATGAGGTGCAAGTGAGTATATGAGGATGCCAATGTTGACTTCCTGATTATATTTATTTTGTAGTTGTAGCTGAGTGACCCTCTTATTCTGTGAACAGGTTTGATCACTTTTTCAGTGGTTACAAACATTCTGGGTGAAAGAGAATGAGTATAATAAATGTAACTTTATATTTCATAATGCACATATTGTGATGCATGATCATATGTCAGGCAGCTAATGTGCACATGAATATTTGACTTATACTGAAGAGGTTAAAGTTGAAGGAGGCAGGAAGGAGGGGATGAATGTGACTGAGTTTTAGTTTTCAAGAAGTATGATGAGAGAAAGGAGGATGGATAGTAAGAAATGTGGAAGAGTGGTAGAGAGCTGGGGTGGAAAGAAAGCTGGCAGATAGGGTTGATCAAAGAATGTTTAAATGGTTTGGTTATATTGAAATAATGATTAAAAAAGGCTTACAAGTGGGGTGTGGAAAGTGGATGAAAATACCTTAAGGGAAAGACCAAGAATGGGGTGGATGGAAAGGGTGAAGGGGGCATTGGATGCAAGAAGAATGTCTGCCAAGCAAGGAAGAGCGAGTACAAAAGACATGATTGAATAGAGGGGTTGTAAATGGACAAGAAAATGATGCAATCCAAAGGGTTTTCTTCTTGTCTGCTCTGAATATTCTAAAGTGGATGAGGGGGAGGGAGGCTTTATGTAATGAATTGGTTCCAGCTCTGGCTGTCAGGGCCTGCTGTGGAGGTGCTGTGTCTTGCTGCATTGCCCCTGACCCAAGCAGTGTGGTGGAGCACAAAGATAATCCTTCATATATGAGCAGCTATGATGGAAGGGACAAATAATGGATTTTTGGATGGGTGTATGCTTTGACTTAGTCATCCCCTTTAAAAAGGAGGAAACAGTCTTTTGCTACAAGCAAATATATATATTTGGAAACCTTTGCACAACCACAATCAGCTGTGTAAAACAAAAATACCCCCTCCCCACCTGAACATACTACTCTAGAAGACAACAGTCAAAGTAATAGTGGTAATACTAGTAGTAGTTACCATTTGTGTCACAGAAAGAGATGGGTCACATTGGTCCCTCTGTTTTCCAGCCTGTAGGAAAGAGTGAGTGAGGAGCTTTTCTGCAGTCCAGCGCTCTTGTTCATTCACCTCTAAACAGTTCTGTAGAAATGACCGCAGCTCTGTGCTTAGAGATGGTGGAAGTGTTGGCACAACCTGGAAAATTTTGCAGTAGTCTAGATGCCACAGACAAGGTTTAAGATATCTGTTAAGACTCATTTTCCTCCACTTTTTCATATTGACGTTCTTCCTCATGCAAGCCAATGACACAGAAGGAGACCCACACTAATACTATAAGGAAAAGCTCTTAGGCAGTCCAAAAACCACTGTAGGCTGTGGGTTTCCTGTCTGTGAAACTTAGACCAGTTACTGTTATTCATAGAGACTAATATTCAGTTACCTGTGTAATATGTTTCCCTTGGTACAGGGACAAGAGCACCAAGCCTAGACGATATATGTCCCCTTTCTTTCCACCACGCCCTGGGGATGAAGGGTATAAACTGGGAGGATCTTGGCCTTTGAACTCCATCACTGCTTCAATTAAACGTCTTTCCACACCATAATCTGCTAGACGAACTTTTCTCGTTATGTTATCTAAATAGATGGACGAGTCTCTTAAATATCTGTGTACAACATTATTTTGGTGAAGGTATGCCAAAGCTGTTAATGTTCCTTTTGCTATGTGTTCTAAAAGTGATTCACTAACATTAACTTTCAGATCCAGTACATAGTTCATGGAGACTCCTTGTACATATTCTTGAAGAACACTTACACTTATATGATCAGTGTGTTTATTTATTCTTAGCCCTAAATAATTCACTAAATTTTCATGAGAAAGTCTTAATAATGAGCTCATTTCCTTTTCTAGAGTACAAAATTTGTTCATGAGGTCCTCCATGTGTGAATTCTGTCCAATTTTCTTATGATTTCCTTTCCTTCCTGTTTTCAGAGCAAAGACACACCACTGAAACACAACACTTCTTTCTGAAGCCCCTTTTTCTTGAGCTGCGAAAACTTGGCACCCTTGATTTGGCCGTTCACCCAGACACTCTTGAAGTGTCACAGTCCGTTCTTGCTTACCACTAAACTTTATGGTGGCATGATGAATAGTATCCCCTGAGCTACTTTCTGAGCTGCATTCTGATATTGTTCTTCCCTTCAGCCTGGAAATAATAACAAAATATCTTCAGCATTTAAAACAGAGGTTCAAAATCAAAGATTCTTTATAGGGAATGACCTGCAAAAATTATATGGAAAGTTGTCCATATATATTAGGCATCCAAACTTTCAGTAGATGTATCACACTTTGAACAAAATGTTATTCTTACTTTTTAACCTCCACTTGATCACTAAACTGGACAGGCCTGAACCGGTGTTCTTTCCTTCTTCTGTTTTCCTCTTTCAGCTCTTCCTGTTTTTTGGCAACTTCTTTCTGCATAATACTCCTCTGTTTCTCATGTTGTCTCTCCATCTCACGTTGAGTTTCTTCTTGTGCTTTGTGGTGAGCCTCCTCTCTTGCAGCATGGCCTGCAACCATTTCAGCATAGATGCTTTCGTTGTATGGGCGAGCATGTTCACTTAAGAAATTCTGAAATTGTAAGTATCTATTAGTGCTAAGACCATCCAATGCTAATTTTCCATTGAAATTCAGTTTGCTTACAGGAAGTGTAGATACAGAAAAGATTCCAGATAACCCAAATAATTGTATAAACATGCCAAAGAACCTTTTCTCTTTTATGGGGATGGGGGTTGTCTAAATCAAAACATACACTCACCCTAAATCATCTTGTGTTCTCAAAATCTATTTGACTCCTATCAAATCAACTGTCTTTTATTTCCCCAAAATTTCATACTTTACAGTTCCTGTATTCATACCTGAGTATACTGACAAAGCTCAAGCATAACAACCATTTTGTTACTGGCAAACTCGGTGGAAATTTCTTCTAACGCCTTATGCAATTCCTGAACTTCACCATCAGCTAAGCCTTCATATGACTTCACAGTCACTTCTGCTGGCCTGAAATTACATTTAAAAATATATAAAGCGCAATCCTACTTAAGATCATATGTATATGCCCCATTTGGGTAATGTCAGTGTAAGTTTTATGGAGCCAATACTTCAGGAGGATAGGGAGGATAGGGAAGGAAAAGTAGTTGCAGTGGGAAGCACTAAGATGGTGACAGTGGTGGGTGAGGAAAATGGAGGAGAGGTGAGGAAGGGTGAGGTGGGGGCAGTTGTTGGAATGATGAGAGCGAGTGAGGCAGCTGGGTTGGATGGGTGTCATGCAGAGTGTCTAAAGGGGAGGGGTGCAGTGATGGTGGACCGGGTGGTGAGGTAGTTTGATATTGGTCTGGGGGAAAGTGAATGGTAGGAGGTTGAAGGTAGATGTGGGTGAAAGTGGGGTGATGGGATATACGGGAGGAGAATGTGGTGGCAGATTGGGGGTGAGTGTTGGGGAGGGTGACTGGAGGAAATGGATGGCTTTGGATACTTGGGTGCGAATGTGGTGGGGTGGGAGATGGGGTGGAGTGTGGATTGGTGACGGGCAGCTGGATACCTTGGGGGATCAAAAAGTGTGATGGGGTAGACATTTGGGAGTGGGTGCTGGGGGGAGGTTGTGTGCGGGGGTGATTGTCCTGACAGCACTGTGTGGGGCAGAGGCATAGAGCATGGGAGGGGAAGAGCTTGAATGTGTTTGGGATGAAGTGCCTGAGAGGTGTAGTAGGGGTTGGTGGGTTGGATGGAGTGAGAAGTGGGGAGGGAAGTGGGGGTGGAAGAGGGGTTAGGGTTGATTGGGGTGGTGTTGGGATGGTTTGGATGCATGGAGGGAAGAGGTGGGGTGGGCAGGTGTGTGTGGAGCACTGAGGGAGGAGAGTGCCTGTTGGAGAGCACTGGAGAGGGCAGGGGGGTGGGGGTGGGTAGTGCTCTAGTGCATGGGGAAGTGTGTGTGAATGATATGCTAACACAGCCTGAAGGGATTTTTCCCCATCTTATCTTTTTCTGCAAGAGGGGATGAGGAGGGGGAGGTCACCAATTAAATAAAATGGGCTTGATATGAATGTGCTGTGTCTTGCTACATTGCTTCTTACCCATGGCAGTGGGCGAGATGCAGGGATGGCCCATCATCCAGGAGGGCCCAAGATGGAAGGGAGGGGGGGGGGTGAATGGGAGTGAAGTGTGTAGGGATGGAATGGATGGGAGTGGATTTTATGCCTTGTTTTTTTGCTACTTCCCTTGTAATGGGAAAAAAAAGCCATTGGTATATGTATGTATGTAATACTTCATGGGCTTTAGTAACATTCCTTTTGACCAGTCATGCAGCATCCTTTTATAATTGGAGACTACTCTTCACTCAATGAGGAATGCTGATTGCTTTTAACCTCCACTATCCCTTATTCCTGCTACTCTTTTTAAGTCTCTCCTTCACAACCTCTATGATTATAGCTCTTCAGTAACACAGTTCAATGTTTTATTTTTTTTTTTTAACTTTGTTATGGACTGTGGTGGGGTAGAAAGAATACTGCTACTGAGTGTTCCCATTTGGGTCATAAAAGGCAATTAAAACAGGACAGAGGATAGGACTAGGCATCCTACTCTCTGTAGCCCTAAAGGTTATATTCATAAAAAAAAAGCAAAGGCATAAGTTGGTCTGAGAAGAGTTTTCCTACCAAAACCCTAAGGTTTGGGTCTTTTAATGTGCATGGGTGTGATACAGATGAGAATAAAAGGGAAAAGATAGGCAGTATGTTTGTGAGATGAAAGATGAATGTGTTGGCACCGAGCAAAACAAAGGTGAAAGGGAGGGGTGAGACTGAGTTTGGGAGTGTACTGGAAGGTGTCAAGAGTGAGGAGAGGATGAGGGAAGTAATGGGTGGCTATACTAGTACATGAAGACATAGGCAAGCATGTACTGGAGTGGAAGGATATTTCTTCAAGGTTAACATAGATGGAAGATGTGGGTCTGGTAGTGAGAAGAGTGTAGAGTAAAGGGAGGCTTTTTGGATAGATGTAAATGAGTGCATAGAGGGATTAGGGAGAAATGTCAATGTAATGGTATTGGGAGATCTAAATCCTAAAGTAGGAAATGAAGCAATAGATGGAGTGGTTGGGAAGTGTGGAGTGTCACGAAAAAATCATAGTGGAGAGTTGATGGTAGAGATGTGTTTAGAACGAGTTGATGATAGTTAACACAATATTTACTAAGAAAGTCAAGCATAAATACATATGCGAGACGGTGGTGGAAGAAAGTGTTATTGATAGAGTTTTAATGGACATTATTGTGGTACCCAGGAGAAGAGTATGAAGAGTTTTGGATGCAAATGTTCTTAGGGGAAAGAGTGGGGGAATATCAGATAATTTTTTGGTGGAAGACAAGATGAGAATTGAGGATAGATGGGGAAAGAGGAAAAGTACAGAATGTAGGGAGGTGTTTAAAATAAACTGCTTAAATGAGAAGGAAAAGGAGGATTACATGAAGAAGTTGAGAGAAGAGTGGGAGGAGGTGAAGGATAGAGTAGAACTAGGAGTGAAGGAGGAATAAGGGTGTTTCAAGGAGGGAGTAGCAAGGTGTGCAAAGTTGGTGTGTGGAACAAGGAGGACATGAGGGAATAGAAGGAAGGGCAGTGAGTAGTGGGATGATGAAATGAAGAAGGTTGTTGAAGAGAAGGAATGAGCATTCATGGACTCGTTACAAAACAGGATGAGAGTAACTTATGAGAGGTACAAAGAAAAAATAAGAGAAGTAGAAAGATAATAGAGGCAAAACAGAGAGCAGATTCAAAATGGGGGAAGAGTATGACAGAAAATTTTGTTAAGTAATAAAAAGATGTTTTGGAAGAATTAAGAGAGGAAAGGGAGGCAAATCAAGTAGAGAAGAAAAGGTAAAAGGTGTAGATGGAGAGATGATAATGGAAGAGGCAACAGTAAGAGGAAAATGGGCAAAGTATTTTAGGGAGTTGCTAAATGTGAAAGAGGATAGGGAGGAAATGGTGGTTGCAGTGGGAGGTGCTAAGAAAATGACAGTGATAGATGAGGAAAATAGGGAAGAATAAGAAATGATGAGGTGAAAACAGTTATTAAAATTATGAGAGCAGGTTTGATTTGCATCATGTGGAGTGTCTGAAAAGGGAAGTACAGTGATGGTTGACTGGCTGCTGTGGATGTTTAATGTTTGTCTAAAGGAGGGTAAAGTGTCAGAGGACTGGAGGAGTACCTGTATAGTTCTCCTTTCAAAGGGAAAAGGGGACAAATGTGAGTGAAGTAGTTTCAGAAGGATCATTTTGTTAAGTGTAGTTGAGAAGGCTTATGGGAGGGTTTTGATTGAGAGGATTAGGAGAGGAACAGAGGGAGTTATTAGTGCAGAACAGAGTGGGTTTAGGAAAGGGGGTTGTGTGGATCAGATTTTTGTGGTAAGACAGATATGTGAGAAAGCTTTAGCAAAGGGTAAGGATGTTTTTTGAGTTTTTATGGATCTGGAAAAGGCTTATGATAGGGTGGACAGGAAGTCACTGTGGGAGGTTTTGCAGATATATGGGATAGAAGGAAAGCTGTTAACCACTTCCATTCGGTGACGCCTACGTGGGTACGCGATGATGCCGACGTTGGCATCTTGATTATATTTATTGTAGTCATACCTGCGTGACCCTCATTCTCTCTAAACTGGCTTCATCATATTTTCTATGGTTATCAAAATTCACGGGTGAAAGAGAACGAGTGATTGAGCAGTGACTTTATTTTTTATAATGCGATTATTATGACACAACATCGCACGCCTGGCAGCTAATGCTGCCAGACGTGCGATGTGCCCAGGAGTGAAGAGGTTAAGGGCAGTCAAGAGATTTTACGAGAGTAGTTGAGCCTGTGTTAGAATTAGAAATGGAGAGACCAAGTGGTTTGAGGTAAAGGTAGGACTTTGCCAGGGATGTGTCATGTACATGGACAGGGTGGAGGATAATGGGCAGGGGATTGGAGATGGTTAAAGAAAATGGAGAAAAGTGAGAGATAAGCCATTTGTTGTTTGCTGATTACTCTGTGCTAGTAGCAGGATCAGAGGGGGGATTAAGGAAGTTAGTGACAGAAGATGTGTGAAAGGAGAAAGCTGAAGGTAAATGTTGGTAAAAGTAAGGTGATGAGATGTACGAGGGGAAGGATGGCAGCAATTTGAAAGTGAGAAATAAATGAGAGAGCCTGGAGGAAGTGGATAGCTATAGATACTTGGGGTCACATGTGGTGGGAAAGGGAGGAGTGGAGGTGGAGGTAGATAGTAGATTGAGAGAACCAAATAAATGCCTTGGGGGATTAAAAAAGTGTAATGAGAAATAGACATGTGGGAATGGATGCTAAGAGGAGGTATGAAGAGATGATTGTGCCGACAGCACTGTATGGGGCAGAAACATGGAACATAAAGTCTAAATGTGTTTGAGATGAAATGTCTGAGAAGTATGGTATGGGTTACAAGGTTGGAGAGTGAGAAACAAGGAGGTGAGGGGGAGCATGGTAGTAGAAAAGGAGTTAGGAGGTACGGTTGATGGAAGTGTATTGGGATGGTATGAATACATGGAAAGAACGAGTGAAGAAAGATTAGTAAAAGATGTGTGGAAGGTAAAGATAGATGGAGTGAACATGAAGAGACAACAAAGGATGAGATGGATCAATGGGGTAAAAGGGGTGGTGAGCGAGAGGGGATGTCTGTTGAGGAAGGGAGAAGGCAGAAGATTGGGGTGAGTGGAGAATGGATGTGTATGGATGATACATGGATGGGAGTGGGTGGGGGATAGGGGGCTAGGGAGTGGTTATGTGTGAATGATATCTTGATGCAGTCAGAAGGGATTTATCCCTGTCTTCTCCTTTTCTACATGAGGGGACAAAGAATGGGGGGGTCATCAATTTCATGAAGCGGCCTTGATTTGGATGTGCTGTGTCTTGCAACATTGCTTCTGACCCAAGGCAGTGGGTGAGATGCAGGGATGACCTGTCACCCATGAGGAGCCAAGATAAGAGGGAGGGAGGGACGGGGGTGAATGGGAGTAGAATGGCTGGGAGTGGAATTATGCCTTTTGACTTTGACTACCTCCCTTGTAGGAGGGAAAAAGCCCTTGCACATGCATGTATGTATGTTATGGACCAAAAGGTTTTCTCTCAGCATGCTTTAACATTGTAACTCTCTTGCTATTAAATCAAATTACAATGATAAAGTAAGCTGACAAACGACCTTTTGGCCCAAACCAAGATAGAGCTATAGAGAAGTATAAAGATTGAGAAATTGAGATAGAGAGAGATAAGGAGAGAAAGGGAGAGACAGAGAGAAACCCCACACACTGTTAACTACTGTACAGAGAAAGATACCTACTCTCTTGGATACTGAATGGTGGTTTTGATGTGAAGGAGAACAGACACATGAGTATGAAGTGTTCCACCAAAAGAGTGTAAAGGCCCAAGCTGAAGCTCCACATCAGGGGGTCGGTACACATTCCAAGCATCTTCTTCGCGTAGGTCCTTAAACTCATTGCTGTAAGCACTCTAAAACATATGGAGCTCATTTAAACAAAAGCATATGCAGACTAGAGTTAAAAGATTACTTCAATATGACAAGAATAGAAAAGTCCATTACAAAATGTCTAAAAATGTGACACCTGTGTTTACAGAAAACAAATTTGACTACAACTGAAAAGTTCATTACAAATTTGCAAGTGTAAAAATATTGCATTTAAGTAAACAAAGATCCATTTCTGATTTATATGGAATAATATAAATTGTTGCATTAAGTTTCACTGACTGGAAACCTGCAGCCCCACAAAGACTGGCAATGTTCCTGAGGCCCTCCCATAGATCTCTCTAGGAAAAAACTTTGGATTGTTGTCTGTTATAACAGTAAAGGACAGTTCCTGTGTCATCAGCTCATACTAATAGGAGGAGGAGAGCAGTCACCATTTTCAGCTCTCCTTTCATAAAGAGGTGGAGAAAATACATCTGAAGTTGACAGAGAATGATCTTGGGCCTGGTTCAGAGACTGTGTGAAGGTGTTGACAGGTTTTGAAGATGGGTGGCAGGGAGATGATTCCCTTTGACGTTCATCTTTCAGGACCACCATTTGCAGGTATCTGTTACTGGCCCCACTCAAGTGGAAGGAAAAGTAAAATTGTAAGAAAATGTGAAGTCTAGCACAACTTAAGTTTATTAGCTACTTGCCCTCATGAACTCAATTTCCCCCTCCACCACTTCTTTCATGGACGATTCCTCCATTCTGCTGCTTGGGCTCCCACTTGCCACACCTGAAAGGTTTGAGCATTAAGAAAATGAATTTCAAATATCTATAATACATGGAATTATTTTATTTGAAAAATTTATTGGGATATTGCCAAACTTAGCTGTAATATGTCTCACACATTTCTTGCAAAACAAAACTCAGTCTTGCTAATAGTAAGATACATTATGAATTCTTTTTGAGAGAGAGAAAGAGAGAGAGAGAGAGAAAAGGATGTATCTACAAAAGTGTTGCATTACACAAAACACTTTACTGTACGGGATATAAAAAAGAAGGCTCTTTCAAATTTGAATGATTTCAGTACTATGTCCAGATGGTATGCCACCTACTATGCTGAAGAAATATATGTGCCAAACCATTATGGTTACTGTACCATTAAAAACCCCTTCTGCCACTCATATAAGATGGATATACTCCTGAATCTATGAAAACAGCAACTATACTAATGTACAAAGGTGGAAACAAGATAATCCTTATAAATTACCATCCTGTATCTCTAACACCATACATATGTACCTCTGAAAGGGTTGTGAAATGTTTAATGGTTAAACATATCAAAAATATGGCTCTAATGAATGAAACACAACACTGCTTCTCAGAGGACAAATTATGCCTATCTACCCTTCTCAATACCTATGCTACAATCTTGTCAAACAATGTGAACTCCCCAGAAACTAGGGTTGATGCAGTATACCTTGATTTTAATAGTTTATCAGAGAGGGGGAATGGATGCAAGAAGTATGTTTTTCAAACAAGGACATGGGAGTGAAAAAATACAGGAAAGACTGGAGAATGGTTGTAAATAGATGAAGAAATGACACAGTGCCATGGAATGTTGCTTCTGTCTGCTGCATAATTTTAATTTTCAAGTGAATGGGATGGGTGGGGGATCACCATATAATCATACAATGGGGGTACACCAGCTCTAACTAAAAGAACCTGCCCTGGAGGTGCTGTGTCTTATTGTATTGCCTTACACCTGAGCAGTGTGGAGGATATGGGGATAACCCTTCATCCACAAGGTGATAAGATGAGAGAGGCAATGACTGGATTTTGGATAGATGTGGGGTGGGTATATACTTTGACCTGGCTAACCCCTTTATAAGGGGGACAAGGACATTTGGTATATACCAGTATGCATGTATGTATGTATGTGTATATGTATAACAAAGTGGGCCATTAGATTCTATTCTACACACTGTGATCTGAATACATCAGAGGAAGTTGGATCATGATAGGCAGGAAAATAATGTGAGTATGGGGCTTAGTGCAGGGAGCAGTGCTTCTCCTTTCTCATATGCCTGTTACCAATGTTAATACATATATACATACATATACCAACAGCTTTTTACCCCTTAAAAGGAATAAATCCACTCCCCCCGATTTCATCGCCACATACTCCACTCCACTCCTAATCACCACCCCTCCCTCCCTCTTTTCTTTGCTCCTCCTGGATGATGGATTATCCCTGCATCTTGCCCACTACCTTGAGTCAGAAGCAATGTAGCAAGACACAGCACATCCAAAGCAAGTCCACCTCATTTAATCGGTGACCCCACCCCTCTCCATCCCCTTGTCCAGAAAGAGAGATGGGGAGAAATCCCTTTGGGCTATGTCAAAATATCATTCATGCATACTCCCTCATCCCCCACCCACACCCTTCCAAGCATCACAGCATCATTCATACACAACCATTCTCCATTCACCCCTATCTTCTATCTTCTCCCTTCCTTCCTCAACAGACATACCCCTTTCCCAATGGCCCTTTTATCCCATCCATCCATTTAATCCTTGGTTGTCCCCTCATGTTCACTCTCTCTACTTCTGCCTTCCACACCTCTTTTACTAATCTTTCTTCACTCATTCTTTCCATCTGTCCAAGCCATCCCGATAATCTTTCATCAACCCTATCTCCCAACTCCCTTTCCACCTCTGCTCTCCTTCTCATTTTTCACTCTAACCATACTTCTCAGGCATTTCATCTCAAACACATTTAAACTCTTCCTCTCCTCAATTATGTTTCATATTTCTGCCCCATACAGTGCTGTTGGCACAATCACTCCTAACAATCTCCTCTTAGGGTGATGGATACGGAGCTGCCTAGTGTAGGCCTTATGGTCTCTTGCAGTCTCCTTCATTCTTATGTTCTTAGCAATCATTCCCAAATCTCTATTTCTCATTCCACTTTTTAATCACCCAAAGAATTTACTTGCTTCTTTCAATCTACATTCTACCTCCACCTCCACTCCTCACTTTCCTGCCATATTTGTACCCAAGAATCTAAAGCTATCCACTTCCTCCAGCCTCTCTCCCTTAATACTCACTTTCAATTTGCTGCCATCCTCTCCTCTTGTACATCTCATTACCTTACTTTTACCTACATTTATCTTCAACTTCCTTCATATGCACATCTTCTCAAACTACATCACTAGCTTCTTCAATCCCTCCTCTGATCTTGCTACAAGTGCAGTGTTGTCAACAACTGGCTTATCTCTCACTATTCTCTATTTTCTTTAACCCTCTCTAATCCCCTGCCCATTACCCTTACGTTTACCTCTTGCATCACCCTATCCATATATAAAGTGAACAGCCAAGGTGACATGACACATCCATGGAAAAGTCCTATCTTTACCTCAAACCACTCTCTCCATTTCTAATCCTAACACAAGCTCTACTGCTCTTGTAAAAACTCTTTGACTGCTCTTAACAGCTTTCCTCCTATCCCATATATTTGCAATACCTCCCACAGTGTCTTCCTGTCTACCCTGTCATAAGCCTTTTCCAAATCCATAAAGGCCCCAAAAAATCCTACTTTTTCCTAAAGGTTTCTCATATATCTGCCTTACCACAAAAGTCTGATCCATGCAACCCCTACCTGTCCTAAAACCACACTGTTCTTCACCAATGACTCCCTCTGTTCCTCTTCTAATCCTCTCAATCAAATCTCTTCCATAAGCCTTCCCATCTACACTCAACAAACTGATCCCTCTGAAACTACTACACTCACACCTGTCCCCTTTTCCATTGTAAAGTGGAACTATACAGACACTCCTCCAGTCCTCTGGCACTTTACCCTCTTTTAGACAAAAAGTAAACCTCACCAGCCAGTCCACCATCACTGTACCTCCCTTTTCTAGACACTCTACATGACACCCATCTAACCCAGGTTGCTTATCTGCTCTCGTCAATAACTGCTTTCACCTCATCTTTCCTTATTTCTCCTTCATTTTCCTCATTCATCACTGTCATTTTCTTAGTGCTTCCCACTGCAACCACTATTTCCTCGCTATCCTCCTTCACATTTAGCAACTCCCTAAAATACTCTACCCATCTTCCTCTTACTACCATCTCTTCCATTATCATCTCTATCTGTGCCTTTTACATTTTCTTTTATACTTTATTTGCCTACCCTTCCTTTTAATTTCCTTCCAAAACATCTTTTTATTATTTTTAAAAATTTCTGTCATAATCTTACCCCATTTCAAATCTGTTCTCTTTGCCTCCTTTATCTTATGCTTTACATTTCTTTGTACCTCTCATATGATTTTCTTGCCCTATTTTGTAACTAATCTATGAATACTCGTTTCTTCTCTACAACAACCTTCTTTGCTTCATCATCACACTTCTCACTACCCTTCCTTCTCTTCCTTCATCATCACACCACTCACTACCCTTCCTTCCCATCATCCTTGTTCCACACACCATCTTTGCACACCTTGTGATTCCCTCCTTGAAACATCCCCATTCCTCCTCCATTCCTATTCTACTCTATCCTTCATATCTTTCCACTCTTCTCTCAGCTTCTTGTACTCCTTTTCTTTCTCATTTAATCAGTTTACTTTAAGCACCTTGCTTCCTTATGTCCTTTTCCTCCTTCTGCATCTATCCTCCACTCTCAACTTTAGTTGCATTAAAACAATACCCAAAGACCTTTATCACGCACAGATACTCTCTTCTCTTCCTCCACAACCACCAAATACCAGCCTCCGGAAATATATTCATAATCATATCACTCACCGCTCCATTAACACACTGAAAGACAACACACTGCTGCATGCCAGACCCCCTGATATCCACCCTTCTGAATCCTCTCTCCCACGAAAGGACAGAGTCCACTTGGCCAGACTGCGGTGCGGTCACCACCCAGCACTTCTAAGCTACCAGAAGAGGCTGGATGACCGCATTGTGAACAGCTGCCCAGGATGTAACACTTCACCCCATACCATACAACACATAATGGAAGACTGCATTATACACAATCATGCACGCAAACAACACAACATACGCTCTATAAAGGATTTGTGGGAAAACCCAGTTTCGGCTATGGCCTTCCTTGGGGAGACGGGACTGCTCGGACAGACAGTCTAGGGAACGACAACAACAACAACAACAACTTACCTTCCACCAAAAACTGATCTGATATTCCCCTACATGTACATTCAAAACTCTTCCTACTCTTCTCCTGGTTACCACTATATAGTCTACCACCCTTCTGTTCTCCATTCTCCCATGTATACTTATGCTTGACTTTCTTCCTAAACACTATTTGCTATCATCAACTCTCTAGACACATCACCATCCTCTTTCCACTATGACTTTTTCCTGGAGCTCCACACTTCCCAACCAATCCATCTATTGCTTCATCTCCTACCCTAGCACTACATTGACATTTCTCCCTAAACCCTCTATGCACTCATTTACATCTATCCAAAAAGCCTCCCTTTATTTTAAACTCTTCTCACTACGAGGCCCATATGCACTTACAAAAACCCACATCTCCTTTCCCAGTTTCACCTTCATCCACATTAACCTTAAAGAAACCTCCCACTCCACCACACATTTACCTATCTCTTCACTTACTAGTATAGCCACCTCTTCTTCCTCATCCCCTCTTCACTCCTGAGATCCTCCCAACTACACTCCTACACTCCCAATATCAAACTCACCCCTCCCTTTCAAACTTAATTTCACTTAATACCAACTCAACCATCATTCTTCTCACAAACATCCTGTCTTTTCCTTCTTACTCTTATCTGTACCTTATCCATGCACATTAATTAAAAGACAACCTTAGGGTTCTGGTTGGAAAACTCCCAGACTCTCTTATGCCTTTTTTTTTCCAGCAAAAAATTAAATAAATATTCAGAGAAATGGTACAGGACAGTATTAAGAGTGGGGGGGGGCAGCATAACAGGGGGGCAGTCACAGTTCAATGAAGTAGCATAATTTCTCTATGAATAGAATTTTCCTCTATCACAGACAGAATGATGTGTGGCTCCGGTCCATGGGGGTGCCCCATATAGACCCTAAAGTATCAGCTGCATGCCGCTGAGCTGCTTTTAACCCCACAATAACATGCGGCTAATACCCCAATGTTGATACAAGATAATCACTTTGCTGATGACAGCAATCTTCAAAGCAATACACACTCCCTGTGATGTGGATCTTTTAAAAGAGCAATTGCAGTGCAAATAAGCTGATACCAATAACATGAAATCTAGTGGAAGCAACTTTCAAAAGAATGTAGTCCTAGAACTTCTTTAGGTACTATGCAAAATAAAATAAATCAAATTGAACATGTTCATGACCTTAAAATTATCTGCAAGCTGTGACTACTACAAGAAGCACATAACATAGTAATATATTACTAGTTATCATCCTATAGTATATCATGAGTGCTCAGATCAAGGGATCAAACTGCAATGTTAACTTTGTGGAAATCTCTGGGATTACCATGGCTAGGTTACTATTCACAGTTGCAAAACCTAAATCTTGTGATTAAAGTTTACCCACAAGATTCAGGTTTTGCAACTGTGAGCAGTAACCTAATAGTAATAGAGGTTTAACTTAAACCTCTATTCCTTGCACACTCATGGAAAATTTAAGAGAAAAAAATGTTAAACATCACAATCTTAACAAATTTGACTTTCACAAACTATATAAGGTCATAGTTATCCTGTGAACTGATTGTCAACAGTAAATAGTAGAATGTTACTTAAAAAAAAACAGTAACAGGACAGTAAGAATGTTTAATTGCATCCAAAGGTAACTCAAAGCTGTAACAAATTGTTCTATGTACAACCTTGACATCCCAGGATATACAGAGGGGCAGAACACACTGATGAAGAGAAAAGTTGTGGACGCAGACACTCCGTGTGTACCAACTGGAAGACCTCTTGATGCATGCAACCAAGTAAACCAAAGTGCGACTTTAGTTAGGTTCATGACAACTAGACCAGGTGAGAGGATACATTACCATTCTAAGATCTTCTTTCACTTATGTAATACATATAAATGACTGAATAGGAACTGTATGTATACCATCCCTCATTTACTTCGCGCAAGTAACATTTGGCACATATCTACCTAATCATAATCCTGTATCTTTTTATTCAAATCATCTTGTCACCCCTAATATATTTTACTTCGTTTACACTATGCTGGTGAACGTGCCAAAATGTTATTGTAAATATTCTAGATATAAGATAAACAATCTAGTCATTGCTAATATCACAAACAGAAGTCAATCCATGCAAATTGCAAAAGTGTATTTACCTCATCACCAATCCGCATTCATAAAGTCCTTGACATCAACGCCGAATGTTTACATCTTGGACTTGCAAGAACACGACACAAGTTGTCAAGTAGAACTGCACGTCAACTTGTTAATTGTTATACTATTTCTTGATCATTGGAATTGAATAGTAAATTAATGATAGTATATATTTTATCTATATAATGAATATCTAAACAATATAATGTCATATAACTCAGTAACACTAACACTTATATTCATACAGTCTGCACACGTTCAGTTAACCAATTGTCGCACATAAAAACTATCGTACTTAACTATATTAATAACATACTGTGGTTGACTTGTTTATCTAAAAATAATACTCTTACGCAACACTTCACTCATTGGATGCATGCATGATAGTGTTAGTCAAATTATTATACCATAGTAAATATATTTCTAAATGATCTCTTCTCTCCTGGATGTTACATCATCTGACATGCGAGGCTGGGGTCAGGTCCATAGCCATGCCTAGACTTTTGAGATAGGAGTCTTTATTTCATTATAAATTTACTTCTATGCATATTGCTACCAGAGCGTTTTGTATAAACATGTAATAATATAGGGCACATGGAAAGAATCAGTGAAGAGATGTTATCAAATAGTGTGGGAATGAAAAGTAAGTTAATGATTGTATATATTTTATCAACTGTATATTATGAATATCTAAGCAATATGATGTCATATAACTCAGTAACACTAACACTTATATTCATGCAATCTACACTCGTTCAGTTAACCTGTAGTAGTTTTAGTTCGGAACAACGGCAGGACAAATGAAAATTGACACGAATTTCCTGGACAGTGGAAGGAGGTGAAGGATGAGGGGGTGTGGGTAATACGTACCTTAAGTGAGTGATGAAGGGAGGAGGAGGATAGCTACAGTTTGGGAACCGAAGTCCAGGAGATTTGTATCACCATCCGGGACCACTCGCGCTTCCTCCAGCGAGCGTGAATGTAAATCAAAGAGGGGAGGGGGGGATGATGGGGCAACTCAAAGTGAACCGTCCTAGGCTAATGAAACCCAGAACTCCTAATGTGAGTTTTAATGGATTAATTAATTCTATAATTAGACACTAGAATTATACTACTTATCATTAACAATGTGAGTTAACAATTAACTGGATTTCACATACATCCTAACTATTCCCTGCGCGCGTTTCCTAGCTATAACTTATACTAAACCTTAACTTGTGTGTCTTGCGTGTGGAGACGTCTTCAATTGGCGCGGTCATCTGCTGAGTTACGACCGGCGCGGCTCCGCTTCTGGTGGGGGCGGGAGGCGACGGTTTTCGTGTGGATCTGAGCGGGAAACTGACCGACTTCGTAGCTTGATGGTTAAGGACGGGCGCTGAGATGGGCTTTGTAAGCGACACTTCACCGACGTATTCTTGGTCAATCGTACCGCACTTTGTAGAGTTCTGGCGGGAGGGGTCTGTACCCGAATCACTTGATACTCGATCGTCACTTAAGGATGAAAATCCTTAATAGTCACATGAGGGAGGAAAGGACACGATTGGACTTCCGAGAAAGAGCGGCCCGACCTCCCTTGTTGAACCCGGTGTGAAGACTGACCTCTGTCCCGCGGCATGTGAGGTAAAAAATGCCCGCCATTTAGCATCCAACGTTGCCAATACCTCTACGTTCCCGCCACTAGTGTTGAAGGGTACTACGAATAATGTTCATGTGGAAGATGACACAGTTCCAATTGTTCCTTGAGGTAGACACTATTCACGAGCGGGTTAGCTACGATCCTAATTATTCTAATTGCCTAGGTTAAAACAAATATGTGGCAGCGCGCAGGGGGGGGGGGTGTTTTCGCACGAAGCTGGAACAAGGTCGCTTTGTGCTTGGGTGCGGAAACCGTTGGCCTCAGTTATGGGAACACGAATCTAAAGGGAGGGGGGGGGGTTCTCTAGATAATTAGAAGTCTCTCACTTCGTTAAGGCACTGTAATTGATTGTCAAAATGGCACAACAGTTGATGAGAATGAGGAGAAGGAGAAAGGACAGGAAGTAGCTACTATAGTCAACGCAAGGAGAAATGACCGATAAGGCGTGGCTAGGAGATTTCCCGGTGTTGCCACATGTGGGCATCCATGGCGAGCACGTGCGTTTGGATGCATTGTTTTCTTATTGCTGTGTGTGGGGGGCGTGGCCAGAGATTAGTTGTTGTGGCAACGTCGCTCTCGCATGCACATATGCCATATCTTCACTTAAAGAAACGAAACCTTTGTATAGAAAACATTGCTTTGATTTTTATCTCAGTGGTGGTGTGTGACAAAAAATTATAATATAATCGTATGAGGCAACATTATAAAATTGTAAGATAGAATTATATAATAAAATAAAATTATAAAATAATAATATGTGGCACCACAGGGGAACTCCCAGTGCTCCGCCCTAACGGCCAGATCTCAGTGCATAGGGTATAGAAGTCTTAAGGACTCTGGAAATTCCCCAGAGTATAGGGAATGAATGACCGAAAAGGTGAGAAATCGGACGAAAGAAAATGGGAAGGGGAGACAGCGAGCCGGGTGTCACAATAATATTAAAAATTGTGAAAAAAATCAACACAAAATATCTAATCTCTTTCTTTTGGTAATTAGCCACAAGGTGCGACACTAGAAGTGTCACATGAGAAATATAGGTGAAGCTCGGACTAAGGCCACAGCTTAGTGGAGCTTATGGTTGTAGCTGGACGTGGAGCCTAACGTCAGCGAGGCGGTAGCAGATGATGACGGCGAGGCCCGATGGGACAGCTAGAAGACTGGACGAGATGTAGTTTGTGCGCTGGTCGGTCTGGTCGGTACTGTTCTGCCCATCTCAGCGAAACGCCGACCTTTTAAAGGAGGCTGGCGGGAACGTGAGGAGCTTTCCAAGTTCCTGATTGGCTGACCGCTGGCTGGCAGGGACACCCTTGCGAACTACGCTTGCCAACTACGGGAACTTGGAAAGGCTAGTTCCGAAGATTTCTTTGATCAGTGTGTGACGGGTCGTAGGATGCATCACGTCACTACAAACCAACTATCGCACATAAAAACTATCGTACTTAACTATATTAACATATTGTGGTTGACTTGCTTATCTAAAAAATAATACTCCTACGCAATACTTCACTCATTGGATGCATACATGATAGTGTTGGTCAAATTATTATTATATCATAGTAAATATATTTCTAAATGATCTCTTCTCTTTTGGATGTTTCATCATCTGACAAAGGAGGTTGGGGTCAGGTCCGTAGCCATGCCTTGACTTTTGAGATAGAGTATTTACTTCATTATAAATTTACTTCAATGTGTATTACTACTAGAGCGTTTTGTATAAACATGTAATAATATAGGGTACATGGAAAGAATCAGTGAAGAGAGGTTATCAAATAGTGTCTGAAAAGGGAAGGGAGAAGGTAGGAGATAGCCGGATAGGTGTGAATGGAGAATGTGTATGGGCAATAATTTGACGCATCCCGGCGGGTTTTCTCCTCGTGTTCTCTATATTTCGCATGAGGGGACAAGGAAGAAGGGGAGCAGTGTAAATGAAGCGGCTGGTCCTGTTGTGAAGGTGCTGTGTCTTATCGTTGCTTCTGACCCGAACAGCGGGTAGGAGACAGGGATGACCTTTCGTTAACGAGGGGCTAAGAGGAGAGGAAAACAATGTGTGGCGGATGACATATTACGAGGACACAATGTCGGTGATGTTGTGGGACTGAGTGAAGAATTCCAAAGAATTAATATAATTGAATTACACCTAATATTTTATTTTGAGAGCCCACCAAATATCATGGGAAAGTGAGAAGATCTATTGTATTCATAGGACGCTATTAATGTCGAAATCTCAATTAAAATTGAACTGAGAAAGCAGTGGCGTAGCTAGAGTCTGTGCTGCCAGGGGCGGCCCTGAGTTTGGCGCAGTGACTCACTTAAATATATGTATATATATATATATATATATATACATATATAACATATATATATATATATATATATATATATATATGTATGTATATATATGTACATATATTTCTGTATATATATATATATATATATATATATATATACACACATATATATATATATATACACATGTGTGTGTGTATTTACCTAGTTGTATTTTACGGGAAGGGGAGCTATGCTCGTGGGATCCCGTCTTCATATCTCATTTTATCTAAACTATCTTTAAATTCATGTATTGTTTTGGCACACACTACTTTTTCATCTAACTTGTTCCAACTGTCTATTACTCTGTGAGGAAAGCTGTTATTTTTCAAATCTCTTCTATAGCTGTCTTTTTTTATTTTCTTTCCGTGTCCTCTTGTATTTCTGTCATCCCATTTTATCAGATTCTCTCTATCAGTAATTTCTATGCCTTTCATGATTCTGTAAATAGCTATCAAATCTCCTCTCTCTCTTCTTTGCTCTAGTGTCTGTAGTTCAAGTTTTTCTAGTCTCTCTTCATATGATAGTTTTGAGAGTGTTGGTGCCAGTTTTGTAATTGCTCTTTGTATTCTTTCAAGTTTTTTTTATACATTTTTTTGTACTTGGTGACCATATCGTTGCTGCATATTCCAATCTTGGTCTTATCAGGGTGATTAGGATTTTCTTCACCATTTCTTCATCCAGGTACGTAAATGCCACTTTGATTGTTCTTATTAAATTATAAGTTTCTCCAAAAATCTTATTTATATGTTTCTCAGGTGACATATTATTCATAACAATGACTCCCAGGTCCTTCTCATTTTCTACTTTTTTTATTCCTTCTTCTCCCAATTTATATGCTCCTGTTATTCTGTTTTTGTTTTTTCCAAATTCCATTATACTACACTTTTTTGTATTGAACTCCATCTCCCATTTCCTACTCCATTCCTGTACTTTATTTAGATCTCTCTGTAGTGATATACAATCTTCTTCAGTTTTCACTCTTTTCAGTAGTTTTGTATCATCTGCAAAGAAGCTCATATAGCTTTCAATTCCTTCATCCTCATCATTAATATATATAGCAAACATTATTGGGGCCAGAACTGTTCCCTGCGGAACACCGCTTATTACTTCATCCCATTTTGAGTGCTGGTTTCTTATCACTACTCTCATTTTTCTTTCTTGCAAAAAGTCTTCCATCCAATTTAGTAGTTTGCCCTGTATTCCTCCTTCAGTTTCTAATTTCTTAAGCAACTTCTTATGTGGTACTTTGTCAAAAGCTTTCTTTAGGTCTAAAAATGCACAGTCCGCCCATCCATCTCTTTCTTGTATTATATCTATTAGCCTTGAATAGAAACATAATAAATTGGTGACGCATGATCGTCCTTGCCTGAATCCAAATTGCCTTGGATTTAACACTTTTTTTTCTAAATATTTTACCCATCTACTTTTGATAATTCTTTCACAAATTTTTGCTATTGTACTTGTTAGAGAGACTGGTCTATAGTTGGTAGGTTCTTCTTTATTTCCTCCTTTATATATAGGTACTATATTTGCTTTTTTCCAATCTTCTGGAACTTTTCCTTCTTTCAAGGAACTATTTAGTATGCTATGTATTTTGTCTGCCAGTTCATTCCTGCATTCTTTCAGTATCCAGTTTGTTATTTCATCTGGTCCATGCGATTTTATGACATCAAGATTACTCAAGTGTGTTAATATTTCATTCTTTGTTACTTCTATTTCTTCCATAGGGGGGACTTTCTCTTTCCATTCGTTCTCTTCAGGTTGTATGTTCTCCCTTGTAAACACTGATCTAAAATGTTTGTTCATAATTTCCGCCATTTCCATTTCCTCAGTGTATTCAACTCCCTCCTGTCTTAATTTCTCCAAGTCTTGTTTGTTTTTCAGTTTATTGTTTACAAATCTGTAGAATAGTTTTGGTTGATCTTTACACTTTTCTATGATATCTTTTTCATATTTTCTCTTTTCCTCTCTGCACGTTTGTACATATTCATTTCTATAACAGGTATATATTTTCAATTTTTCAGGTCTTCTGTCTTTTTTCCATCTGGTCCAGGCTTTGTCTCTTTTGTCTTTTAACTCCCTACAGCTTTTGTTGTACCAGCATTTTACATATTCTTTTTCTTGTTTTTGTCTTGGGACATACTTTTCCACTCCTTTTTTGTAAATTTTTGTCAAAATATTCCATTTCTCTTCTACTGTTGTTTCTTCTTTGTATATTTCTTCCCAGTTTTCCTTTTGAAAGAATTCTCTTATTTTATCAAAGTTTGTTTTTTCATACATTATTCTTCCTTTTCTATATTGTTCATTTCTTTTCATATATTTTTCTTCATTAAGTTCCAGTTCAATCAATATGTGGTCACTTTTACTTATTGGTGTTTTATATTAAATTTTGTCCACTATTCTAGGTTCGGATGTAATTATTAGGTCTAGTCTCGATGGCTCTTCTTCATTTCTATACCTAGTGTTCTCCTGTATCCATTGTGTCATTGTATGGTTAGTAACCATCTCAAGTAGAGCGTTTCCCCATGAGCCGTCTCCACCCTTTACTGTCATTTCTTCCCAGCAGATTTCTTTGCAATTAAAGTCGCCCATCATAACTATTTTTCCTCCCTCTTCCATTATCTTGTTTAATGTTATCTTTGTGTCCTCTAACATACTTTTATGTTCACTCTCTTCCCATGAGGCTGTTTTCGGGGGCACATAATTTATCACAAACTTTCTGTTCTTCTTATCTCTGTCTTCTACTTCCATCATTATCATCTCTACTGTATTCTTTCCATATGTGACACACTTCACGTTTATATCCTTCTTAGTCAGGAACATAACTCCACCCCCTTCCTTTTTCACTCTGTTTCTAATCCAATAATTATATGCATCATGTCCTACACTGTTGGGTGGTAGTGGACCTTTTAATTTTGTTTCTACAATTCCCATTATGTCTGGTTCTTTTTCTTTCAAATAATCATTCAGCTCATTCAATCCTGTTATTAATCCATTTATATTTGTGTAAGACACTCTTAGTTTTCTGCCACTTCCATTGTGTTCTCTTTTTCCCTTTTGTTTTTCTCTTGTATGTCGACTTTCTTTAGTTTCATATTCACTACTCTCCAATAGAATCTCTCTTTTTCTGACTCCGTTCTTATCTCGTTTTTTTCCTTTGCTTCAAGTCTTTTCTGTTTTTCTTCCTCTCTTTCCTCTTTATTCATTTCCCTTTTTATCCATACCTTTTTATATTGTTCACTTGTTGCTAGTTTCCCTGTTTTGGATAAGATATTCTCAGCCGTCGTTTGTGACCTGAATTTAATCTTAATTGGTCTGGTCTTGTCTGTACTATATTTCCCTAGCCTGAATTTCTCTTCGATTTGTTTAATTATTTCTGGTTCATCTTCCTGAAATAATTCTAGTAAATTTCTTACTTTTTCATTTTCCTCTTTGATTCTTGAGGTTCTATCTGGGTTATGTTTCTCTTCTATTCCTAATATAATTATACATTTCTTTCTGTCTGCTAAGTCTCTTACTATATTCTCCTTCTGTCTCATCACTTTAATAACTGAGTTTTCAGTTTGTTCATTCATTTGCTGTCTGATTATGTCAGTGAATGCAACTTTGCTATTTTCTTGGATTTTTTTTCCAACCCTCCTTGTTCTCCTTATTATTCTCCTTTAAGACTTTATTCTCTTCTTTTAACTGTTTTTTTAATTCTTCAATTTCCTTAGTTAAGTTTTTGTTCGCCTTCTCTAGTTCTTCCAATTTTTCAACCCTCCGTATAATGTTGTTAACATGACCGAACCTACGCTCCAAGTCCTCGATCATCTTATCGACCTTCTCTTCTAGTCTTGTCAGTCGGGGGGGGGGGGGGGTTTGTGTCCCCCCCACCCTCTTTAAATCCATGGAAAATATTCTCATCACTTTTTACTGTATTGCTCTTATCTATACTTCTAATCTTTACATTTTTATTAGACATTTCATCGTCGCTCAGCTGGTCGGGGGGCCGTTTGTTTACCTTTCGCCTGTCTGCCTGGGCCAAGTCCTCTCCTTCCTCATTTCCTTCCATTTCCCTCAGCAATCCCTCCCCTTCTCCTCTTTCCCTACTTTCCTACTACCCCACGAGCAATTTCCCCCACCCTGTAAATACAATAGGCACTTCTCTTTGCGTTGGGATCCACGAAACTTCAATTTTCTTCAGAACGTCTTCTAAGCCGTCCGTTCGTTGAAGTGTGTGTGTGTGTGTGTGTGTGTGTGTGTGTGTGAGTGAGTGTATGTGTTTACCTAGTTGTATTTTACGGGAAGGGGAGCAATGGTCGTTTGTCCCGTCTTCATATCTCGTTTTATCTCGACTGTTGTTAAATTCGTGTATCGTTTTTGCACACACCACATTTTCATCTAACTTGTTCCAAACGTCTATTACCCTGTGAGGGAAGCTGTTCTTTTTCAGGTCTCTTCTATAACTGTCTTTCTTGATTTTCTTTTCGTGTCCTCTTGTATCTCTACTATTCCATTTTATTAGATCCTCTCTATCAATACTTCCTATGCCTTTCATGATTCTATAAATAGTTATCAAGTCTCCTCTCTCTCTTCTTTGCTCTAATGTCTGCAGCTCAAGTTTTGCTAGTCTCTCCTCATATGATAGTTCTGAGAGTGTTGGTGCCAATTTCGTAATTGCTCTTTGTGTTCTTTCAAGTTTTGTTATACATATTTTTTGTACTTGGTGACCATGTTGTCGCTGCATACTTCAATCTTGGTCTTATCAATGTGACTAGTATTTTCTTTACCGCTTCTTCGTCCGGGTATTATGCCACTTTGACTGTTCTTATCAATTTATAAGTTTCTCCAAAAATTTTGTTTATATGTTTC
Source organism: Oratosquilla oratoria (assembly GCF_046742065.1). Taxonomy (NCBI): domain Eukaryota; kingdom Metazoa; phylum Arthropoda; class Malacostraca; order Stomatopoda; family Squillidae; genus Oratosquilla; species Oratosquilla oratoria. The sequence goes on along the minus strand of NC_134801.1, from coordinate 31,812,058 downwards.
TCGGGGGACATATTATTTATAATAGTGACTCCCAGGTCCTTCTCATTTTCTACTTTTTTAATTTCTTCCTCTCCCAATTTATATGATCCCACTATTCTTTTTTTGTTTTGTTTTTTCCAGATTCCATAATACTACACTTCTATGGTTAAGTGTAAACACTGGTTTTATTTCGGAGTTTTATTATATAGATCTACACGCAAGCACAGTAAGTAGGAATCTGCCCTCGAGGCGTTGCCTTGGGGTATTGGTACCCTCTCTGACCTACTTTCCTGGTACTCTGTTGCCAGGTGGAATTTGTAGGTAGAACAATACAGACAAACATATAGATGTATACATAAGAACATACAGAAACAAGAGAACAATTACATATAATAAGGAATATGCGTGCAAAACGGTTAAGGGTAACGTTATACTAAATACCTTAATGCTATGGCATATAAACTTGACAAAAGCGCTTGCGCCCGGAGCGTATCCCTAGCGACATGTAATGACGTACATAGGTGGTTATATAATTGTACATAGGGCACTTATATAATGTATTGACTACATAGGCTTACTTATGTAAAACATTTACAATAAATTATATATTGAGATTAAGTACTACATGTATAATAAAGGAGTATTTCATATACAATAAAGGAGAGTTACGTATACAATAAACATATGCAATAACTAAGTAAAGAGAGGAATTACTACACTTCTTAATATTGAATTCCATCTCCCACTTCCTACTCCATTCCCATACTTTATTGAGATCACTCTGCAGCGACTCACAATCTTCTACAGTGTTCACTTTTTTAAACAATTTTGCATCGTCCGCAAAGCTCATATAACTTTCAATTCCTTTATCCATATCATTAATATATATATATAACAAACATTATTGGGGCCAGAACTGTTTCTTGTGGAACTCCACTAATCACTTAATCCCAATTAGAGTGTTTGTCTCTTATCACCATTCTCATCTTTTTTTATGCACGAAGTCTTCCATCCACTTCAGCAGTTTGCCCTGTATTCCTCCTGCAGTTTCTATTTTCTTTAGTAATTTCTTATGTGGCACCTTATCAAAAGCTTTTTTCAGGTCTAGAAATGCACAATCAGACCATCCATCTTTCTTGTATTACATCTCTTAGCCTTGAATAGAAACACTAAGTTTGTGACGTATGATCGTCCTTGTCTAAATCCAAATTGTCTTGGATTTAGTGTTTTTTTTCTTCCAAATCCCTTACCCATCTGATTTTGATATTTCTTTCACAAATTTTAGCTATCGTACTTGTAAGAGAGACCGGTCTATAGTTAGTATGGTCTTCCTTGTTTACCCCCCTTTATATATTGGTACTATATTTGCTCCTTTCCAATATTTTGGAACTTTTCCTTCTTTCAATGAACTGCTTATTAGACTATATATTTTGTCTGTTAGTTCATTCCTACATTCTCTCAAAATCCAGTTTGCCATTTCATCTGGTCCATGCGATTTTCTGACATCGAGATTACTCAAGTGATTCATTATTTCTTTCCTTGTTACTTCTACCTCTTTCATAGGGGGGGACTTTCTCCTCCCACTAGACATCTCTAAGTTGTATGTTCTCCCTCGTAAACAGCGATTTAAAATGCTTGTTCATAATTTCTGCCATTTCTATTTCCTCTGTGTATTCAACTCCTTGTCGTAGTTTCTCTAATTCTTGTTTGTTTTTCACTTTGTTGTTTACAAACCTGTAAAATATCTATCGTTGATTTTTACATTTTTCTATGACATCTTTTTCGTATTTTCTGTACATATTAATTTCCAGGGCTGTGGAGTCGGAACACAAAACCTCCGACTCCGACTCCTCTATTTTTGGTACCACCAACTCCGACTCCGACTCCTCTTCATGTAACGAGACCTTTCGCAGTCAGGCTCGTAGTTTCCTATTAGCGCTAGAATTTTCAATGGGACCTTTCGCAGTCAGGCTCGTAGTTTCCTATTAGCGCTAGAATTTTCAATTGTCTCAGATTTCATGAGGCAAAGGGGTGACTTAGCTAATTTGGAAACCGATATTTAAAAAAAATACGACATAAATTGCTACATAAGTGTATTTAGAATTAAAAACATGACTCTTAATGTTATAGATTTTACTTACTGGTGTGTGATAAGGCTTTGTTAATTTAATTATAAGATAAAACTAAAAATAGGTAATTATTTTTACTGAAGTAAGTATAAGCAGTAAAAATTAGAGAGGATATTGATTTCGGTTTTGCATTTTATCTGAGAGTGTTGAAAAATAATGGATATCACTGTCACGTCCTGTATATGAAGATAACCAGTGAGATAAAATATAACAACAGTGGTGGCGGACGTACGAGTATTTGATGCGCGATGAGTTGAAAAACGTGACTTTCAATTCGTCGCAGCATCATGAAAGCAGTCATGGGGCGTACCGATTTTTAATCGCTGCGCAGTGTGTCAATAACAGTCGAAGGGAAAGGGTGCACGATTGCTTCGCTCTTCTAGTTTCATACAATGGCACAAGCAACTTCCGCAAAGCTTTTCGAGTGGACGAAGACTATTGTATTACATTACATTAAGCTACTAAAGCAGTACCCAGCCATTTGGAATATAAGATGAGAAACATAAAAAGTACAAACATTGAAAGCTGACTTATTTTCTTTAACAAAATGTAATGTGCGGAATGAAGACATTACCAAAAAACTTCATACACTGAAAACACAGGGAAATGACTGCCATCAATGCATCAAAGAAGTCTGGTGCTGGCACGAAAAATATATACACTCCAAAGCTGTGGTGGTTTAATGATTTAATGAGTAGAGCGTCGGTAGACATCTTCAACCCGTGAAAGCCAAATGATGACTGAGATCTGGGGCCGTATACACAAAACTTTTTTGTTAGCCTTAACAATCTCTGCTAGCTAACAGAAAACCACTAAAAGTTATACACCAATGCTTAACTAACAACTGTTAGCTAGCAAACAGTTGTTTGTCAAGTACCGCTAAACAGCGCTGAAGTTAGCAGCTTATGAACATGTAAATGGACGTATTATCAAAAATTGCACACATATAACAGTGTTATTAATGCAGTTGTTCAGAATTTATTAATAAAGTATCATGATAGCACATAGATATCGTATGTATGGGTTTTTAGAAGTACTTATTAACCAACGACAGATATTTTTGGACGAAGGCGCATTGTACAGGCGGCCGTGCCACAGACAAATCTTCCGACAGAAGACTCAACAATAATTTCAGAGGACATAGACATGGCAGAAGAAACACAGAAAAAGAAAAGGAAGCCAAACTGGTCACAAGAGGAAACACTCCTCTTGATCAACGTGATTATGGAGAAAAAATAATAATAAATGGGCGATTCAAGCCAAGTTTAAAACACAAGGATAAGAGGGAGGCATGACAAAGCACGTTGATGCTATGGTATTGTTTTCTGTTTACATATAAATGTTCATCGACACTTGGAGCCCCAATTCTAATGTTTGTGCCATCTATGGTACCCACAAACACCGGGAAACCTAGTTTTCCATGAACTCTGCTTGTTTTACTTGCACTTCTTGGCGAGTCAATAGGAATTTTACAAACTGAGTTACAATATCTGGTTCTGATAGTGCATCAATTGTTTGAGAAATGACACGGCTGATTGATGCTTGCGAGGTCCCAAATTCGTCACTGCTGCATTTTACCTGTGGCTAAATATCATAGGGTAATTGCCACCTTCGTCTCAGGACTCAGTGGTCGATTCCGTTCTGTTCGGGATTGAAGTTTGTCCCTCACTAAATCAGCCATTTTTATTATACCAGCACGGTTCATTCTGAAGCGTTTGATGAGTTCGTCGTCATTGTACTCGTTAAATATGTCCCGTCGCTGTCGATAAACTCGCAGTCATCTTTTTAGTTGTTGTTGCTCCGCCATCTTCTCTACTAACAGGAACTTGTTAAGAGCTTAATAGTCCTCCTCAGCACTTTTATCTTAACAGTACTTTTAAGGCCCTAACAAGTTTTCTGTATCACTATTAGTGCTTAACAGCTAAATGTTAGCCTTAACAGGAATTTGTTACCCTTAACAGCTATTTGTTAGCGCTAACAAGTTTTGTGTATACGGCCCCTGGTTGCTCGCGCAAGGTATTCGCAGTGATGCAGCCCGTCCGGTCACTAGTGTTAAGTTTTAAACACGACTACTGCATCAAGTCGCTGATGAGTCATGGTACGTGTGGACGGGGCTGTAGTAATCGTACCGGAAAAATTAGGTCTTCGATGCAAAATTATATTTTCTATACATTACATAGATTTGCCTATTGCTTGGTGCATTCAATTGAAAGTATATATCAGTATAAGTCCATTGAAATCGGTAGAAAATGAGAAATTGCTCGGCTTGATACAATTATAGGCTGTTTTACGAATATCATCTGTAATTATAAATAGAGGCTCAAACAATGCTATATGCCGTTTACAATCATGAAATTAATTGACTTAAATTTCAGACACAATAATGTACAACGATACACCTCTGTAAGTTTATAATACTTGCCAAAAAAAAGGATTTATTTTCCGGTAAGAATTACAAAATCTGGCGGTGTCTGGTATCAAAACGCTCACTGCGAAAGGTCCCATTGCACTGGGTTAGCAGGGTCGCACTGGCAGAGAAGCGTCAGGTCGTGGGCGACATTATGCGCGTTCTATGCCACGTGATCATCGTGGTGTGTACAGTTCTCTTATCGGTACTCATGATTTTGCAGTTATTAGGCCTAAAACTCCGTGCGATTAACCGTAGATCTAACAGTACGGTAGGCCTAATGGAAGTTTACAAATACATTTTCTATTTCGAAAATCATAAGCCTATTTAAGTTACGTTATGCTACGAAAACATAATTTGCTCACATACAGAAACGCAGCCACGAGTGAAACATGATGTACGGTAACGTACGGTAAACAAAGGGTCAAGGTAGCTTTGCATATAAACACTATAAAGCATACGAAAGAGTTAGAAAAGAGAATATTTTACGATTTTATTGTAATTGATATAATATTTTCTAGCAGCAATAGTTCAGTTCAAAGCAGCGAGTCTGTAGGAACCTTATATACTGTATATATATATATTATGCATACAAAAGGCTTGAAAGGCTTTCCGATGCATATTGTGCAAACACCACTGAAATTCCGTGTCATTGTCACATTGAAATCGCCAATTGTTGCGACTTTGGTGACAGTAGTGCTGCCCCTCATTAATGTCGAGTGGATAGGTCGCACCCATGATTTTGGCGAAATATTTAGTTTAAAAAAGTGCGACCTATACGCGAGTATGTATGGTAGTTGAATGAGTTTTATTTATTCTGAAACACCCTGTTATTATCAACCCCTTCAACATCCAGCGTGCACATGCGCGCACACACGCATATGGAGCAATAAGTACTCCATCTTTCCAACTCTCCAGGGACATTCAATTATTCCTAGTGTCTCAAAGATCAAGCTTCCAAGCAACACCTGCTTGAACAATAGAAGCCACCAGTGCTTGAACAATAGGCCTCCCAGCGTTTCAGGGAGACGCCCTGACACCCGCGTCAGATCGGGAGGAAAAATTAAACGAAAGACATGTAGATCAGATGTGGGAAATATTTCAAAACACGCTTACTAAGATGATTCATACTTACATCCTGTTTAAGGACAGATGCACCCAAAATCAGGCTTGCCCAAAATGGCTCGACAAAGAAACTGAAAAAAAAAATGTTGCTAAAAAAAAAGAGACAGGCTTATAAATGCAAATGCTTGAGTGCACCTAATGACTATCAAAGTTATGTAACCATACAGAGAAGTTTATAAAAGAAAAAAAAAATGAAATAAATATTGATAAATCCAAAGAGAATCCAAAAGAATTCTCTAGTTACATTAGTGATAAAAAGGTTATTAGGAATCACATTGACCCACTATTATCTGCTGATGGTCCCTAAAAAAGCGTAGACTCAGAGGTGACTTGATACAGGTCTTTAAGATTTTAAAGGGAATTGACAACATCAAGTGACAAATTTTTTACATTGAATGAGAATCAGACAGAAACAATGGTCTCAAACTGTCCGGAAATAGATTAAATTTGGAAGTAGGTAGAAACAACTTTGCCAACCGTGTAGTTAATGAATGGAATAAACTTCCTGCACAGGTAGTGCAATGTAGTTCAGTTTGAAGCTTTAAGAATCATTTAGATAAATACCTAAGTAAGATGCTGTAATGATTATAATATATCTTATATTATTTGTTTTTGTTTTGTTATCATTTGTCTGTCTGATTTTCATTTATTATTAGTTATATGTCAATTTATTATTATTTACTATTTACCTGTTTGTTTATTATTTAACTATACCTATGCATTTATTTATGTATTTTATTTGTTATTTACATTATCATAGTTTTTATTTATTATTTTATTATTAATATGATTTTTTTTTTGCATCCGACCTAGATATGGATCAAAAGGTCTCCTGTCGGCATGCTCCGCCTTTGTAATCCTTTGAATATTCAAATGAAGGAATGTGTGATATTTCAAACAATTATTTTAGCTCAGTATTCGTAAATGAAACACCTCAAAGTGAACTCCAAATTGAAACATATGAAAAGTCTAGGCTGAACTTACTGCGGTATATATAACAAAAGAAAAAATTAAAAGGTGTATAGAAAAACTCAAAGTTAATAAAACACCAGGGCCTGATGGCTGGCATCCAAGAATCTTAAAGGAAATGAAAAATGAGATCGCTGTTCCATCAGAAATTATTTTCAAGATATCCATCATATCAGGAGATGTCCCAAGAGAATGGAAGCTAGCTAACATTACTCTCATATTCAAAAAAGGTGACAAAAAGAAACCAAAAAACTACAGGCCTATAAGCTTGACTTCAATCGTAGGATTCAGATGGAAACATTCTTGTGTGACTTACTTGAATTCTACAACACAGTCATCTCAAATTATGACAAAAGAAATAATATAATTTAATATATCTAGACTTTGCAAAGGCTTTTGATACTGTCCCCCACAAAAGACTACTAAATTAGTTTCACATGGAATAAGTGGTAGCTTATTAAGTTAGACTAGTAATTGGTTGAACAACTGAATACAGAGAGTTGTTCTAAATGGCAAAACTTCTAGATGGAAAAATGTTATGAGTGGAGTTCCTCAGGGTTCCATTTTTGGGCCACTTCTATTTATTGTATATATAAATGATATATACCACAGACTGAAATCAATTGTCTCTAAATTTGTTGATGATACAAAACTGCAGAATGGCAAATGATCACTTAAACCAATTAGATATTTAAGATATAGATAAACTACAGCAATGTTCTGAAAAGTGGATAATGAATTTTAACACAAATAAATGCAAGGTTATGCACATAGGTAGAAATAACAGTAAGTATGATTACAAGTTATTTGGAAATTTGTTAACAAAAATGGATAGTGAAAAGGATCTTGGTGTACGGTAATTATCAGTAACAATCTCAAATCATCTAAGCAGTGTATTTCAGCCTCTGAGAAAGCAAATAAGATTCTAGGATTGATTGTGCAATCTTTTGACTTCAAAAGTCCATCTCTCATTAACAAGCTATATAAATTGTTAGTTCGTCCACATTTGGAATATGCTGTTTCTGTATGGTCACCGACTCTCATTAAAGACATTGACAGATTGGAAAAAGTACAACAGTGAGCCACAAAACTGATTCCAAATATAAGAAATAAATCATATGAAAATTGATTCAAATATATGAATCTGTTTTCCCTAAAAAATGTAATTTTCGCAGGAAAATTAATTTTTCCCTGATACAAACCTGAGGTACTCCTTACACTAGGATACTCTCGCGTAGCGCGAATATTTCTACTGCGAAATTAAAATCCTCACTCTGGGTCTGGGCAACACTTATCCTCAGTAAGGGGCCCCATTGGGGCAAGGGGGGGGGCCCTTGCCCTCCACCACAAGTCTCGCACACTATAACCATTCTCTGAGCCAGGTATGATTTAAGCACAAGGTTGTCAGGCAAGGAGAAGGAACTGTTTAGAGGGGTGGTTGAGGAGGGCCATTAAAGGTAAGGAGTACCTCAGGTTTGTATCAGGGAAAAATTAATTTTCCTGCGAAAATTACATTTGTTCCGAAGAATACAAACTCTTCGGTACTCCTTACACTAGGAGACTCGGACTTAGGAGGGAAGGAAGTTGTTATCTAGCCTGGGAAACCGCTGTAAGGAAAATCTAGTGTGCTAAGACTATGTTGACCAGACCCCTATACATTCCCCTCACTTTGAAGTGCACCCCTTTCTGTTCCCTGGAGTGGAGACAGAAAGGTTATAATCACTTTTGTACCACTGAAGGGCTTGAATTGATTCCCTTGGAATGCTTGAGAGCCCGCGGGTGAGGTAAGGGAATGTAAGAGTATGAGAAGGATTTTAGAAAGTTATCCCTGCAGTTGCCGAGCCAGAACCTGGATGAGTTGTCAGGGTCGGCTGTGTGCTCTTGAGGAGGGGTATATCATTTTCAGGACTTCTTGGGCGGCCACTATGGGGCCCAAAGATAAGTTCCCTAAAGATTCCCGCATAACTTCTTTGAGGTAAAAGGAAGTGAACGTATTCTGGCTCTTCCATATACCTGCTTGAAGAACCTGGTTGACTGACCGATTCTTACTGATGACTAGGGAGGTCCCTACTGGCCTCAGGTCATGGGCAATCTGTGTGGTTCATGTCGCAGGCTCTGCGGATGACTTCCATTGTCCAGTAAGAAATGGAATTCTTAGTGATGGGCTACCTTTAGTAGAGATGAACAACCACTTTAATTCTGGTCGAAGATGTTCGGTTCTCTTGAGGTAGGTCCGGATGGCTTGTACCGCCGAGAGGGAGATCTTCCTGGACTTCCTGAGGACGTGGAAGGAGGCGATCTCAGGAATGGTGGCTCGAACTGGGACTAACTTCCTGGAGTGGCACCATTTTGCAAAGGCGCATTTCCCTTGATAAAGGTTAGCTGAGGAAGAGCAAATAGGAGCGGACATGTCCTCAACCACTTCTCTGGGAAAACCCTTCTTTAGGAGGATCTGGACTATAGTCTGAACGCGTGAAGATTGAGTGCTGAAGGGTTCTTGTGCCAAGGCCCGTTGATGGGTGGATACAGAAGATCTGGTCTTCCCTGAAGGGCCAGAGGCTCTTCTACTGCTAGCTAGAGGGCGTCCGGAAACCATGGGGCTTCGGGCCACCAAGGAGCGATCAAAGTCATCCGAAGGTAGGATGCGTGTCTTGCTCTGAGGAGTACCTTCTGGAGCAAGGGAAATGGTGGGAAAGCGTAGGAGTCCATGTTGTCCCAACTTTGCAGAAGAGCGTTTTCTCCTGCTGTCAGAGGATCCAGGAAAGGGCTGAAATATATTGGGAGTTGGTGATTCCATCTCATTGCAAAAAGGTCCACTAGAGGGGAGCCCCATTTGCTGAGGATGAAGTTCGCTACCTCTCGATAGAGGGACCATCTGTGTTGATTATCTGATTCTTCCTGCCGAGGTGGTCCGCCCAGACACTCCTCTTCCCCGGGATGTAACGGGCTTTGAGTGACACCTGGAGATTCTTGGCTAGGTTGAGGATGTCCATCATCAGAAGGCATAGTTCCTGGGAGACTGTGCCCCCCTTGCTCGTTTAGGTAGGCTACTACCAAGGAATTGTCCGACATTATGCCCACTACTTTTCCTGAGACTTGATCCTTGAAGTGACGGAGAGCCAGGAGTACTGCTTTCAACTCAAGCCAATTGATATGGGCTGTCCGCTCGACTGTGGACCAGGAACCGCTGATGTGATCGTCGTTGAGGTGGGCTCCCCAGCCCTCCTTGGAGGCATCGGAGAACAGGAGGACTTCGGGGGGAGATGGGCCGAGGGGCATCCCCATGAGAAGGTTGCATGGGCCTTCCACCAGAGAAGAGAATCCTTGACTTCTTCGGTGAGGGAGATGTGTTGTAGGGGTTCTCCCTCTTGCGGGGCCCACTGAGACTTGAGGAGCCGCTGTAGCGGTCGCATTCTTTGTCTACTCCAGGGGATTAATTTCTCTATGGAGGCCATATGGCCCAGGAGGATTTGGCATTGTGTAGCCGTCAGGAACCTGGTCGATAGTGCCTGTGCAACTAGAGATGCGAGATTCGGGATCCCCTTTCCTACTGGGAAGGATTCCATTAGGGAGGAGTCCAGGACCATACCCAGGTACGTGACTCTCTGTTCTGGTAAGAAATCTGACTTTTCCGGGTTGACTACTGTGCCCAATTTCAGGACAAAGGTTAGGACCATTCTCAGGTGTTCTTGGCATAGCTGGGCGGAATGCATCTTGGAGGTCCAGCGACACCATGAAGTTCCCTTCCCTGATAGACGCCCTTACGGACTCTGGGGTGGCCATTCGGAACTTCGTCAGGGAAAAGGAACTTGTTGAGTGGAGACAAATAGATGACTGGTCTCCACACCCCTGTTGTCTTTTCTACTAGGAATAGCCGTGAGAAGAACCCTGGGTCCGGAGTCGAGACTTCCACTAAAGTTCCTGTCTGGAGCAGAACGGAGGATTCCTCCGCTAGGGCCCGCCCGCGAGCCGAGTCCGGGTGGAAGCTGCTGACTTGGATGGGATAGAGGGAGAGGTTTGGGACAGTGGAAAAGGGAAGACAATAGCCCGTCTTAATGACTTAGTAGGTCCAGTCTTCCGCCCCGGCCTCTTCCCATGCTCTCCAGTAGAGGGAGAGGCAACCCCCTATCTTGTGCGGAGGGGCTGGCGAATTCCTAGGAGTCCTGTGGGGGAGTCCGGAGCCTCTATAATGTTTGCGTCTAGGATCTCGGAGTCCACCATATCCGGGGGAATCAGCGCGTGGGTGAGCATAAATCTCCCTGAGGAGGGGGTCACTGGGGTTCCCCGAGGATGGTGTCTCTCCTGTGGGACTCGAAGTTGGCTCAGGACGTTGAGAGACAGGAAACCTGATGCTTCAGGGCTCTGCTCGCGCTTGCCAAAAAGCCTGGAGGTCGCATTCTTCCTGGGGTTGTAGTGCGGGTAAGAACTCCCACGCCGAGGCAAGGAGGCGTTCTAGCCAGGAGTTCACCGCCAGGGACAGAGCCAGTGATTGAAGGTGGGAGCTGACTTCCCTGCCAGAGAGGAGGACGTTTCGCCTGCGCAGCGACTCGGCGTCCGCCTAACCAGCTCTGGTAACCTCGCCGGGATCGAGGCTGCTCCGAGGGTTGACCCCGATGGGGTGTAGAAGCGCTTCTGGTGTTCCAATGGGACCGGAAGCCAACGCGTCTTCTCGGTCGTCCTTGTTGCGAGAGCGTCGGAGGCCTGGGCCATGGCTCTCGCCGTCTGCGTACCCCATGGAAGGTGGAGGGGAGGAGGCTGGGCTTTCTGAGAGTTGGCCGTCATGAAGATGTCAGACTCGAATGTGGCTTCCTCTGCTTTCGGGTGGCCCAGTCGATTCGCCCTCCGAACCCTCGCGAGGACGTCCGAGAAGGAAGGAGGGACCACCATCGAGGATTCCGACTGGGAAACGGGAGGGGAAAGGGAGCGTGCCCCCCCCCCCCTACGGAGCGGTGGACATCGTCGTCGGCGTAGGAGGGGTCGGCACGGGCAGAGAGGAACCTCACGCTACCATCCCGGTCACTGATGGGTACAGAGGGGGGCCGAGCAAGTGGAAGATGGTCGAGGGGGGCCCTTGGGGGCGGTGACTCCTCACGAGCTTCCGTGCGGTGCACGAACCGCGCTTGAGAAGCGCGGAAAAATTCCCGTTGGGCCTCCATCTGTTCCTTCAACGTAGTGACGAGTGAACAGAGAGTGGGGAGGAGGTCCGGGGAATGTCCACTTGGTGAGTCCCGCCTGGGTGCGGATGGTCCGGGAGACGCCAAGGGGAGACTGCCTCCAATGGACGAAGCTGAGTCACCCACGACGAACGCGCGCGTGGGCACATCTCGGGCTTCCTGCCCACCGGGCATAGAAAGGGTTCCGGCGATGACCCGGCTCGTCTGACGACGGGTGGAAGGTGGATGTGGGGGACCACCTGAGGAGAAGAGGCCGACGCGCTCCGAATCTCCGAACTCGGCTCCTTTGTCCGTGGGGGGGGCGGAGCCGCCGGCAGCGTCGCGGGGCCGGCGGACGCATCCGGGAAAAATCTCGTACCCGGGGGGGGGGTTCGCGGGGGCGGCTATGTACAACCATTCCGTTTACTACGCTTAGGAGGGGGGAGACAACTGTCCGCGTCCTCCGCCGACGTAGCATCCGGTCAGCGAGAAATACCGCGTCTGCAACCTCGTCCCTGATCTCTGTCCCTGTGAGCAAAGGGCATGGAAGGTCACCGTTGATCACCCGGCTCTTTGTGCGTACTGCGGGATTCCTGAGTAGAAGAGACTAAGGGGCTCTTTGCCCCCCCCCCCCGTTGTCCGTGCCGGCGTCGAGTTTCGGGGGCAGCCGCAAGCGACCCCATCCGGGAAAAATGTCATACAGGAACGGTAGCTAGCGGTGGCGTTGACGCGCATGTCCGGCTACGCTAACCGTCCTGGTTTGAAGGAAGAGGACAACTTGGCCTGAGAATGACTCGAAGTGGCGTTGTACCACCTTCCTGGCGACTGTTGAGTTTCTGGGATGGGCGAGGGCAAGCCGCAAGCGACCACATCCGGGAAAAGCTCGTACAGGAACGGTAGCTAGAGGTGGCCTTAGGCGCATGTCCATCTACGCTAACCGTCCAAGTTTAAAGGAATAAAGGACAACTTGGCTTCCTGTCTACTACGCCGTGGAGGAGGGAGAGAATGCTCGTCTCCTCCGAAGCCGTAGGCCGCCTTCCCATGTTTTTGGGGGGGTGAAGAGGGAAGCCATTTTCTATGCGTGCGCACCTTTCCCTTTATCTCCCTGCGGCGAAACCACAACAATACTGGAACCAGATTCCATACTTACAGTGAAGGGTAGGATACCCGGTGGCGGTTAAGGGAATAATACAGGGAATGGAGAAGCACTTAATAATTCCAGGACACAGGATGGCGTAGGGAAAACCCCGATGAAATTGAAGGACGACGAACTCCTTAGCGTCCTTAGAGTGAGCTGGCGACAATCGAAGCGGATTGCTTGATTTTCGGCACCGACGTAAACATAGAACCGCTGAGTAAGTAACGGGTCGCTGCCGCGCCAATAAAGGAATTTGACTGAGAATCGGCCCATTAAGGGGGAAACCGAAAAAAAAACTAAACATGCAGTAGAGAGATGTTAACGCGGTCACTACTGCGAAGAGAATGGTTATAGTGTGCGAGACTTGTGGTGGAGGGCAAGGGCCCCCCCCCCTTGCCCCAAAGGGGCCCCATACTGAGGATAAGTGTTGCCCAGACCCAGAGTGAGGATTTTAATTTAGCAGTAGAAATATTAGCGCTACGCGAGAGTATACTAGTGTAAGGAGTACCGAAGAGTTTGTATTCTTCGGAACAAAGCATAGGCTCAGAGGTGACTTGATACAGGTCTTTAAGATTCAAAAGGGCAGTCATCAAAAGTGACAAAATTTTCACACTGAATGAGAATCTGACAAGAAACAATGGTCTCAAACTGTCAATAGATTTTATTTGGAAGTGGGTAGAAACAACTTCGCCATGTAGTTAATGAATGGAATAAAATTCCTGCAGAGCTAGTGCAATGTAGTTCAGTTAGAAGCTTTAAGATTTGTCAAGATAAACACTTAAGCAAGATGCTGTAATGCTTGCCATTTATCTTATATTGTTTTTTTTTCTGTTTATTATTATTTCCTAGATTATCATTATTATTTGTCTTATTATTTACTATTTACCTGTTTATTATTTTTTACCTATTTACTTATTTTTTGTTATTTATATGATTATAATTTTTATCTATTTGTTTATCCATTTATCATTATATATATGTATATATTTTTGCATCCCACCTAATTATGGACCAAAAGGTCTGCTGGCATGCTCCTCCTTTGCAATCTTTTGTAAAATACACAGAGCTGGGCACGTTACTGCCTGACAGGTATTGCATTATTGAAAAATATGGGGTGCATTTCCATCAATGCATTGCCAATTTTAATTTCCTTAGTGGTATATATATATACACACACACATACACAGTAATGCAGACTGCTCTAAGTAAATTAAAATCGGTAACACACTGATGGAAATGCACCTCATATTTTTTGATAATGCACTACCTGTCCGCTTGGTAAAGTGCCCAGCTCTTGAAATACATACATATACCACAGGCTTTTTCCCCCTTACAGGGGAGGTAGCCAGAAAACAAAGGTATAAAATGTACTTTCACCCATTACATCACCACATACTCCACTCCCTTTCCATCCCTCTTATCTTGGCTCCTCCTGGATGATGGATCATCCCTGCATCTTGTCCACTGCCCTGGGTCAAAAGTAGTGTCACATGACACAGCAAGGCCTATTCATTAAATTGGTGACCTCTCCTCATGCAGAAAGAGATGATGGGGAGAAATCCCTTCAGGCTGCATCAAATTATTTTTTCACACATACTCCCTCACTTCCACATCCCCCACCCACTCCCTTCCATGCATTACAGCATTATCCATACACAACCCTTCTCCATTCATCCCTCTTCTGTCTTCTCCTATCCTTCCTTAACAGACATTCCCCTCTTTCCCAATGCCTTTTTTACCCCATCCATCCATCTCATTCTTGGTTGCCCTCTCATGTTCACTCCTTCCACCTCTGCCTTCTACACTTTTTTTTACTAATCTTTCTTCACTCATTCTTACCCAGTGTCCAAACCATCCCAATACTCTTTCATCAACTCTATTTCCCAATTCCCTTTCCACCCCCATTCACCTCCTTGTTTCTCACTCTATCCAGTCTAGTGTTGTAATTAAGTGAATTCAAACTGAGAACGTTAGAGAACTTACCTGGTTGAGTTCTCTAACAATCATCGGAACTGAAAGTGTATTCTTGAGGCTTCGATCTAACAGTAGAATTCCCTTGCCGAGGTTTATTTGTCCTTCTGGTACCAGAGTTGAAGCTTGTCTGACGTTCAGTTAACAAAACGTAGTCTCGTTCGGCTGGAATTCTTACAAGCTTGTAAAACGGCTTCGAAGCCACGGGACAACTAATACTTTAAGTAAGTTCTCAAAGTTCCCGATTTGTTAATCAAAATTACAACATAGGCTTAATAAATAATGAAGAGGGAGGGGAGTTTTAATAATATATTAATTAAAATTACGATAGTGTGGTACAAAGTTACAGGAAAGGTTCCCGATTCGAAATTAAACAAACTTTCAGGAAATTGCCGTAGCTCAAGGTAAACAATGCAATTCCCGTAACAACAATTACCACACTAGTAACCCCTATCTTACTTCTCAGACACCTTATCTCAAACACACTCAAACTCCTTCTCTCTTATGTTCCATGTTTCTGACCCATACAGTGCTGTTGGCACAATCACTCCATACTTCTTGGCATCCATTACCAAGGAAGGAAATAATACATACATACATATACCAAGGCTTTTTCCCCCTTACAAGGGGAAAATAATAAAAAGTCTTTAAAAAATGGCTTTATTATTCTGAACTTAAAATGCAAATTGATTTTGCATATTCATTAGAATAAACAATATATTACCTATCACTGAATATATTTACATAATTTTTACATAATTTCCAATATATACAGAAAATAAATCCCATATCAATAACCTAAAATCTTTTAATTCTTAAATGATTAAATTAGAAACTTTATCATATACTACTAAAAGCTCAAAAAGAATAGGCCCTACTTTCTGTAATTATAAGTTTATTTATATATCCCTGGTAAACATTTACAGTTTTTCAAATATTCAAAACTTTGAAGAAAAAATATAGATGTGCACTGTATAAGCCAAACTACACTATAAATATACATTCTTAATTATATGTGTGTGGATGTGCATGTGTGTGTATTTACCTAGTTGTAGTATACAGGGCTCATGTTGTATACATGAGCTGTGCTCATGGGATATTTGTCTCTGCCTCCACTCATCAAACTTTCCCTTAAATTCATTTGTGTTGTTGGCTTGGATTGTGTGTGTGTATGTTTGTGTAAATTTTTCATTTCAGCTTGCATTCTTGCTTCAACATATTCTATCCTTTCAATATTCAGTTTGGATATTCCTTCTCTATATTTCAGCTACCCATTCACAAATCTGAAGAACAGATTAGGCTGATCTTTAAACTTAACTAAATCCTTCTATATTCATTTCTGGCTCTTCTGCATTCTTTTGTCTTTAACTTCTTTTTTCTGACAATTCCCATACATTCTCTTAATGGTTTTGTTAATGCATAGCTTTTACTGAAGCAATTCTGATTTTGTACTTCTCTCCCACTCATCTTTGGCAATAATTTTTACACTCTAATGTTTAGTAAAATTAGCCTTTGCTATACTTGTATCTTCTTTGTACATTTCTATTTCTTCTATTTCTGTCGTCCCCATTTCCATCATAAATTCAAGGACCACATGATCACTCTTTCCAATCAGGTACTGGTAATTCAATGTTTCAATCAATTCAGGTTCTTTGGTTATCAAATCCAGTCTTGTAGGTGTATCTATACCTCTACATCATGCTGAATCCTTTACCGACTGGATCATTATATCATTTATTGCTATGTTCAACAATATATTGCCCCAGAATTCCTCCTTTCCATCCTCCCATATCACCTTCCCACAATTAGAGTCATCCAACAAAGTTATATTTATATACCATTAGGTTTCTTCCCACCTTATATGGGAGGTAGCCAGCCAAGGCATGCACCTCCCCCTAAACATCCCACTGTAACAAGGAACATGTATACTTTTTTAACAATTCTTCCCAGTTGCTCAACTGTGTTTCTTACTAATTCTTTGTACTCTACTTCATTCCATGCTCTTGTCTTTGGAAAGATATATGCCACTGTGATGTCTTTTTCCAACCACTCACTTGTAATTCTTATACTCATTATCTCTGCCATTCCTTCTTCCATCTCTACTTCTTCCAACATTTTCCCTCTCCTATTCCTTCCTCATATGTTATACTTCCCTAATCAAATCTAACTATATACTAAGGGCTTCTTCTCCCTTATAAGGAAGGTAACCAAGTTAAGGCATGCACCCACTCCCACCCATTCCACCCCCATCCACTACCCTTTTATGTTAGCACCTCACCCACATATGCATTAATATTTAAATTGTTTTGTTTCAGCAAATCATATTATGTCTGGGTACTTCTCCTTCAGTCATTTATCTCTAATTGTGCTGATACCAGCTCAACTATATTTGTGTAGTCTATTTCTAATCTTTGTTATTCTCTTCCTCACATTCTTTCTCCTTTGGATCTTGTTTTTATTTAGAAACACCTCCCCATCTTCTGATCTATCACTCTACAATAAAACTCTGTCCTCTCCTGATTGTTCCTTGTTCATTTTCCTTTCCTTGGCTTCTTCTACCACAATTTTCCTTGTTTTCCTTCTTCCCCATGTGTGTGTTTTTACCAAGTTGTATTTACTTAGTAGAAGTATACAGGGTTGGAGGTGTGTTCATTGAGTCCTGTCTCTACAATTCATCAAACTTTGCCTTAAATTCATTAATGTATATTTGCCAAGTTGTAGTGTATGGGGTTGGACCTGTATTTATAGGTGTTTTGTCTCTTTGCCTCCGTTCATCAAACTTTGCCTTAAATTCGTTGACAGTGTTGGCTTGGATTATATTTTCATGTGTGTGTGTGTGTGTGTTTGTGTGTGTTTGTGTGCACATGTGTTTAATATATACAACATAAGTTTGTAATCATAAACACACATGCAAACATGTGGATAGTAGGTTTATAATGTCTCTGCAATTCAACCCATTAAAATGTAAATTGCAAGAGAAAAGCACCAATATTAACATACATGAGTACCCAAGGTCTTCATATAAATGCATACATACATACACATATATATGTATGTATGTATGTATGTATGTATGTATGTATATATATATATATATATACATATATATATATATATATATATATATACACATACACACCCAATATGTATATAACTCTTTCCATCAAAGTTCCCTGAATTGCAAACTAATGTGCACATTATTTTTTCAATTCAATTTTAATCTTCAAACTGCATTGTTTTCCTAGTCCTCAGGTTGATCATCTTCAAACTCTGTTACTGTTTGATGAAGTTCTTCATGAAGATTCCGTGCATAATTGATTTGTTGTGCAACCTGGGTGGAGAATTGAAAATAAACAAATTGATTATATTAACAAATAAATAATATAAACTTAGTCTAATGTCACAAAGTTCCCCTCCCCTAGAGAGCTAGGACAATGCCTCCTTACAGAGGACATGTTCTGAAGCAAAGGAATTCAATGTAGTATACCCTTACTATCAGGGTTGAGTGCAAGTACAGGCAACTGTACTTAAGCCCAAGACCATGCCATTGTAATAAAATTTAAGTGCATACATACATACATATACCAAGGGCATTTTACCCCTTACAATGGAGGTAGCCAAAGTCAAAAGCATATATCCACTCCCACTCATTTCATTCCCACATACTTCACTCCCATTTGCTACACCACCCTCCCTCTTTTCTTGGCTTCTCCTGGATGACAGGTCGTCCCTGTATCTCACCCATTGTCCAGGGTCAGAAGCAATGCAGCAAGACACAGCCCATCCACAGCAAGGCCACATCATTTAATTGGTGACCACCCCTCTCTGTTCCCTCATGCAGAAAAAAGAAGACAGGGAGAAATTCTTTTGGGCTGCATCAAAATATCATTCATACACTGTTACACTGATAAGGCCAAAATTGGAGTACACAGCGACACTATGGCCACCCAGTACCAAAAAGAATATAAGGAAAATTGAGAGAATCCAGAGAGCAACTACAAAGATGGCCCCATCACTATCAAAACTGTCATATGAAGAGAGATTGTCAAAACTAGAATTGCCAACTCTGGAACAAAGGAGAGAAAGAGGTGACTTTTTGACTATCTATACTACAGAATCATGAAAGGTATGGAATTCCTTGACAGAGAAAACTTATTCAATTGGGATATCTAGCAATATACCATGGGCTTTTCCTCTTTATAAGGGAGGTAGCCAAGTCAAAAGGCAAGTACTCATTTCCATCCATCACCCTTTCTTCCCTCTCATCTTAGGTCCTCATGTTGGAATTATGAATATTGTTCAAGGAACAATATTCATAATTCCTACACTACCAATGACAGGAAGGCACTGTGGGAGGTACTGCAGGTATATGGGATAGGAGGAAAGCTGTTAAGAGCAGTCAAGAGTTTTTAACGAGAGTAGTAGAGCTTGTGTTAGGATTAGAAATGGAGAGAGTAAATGGTTTGAGGTAAAGGTGGGACTTCGTCAGTTTGTGTTATGTCACCCTGGCTGTTCAATCTATACATGGATGGGGTGGTATGAGAGGTGAATGCAAGGGTAGTGGGTCAGGGGTTGGAGATGGTTAAAGAAAATGGAGAAAAGTGTGACATAAGCCAGTTGTTGTTTGCTGACGACACTGCGCTTGTAGCAGGATCAGAGGAGGGATTGAGGAAGTTAGTGACAGAGTTTGAGAAGGTGTGTGAAAGGAGGAAGCTGAAGATGTGGGCAAAAGTAAGGTGATGAGATGTATAAGGGGAGAGAGTGACAGGAGGCTGGAGGTGAGCATTAAGGGAGAGAGACTGGAAGATGTGGATAGTTTTAGGTACTTGGGTGCAATTGTGGCAGGAAAAGGAGGAGTGGGGCTGGAGGTAGAATGTAGATTGAGAGAAGCGAGTAAATGCCTTGGTGGATTGAAAAGTGTAATGAGAAATAGACATCTGGGAATGGATGCTAAGAGGAGGTTATATGAAGGAGTGATTGTGCCAACAGCACTGTATGGGGCAGAAACATGGAACATAAGAGAGGAAGAGAGAGGGAGTTTGAATGTATTTACCTAGTTGTATTTTACGGGAAGGGGAGCTATGCTCGTGGGGTCCCGTCTTCATTTCTCATTTTATCTAAACAATTTTTAAATTCATGTATTGTTTTTGCACACACCACTTTCTCATCTAACTTGTTCCAACTGTCTATTACTCTGTGAGGAAAGCTGTTCTTTTTCAAATCTCTTCTATAGCTGTCTTTTTTTATTTTCTTTCCGTGTCCTCTTGTATTTCTGTCATCCCATTTTATCAGATTCTCTCTATCAGTAATTTCTATGCCTTTCATGATTCTGTAAATAGCTATCAAATCTCCTCTCTCTTTTCTTTGCTCTAGTGTCTGTAGTTCAAGTTTTTGTAGTCTCTCTTCATATGATAGTTTTGAGAGTGTTGGTGCCAGTTTTGTAATTGCTCTTTGTATTCTTTCAAGTTTTTTTATACATTTTTTTGTACTTGGTGACCATATCGTTGCTGCATATTCCAATCTTGGTCTTATCAGGGTGATTAGGATTTTCTTCACCATTTCTTCATCCAGGTATGTAAATGCCACTTTGATTGTTCTTATTAAATTATAAGTTTCTCCAAAAATCTTATTTATATGTTTCTCAGGTGACATATTATTCATAACAATGACTCCCAGGTCCTTCTCATTTTCTACTTTTTTTATTCCTTCTTCTCCCAAATTATATGATCCTGTTATTCTGTTTTTGCTTTTTCCAAATTCCATTATACTACACTTTTTTGTATTGAACTCCATCTCCCACTTCCTACTCCATTCCTGTACTTTATTTAGATCTCTCTGTAGTGATTCACAATCTTCAGTTTTCACTCTTTTCAGTAGTTTTGCATCGTCTGCAAAGAAGCTCATATAGCTTTCAATTCCTTCATCCATATCATTAATATATATAGCAAACATTATTGGGGCCAGAACTGTGTTTGAGATGGATGATGTTGTGATGCATGAGGTGGAATGGGTGGTGGGATGGGGGGTGGGGCAGTGTGTGTGAGCAAAATTTGATGCAGCCTGAAGGGATCTCTCCCCGTCTTCTTTATGCATGGGGGGACGGAGAGGGGGGGTCGCCGATTTAATGAAGCGGCCTTGCTGTGGATGTGCTGTGCCTTGCGACACTGCTTCTGACCCAGGGCAGTGGACAGGGTGCAGGGATGACCTAACATCCAGGAGGTGCTAAGATGGGAGGGAGGGTGGAGGGAAGTGGAGTGTATTTAGGGATGGAATGGGTGGGAATGATTTTATACCTTTTTCTTTTTGGCTACCTTCCTTGCAAGGGGGAAAAAGCCTTGGTATATGTATGTATGTACTTTGTCAAAAGCCTTTTGTAGGTCCAGGAAGGGACAATCTGCCCAGCCATCTCTTGTATTATGTCTAGCAATCTTGAGTAAAAGCATATTAAGTTTGTAGTACATGATCTTCCACTTCTAAATCCAAATTGTTTGGGGTTTAATATTTTGTTCTTTTCCAAGTGTTTATTCCATTTATTTTTAATAACTTTCGCATATTTTTGTAATTGTACTTGTAAGGGATACTGGTCTATAATTTGTTGGATTTTCTTTATTTCCTCCCTTATATAGTGGTACAATATTAGCATTCTTCCAGTCTTGTGGTACTTTTCCTTCTTTGAGTGAGAAGTCAATTATCGTCTATACATTCTTTTAATATCCAGTTCACTATTCCATCTAGCCCATAAGACTTTCTGACATCAGAGTTTCTATATTTGGTCCTTTATTTCTTTCTGTTTCTCTATTATTTCTTCCATTTTAGGGGATCCTTCCTGGTGACTATCATCCCATAATTGTGAGCTTTCAATTGTAAAAACAGACTTAAAGTGTCTGGTCATTACTTCGGCCATTTCTACATCTTCTGTATGTATGTATGTATGTACCAATGGCACACAGCTCAATAAAATTGTGTGTATTATGATACAAACATCTATCTACCAAGGGCTTCTTCCCCTTTATAAACAGGATTGCTTGGCCAGACAGTCTAGGGAACTTCATCATCATACCCTTTATAAGGGAGGTAGCCAGTTGAGGCATGTACCCACTCCCACCCATTCCACACCCAACTACTAGCCATTGTTTCCCTCTCATCATAGCTCCTCAAGGATGAACAGTACAAATGATGATACAAACATAAATATTCCAAAAGGCACTTTCCCTCTTACATAGGAGTGGTCAAGTCAAGGCATATACCCACCCTTAACCCATCACACACCCATTCAAAAACCCACTGGCTGTCCTTCCCATCTTAGCTCATTGTGGATAAAGAGTTACTCCTGTCCCCTCTCATTGCTCATGTTAGAGACAGTGCAGCAAGACACAGCACTTCCATGGCAGGGCTCAACAGCTAAAAATGGTTTACCTCCCCCACACAGAGCAGACAAGAAGAAACACCTTTGGGCCATATCAATTTCTCATCCATTCACACCAATCTACTACCTTCTCCCTATCCTGCTCAACAGACATTCCTCTTTCACTCTGTCCATCCACCTCACTCCACCATTCCCTGTTACATGTGACCCTAAAAACTAATAGGTTTCCACTTACTCTAGCCTCTCCCCCATTAAACTCAGTTCCAACTCACTGCTACCTTCTCCCCTTATACATCTCACCACCTTACTTTTGCTCACATTTACTTTCCCCTCTCTTCCCCCATATCCTCTCAAACTCTACCACCAACTGTTTTGATCTCTACTCTCACTCACCTACAAGTTCAGTGTCATTTGCAAACAACAAATGTCCAATCTCCCACTTTCCTCTCCTCTCATTTAACAGCTACAAACTCCAGCCCAGCATCCTTGCATCTACCTCTTGCACCATCCCATCCACATAAATATTGAACAACCATGGTGAGATTACACGGTCCTAGCACAACCTCACCTTCATCTCAAACTATTCACTTTTTCCATTCTTTATCATTTCACAAGTTCTACTTTTCATGTAAAAATTTTTGACTACCATCAACAGACATCCCACTACAACATGCATACACAACACATCCCATGATCCATTTCTATCAACCCTGTCATATACATACATACATATACCAAAGGCTTTTTTCCCTCTTACACAGGAGGTAGCCAAAAGAAAAAGGCATAGAAACCACTCCCATCCATTCCATCCCCTACATACTCTACTCCCCTCCATCCCATTTTGGCAACTCCTGGATGACGGGTCATCCCTGCATCCCGTCCACTGCCCTGGGTCAGAATGTATGTATATGACAGGGTTGATAGAAATGGATCATGGGATGTGTTGTGTATGCACCCTGTCATATACCTTTTCCAAATCCATAAAAGCCTAAAAGACATCCTCACCTTTTGCATAAAACTTCTTGCATATTTGTTTCAGAAAAAAAAAACACCATACATATACCAAGGGTTTTTCCCCCTTGCAAGGGAGGTAGCCAAAAAGAAAAAGGCATAAAATCATTCCCACCCATTCCATCCCTGAATACACTCCACTCCCCTCCACCTTTTGTCCACTGCCCTGGGTCAGAGATGTCGCAAGTCACAGCACATCCACAGCAAGGCCGCTTCATTAAATCGGCGACCCCCCTCTCCGTCCCCCCATGCATAAAAGGAGAAGTCGGGGAGAAATCCCTTTGGGCTGCGTCAAATTTTGCTCACACATACTACCCCAACCCATTCCACCTCATACATCACAACATCATCCATATACAACCATTCTCCATTCACCTGTCTTCTCTCCTCTCCCATCCTTCCTCTACAGACATTTCCCTCTTCCCCAAAGCCCCCTTCACCCCATCCATCCATCTCATCCTAGGACGTCCCCTCATGTTCACTCCCTCCACATCTGCCTTCCATACCTTTTTTACCAGTCATTCTTCACTCATTCTTTCCATGTGTCCAAACCATCCTAATACTCTTTCATCAACCCTATCTCCCAACTCCCTTTCCACCCCTGTTCTCCTCCTCACCTCCTCATTTCTCACTCTATCTAGCCTAGAAACCCCCATCATACTTCTCAGACACCTCATCTCAAACACATTCAAACTCCTTCTCTCTGACCTACATACCCTCTTCCTTTCCTAAACCTAGACTACTTTTCCCCATTACCCCCTCTACTCCCTAATCCTCTCAATTAACAACAAATGTATTTATGTCTGTCTGAAGGATGAGTGTAGCACAGGTGCATGCTGTGACTTTGCTAACCCCCTTGTAAGAGGGAAAGGGATCTTTGGTATACTGTGTATGTATTAGATATGGGTGAGGGGTGTGTGTGTGCCTTGGCTGGATATCTCTCTTATATGGGGGAAGAGGCCTTTATATATACAGACATACAGACAGAGAAATGTATTAGTCATGCTAAGCATGTTCTCATGTATACACTCATATCCCCAGCACTACTCCTATCTAAAGCCTACTTCCCCAGGACTGGATAAAAGAAAGAAATCCAACCTTGCATGCAATAGCCCTTGTATCACATCTAACTTTGGGTCTTTTGCAAGCAATCTCTGATGGTCCTGGAACACCAGAGATATCCAGTTTATCTGCCTTCATGGTCAATTCAATATAGTGTTTCTGCTCCTCCAGTACATTCAGTACTATGGGCTGACATTGATAGAGATCTCTGGAAATATAAAGAGAAAGGAAAAGTAAAATATAAAATCATAACTACTATTCAGGTATGTGATATAAGACATTCAATATATTTGAACCAAATAAATTAAATATTATTCCTTTAACATCAGTATAACATGTTTTATGCAACTGAATACATGACACATACCTGTAATACACAGTTAAAACAGGAGTAAGACCTGGATCGTTCTGACTGAAGACCCGCACTTGCTCACTTGAAATAAGGACTTTGAGGTCCTCTGGCCCTTCTCTAAGTATCTCATGCCCTAAGAACCTGTAAGATAATAAGGTCATGGTGTACTGTATCAAATATATTATAAAGCATTGTGACAAATCATACACAACACCATGAACATAGACATTTCCTACAGGAATTGTTGGTTGCTATCAATGGAAATGCATTTTCCATTCCATGTTTCTGCTCTTTACACCCCTACAATGATGATGAGTGATGGGGTGGGAGGAGGAGGAGCAGGAGGAGGAGGAGCAGGAGGAGGAGGAGGAGCAGGAGGAGGAGGACGAGGAGGAGAAGGAAGGAGAGGAGGTACATTTGCTTGTCATTTTTCTTAGCTTTAAAACATGGAGGAAAGTTAGAGATGAAGTACAGAGATCTTGGGCCCAGACTGAAGACTGAACACCAGCCCTAAGCACCTCCCAAGAGGGGTGAGGGTATTGATGGAATCTGTAGACAAGATGATTCTCATTGATCTCCTCTTGTATAACAGACATGTGCAGGCTCCTATTATCATTCTCATGGCAACTGTATTTACCTAGTTGTATCTTACAGGAAGAGGAGCTATGCTTGTGGTGTCCCGTCTTTTTAGAAATTTTATGACTCATCAAAAGAACCTACTTAGCTTAAGAAAGCCCCTTGTTATTTAAAAATTGATGGTTCTCATTAGATGCCCTCTATCCATCAAAGGGTGGGATTAAGATTAGAGTAAAATACCTATTTCTCTTGTTGGTCAGGGTATGAAGGTCTTCAGGACCTCCCTTAATTCAGATCTTAACTAATAAAGACAACTTACACTTCAGTCTGTGATGGGTCAAATGTTAGCAACAGCTCTTGACCAGCAGCTTGACCGGTACTGTAAGATGGCATCATCCCATTCAGGCCAATCACAAGTCGAGGCTTTCGTGTGCGAGGAGGAAGTTTTTGTGATGGGCTGTAAAAACACAATAGACACATAAATAAAGTTTGGATATAATTTTGTTTACATCTGTTTAATAAACATACTATAGTAAAGAATACTAAAAGAATAAGCAAAGTACAAAAAAAAATGTTTGATGAATAGGCAGGGTTAGTAATACTTTTTTATTATTTTTTTAAACATACTTTAAAGAAGTATACTCCATTCAATTTTAAATTTATGGTAAAAATAGCAGAAAACAAGGTTTTAATTAAAATATGTTTTTTTTTTTTTTCTTTTTAATCCAAATGTGGAAATCATCTAATAAACGTACTGTGCTATGGTGATGTATAGAGCAAAACCAGGAAAAGAGTGAACGTTTTTCAGGTGAGGTATCTGAGACATGTGAAAAGTGTTTCAAAAGCAGGTAGAGTGAAAAATAAAGGCTGTTGGGCTCTGGCTGTTGGGCTCTGCTGTGGAAAAGCTATGCCTTACCACACTACTTTTAACCCAAGCATGGAAATAATGGGTACCTGCTTCTGGTGATCCAGCAAGATGGATATCAGAGCTGCCCATTTTTAAAGCCTGTCAACACCCTCACCTCCATCAGGTAGTGGAGCCCTGATGGGCTGGTACTCAATCTCTTAACTAAGCCAAAGATCTTTCTCTATCAACTTGAACTGTATTTCTGACACCTGTTCACAAATAGTCACACACTAATGCAACACAGAAAAGTTGTAGAGATCTGTGGAAGGCTCTGAGAAGTGCTACCAGCTACTGAGGTGCTGCGAGTTTCTAGTCAGTGAAATTTGGTTGAATGGGTTATATTTGTTGCTGATATTGATGTGTACTTCATCTTGGCCACTTTCTTGCGGGTTTTTCAGTACATAAAGTATATCTATTCATCCTCCATCCCTATTTGCACATCACTGACACTGCATATCAAGTTTCCATGTGTGGAATGTGGTGGTGGTAGAGGCACATATCTTTTTGTAAGTTTGGTCATTTAAAAGGATTGTGCCATTTATGGAAAGTAATTTTCACAACAAAAAATCAAAGGTATATAAGAGTATCCAAATAATAGCATTTGAAACAAAAAAAGGAATCCAAAAAAGAAAGAAAAGGTGAAGAAGACAATGAAAAAAAAAAAAAAAAAAAAAAAAAAATATATATATATATATATATATATATATATATATATATATATAATATATATATATATATATATATATATATATATATAAAGTAGAAATAGAACATGAAAAACAAATGATAAATGGATATATCAAATTAATTCAAACAAGATATTATAAAAAAAGGGAGAGAGAGAGAGAGAGAGAGAGAATCACCTACTTTTTGCTGGTGTCCCTGACAGCAGATGCTGTTCCAGTAGCAAGGTCAAGGAATCCAATGGCAGGTTTGGTCACTGTGCCAACCATTCCCTTTGCAAAGCCAGAAAAGAAGCCCTACAAAACAGGAAAATAACTTTCTTATAGCAAATTACCAATACATATTTACACAATGGTATTTTCTATTGTAAACTTTGCAAAATCCTTTCCTATGTTCCCTCTGTATTCTATCTATTTTGATTTAGATGTGAAATGGGATAAGAGTATGACAAATTTTTTAAAGCAATAAAAAGATGTTTTGGAAGAAAATTAAAAGAGAAAGAGGAGGCGAATCAAGTAGAGAAGAAAAGGTAAAAGGTGCAGATGGAGAGATGATAATGGAAGAGAAGGCAGTGAGAGGAAGGTGGGCAGAGCATTTTAGGGAGTTGCTAAATGTGAAGGAGGATAGGGAGGGAAAGGTAGTTGCAGTGGGAAGTGCTAAGAAAATGAGAGTAATGAGTGAGGAAAATAGAGGAGAAATAGGGAAGGATGAAGTGAAAGCAGCAGTTAAGATAATGAGAGCAGGTAAGGCACCTGGTCTGGATGGATGCCATGCAGAATGTCTGAAGAAATGAGGTACAGTTATGGTGGACTGGCTGGTGAGGTTATTTAATGTTTGTTTAAGAGAGGGTAGAGTGCCAGAGGACTGGAGGAGTGCCTGTATAGTTCTGCTTTACAAGGGAAAGGGGGACAAGTGTGAGTGTAGTAGTTTCAGAGGGATCAGCTTGTTGAGTGTAGTTGGGAAGGCTTATGGGAGGGTTTTGACTGAGAGGATTAGGTGAGGAACAGAGGGGGTAATTGGTGAGGAACAATGTGGGTTTAGGACAGGTAGGGGTTGTGTAGATCAGATTTTTGTGATAAGACAGATATATGAGAAAGCTATAGGGAAAGGTAAGGATGTTTTTTGGGCTTTTATGGATCTGGAAAAGGCTTACGATAGGGTAGACAGGAAGGCACTGTAGGAGGTACTGCAGATATATGGGACAGGAGGAAAGCTGTTAACCCCTTCCATATGGTGCCGCACACGTAGGCGTCATGAGGAGCAAGTGGATTCGCGACGCTGCCATATCAGCGTCTTGATTATATTTTTTGTAGTCGCCCCTGTGTTTTTACATTCTCCCAAATGTGCCCTGAATCCCATTCTCTGTGGTTTTCAAAATTCGCGGGTGAAAGAGAGAACGATCGATATAAGCGGTGACTATATTTTATGATGCGAATATTATTACGACACGTCATACGGCTGGCATTGGCTGCTGCCCGCGAGATTTAAGTCCCGTACTGAAGTGGTTAAGAGCAGTCAAGAGTTTTTACGAGAGTAGTAGAGCTTGTGTTAGGATTAGAAATGGAGAGAGTGAATGGTTTGAGGTAAAGGTGGGACTTTGTCAAGGATGTGTTATGTCGCCCTGGCTGTTCAATCTATACATGGATGGAGTGGTGTGAGAGGTGAATGCAAGGGTAGTGGGTCAGGGGTTGGAGATGATTAAAGAAAATGGAGAAAAGTGGGAGGTGAGCCAGTTGTTGTTTGCTGACGACACTGCGCTTGTAGCAGGATCAGAGGAGCGATTGAGGAAGTTAGTGACAGAGTTTGAGAAGGTGTGTGAAAGAAGGAAGCTGAAGATAAATGTGGGCAAAAGTAAGGTGATGAGATGTACAAGGGGAGAGTGACAGCAGGCTGGAAGTGAGCATTAACCTCTTCAGTATGGGCCAAAATCTCGCGGGCAGCATTAGCTGCCAGACGTACGATGTGTCGTAATAATACTCACATCATAAAATATAGTCACCGCTTATATCGATTGTTCTCTCTTTCACCCGTGAATTTTGATAACCATAGAAAATGTGATGAAGACAGTTTAGAGAGTATGTCATTACGCAGGGGCAACTACAATGAATATAATCAAGACGCCGATATGGCAACCTCGCGTATCTATTTGCTCCTCATGCCGCCTACGTATGTGGCACCATATGGAAGGGGTTAAGGGTGAAAGACTGGAGGAAGTGGATAGTTTTAGATACTTGGGTGCAAATGTGGCAGGAAAGGGAGGAGTGGGGGTGGAGGTAGAATGTAGATTGAGAGAAGTGAGTAAATGCCTTGGTGGATTGAAAAGTGTAATGAGAAATAGACATTTGGGAATGGATGCTAAGAGGAGGTTATATGAAGGAGTGATTGTACGGGGCAGAAACATGGAACATGAAAGAGGAAGAGAGAAGGAGTTTGAATGTGTTTGAGATGAAATGTCTGAGAACTATGATAGGGTTACTAGGCTGGATAGAGTGAGAAATGAGGAGGTTAGGAGAAGAACAGGGGTGAAAAGGGAGTTGGGAGATAGGGTTGATGAAAGAGTATTAGGATGGTTTGGACACATGGAAAGAATGAGTGAAGAAAGATTAGTAAAAGAAGTGTGGAAGGCGGAGGTGGAAGGAGTGAATATGAGGGGGCGTCCTAGGATGAGATGGATGGATGGGGTAAAAGGGGCATTACAAAAGAGAGGAATGTCTGTGGAGGAAGGACGGGAGAGGACAGAGGATAGGGGTGAATGGAGAGGGTTTGTGTATAGATGATGCTGTGATGCATGAGGGGTAGTGGGTGGGGGATGGGGGTGAGGAAGTATGTATGAGAAAAAATTGACGCAGCCCGAAGGGATTTCACCCCGTCTTCTCCTTTTCTGCATGGGTGGATGGAGGGTGGGGGGGGGGGGTCACCAAATTTATGAATCAGCCTTGCTGTGGATGTTCTGTGTCTTGTGACACTGCTTCTGACCCAGGGCAGTGGACAGGATGCAGGGATGACCCGTCATCCAGGAGGTGCTAAGATAAGAGGGAGGGAGGAGGGTGGAGGGGAGTGGAATATATAGGAAATGGAATGGGTGGGAGTGGTTTCTATGCCTTTTTCTTTTTGGCTACCCCCCCCCATGTAGGGGGAAAGAGCCTTTGGTATATGTATGTATTGCTTTGTTGATGGTGATGCTTTTTGTATGTCTTTTTTTTTTTTTTTTTTTATTAATTTTATGGAGATTTCTATTGGGAAACAGTCACAGGAGGGTTGGGTATGAGTTCCTAAGTTGTCTGAGGGTAGAATGAGGGTGAACATATTGAGATGTCTGAGGATGTTACTTGTGTTTAGGGGATGTCTTGCTGGTTGCTCATTGGAGTTTAGTTTGTTTATAGTGGGGAGTTGATTTAGGATAGTACTGCTTCTTTGATCTGCAGTTTGGAGGTCAAGCCATGTGTGGAGTGATGAACATTCAGGTACCTAGGATGAGCTTTTTTCATGTTGACTAGTTTGAGTCAAGGGGCACATTCTTGGAGTGTTTATACATATACCAAAGACTTTTTCCCCCTTCTGAGGGAGGTAGCCAAAAAACAAAGGCATAAAAACCACTCCCACTCATTCCATCCCTATCACACTCCACTTCCCTCCACCCTCTTATCTTGGCACCTCCTGGATGATGGGTCATCCCTGCATCTTGTCCACTGCCCTGGGTCAGAAGCAGTGTTGTAAGACACAGCACATCCACAGCAAGGACACTTCATTAAATCCGCAACCCCCCCTCTCTGTCCCCTCATGCAGAAAAGGAGAAGACAGGGAGAAATTCCTTCGGGCTGCATCAAAATTTTCTCAGACATACTCCCTCACTCCCCATCCCCAACCCATTCCATCTCATGGATCACAACATCATCCATATACAACCATTCTCCATTCACCCCTATCTTCTGTCCTCTCCCATCCTTCCTCAACAGACATTCCCCTCTTCCCCAAAGCCTCCTTTACCCCATCTCATCCTAGGTTGCCCCCTCGTGTTCACTACTTCCACACCTCTTTCACTAGTCTTTCTTCATTCATTCTTTCCATGTGTCCAAACCATCCCAATATTCTTTCATCCACCCTATCTCCCAACTCCCTTTCTGTGGTACTCCCCAAGGCAGGCGTAGCTCCTCTTGGGGATCGGTGCTACCTGCGTAGAGCTGATGGCCAGGGGTGGTTGCTGCTGTTTGGCCCCCAACTACCTGATATCCACCCTTCTGAATCCTCTCTCCCACGAAAGGACAGAGTCCACTTGGCCAGACTGCGGTGCGGCCACCACCCAGCACTTCTAAGCTACCAGAAGAGGCTGGATGACCGCATTGTGAACAGCTGCCCAGGATGTAACACTTCACCCCATACCATACAACACATAATGGAAGACTGCATTATACACAATCATGCATGCAAACAACACAACATACACTCTATAAAGGATTTGTGGGAAAACCCAGTTTCGGCTGTAGCATTCCTTGGGGAGATGGGACTGCTTGGACAGACAGTCTAGGGAACGACAACAACAACAACAACAACAACTCCCTTTCTGTCCCCGTTCTCTTCCTCACCTCCACATTTCTCACTCTATCCAGCCTAGTAACCCCTATCATACTTCTCAGACACCTCATCTCAAACACATTCAAACTCCTTCTCTCTTCTTCTCTTATATTCCATGTTTCTGCCCCATACAGTGCTGTTGGCACAATCACTCCTTCATACAATCTCCTTTTAGCATCCATTCCCAAATGTCTATTTCTCATTACACTTTTTACTCCACCAAGGCATTTACTCACTTCTCTCATTCTATATTCTACCTCCACTCCTCCCTTTCCTGCCACATTTGCACCCAAGTATCTAAAATTATCCACTTCCTTCTGTCTCTCCCTTAATACTCACTTCCAGTCTGCTGCCACTTTCACCCCTTGTACATCTCATCACCTTATTTTTACCCACATTTATCTTCAACTTTCTTCTTTCACACACTTTCCCAAACTCTGTCACTAACTTCCTTAATCCCTCCTCTGATCCTACAACAAGCGCAGTGTCATCTGCAAACAACAGCTGGCTTATCTCCCACTTTTCTCCATTTTCTTTAACCATCTCCATCTCCATGGAACAGAATATCTACAAACTGAAAGGCTTCTTCCCTACTTATAAGGGAGGTAGCCAATGAAGGCATGCACCCACTCTCCACCCATCCAACACCCATTTGTTTTTCCTTTTATCTTAGTTTCTTGTGGATAAAGGTCCCTCCTTACTTCCTGTGCCCTGTCTGGGTCAGAAGCAATGCAGCAAGACAGAGCATCCCCACAGCAGGGCCTGACAACCAAAGCTGGTTAACCCCCACTGCTTCATTTACATGATGACCCTTATCCACTCACAAATAACTAGAGAAGATGAGGAGAAATCCCTTTGGACTATATCAATCTATCATCAATTCACAACCATCCTACACTCATACCTATCTCTTGCCCTAAGATTAGAACAGAATATCATACATACATATACCAATGCCTTTTTCCCCCTTACAAGGGAGGTAGCCAAAAAACATCCCTTACCTTTTCCTAAACCATTCTCACATATCTGCCTTACTACAAAAATCTGATCCATGCAACCCCTACCTGTCCTAAACCCACACTGTTCCTCACCAATTATTACCTTTGTTCCTCTCCTGATCCTCTCAATTAAAACCCTCCCATAAGTCTTCCCAACTATTTTTTTTATTTTATTTTTTTTAGAAACTCTGCACGACACCCATTTAACTCAGGTGCTTTACCTGCTCTCATCATTTTAATGACTGTTTTCACCTCATCTTTCCTTATTTCTTCTCCATTTTCCTTATTCATAACTGTCATTTTCTTAGCGCTTCCCACTGCAACTACCTTTCCCTACCTATCCTCCTTCACATTTAGCAACTCCCTAAAATATCCTGCTCATCTTCCTCTTACTGCCATTTCTTCTATTATCATCTCTCCATCTGCACCTTTTACCTTTTCTTCTTTACTTGATTCGCCTCCCCTTCCTCTCTTAACTTTCTTACAAAACATCTTTTTATTACTTTCAAACTTAATAAGACTATTAATATCAAAGCTGAAACAAACCGGTAGTCCTTCACTGGCTGCTCCAGTGTATGTCTGATAGACAATACTAGTCAGACCACCATACAGTCCAAGACCAAGACCTTTAAGTCCCGCCATGAAGTGGTCTGAACTGGTTACAACCTGAAGGTTGCGGAGTTTTTGCCGGTACTCTTCATGACGATCATCCATTGTCACATGTCCCACTGCATCTGACAGAGAACCTACAAAATAAAAAATGTTAATATATATCTTACAGAATACTGTATAAACAGAATGAGGTATAGTTATTTTCACACACACACTAGCCTGCTGGTGTAGTGGTACATGAACATGTTATAGTACCATAATTTGTGACTATGGAAGTTTTTTTTTTATTAGATTTTAGTTACACAACAGGGTGGCTAGGTATGTAAGAAGAACCATTCTAAATTCCTTCTCACTCTCATCACAACTGTCCCTTCCACTCCTTCTTACTTAAACTATACAAAGGTTGCACTCACTTCCTTCACATCAAAATCTATCTCATGGAACAAGCTGCCTTTTGCTATACATTCTTCTCCAACTCTCTATTCCATCCATTCTCAGGATAATCTTTTCTACCTGTTTTTTCCAATTCTATCTATACCCCAGTCTTTTCATGAATCCTATCATTATTTTGTAGATTCATGCATATCTCTCAAGCAAATAATTTCCAGTACTTCCACAGAACTTTTCTATCTTACATTCATTACAAGGGCTTCGCTCTCATTTAGCAAACTATTGCTTCATACATTCTTTCACAGATTCCACTGATACTTTTATTTCCTCTAACCTGCTCTCACAGTACCTACCTTCTTTCCCTTCCTCACACTATGGCCAAACTTTTCTCCAGTCTTCCAATTTCATGTATATCCATTACCATCTATAATTTCCTACTTGTTTTTTTTCCCAAATACTACTGTATGCCTCTAGGAACACCAGTGAGAAATATAAAATGTAAAACTGCCGTATTTAAAAGTTAATCACTGCAATCCAATCCTGATATAGAAATATAAATACCATCTATGAGACTTCAACAGAATGGATTTATGATGATCTGAAAAATTAAATAAAAATCTTGCATATCTAAATTATAAATGTATATATAAAAATAAGAGGCTGACTAAATACTACAATAAAACATCATTCCACAGGGTTGCAAATGATGTTCATATTCAAAGCAACAGCTTTACTCACTCATTATTACTGCAAACAAACAAAATCTTTATCTTAACCTTCAACTATCATCTACTAGGAATCAAATCAAATGCAAACAAAATATATTTACAATCAAGTCTGTCTTTATGCATGTGTACATGCATGTAGGTGTTCATTTAGCATTTACTAAGGTGTACTTGCCTGGCTTGTGGTTATTGTCATACTTTCCTATTTCTCGACACAGCTTATAATAATCTATCTTGAAATCTCTCAGAATCAGTGACAGGAACATGTACATTGTCTTGCAAAATGGCTGAGGCACAGCTCTTCCAGTGTAGGGCCCAAGAGTCAGATTTGGTTTACTCCTCACTCACTGGTACTCCTCCCTTCAATTCTTATCTGATTTGACTAATATTACCTCTCAACTGCTCATTAATTGGTTCCCTGCACTAACATCTAATTTTCTGTCATTCTTACATTGCTTGTTCCATACTGCTATTGGTCACTCAAAGCTAGGCCAACAGAAGAAGAAAGTATCTCTTTGTCACATAAAGGAATTAAACTATGTTGTATGGGCATGGTCCTAACTCCATTTCTCCAATAATCATCCCCATATTATCATAGAAATATCATTGTTATTGTATATTGTATATATTATCATCCCAATAAATAATGAAGGTTCCAGCCTGGGGTATATCATCTTCTTGGATGAGGCTATTTCAAGAATTTACACATCTATATTTACCTAGTTATATCTTACGGGAAGGGGAGGTATGCTCATGGTGTCCCGTCTCAGTGTCTTAATTGTTCTTAAATTTGTGTGTGGTTTTTGCACACACTATCATTTCGTCCAGTGTGTGTGATTATGTGCATGAGTATGTGCATGTACAATATGTTTATAAAAATGAAAAGAAAAAGAAAAGAAAGGAAAATAGTAGCATTACTCGCCTTAACTTACCTGCATTCTCTACAAACTTTCTGCACAAAACATACTACACTACTAAAGTGCAATGATAAAAAGAGTGGTTACGGTAAAGAAAGGGCAATACACACTGCATAAGCTTACCCGTAACCTTTGCAGTAGAGTTGGCCATGCCATGCGTGACATTCAACACTAGGCCACCCAAATTTCCGCCGTGTACCAGCTCGCTCACACCCTCACTCACATCCGCCAGGAAACCAAATGGATTACCTAAGAAGTCTGTGGACCCTAAGATCCTCATTGCCTGTGATTTAAGTTCCTGTAGAAATCATATTCATATCTTTAGAATACTTACTAATGAAGCTCAACACAAGAATGTTGACAATTTTTTTCATATGATCATTCATATCATAACTTATCAATGCTAACACCCAATTTACAGATTTTACCCTAGCTAACACTTTATTTATTTACTTATCTTTTTAATGGGGAGCTCATAGATCAAACAGGGGTGTTTATAGACTATTCAATAAGTA
The DNA here is from genome assembly GCF_046742065.1 of Oratosquilla oratoria. Classification (NCBI taxonomy): domain Eukaryota; kingdom Metazoa; phylum Arthropoda; class Malacostraca; order Stomatopoda; family Squillidae; genus Oratosquilla; species Oratosquilla oratoria. The sequence continues at coordinate 31,776,500 of NC_134801.1, read as the reverse complement.
GTTTCATACTTTACATACTATATATTCCTTGTAAGAGGGTTGGCCAAGTCAAAGCACATACATCATATACAACTCACTTAATCACCATCTCCTCATCTCAGCACCTTGAGGATGATGGATCACCCTATCCCCTGCCACACTACATGGGTCAAAAGCAATGAAGGCACACAGCTTTGATTTGGCCATCTCTTTTATAAAAGGGAGAAAATCTTTGGTACACATATGCATAAAATATCCTTCAATTATAGGGGGCTCCCTTTAGGTGAGTAAATTCACAGAACATAAGTCATCAACCCTTTTGATCCAGTACCGTCCTTACAGGTTTTGTTCTAGTTCAGTCAATTTCATTCAGCAAAGGAGAAGATTTGGGACAATATGGTCAATCAAGATCCTATTCTGTCCAATTTGCCACTTGGCCAGTTAAAACTGTCTTCACTTGGCCAGTTAAAACTGTCTTGCAATATCAATGGGCTAAATGGGTTTGGAGTTCAAAACTACCTGTGCAATAAAATCCCCTGCTGTAAAGAATCTGTCACTGACCTCTTTGTAGTGCTTCATGATGCAGTCTAAAAGAAAGGTTGAAGTTTCAAAAGGATGGAACCTAACAAATGGATCCAGGGTGACTTGTGCATTTTCAAATCGTACGAGTGTCAGTCCCACCTTACGCTTGACATTTTTCAACTCGGGGCTAAGTTTCTTGGAAGTTAGAACACTTAGTTTTACTTGGTTCAACATAAGCTTAAGATGGGTAAAATAGTACCTGTAAAACATGAACATAAATATCAGTGACAAAATACTACTTGGTTTAAGACAAATTTTAATGTTACAGCCTGATATAATCCATCAATATGTTGGCCACGTTCTTTCTTACAGGAGACCTGCTGTTCCCATGGCCACAGGTTCAGCCCATATATTACTCAGTGAAGATATTGTCTTGGTGTCAGATCATAATAACTAAATTAAACTAAGTACAAAAATGTGGTAGTCAAGCAAATAACCTTGTAGCATTAACAGAGGTAGCAGCAGCCAACATTCTTCTTGTGTCATAAGTGTTCTCTTCGACCTTCTCCAGCTCTGCATCAGGTAGGTCATAGCCAGCCATAAGAAGCAACTTGAAGAGTAAAGCTTCTTCAAGAGTCAAGGTCAGGTTCTTCAGGGTTATCATAAGATTCTGTGAAATGAAATACAAATGAGGTAAGTACTGGATGTATTACTGATACCCTCATATCTTTAAGATAACCTGGTTTCTATATTATTGATCTTTATTTGCTCATGATATATATATATATATATATATATATATACATATATATATATATATATATATATATATATATATATATATATATATATTATATATATATATATAAAACCCCAAAACAACTTTCAATTTGGTGACTACTTTCTGCTTCATATATATAGATGAAAAGTGGGTGCATACCTTGGCTGGCCACCCCCTTATGAGGGAAAGGGCCTATTAGTAGGGGAGAGAGTGGGTGAATGTCAGATAATTGTTTGATGGAAGGAGTTGAGAGTGGAGGATACATAGAGAAAGAGGAAAAGGACACAAGGTAAGTAGGTGCTTAGAGTAAACTGTTTAAATGAGATGGAAAAGGAGCAGGTGTACAGGGAGAGACTGAAAGAAGTGTGGGAGGTGGTGAAGGATAAAGTAGAAGTATGAGTGGAGGATAATGGGGGTGTTGTTTCAAGGAGGGAGTTACAAGGTGTGCAAAGATAGTGTGTGGAACAAGGAGGATGGGAAGGAATAGAAGGAAGGGTAGTGAGTGGTGGGATGATGAAGTGAAGAAGGTTGCTGAAGAGAAGTGAGCATTCATGGACTGATTGCAAAGCAGGATGAGAAAAGCATATGAGAGGTACAAAGAAAAAAGAAGAGAAGCAAAACATTAGATAAAGGAGGCAAAAGTGAGAGCAGATGTAAATTGGGGGAGTATGACAGAAAATTATGAAAGTAATATTAAAAGTTTTTTGGAAGGAAGTTATGAGAGGAATGGAAAATGAATCCAGCAGAGAAGAAAAGGTAAAAGTTGCAGATGGAGAGATGATAATGGAAGAGGAGGAAGTGAAGGGAAGATGAGCAGAGTATTTTTGAGAGCTGCTAAATGTGGAGGAGGATAGGGAGACAGTGGTGGTAGCAGTGGCAGGTATTAAGAAAATGGTAGGGATAGGTAAGGAAAATGGAGAAACAAGAAAAGATGAGGTGCAAGTAGCTCTGAAAATGATGAGAGTATGTAAGGCATCTGGGTTTGATGAGTGTAATGCAGTGTCTGAAGAAGGGAAGTTTAATAATAGTGGACTGGCTAGTGAGGTTCTTTAATGTGTGTCTAAGGGTGAGTAGAGTGCTAGAGGACTGGAGCAGTGCTGGTATAATTCCACTTTACGAGGGAAAAGGGGATAAATGTGTGTGTAGTAATTTCAGAGGGATCAGTTTCTTAAGTGTTGTTGGGAAGGCTTTTAATTAAGAGGATTAGGATAGGAACAGAAGGAGTAATTGGTGAGGAACACAGTGGGTATAGGAGAGGTAGGGGATGTGTGGATCTGACTTTTGTGGTAAGACAGATACGTGAGAGAGCTTTAGTGAAAAGTAAGGATGTTTTTTGGGCCTTTATGGATTTGGAAAAGGCTTATGACTGGGTAGACAGGAAGCCGCTGTGGTAGGTTTTGCAGATATATGGTATTGGGGGAAGCTATTATGGGTAGTCAAGAGTTTTTATGAGAGTAGTACTGTGTTAGAATTAGAAATGGAGTGAGTGAGTGGTTCAAGGTAAAGGTGGGACTGTGTTAGAGATGTGTCATGTTGCTGTGGCTGTTCCATGGGTGGAGTGGTGTGGGAGGTAAAGGTGAGGGTAATGGGCAGGGGACTGGAATTTGGTTATAAGAAAATGGAGAGCAGTGGAAGCTGAGCCAGAGTTTGGGAAGGTATATGATAGGAGAAAGTTGAGGGTGAATGTGGGTAAAAGCAAGGTGATGAGATGTACAAGGGAAGAGGATGTTAGTGAGTTGGAACTTAGTCTTAAAGGAGAGAGGCTAGAGAAAGTGGACAGTTTTAAGTAGTTGTGGTTGCACATGTGACAGGAAAGGGAGGAGTGGAGGTGGAGATAAATTGTAGATTGAGAGAAGCAAGTAAATGCCTTGGAGGATTAAAAAATGTCATGAGACATAGGCATCTGGAAATGTATGAAGGGGTGATTGTGCCAACAGCTTTGTATGGGGCAGAGACTTGGAATTTAAGAGAGGCTGAGAGGAAAAGTTTGAATGTGTTTGAAATGAAATATCTGAGAAGTATGGTAGGGGTTACTAGGTTGGATTGTGTGAAAAACAAGTTGAGGAGGAGAGTAGGAGTGGAAAAGGAGATGACAGATAGTGCTGATGAAAGAGTATTTGGATGGTTTGGACACATGGGAATAATGAGTGAAGAAAGATTAGTTAAAGAGGTGTGTAAGCCAGAGGGAGAGGGAATGAACTTGAGGATGAAATGGATGAATGAGGAAAGGGGTGTTGAGTACAAGGGGAATGCTTGTTCAGCAAGGAAGGGAGAAGAGATGAATGAGGAAAGGGGTGTTGAGTACAAAGGGAATGCTTGTTCAGCAAGGAAGGGAGAAGACAGGAGATAGGGATGAGTGGAGTGTGGCTGTGTATAGATGATACTATTATGCAAGGGAGGGGTGGGGGATGGGTGTTAGGGTTGCTCATGTGTGAATGATATTTCAATGCAGCCTAAAAGGATTTCTCCCTCTCTTCTCTTTTTCAGCATGAGAGGGAGGGGGGTTGCTGATTAAGTGAATTGGCTTTGCTGTGGATGTACTGTGTCTTACTACATTGCTTTTGACCCAGGGCAGTGGGTGGGATACAAGGATGACTCATCATCTATGAGGAACTAAGATGAGAGGGAGGAAAGGGTGGTGGATGGGAGTGGAATTGGTGGGAGTAGGTATGTGCCTTTGACTCGGCCATCTCCCTTATAAGGGGAACAAGCTCTTTATATATACATATATATAGATAGAATGTATTCAATAAATGAAGGAAAAACTAAATAACAACTAGTTCACTTTCCATATCCTTCCATTCTCATCCAACAATTCTAAACCATAACTTAACACTCTTATTTTTACCTCCTTAACCACCCAATCCATATACAAGATGAACATCCATGGCAACATCACACAACTCTGATGGAGCCCCACATTCACTTTAAACTATTCACTCTCCATTTCTCACATGCCCTACTCATGTAAAATCTTTTGAGTACCTTCAATCTATTCCTATTCAACAAAAATGTAATATATTCCCCAGAGCTTCTCTGTGAACCTTATCACATACCTTCTTGAAATCCAAGAATGTCTAAAAACTGAGAAATTTTATAAGAGTTATAACAATAATCATGCATTCATCATTCTTTCCTGCTGAAAAATATTAAAAATTTATGGTGAAAACTACATACATACATATACCATGGGCTTTTTCTCCCTCACAAGGGAAGTAGCCAAAGTCAAAGGCATAAATCCACTCCTACTCATTTCATCCCTACATACTCCACTCCCATTTACCACCCCTCCCTCCCTCTTATCTTGGCTCCTCCTGGATGATGGGTCATCCCTGCATCTCACCCAGTGCCCTGGGTAAGAAGCAATGCAGCAAGACACAGCACATTCATGGCAAGGCTGCTTCATTTAATTGGTGACACCCACCTCTCCATCCCCTCATGCAGAAAAAGAGAAGATGGGGAGAAATCCTTTCAGGATGCATCAAATATCATTCACACATACTCCCTATCCCCCTATCCCCAACCCACTCCTTTCCATGCATCAGAACATCATCCATATACAACCACTGGTGAAAACTAATACCTTAAATATGTAGGCATTGATGTTATTTGTGACTTGCTGGTATGCTGACATATGTATGGCAGGTAAATGTCTGGTATCATCACTCTTGCTTTGTGGAGTCACATACAGGACCACTGGACACTGAGCATCTATCACCTGATTGTCCACCTAGAATTGTAAATAACCCAAAATCAAACAAGATGATTTGCACAAATTATATAATAAAGTTTTGGCATATATTCACTAACAAAAATCTATATTATTATTGAAAAGTGTATCCATAATTTAACGGTAAAGATTGTCAATAAAAGAACTCACCTGAATATCACGTACACTACAGTCAATCATTCGATGCTGAGGTGAACTTTGATACTCAAACACAATATCAGTATATTTGGCATAAATAAGTTCCTGAGGAGGGCTTCGCTGAACAACTGATAGGCCTAAACCTCCATGAAGCAACAGCTGCACCTAAAATTGTACATTACATTTTAATTAACATTTCTATATGACCATATACATACATACATCAAAAGGCCATTTGTCCCACATATGGCTGGCCAAGTCAAAACATACACTCACTCTACACCCATCTTAAAACCCATTTATTTTCCCTCCCATCTTAGTTTCTCATGGATGAAGGGGCATCCCTGTTTCCCACCACACTACTCAGGTTAGAGACAATACAGCAAGACACAATGCCTCCACAGCAGCACCTGAGAGCCAATGCCTCATGTGCTTATGTACATCTTTCTTCTCACACACTGTATATACTTTCATCAGTTCTTTTTCAATACCCATCTCCTAACTTTTTCTCTATTTTCATTTCTTCAAGGCACTCTATTGTTCCATCCATGGGTTCATATCCTACTCTATTCTATTCTGTATACCACGAGCTTTTCCCTATCATACGGGAGATATTCAAGTCAAAGGCACTTACCTATTCCCATCCATTCCACTCCCATCCACCACCCTTTACCCCTTTTCATCTTAGCCATCTCCTTTTCCACTCCCACTCTTGTCCTCACCTCCTCATTTCTCACTCTATCCAACCTAGTAACCCCTACCATACTTCTCAGATATTTAATCTCACATACACATTCACATATACCAAGGCTTTTTACCCCTTACCAGTTTTCCTCTCTGCTTCTCTTAAATTAATCTGCCCCATGCAATTCCATCAGCACAATCACCCCTTCATACAATCTCCTCTTTGTATTCATTCCCAGGTGCCTATTTCTCATAACACTTTTTAATCCTCCCTGGCATTTACTTGCTACTCTTAATCTACAATCTACCTCCACCTCCACTCTTCCCTTTTCTGCTGCATACAACTCCAAATATATAAAGCTATCCACTTCCTCCAGCCTCTCTTCTTTTAGTAAAAGAGATGTGGAAGGCAGAGGTAGAGGGAATGAATCTGAGGGGATGACCAAGGACAAGATGGATGGATGGATGGATGGGGAAAGGATTGCTGAGTAAGAGGGGAATGTCTGTTGAGCAAGGAAGGGAGAAGGCAGGAGAAAGGGATATGTGGAGAGTGGCTGTGTATAGATCATACTGCAGATAGCTACATATCCTACTCTAACATTTAAAATTCCATTACAACACTACAATCATACTCCTTCCAATAATAATTTTCACACCCAATAACTCTAAGACTCATCTTCCTCCTCTTAACTTTTCTAAATACTAGTGTCACATGCACACACAAATACCCACACTAACCAATCTCAGTTTTACCCACATTAGGTTTGATGACACTACCATTCAACCACACACATACATCTTCTTTTACTTGCCTTCTTTCCACACCTAAAATTCTATGTACCACACTCCCTATCTCAATTATAATCTTCCTTATTTTTCAATTTGTGTTAGGTATCCAATAAACATGTTCTTTATTCCAGCTCTTGAGCTTGAGCTTTCATATTGGTTATGTGCTTTTGTTGACTTTGATATGTTCATCTTAACCCCTTCCATACCATTTATTTTGTAATTGTAGCTGAGTAACCCCCCATATTCTGTGAGCTGGCTTGATTATATTTTTTATTGTTATTAATATTCAGAGTGAAAGAGAATGAGTAATACAAGTATGGTGGTGCATCAGTGAATCATCATACATTAGGCAGCTGATGTTGCCTGCAAGAATTTTAGTTGTATTGAAGAGGTTAAATAATAAATCACATACCTGTATTTCCTGATAAGTAGACTGAGGAGTGGGCTTTGCAGTCTTGCTTTCACAAGACATCTTTTTGACAGATGAGTCGTTTCCTTCACTGACACACACGAGGTCCCCATTCTCAGTACGTGCAACAACAGGCTGGTTCTGGTAAAGGAAAATCATAACCATTGTGACAAAATTAAAACCTCATATGAATCTAGTTTTCAAAAGATCTGTCCATAATCCTTTTTCATGGATGCATAATGGCAAAAGGCTTCATGTAATGGTGGCTGTTGATGTCCAGTAAGACAGGCCATGAGAAGACAATGTATGTAGGTGCAGAAGGCTTCTCAAGATATGAATGAACTAAGATTACACCAATTTGAAATCAAGTGTAAGGGGAAGTATCTTGTGACTCTCTTTTTGAAAGTCAAAGTAATAAGACAAGTACAAAAGCATCAGGGGGAAGGAGGGTCCAGTGCTTCCCAGTGGAAGGTGAGAATGAGAGTGCATACTGGTTGCCTCTTGCAAAAGGTAACTGCACTAGGAAAGGGCAAGACATTCTACAAAATTCAGTGCTGCATGGTCTCCTATGAAGAGGAGGTATGCAGCTTCTGAAATCTAACAGGAGAACTGGTGCATCAGATTTATTGACATAAATTGTGTTATGAATATCACCAAAGAAAATGTTTTTTAATCCAGTGTTAACAAGGATTCTATATTCAGTTGAAATACCAACAATAGTATCAGGAAGATGGGCAGAGTATCTTAGGGAGTTGTTATATGTGAAGGAGGATAGGAAGGGAAAGGTAGCTGCAGTGGGAAGCGCTAAGAAAATGACAGTGATGAATGAGGAAAATGGAGGAGAAATAAGAAAAGATGAGGTGAAAGCGGTTATCAAAATGATGAGTGCCTAAAAAAGGGAGGTACAGTGATGGTGGACTGGCTAGTGAAGTTGTTTAATGTTTGTCTAAAGGAGGGTACAGTACCAGAGGATTGGAGTGCGTGAATAGTTCTGTTTTACAAGGGAAAAGTGTACAAGTGTGAGTGTAGTAGTTTCATAGGGATCAGTTTGTTGAGTGTAGCTGGGAAGGCTTATGGCAGGGTCTTGATTGAGAGGATTCGGAGAGGAACAGAGGGAGTAACTGGTGAGGAACAGTGTGGGTTTAGGACAGGTAAGGGTTGCATGGATCAGATTTTTGTGGTAAGATAGATATGTGAGAAAGCTTTAGGAAAAAGTATGGATGTTTTTTGGGGTCTTTATGGATTTGGAAAATGCTTATAACAGGGTAGACAGGGAGGCACTGTGGAAGTATTGTAGATATATGGGATAGGAGGAATGCTGTTAAACAGTCAAGAGTTTTAATGAGAGTAGTAGAGAATGTGTTAGAATTAGAAATGGAGAGAGTGAGTGGTTTGAGGTAAAGGTGGGACTTTGCCAGGGATGTGTCATGTCACCCTGGCTGTTCAATTTATACATGGATGGGGTGATGCAAGAGGTAAATGCAAGGGTAATGGGTTGGGGCTTGGAGATGGTTTAAGAAAATGGAGAAAAATTGGAAATAAGCCCGTTGTTGTTTGCTGAAGGTACTGCACTTGCAGAATGATCAGAGGAGGGATTAAGGATGTTAGTGACAGAGTCTGGTAAGGTGTACAAAAGAAGGAAGTTGAAAATGTGGGTAAAAGTAAGGTGATGAGATGTACAAGGGGAGAGGATGGCAGCAAGTAGGAAGTGAATATTATGCAAGACTGGAGGAAGTGGATAGCTTTAAATACTTGGGGGTGAATGTGGCAGGAAAGGAAGGAGTGGAGGTGGAGTATAGATTGAGAGAAGTGAGTAAATACCTTAGGGGATTAAAAAGTGTAATGAGAAATAGACATTTGGGAATGGTACTAAGAGGAGATTGTATGAAGGAGTGCTGGTGCTGACAGCACTGTATGGGGCAGAAACATGGAACAAAAGAAAGGAAAATGTGTTTGAGATGAAATGCCTGGGAATTATGACAGGGGTTACTAGGCTGGATAGTGTGAGAATTGAGGATGTGAGGAGGAGAGTAGGGGTGGAAAAGGAGTTGGGAGATAGGGCTGACGAAAGAGTATTGGGACGGTTTGGACACATGGAAAGAATGAGTGAAAAAAGATTAGTAAAAGAGGTGTGGAAGGCAGAGGTGGAGGAAGTGAACATGAGGGGGTGACCAAGTATGTGATGGATGGATGTGGTAAAAGGGGCATTGGGAAAGTGGAGGATGTCTGCTGAGGAAGGGAAAAGACAGAATACAGGGGTGAGTGGAGAATGGTTGTGTATAGATGATGTTGTCATGAATGGGAGCTGGGGGTACGGGGTGCGGTGAGGACGTACCATATATTTCCGTGTATAAGAGGACCTTTGTATAAGACGAGGTACAAAATTAGAGCAAATTTTTATGAATTTATCTCATATCGGTAGTATAAGACGACTGCTAAATTACAAAAGCATCAGTGTATCAAACCTACCGTACAAAAAGAATTGTTTTGATTACGTTTATCAGCTGTTTTTTCCGCTTTTTCTCTTTTCTTTCTCATTACTTAACTGTATCCTTATACCAGATAAATTACTTACTGTATCCTTATAAATTCTAAATAAATGAAATAACAAAGCAAATCATGTATCATGATTTTCTGAGAACACACATCAACTAACTAACAAAAATGATTTGTTTACGTTCCTGGTTCAACTACTGTATATATTTTTTATTGATAAATAAACGTTTTATGTACAGGTACTCCTCGTTTAACGATGACAATTGGGACCAGCGCGCCGTCGTTAACCGAATTGGTCGTTAAGCGAAAGTGTATACATATACGTACATGTACTGTATGTACAATGTCCAGCAATACATGTATCTTTATTTTCGTGTATTTTCCCTCTTTTATACAGTACATTAAAGCTTTATTTACTGTTTATTTACGGTGGTTAGGTTCCTAAAATTACCGTATATGACCAAATCCGCGTATGCTGACATTCCATATTGAATACCGGGGTATTTTTTTTAGTTTCGACCATGGGCGCAATATAGCAATAGAAAATTAATTATTAATTTTGTAAATTAAAATGTATCAACGTAATATGCAATTTTGTGGGCGGAAATGAAAGTAAAAAATACCTTGCTACAAGAAAATATGCTAATGAACGAAGTCGGTAGCATAGGCTCGGGACGCCATCTTGTCGTCTGCCAACGTCTCTCACGACGACGACAACGAGGACGAGCCGGATGACATTTAATTTGCAGGTAATGATTTATTAAACACAGGTTAGGTTAGTTTAGTTTAGGTTAGACGAATTAATTTATCATCCTTTCATTTCTTCGACATCGGCATCTATCATAACAAACATGGTGTACCATACTTACAAATCTGTTTTAGCATTTTTTTTTAATTTCCGCTCACAAAATTGCATATTACGTTGATACATTATAATTTACAAAATTAATAATTAATTTTCTATTATTATATTGCGCCCATGGTCGAAACTAAAAATTTACCACTACCGGTATACACTGTACCCCAGGTAGTTTTTGCAGCTTGCAGGATGGTAATGTAGACCTAAGCTTCAGAACACTTTACCTCACAGCTAATATCCACCGTACAAGTTCATTTATAACATCATACAAATTTGCCTCTGCCAACTTAATTATCGTAAACGACGTTGTAACTTCGGGAGATTTACGTTAAACGTCATAAAGCCCGTCGTTACTCCGAGTTATCGTTAACCGAGTAGGTCGTTAAACGAGGAGTACCTGTACTGTAATCCAAAATTGTTATTTTCAGTCTTAAAAATTACTGAAAAGTTAGCGAAAGAAAAAGGTTGCTATGAACGCAACCAGTGCTCGATGTTTACATTTTTTTCAGCTGTGTTAAATGTGTTTACGTAGAGTAGTTAAAAGTACCGTCATTTCATTAATATAGAATTATTCCTCGAATTTATTAACAATGGCCATTTACTATAAAGATATGCCAATAATATATAAGGTAAATATGGTTTAATTACCTTTATTACCAGTTCTTATCATAATGTGAATCATTTCCTGTGTATCGGTGGTTATCGGCAGGCTAGCCTACCAAGTCATCTCACGTAGAATTCAAGGTCTGATTTTTATAATGGTAGTATAAGACGACTCCCAATTTTAAGGGGTGAATTTTTGGATTTTAGGGTCGTCTTATACATGGAAATATACGGTATGTGTGAATGGTATTTTGATGCAGCCCGAAGGGATTTCTCCCTGTCTTCCCTTTTTCTGCACGTGGGGATGGAGAGGGGGGTCGCCGATTAAATGAAGCGGCCTTGCTGTGGATGTGCTGTGTCTTACTGCATTGGTCTTGACCCAGGGTGGTGGGGGAGATGCAGGGATGACCTGTTATCCAAGTGGAGCCAAGAAAAGAGGGAGGGAGGGGTGGTGAATGGGAGTGGAGTATGTGGAGACGAAATGGGTGGGAGTGGATTTATGTCTTTGACCTTGGCTACTTCCCTTTTAAAGGGGGAAAAAGCCCTTGGTATATGTACCGTATTTTTCGGACCATAAGGCGCACCCGTAATTTGCTATTCCCTGTCCTTACATAAGGCGCACCTGGTCTCGTCATCGGATAATCATGCATATGTGAGCGCATTCAGAACAACATTTTCGTTGTTGAATGAGAAAAATCGGTTGGGATTTAGCAAAATTACAAAAATAAATGATATATATTTTTATTTTGGTCAGTGAAATCAGACCACCTCCATGGACGGTCTGCCCTGCCAATACTCCTAAAAAATGTAATTTTCGCAGGAAAATTAATTTTTCCCTGATACAAACCTGAGGTACTCCTTACCCAAGGATTACTCGCGTAAGCCAAAGTTTCTACCGCTAACACTGTGTGTTGTTTGAAAAACACCTCACTCCGTGGGTCTGGGCAACCATTATCCTCGGTAAGGGGCCCTCCTGGGGCAAGGGGGCCCCCCCTTCCCCCACAAGCATAGGCCGCTAAGCACCATTGTCTGAGCCAGGTATGAAATTAATCACGAGGTTTGACAGGCCAGGTAGAAGGAACTATTAGAGGGGTGGCTGAGGAGGGCCATTAGAGGTAAGGAGTACCTCAGGTTTGTATCAGGGAAAAATTAATTTTCCTGCAAAAATTACATTTGTTCCGAAGAATACAAACTCTTCGGTACTCCTTACCCAAGGAGACTCGGACTTAGGAGGGAAGGAAGTAGTTATCTAGCCTGGGAAACCTCCGTAAGGAAAAAATTTGTGTGCTAAGACCTACGTTGACCAGACCCTTATACATTTCCCTAAACTGTGAAGGGCACCTAGTTCTGTTCCCAGGAATGGAGACAGACAGGGTATACTCACTTTGTACCACTTGCAGGGCTTGAATTGATTCCCTTGGAATGCTTGAGAGCCCTCGGTGCGGTAAGGGAATGTAGGAGTATGAGAAGGACTTTGGATAGGTATCACGGTGGTTGCCGAACCAGAACCTAGATGAGGTTTCAGGGTTGGCTGTGTGCCATTGGTAAGGGGTATGTCATCTCAGGACTTCCTGGGCGGCCACTATGGGACCCAGAGAGAAGGTCCCTAAGGATTCCCACATGACTTCTTTGAGGTAAAAGGAAGTGAACGTAGTCTGGGACTTCCATATACCTGCTTGAAGGACCTGGTTGACCGACAAGTTCTTTCGGAAGGCTAGGGAGGTCCCTATTGCCCTGAGGTCATGAGCTTTTGATCTAGGGCAATCCATGGGGCTCATGGTGTAGGCCCTGCGGATGACTTCCTTGATCCAGTAAGAAATAGAAGTCTTAGTGACGGGCTTGGGCTTACCCCTGGAAGAGACGAACAATCTTGGCAAGTCTGGTCTAAGATGCTTAGTCCTCCTGAGGTAGGTAGGGATAGCACGTACCGGGTATAGGACCATTTCTGCATGTTCGCCCCCTACAAAGTCGTATAAGGAAGGGATACTAAAGGACCAGAATCTGGGGTCGGCTTTGGCCGGATCCTGGTTTTTGGCAATGAATTGGGGCAGAAAAGTGAAGGAGACCTCTTGCCATCCTTTCGAGTGGGCGACTCGATAAGAGATGGCATGTAACTCCCCGACCCTCTTGGAAGACGCAAGGGCCAAGAGAAAAACTGTCTTCAAGGTGAGGTCCTTCAAATGGGCATCTCGGAGGGGCTTGTAAGGGGACCCCGCAGAGAGTTCAGGACTAATGCCACATCCCACGGAGGAGAAGTGATCTCCCTGGGGGGGCATGATTTTCTGAAATGTCTGAAGAGCATGGAAATCTCTGGGGACAGGGCCAGATCCATGTCCTTCAGAGAAAACACCTGATTAAGAGCTGCCCTATAGCCCTGCACTGCCGAGAGGGAGATCTTCTTGGACTTCCGGAGGAAGTGGAAGGAGGCAATCTGAGGAATGGTGGCTTGATCTGGGATTATTGCCCGGGAGTGGCACCATTCTGCAAAGGCATTCCATTTCCCTTGATAAAGGGTAGCTGAGGAAGAGCGAATAGGGGAGGACATGTCTTCCGCCACTTCTTTGGGGAAACCCTTCTCTAGGAGGATCCGGACCATAGTCTGAACGCGTGAAGCGCCAGAGCTGACGGGTTCTTGTGCCAGGCCCCGTTGACTGGTTGATGTAGAAGGTTGGATCTTCGCTAGCTCGAGGGCGTCTGGAAACCATGGGGCTTCCGGCCACCAGGGAGCGATCAAAGTCATCCGAAGGTTGGATGCATTTCGTACTCTCTGGAGCACCTTCTGGAGCAAGGGAAACGGTGGGAAAGCGTAGGTGTCGAGGTTGTCCCACCTTTGCAGAAGAGCATCCTCTCCTGCTGCCAGCGGATCTGGGAGAGGGCTGAAATATACTGGGAGCTGGTGATTCCATCTGGTGGCAAAAAGGTCTACCAGAGGGGAGCCCCATTTGTTGATGAGAAAGGTCGCCACTTCCGGATGGAGGGACCACTCCGTGCTGAGTACAGTACCTGATTCCTTCTGCTGAGGTGGTCTGCCCAGACATTCTTCTTCCCTGGGATGTAGCGAGCTCTGTGTGCCACTTGGAGATTCTCGGCTAAATGGAGGATGTCCATAGTGAGATGGCAGAGGTCCTGGGAGACTGTGCCACCCTGCTTGTTCAGGTAGGCTACTACCGAGGAATTGTCCGACGTGATGCCCACAACTTTCCCCGAGATCTGATCCGAGAAGTGACGGAGAGCCAGCAGTACCGCTTTCAACTCTAGCCTGACGTGATCGTCGTTGAGGTGGGCCCCCCAGCCCTCCTTGGAGGCGTCGGAGAAGAGGAGGACTTCGGGAGGAGATGGGTCGAGGGGCATCCCCACGAGCAGGTTGCACGGGTCCTTCCACCAGAGAAGAGAGTCCTTGACTGCTCTGATAAGGGTGATGTGTTGGCGGGTTTGACCCCTTAGCGGGGACCACTGGGACTTGAGGAGCCACTGTAGATGTCGCATTCGTAGTCTGCTCCTGGGAATTAACCTCTCGTTGGAGGCCATATGGCCCAGGAGGACTTGGCACTGTTTCGCCGTCAGGAACCCGGTCGATAGTGCTTGTACGACAAGAGAAGTGAGATTCCGGATTCTCTTCTCTGCTGGGAAGGCCTTCATGAGGGAGGAGTCCAGAACCATACCCAGGTACGTGACTCTCTGTCGTGGGATGAAATCCGACTTCGTCTGGTTGACTAAAGAGCCCAATTTGCGGATGAAGGCTAGGACCGTTCCCAGGTGGTCGCGGCATAGCTGGGCGGACTGTGCCAGGATCAGCCAATCGTCCAGGTAACGGAGTAGGCGAATTCCTCTGGAGTGGGACCACGCTGAGACGAGTTTGAACACTCTGGTGAAGACTTGGGGTGCTGTGGAGAGGCCGAAGCATAGGCAGGTGAATTGAAAGGTGGTGCCCTTGTGGACGAAGCGGAGGAATTTTCTGGATGAGGGATGCACAGGTATTTGGAAATAGGCATCCTGGAGGTCCAGCGACACCATGAAGTCCCCTTCCCTGATAGACGCCCTTACAGCCTCTGGGGTGTCCATCCGGAACTTCGTCAGGGAAAGGAACTTGTTGAGAGGAGACAGATCGATGACTGGTCTCCACCCCCCTGTTGCCTTTGCTACGAGGAATAGCCTTGAGTAGAACCCCGGGTCCGGAGTCGAGACTTCCTCGAGAGCTCCTTTCTGGAGCAGAGCGGAGATTTCCTCCGCTAGGGCCCGCCCGCGATCCGAGTCCGGATGGTAGTTGCTGACTTGGATGGGATAGGGGGAGAGGCTGGGGAAGGTGTGAAAAGGAAGGCGATAACCTGCCTTGATGACCTGGATGGTCCAATCCTCCGCCCCGGCAACCTCCCATTCTCTCCAGTAGAGAGAGAGGCAACCTCCTATCCTGTGCGGGAGGGCAGGCGAGTTCCTAGAATTTCCTGCGTTGGGGTCCGGAGCCTCTATGGTGTTTGCGCCCCTGTTCTCTATTGGGAAAGGGGCGGGGCTTTCCTGTCTGGGCTTTCGACTTCGAATGGGGGTGGGGCCTGTCTTCCCGCTTAGTAAAATGAAAAGGCTGCCTCTGCGTCTGAGAGGACCGAGGTGTCGATGGGGGGTTGGTTCTTGGCCTCGAGCTAGGGACGGCTGTTCTCTCGATGGCTCTGTTGTGTAGCAACTGGTTGGCGCTAGTGATTGCCGAGTCAACCATATCCGGGGGAATCAGCGTGTGGGTGAGAAGGGGGGCCCTCCTCAAAGGAGCAAAAATCTCCCTGAGGAGGGGGTCACTGGGGTCCCCGAGGATGGTGTCTCTCCTACGGGACTCGAAGTTGGCCCAGGACGTTGAGAGACAGGAGGCCTGATGCTTCAGGGCTCTGCTCGCGCTTGCCAATAGAGCCTGGAGGTTGCATTCTTCCTGGGGTTGGAGTTCGGGTAAGAACTCCCTTGCCGAGGCAAGGAGGCGTTCTAGCCAGGAGTTCACCGCCAGGGACAGCGCCAGTGATTGAATGTGGTCGCTGACTTCCCTGCCGGAGAGGAGGACGCTTCTTCTGCGCAGCGATTCCGCGTCCGCTTTAACCAGCTCTGGTAACCTCGCCGGGATCGAGGCTTCTTTGAGGGTTGACCCCAATGGGGTGTAGAAGCGCTTCTGGTGTTCCACTGGAACCGAAAGCCAGCGCGCCTTCTCGGTTGTCCTTTTTGCGAGAGCGTCGGAGGCCTGGGCCATGGCTCTCGCTGTCTGCGTACTCCATGGAAGGTGGAGTGGAGGAGGCTGTGCTTTCTGAGAGTTGGCCGTCATAAAGATCTCAGACTCGAATGTGGCTTCCTCTTCTTTCGGGGGGCCCAGTCGATTCGCCCTCCGAACTCTCGCGAGGATGTCCGAGAAGGAAGGTTGGACCACCATCGGGGATTCCGACTGGGAAACGGGAGGGGAAAGGGAGCGTGCCCCCCCCCCACGGCGCTGTGGACATCGTCGTCGTCGTAGGAGGGGTCTGCACGGTCAGAGAGGAACCTCGCGCTTCCATCATCGTCACTGATGGGTTCAGGGGGGTTCTGATCAAGTGGAAGATGGTCGAGGGGGGCCCTTGGGGGCGGTGACTCCTGACGAGCTTCCGAGCGGTGCACGCACCGCGCTTGAGAAGCGCGGAAAAATTCCCGTTGTTCCTCCATCTGTTCCTTCAGCGTAGTGAAGAGTGAACAGAGAGTGGGGAGGAGGTCCGGGGAATGCCCGTTTGGCGAGTCCCGCCTGGGTGCGGATGGTCCGGGAGACGCAAAGGGGAGACTGCCTTCTCTGGACGAGGAGGGGTCACCCGCGACTAACACGCGCGTGGGTACACCTCGGGCCTCCTGCCCCCCGGGCATAGAAAGGGTTCCGTGGATGACCCGGCTTGTCTTACGATGGGAGGAAGATGGACTGCGGGACTCCCGAGGAGGAGATGCCGAAGCGCTCGTCGGCTCCAAAATCGGGCAGCGTCGCGGGGGGGGGCGCCTGCAGACGCATCCGGGAAAAAGCTCGTACTCGGGGGATAGTTCGCGGGGGCCAGAGGCGCATGCCCGTCGAAGCTAACCGCCTTGGGTGATGGAATAGGAGGTAATTTGGCTTGAGACTGACTCGAGGTAGCCGTTGTACAACCTTTCCGTCTACTACGTTTTGGAGGAGGGGGAGAACCGCCCTTGTCTTCCGCCAGAGCAGCCCGGCAGAGAAAGTCGCCGTGGGCGAAGGCACACATCCTATTGCGAACAACAACACTATGACCAGATTCCATACTTACAGAGAAGCGTAGAATACTCGGTGGAGGTTAAGGAGAGGAACGGGGATAGGAAGAGGGTGCGCAAGCACTTCCAGGCGGCGGGATGGCGTCGATGCAGGACGCTCAAACACAAAGGAAGCCGTTGGAAGGTTGGAGATGGCCGAAGCAGGGTGCCCTAATGTCGTCACAATCTCAAGAGGCCGATTGGGAAACGTGGAATACGCAAGGGCAAGCACCGCACTATAACTGGAGGGAATACCGTTCCCCGACCGCACTTCGAAATTGTTAGCTGGTAATGTGAGAGATGTTGACTCTATCCGTACCGCGAAGACAATGGTGCTTAGCGGCCTATGCTTGTGGGGGAAGGGGGGCCCCCCTTGCCCCAGGAGGGCCCCTTACCGAGGATAATGGTTGCCCAGACCCACGGAGTGAGGTGTTTTTCAAACAACACACACTGTTAGCGGTAGAAACTTTGGCTTACGCGAGTAATCCTTCGGTAAGGAGTACCGGAGTTTGTATTCTTCGGAACAAACAACAAACACGTTACGGGAATTGTGGGGAATAAAACCAACATTAGCAGTTTTATTCCCGGAATTCTCTATTCACTTAAAAACACAAGGTTACAAATGAAGGTAAATTTTTAGTTTCGACCATGGGCGCAATATAGCAATAAAAAATTAATTATTAATTTTGTAAATTATAATGTATCAATGTAATATGCAATTTTGTGAGCGGAAATAAAAAACAAAAAATGTGCTGAAACAGATTTCGTAAGTAACGAAGTCGTGTCGGACGAATGGTATGCCATGATTATGATAGATGCCGACGTCGAAGATATGAAAGGGTGATAAATTCGTCTAACCTAATCTAACCTGTGTTTAATAAATCATTACCTGCAAATTAAATGTCATCCGGCTCGTCCTCGTTGTCGTCGTCGTGAGAGACGTTGGCGTCCCGATCCTATGCTACCGACTTCTTTCATTAGCATATTTGCTTGTAGCAAGGTATTTTTTATTTTCATTTCCGCCCACAAAATTGCATTTTACGTTAATACATTTTAATTGACAAAATTAATAATTAATTTCATATTGCTATATTGTGCCCATGATCGAAACTAAAAAAAAAAAGACTACAGTCTGAGTGGAGCGAGACTATACCAATGCAAAATGGCTGTCAACACTTGTGGACGCTATCATGTCATAGCCATGATAGCGTGAATGAATTCTGTGGCATGGACCCGAAAACTGTCGAAGTTTTCGCAAATTTCTTGTCAAGATACATGCATCTTGGTTATAACTGGGTTGTAACTTTCTCTAGGCCTATCATGCACTGTCGCCGTCGGCAGGCTAGCTACGAAACCTGTCAAAATAGTACGTCACTATCCGAGGCATTTTTTTGCACTGAAGCCACACATAAGGCACACCGCAGGATAAGGAGCACCACCCGATTTTGGCCGATTTTAAGGATTTTTCCCGCGCCTTATGGTCCGAAAAATACGGTATGTACCAACAATAGAAAGGAAGATGTTAAAGGAGTTAAATCTAACTTGCCTTGCTTCTTGAACATACTTTGTAGGTGCCAATACTTGGCAATCTTATTTGCCTTACAATTGGGTTACCTTTGAAATAGACTTACTTTATTCTGAATGTCAGTGATTTGCAGAACTCGTGTGGGCCCATCCGTAACAACTCTTACTGCCAGAAGTCCTGATCCTGGGCGCAGACGCTGACGTGAAATACTTTGCTCCACTGGCATACCGTTGTCCATGGTGCTATAGTGAATCAACTGTTGAGGTCCTAGCACAACATCATTCCCTGAAAATTATAGATTTGAATGTCTGGATTATAAATACCAAAAGGGATGACATCAAAGAAAATAATCTTCCTGATGCTCATCTTCAAAACCCATCAACACCCTCACCTACATTTGGATGTACAGTCCTGAGGAGCTGACACTATCAGTTTTGACTGTATTTCCTTCTATGATCCACATAACCTGTATAAGTTAAAAAACATATACCAAAAGGCCTTTTTCCCTTTATATGGGGTGGCTGAATCCATGCACACACACACACACACTATACCTATCTTAAACACAAATGTTTTCCCTCCCATCTTAGCACCTCATGAATGAAGGGTCATTCCTGTCCCCTGTCACACTACTCAGGCCAAAAGCATTACAGCAAGACACAGCACTTCTGCAGTAGGGCCTGAAAGCTGGAATTGGCTTACCCTTACTGCTTCAACATATATATGGTGACCCCCTACCCCCACCTCTTCATCTACTCAAGAAATTTATGGAGCAGAGAACATCCCTTCAGTTGACCCAAAAATGTGAGTTGTAATGCTGATAAATGAGAAATTTAAGGTGGGCAGCAAAATGGAGGAATTTGAAACTGCTCAGCATTCTTTTTTTGAGTGGAGATTAGTCTCCAATTAGAAAACTGGAATTAGTCTTAGAAAAAAAAAAAAAAAAAAAAAAAAAAAAAAAAAGTCACGAGTACATGCATTCACATGCCACAACGTCATCTATATTGGCAAATCACTGTTTTCAAAGGAATAATGCCAATATTCTACACGACAGGTTTTATATGCTTAGTTCTCAAGCAAAAAGATATTGCTATACCTTGTTAATAAACGTATTACATACATATAGCAATGGTTTTTTCTCCCTTACAAAGCAGGTAGTCAAAGTCAAAGGCATAAATCCACTCCCACCCATTTCATCTCCACATACTCCACTCCCATTTACCTCTTTTCTTGGCTCCCTTTGGATGATGGGTCATCCCTGCATCTTGCCCACTACCCTGGGTCAGAAGCAATGCAGCAAGACACTGCACATCCACAGCAAGACCATTTCATTTAATCAGTGACCCCCCGCCCCTCCATCCCCTCATGTAGACGAAGAGAAGATGGGGAGAAATCCCTTTGGGCTGCATCAAAATATCATTCACACATACTTCCTCACCCACCAATCCCTGCATCCCCCACCCACTCCCATGCATCACAGCATCATCCATACACAACCATTCTCCACTCACCCCTACCTTCTGTCTTCTTCCTTCCTTTCTCAACAGACATTCCTCTCTTTCCCAATGCTCCTTTTACCCCATCCATCCATCTCATACTTGGTTTCCCCCTGATGTTCACTCCCTCTACTTCTGCCTTCCACAACTCTTTTACGAATCTTTCTTCGCTCATTCTATCCATGTCTCCAAACCATTCCAATACTCTTTCATCAAACCTATCTCCCAACTCCCTTTCCACCTTCATTTTCCTCATTTCTCACTCTATCTAGCCTAGTATTACAGATGTATTACAACATCATGAAGTACCATTCTCTAATGTTAAACATATGACACACTTATATGCAATTCTTTCTCTTGAGACAAGTGAATGAAGAAGAAACAAGTTGGCAAAATAACATTCAAATTATGTCATGCAGTCTTCAAAATTTACTTGTAAGTTACCAAAGTTATGTGTACCATCCTCTTATGCACATCTATTTTTCTACTACTACTGCCATCTTTCCTTGGGTGGGAAGAGAAGAAAGGGTACTGAGTGATAGAAAGAAGAAAGAGAGGGAGAGATAGTGAGAGAGGAAAGGAGAGGGAGAGAGAGGAGAGGGAGAGATAAGAGAGGGAAAAGGAGGAAATAAGATGGAAGGGTAGTAGTGGCAGATGTGTGATTATGAGGACTGGTTGGAAGTAAAAATTGAGGAATTGCATGTGAGGAATAGAGTAAAGGGGATGGAAGCAAAGTGCCAGGTGAGGAAGTCCATGAGAAAAACAGATAAGAGGTTAGAATTTCAAAAAATATCAAAAGATGTTTTGGAGTGAGGCAGTGAGGCTTTGTGGTGATGGGAGATACAAAAAAATTATATGGCTACTGCAAAAGAAGATATATAAGTAATAATAAAGGAAGTTAAAGATGGAAAGGCATCTGGACTGGATGGATGTCATGTGAAATGTCTGAAAAGGATGGAGTAGAAATAGTGGAGTAATTGGCGAGATTGTTTAATGTGTGTCTCCAGGAAAGAAGTGTCCCAGTATATTGAAGATGGGTACATATAGTCACAATATACAATGGAAAGAGAGACAAGTATGAATGTAGCCATTTTAGAGGGATCAATATGTCAAGTGTGGTCAGTTAGGTGTCAATTGAGAGGAAAAACAGGGGAACAAGGGAGTAATTGGGAAAGACCAATTTCCCAGTGTAGGTCAAGGAGAGCTGTGTGTATGTATTTTACCTAGTTTACCTAGTTGTATTTTATGGGAAGAGAGCTATGTTCATAGTGACCCACTTTTGTATCTTTCAGCATCCAGTTTGATCTTAAATTCTTGTACAGTTTTTGCACTCACTGTTTCTTCATTCAGTTTGTTCCAGATATCTATCACTCTGTGTGGGGAGCTATTCTTTTTCAGATCTCTCCTTTAACTATCCTTATTAAGTTTGTTTTTGTGTGTGTTTATATATTTTTTTGTAAGACATATATGTGAGAAGGATTCAGCAAAAGTTAAAGATGTTAAAGAGGACATATGATAGGAATAATAGAGAACCTGTGCAATTTTACAAATATATGGGAAGTTTGTTGAAAGTAGTAAGAACTCTTTATAAAGTTCTAGGGTGTGTGTGTATTTACCTAGTTATCTTATGGGAAGGGGATTTATACGCATGGTGTGTCTGTATGTTGCAGTATCTAGTTTACTCTTAAATTCATGTATGGTGTTTGCACACACTATTGTTTTGTCCAATTTGTTCCAGACATCCACCACTCTGTGTGAAAAGCTGTTCTTTTTCAGATCCCTTCTATAACTGTCATTTTTGAGTTTCTTTTCATGTCCCTTTGTATTTCTCTTATCACAATTCAGTAAGTCTTCTCTATCAAGGACTTCCATGGCTCTCATGATTCTATAGATGGTCAATAGATCACTCCTTTCTCTTCTTTGTTCCAGAGTTGGTAATTCCAGTTTTGACAATCTCTCCTCATATGAAAGTTTTGAAAGTGTTTGGGCCATATTCGTAGTTGCTCTGTGGATTCTTTCAATTTTCCTTATATTCTTTTTAGTGCTGGGTGTCCATAGTGTCGCTGCGTACTTGGCTTTATCAGTGTGTATTTACATAGTTGTATTTACCTACTTGTATCTTACAGGAAGGGGAGCTATGCTCATGGTGTCTCATCTTTGTATCTCGCAATGTTAATTTGCTCTTAAACTATTGTACACTTTTTGCACACACTATTGTTTTGTCCAGTTTGTTCCAGACATCCACCACTCTGTGTAGATTTTTTTTCTTTTTTCTTTTCTTTTTTAGGTTTCTTCTATAACTGTCCTTTTGGTGTTTCTTTTCATGTCCCCTTGTATTCCTCTTATCCCAATTTAGTAAGTCCTCTCTATCAAGAACTTCCACACCTTTCATGATTCTGTAGATGGTTAGCAGGTCACCTCTTTCTCTTCTTTGCTCCAGAGATGGTAAATTCAGTTTTGACAATCTCTCCTCATATGACAGGTTTGAAAGTGTTGGGGTCATCTTTGTAGTTGCTCTCTGGTTTCTTTCAATCTTCTTTATATTCTTTTTGGTACTGGGTGACCATAGTGTTACAGCATACTCCAGTCTAGGCCTTATCATTATGTTATTTATTTATCTATTTTTTACCATTTCTTTGTCCAAATAGGTAAAAGCTACCTTTATTGATCTTAGCAAGTTGTAGAATTCTCCAACAATTTTGTTGATCTGTTTATCAGGGGACATGTCATTTGTAATTACTCCCAGTCTTTTTCAGATCCCACTTTCTTAACTTCCTTTGTTCCGATTTTATATTGTCCTGATATTCTCTTTTTACTTTATACGAATTCCATTATGCTACATTTCTTGATGTTGAAGTCTACTTCCCACTTCTGACTTCATTTCCAAACTTTGTTCTGCAGTGATTCACAATCCATTTCAGTATTCACTTTCCTCACCAATTTAGCATTGTCTGCAAAGAAGCTCATGTAACATTCCACATCTTCATACATGTCATTCACATAAATGGCAAACATTATTGGAGCCGATACTGATCCCTGTGGAACTCCACTAATCACCCCCTTCCAAGCTAAACTCTTTTCTCTGAGCACTACTGCTATTTTCCTTCCGTGCAAAAAATCCTCCATCCAGTTTTGTAGTTCACCTCATATCCCTCCTATGTTTTCAATTTTTTATTTTATTTTATTTTTTTATAATAGAAGAAAGCTAAAGATAAATGTGGGTAAAAGTAAGGTGATGAGATGTACAAGGGGTGAAAGTGGCAGTAGACTGGAAGTGAACATTAAGGGAGAGCGACTGGAGGAAGTGGATAGTTTTACATACTTGGGTGCAAATGTAGCAGGAAAAGGTGGAGTGAAGGTGGAGGTAGAATGTAGATTGAGAGAAGCGAGTAAATGCCTTGGTGGATTAAAGAGTGTAATGAGGAATAGACATTTAGGAATGGATGCGAAGAGGAGACTGTATGAAGGAGTGATTGTGCCAACAGCACTGTATGGGGCAGAAACTTGGAACATAAGAGAAGAAGAGAGAAGGAGTTTGAATGTGTTTGAGATGAGGTGTCTGAGAAGTATGGTGGGGGTTACTAGGCTAGATAAGAGTGAAAAATGAGGAGGTGAGGAGGAGAACAGTGGTGGAAAAGGAGCTGGGAGATAGGGTTGATGAAAGAATATTAGGATGGTTTGGACACATGGAAAGAATGAGTGAAGAAATACTAGTAAAAGAGGTATGGAAGGCAGATGTGGAGGGAGTGAACATGAGGGGACGTCTTAGGATGAGGTGGATGGATGGGGTGAAGGGGGCTTTGGGGAAGAGGGGAATGTCTGTTGAGGAAGGAAGGGAGAGGACGGAAGACAGAGGTGAGTGGAGAATGGTTGTATATGGATAATGTTGTGATTGCATGAGGAGGAATGGGCGGGGGGGGGGGTGAGGTAGTACAGTCAAACCTCGGTTTTCGAACATAATCCGTTCGAGAAGGCTGTTCGAAAAGCGATTTGTTCGAAAACCGAAACAATTTTTCCCATTATAATCAATGTAAATAATTTTAATCCGTTCCAAGTCTAAAAAACAACTTTTTCTATTTTTTTTTTTACTATTTTACACCATAAACTGCACTGTATACTGTTTACCATAAATAAGTGTATCCCACTTCTTTTCTTAAACTTTTCAAACCACCCTCTGCTTGCTTTAAAATCAAACCCTTCCGGAATAATGCTAGGATATTTTTTTTATCAAATCTTCATACAATTGTCTTGCTTTGGCACAAATTGCTTCTTCACTAAGAGTATCACCTGCTAACTGTTTCTCACTTACGAAAATCAGCAAAAGTTTCTCCACTTCCTCCAATACCTGTGGCCTTTGCTAAAAACACTTGATCCTTTAGCCACATCACTTGCTTTAACCTGGTCTTTATTTTTTAGGATGGTGCTTATCGTCGATTTCGCCATCCCAAACTACTTAGCCAACGCAGACACACGAACGCCAGATTCATATTTCGCTATTAATTCTTTTTTAAATTCAATAGTTTTGCGCACTACTTTCCTCTTTTCTTCACCACTTGAACTTGCTTTCTTTGGACCCATGATTAGGGGCTAATACACAATGCAAAGATGAAAAAAGTCAGATTTACGTAAATAAGAACGAACACGTCTGCTCGAAATGAACTTTGATCGCAAATACGCTACGGAGGAAGCGTCCTTAGCATTCGAGTTCTCTCGGCTTCTTTCGGTTTGTTCGAGAGCCGAAATTTGGTCGAGTTCTGAGACGTAAAATTCTCGAACTTTTTGGTCGAAAACCGATTTGGTCGAGAACAGAAGCGTTCGATAACCGAGGTTTGACTGTATATGTGAGCAAATTTTGACGCAGCCCGAAGGGATTTCTCCCCGTCCTCTCCATATATGCAAAGGGGGATGGAGAGGGGGGGTCGCCGATTAAATGAAGCGGCCTTGCTGTGGATGTGCTGTGTCTTGCGACACTGCTTCTGACCCAGGGCGGTGGGCAAGGTGCAGGGATGACCCGTCATCCAGGAGGTGCTCAGATGAGAGGGAGGGTGGGAGGTGTGTGGTGTGTATTTAGGGATGAAATGGGTGGGAGTGATTTTATGCCTTTCCCTTTTTGGCTACCTCCCTTGAAAGGGGGAAAAAGCCTTGGTATATGTATGTATGTATGTATAATTTTTTATGTGGCACTTTGTCGAAGGCTTTTTGTAAGTCTAGGAAAGCACAATCAGCCCATCCATCCCTTTCTTGTATTATATTTATTAGTCTTGAGTAGAAACAGATTAAGTTAGTAGCACATGATCTTCCCTGTCTGAATCCAAACTGTCTTGGATTTATTGTATTGTTTTCTTCCAGGTGTTTTATCCATCTATTCTTAATAACTTTTTCACAAATTTTGGCTACAGTGCTTATAAGGGAAACTGGTCTGTAATTTTTTTTATCTTTTTTGTTTCCTTCCAGTCATTTGGTAATTTTCCTTCTTTGAGTGAGCAGCTTATTATGTTATATATTTTGTCTATTAATTCTCCTTTATATATTGGTACAATATTGGCATTTTTCCAGTCATTTGGTATTTTTCCTTCTTTGAGTGAGCAGCTTATGTTATATATTTTGTTTATTCTTTGTTCCCTTCATCCCAATGCTGTATTTTTTCTTTAGTGAAAATGGACTTGAAGTGATTGTTCATGACTTTAGCCATTTTTAAATCTTCCGTGTACTCTGCATTTCCATGATATAGTTTCACCATTTCCTGTTTATCTTTAAGTTTACCATTCACATATCTATAGACTAGCTTAGGTTGATCTTTACATTTTTCTATGATATCTATTTTGTAGTTTCTTTTTTCCTTTCTGAACACTTTTACATATTCATTTCTTTGATGTATATTTGCCACTTTCAGTTCTTTTTTTTCATCTTTTTTCCATCTTTTCCAAGCTCTATCTTACTGCATCTTCTGTTGAACCAGCACTTATCATACACCTTTTCCTGTTTCTGCCTTAGTATGTATTTAGCCATACCTTCATTATAAATTTTCAACTAACCATCCATTTCCCTTCCACTTTTGTCATTTCATTGTAGAGTTTTCCCAATTTGCATTTTGAAAGAATTTCTTAAGTTTCCCAAAGTCTGTTTTCCTTTTCTGTATTTCTCATTTCTCTTTATATATAATTCTTCCTTTAGTTAAAATTCTATTAATATGTGATCACTCTTCCCAAATGGTTTCTTGTATTCAATTTTATCCACAAATTCAAGTTCTTTTGTAAATATTAATCTAGACTTGATGGTTCTTCATTACTTCTATATCTGGTATTTTCTTTTACCCATGGTGTCACTGTATGTTCTATAGTCATGTCAAGTAATACATGTATTTACCTAGTTGTATTTTATGGGAAGAGAGCTATGCTTGTAGTTACCCACTTTTGTATCTTTCAGCATCCAGTCTGATCTTAAATGCTTGTATAGTTTTTGCACTCACTGTTTCTTCACTCAGTTTGTTCCAGATATCTATCACTCTGTGTGGGAAGCTATTATTTTTCAGATCTCTTCTGTAACTATCCTTTTTAATTTATTTTTCATGTCCTCTGGTTTTTCTTCTATCCCACTTTAATAAGTCATCTCTATCAAGGACTTCCATCCCTTTCATAATTCTGAATATGGTTAGCAGGTCTCCTCTTTCTCTTCTTTGTTCCAGGGTTGGTAGTTCGAGTTTGTCCAATCTATGTATGTCAAATTGGAGAGTGCTGGTGCTATCTTTGTTGTTGCTCTTTGTATTCTTTCTAATTTCTTTATGTTCTTTTTAGTACTAGGTGTCCATAGTGTCGCAGCATAAACCAATTTTGGTCTTATCAATGTAACTAATATTTTCTTGACCATTTCTTCATCCATGTAGTCAAAAGCTACTTTCATTGATCTTAATAAATTGAAAGTTTCTCAGACTAATTTGTTGATATGTTTGTCTGGTGTCATGTCATTTGTGAAAGTTACTCCTAGATCCCTTTCCGAGTTGACTTTGTTTATTTCCTTTGTTCCAATTTTGCATTGTCCCGATATTCTATTTTTGTTTTTTCCAAATTCCGTTATACTACATTTCTTGATGTTGAAATTCACTTCACTCTTCTGTTTGAGTATTCTACTAAAACATCCACAATAACCAACTCTCAGTATTACACAATACAACTATATATACATACATACATATACCAAAAGGCTTTTTGCTCCCTTTAAAAGGAGGTAGACAGCCAAGGCACACCTATCCTTCACATATCTAAATCCATTTGTTTTCCTTTATATAAAAAGCATATACACACTTTGGTCATGAAACAAGCACTCTACAATATACTGCCAAATAATAATAATTACTGCCTCAAGCTCCATTAAATAGAAAACCCATACAGCCAACTACAGTCCCTGGATCCTCCCACAGATGTGTCTGGTAAGAAACTCTGGACTGTTGTCTGTGTGGTATTTGTGTGAGACCGTTTCTATTTCATCACCTGAAAGGATTAAAAGGTGAACAATCACCAGTTGTCAGCTCTACATGTGTGAAAAGGCATAATAAATATAGTTGAAGTTGATAGAGAGAGAGAGATATCTTGGGCCCAGTCCAGGGATTGAGTGTCAAGTCCTTCAGGGTTACACCTGATGGAGGTAAAGGGATTGACAGGTTTTGAAAATGGACAGCTCTGCTGTCCATCTTGCAGCTCCACCACATGTAGGTACCCATCACTGGTCCCATATCAACAAACTCCCCCAGAAATCAATCCAGCAGAAAAATCTTTCCCACATAATGCAAGAATTATGTAGATTGGCATGACTACATTCAAACCACCAAGCATTAGATGAGTACCAACACAGAATCAGCCTAGTAACGGACACCAATTCCTCCAGATGCAACCATCACACAGATGACAGAGCACTGTCCTACTCTGGTTCTATTCACTGGATTGAGTTTAAACTGAACAGGTGACTGCATCCAGTTCCCTGGGGGATTTGTGTTTCTGCATGAGATAACTGTGGCAACAGACTGGGTGATTAAATGAAGAACAACTATCACACAATAGATCTCCCTGGGAAAAAAATGCTAGACTGAAGTCTGTGTCACATTACTGCGGGCCATCTTTTATGTCACCAACTTATAGTAGTAGGGGGTGGGGAACATTCACTAATTGTTAGCTCTCCTTTTGTGAAAGGGTGAATAAAACAGGGTTGAAGTTGACAAGAGTGGTCTTACAACCAGTCCAGACTGTTAGTCCTTGAGACTGCATCCACAGATGGAGGTGAGTTTGGTGATAGGTTTTGAAAATAGGAGGCAGGGATACAACTCTCATCAACATCCATCTTACTACTATTGTATTCTAAAACCTTACCTTATAAAAGGAAAAGGCTTTTTGGTATGTAATAAAAGAAAGGAAGAGAAAGAAAAAACATCTAATGTATGTGTTATCAGGAATGCCATCTTGTCAATTAACCTGCTCCTATTTACTGGGCACAATAACTTTGTACAACATATATATGTCAAGCAATAAAAAATTACAGAAAATACCTACACAGTTGCCAAGAACCACCACAAGAGCCTGCAGAGGCAAAAACATAAATACAGCTTTCCTATCACCAACCAAAGTATTTTAACAATTGTCCTATGTATGTATATATATATATATATATATATATATATATATATATATTATATATATATATATATATATATATATATATATATACACAACATATAGTTCTTTCAATTAATAACCATAAAAAAATCATAGGAAAAAAAAAAAAATCTTATCCTTACACCAAAATAAGATGGTAACTCCAGATGTAGGATGTCTACAACTTTCCCAATTTTAATTGTATAACAATGTTCATATATAAAGAAAAGAGATGACCATAAGCCCTAAGCTAAATCAATTATAAATCACTACCTAATTTTACATACATAAAGGTGAGCAAATATATTGAGCCCATGACTTAAATTCATCAACCACACTTATTGATTCACTGTCATTTGAATAAGTTCTATTGTGTTACATACATTACTTTTCAGAAAATCCAATCTTACCTGGAACAAGCCCTAGGAATCCATCTTTAGCTTGTACATAAAGATTTGGATGTTCACAGCAAAGTCTTCCATCCTCTTTAAATCTCCATGTTTGTGTTAATTTTCTCCTTTCATCTGGCTTACGAAGCATCAATGGCTGATACTCTGTTGGCTGAGGTGCTGGGCCGGCAATATCAAGAACCTAACATGAAAAGAATGAAAGGGTCTTATGAATGGTAGCTAGTCTAACACCAAGTATTCCCCCCAAACCTGAATAAAATCTGTTGGTATTAGCCACAATGAATATCTAAATGGAAGGCAACATCCATGGATAGGTGTAATTACTGTCAGAATGTGTCAATTTTATTTAACCAAGTAAGAAAATCTTATGAAATGGGTGGTAGTGGATTTATGCCTTTCACTTTGGCTACCTTCCTTGTAAGGAGGAAAAAGCCCTTGGTATATGTATCTATGTAAGAAAATATTCAATCTTACCAGAATGTTTGCATTATTCTGCTTCTTCTTAGTAGGGTCTTGTGGCGGAGAAGATCCTTCATGCTGTAGCATCCCTGTGGAAGTCATTCGCCACAACTGTGAACGTCTTCCAAGCTCCTTCCTAGCCAACCTAACCCTTGTCCCTTCAGGTACATCTAAGACAAGCTGTTGGCATTCAATGGCTGTGGGGTCAAAGGTCACATCTTCCTCGGTGTCCTCAACACAAACCCTGAAGGTAATTTTTATCCATATATTGGATAAGTTTAATTTTATATACAAATTCATCAAAATTCTTTCAAAAACTTTCTCCTTCAAAGTTCCTACTCTAATAATAGTAAAACAGTTATAGAAAGTTAAATGAATAAATCAAAACAGCATTCTTCCTCAAAATCCCTGCATCATAAACTATGGTTAAAACTACATGGCAGTGTGTGGTGCTCTATAAGCTATTTTGGGAGTTAATTATCTAAGAAGCAAAAGGTTAAAAATACACTGAAACCCAGCAGATCTGGAGCTCAATAATCAGGACTTTTAATTACTTGAACAAATCCTGTGACTTGGCCACCACCCTTACAGGGAGGTCCTGATATCATATATAGAAGTGGGCAGGTGCTTTGACTTGACAACCCCATTTATCAGGGGGAAATGTTCTTTAGTATATATTAGAATTGTCATAACTGCTGCTATATCTCCACTCACCTAGAAAAAGCAGTCACAGTAACCTGTACAATTCTGTTCTTGCAGCCTCTTTGGCCTATCACAGTGCTGATTTACAAGGTTTCACTGTAGCTACTTACTTTATAATCAATATTTGCCTACAATATCAAGCAACTTAAGAAAACACAGCACTCATGGAAAACAATAAAATGAAAATTATGTATTCTTTCTTCTTTGACATGCATACTCAAAGGCTTGTATGAAAACAAGAAATTTTATTTCCTTCTTGATATGAACACAATGGCACATATAACAGATTTTTAAGTTGAATGAATACAAATTCTCCTCTATAGGATTTTAATTTTGCTACCAAATGCCACAGTAAATTGCAGCAGGATTTTGGAATTCCAATTTAACTGCAGTAACTATGTCTTCCAGTCAACTTGAGTTTCTTAAAACATAAATATGTTGGTAGTGGGCCAGGGAAACAGTGTAGCATGCATGGTAGCAGCGGCAGCAGCAGCAGCAGCAGCTATAAGTGGAGCTGTGCAAATGCTGAAGCTGTACTTACATGGTGAGGGGTAACCTTCTTTGCAGGAGAGAAACCAAAAGTAAAAGAGAATATTGCAGCGGTCACAAATTTGGTAGCTCTCAATGACATTTACTTTTCCATTGATGGCTTATTTCACAATAGCAGGAAAATAAACATGTTATCAAATTCAAGCAATAAGAGAAGAAAACTGGATAATGTGCAAAGGGTGATTATTAAGAGAAATATGTAGAGTAAGTTCACATATATTACTTATTTTCATATAGCTTGATGTCATGGTAGACGACTGCAAGTTTACGGTTTATGCTTAAAGCACATCTGTTTGCTAACAGTGAACTCCACAGAGAAGAACTGGAGGAGCAAATTATATATACACACACACATCCTTATAAGGATATATACATATATCTGCATATATGTATGTTCATACCTATCATCAAACTGGATGCAAGGATGCATCATTTCAATGCCCTTCTTCCTCACACTGGATGCACACTTGCATCATGGTCACATCATCCTTTTCTCTGACTGAATGTAAGTCTGGTAATGTCATATGTTCATACCTGCAACTGCTTCTGTGAGTAAGAACTAAAGAACACCTCATCATACAATGACCTAGTCTTGCTTCACCCGGACAACACAATATCTCTTCCTAGAATGACTTGTGGGCTAATCTGGTGGCCCTTTCTATATGGGAGCTATGGGTCTCCTGCAGAGCAAGCAGGCAGCTGGTGCAATTTATTGATTGATTATTCATATCTGGAGGGTTCATGATGATGATATGGTTTAATATCATAAACTCCCCTCTATTGGGAGGTTAGGACAGTGCCCCTTACAGAGGACTTTCTAGCATGGGATTTAATGAACCATGCTTTTGGTTCAACTTTGCCAATAACAGGGCTCAAACTGCCATCCCCTTGACCTTTGCCACAAGTAACTACACCCTAATCCGCTCAGCCAGTAAGCTTCCTAAAAGAGTTTGTCATACTAAGGGAATTCCTGAGATATAGCCTAAAAAGTGTATGTAGTGACTTTCTTTGATAATGACTCCAATTCAATGAATGGACAGTTAAAAATCTGTACATACTGATGCTAAGTTTGTCAATCTATCTATATACCAAAAAGGTTTCATCCCTGTTATAAAGAAGGTACAGCTAAGCTTATATTTTTGCGATCAACTTGTTTGCATTTATGTTAATCTTGTATTTTAGCTGCTACTTTGCACCTGTGGTGGGGGAAAAGAATACTGTCACCAAGTATTTCCACTTGGATCGTAAGAGGCGAGAAGAAAGGGACGGGGAGTGGGACTAGGCATCCTTCTCCTTGTAGCCCCACAGGGGACATTCCTAAACGAAAAAGTAAAGGCATAAGAGGGTCTGGGAGTTTTCTGACCAGCACCCTAAGGTTTGGGTCTTTTAATGTGCGTGGATGTGGTACAGATGAGAGTAAAAGGGAAGAGATAGGTAGTATGTTTGTGAGAAGAAAGATGGATGTGTTGGCTTTGAGTGAAATTAAGTTGAAAGGGAAGGGTGAGTGTAAGTTTGGGAGTGTAAGTGGGAGGTTATCAGGAGTGAAGAGAGGGCGAGGGAGGGAAGGGGTGGCTATTCTAGTAAGTGAAGAGATAGGTAAACATGTAGTGGAGTGGAAGGAGGTTTCC
The DNA here is from genome assembly GCF_046742065.1 of Oratosquilla oratoria. Lineage (NCBI taxonomy): Eukaryota > Metazoa > Arthropoda > Malacostraca > Stomatopoda > Squillidae > Oratosquilla > Oratosquilla oratoria. The sequence goes on along the minus strand of NC_134801.1, from coordinate 31,743,850 downwards.
TCAAGGATAATGTGGATGAAGGTGAAACTGGGAAAGGAGATGTGGGTCTTTGTAAGTGCATATGGGCCTGGCTGTGAGAAGAGTATAGAAGAAAGGGAGGCCTTTTGGATAGATTTAAATGAGTGCATAGAGGATTTAGGGAGAAATGTCAATGTAATAGTACTGGGAGACCTTAATGCTAGGGTAGGAAATGGTCCAATTGATGGAGTGGTTGGGAAATGTAGAGTTCCAGGAAAGAATTGTAGTGGAGAGTTGATGGTGGAAATGTGTCTAGAGAGTTGATGATAACAAATACAGTGTTTCAGAAGAAAGTCAAGCATAAGTACACATGGGAGAGGGTGGTGGATGGAAGGGTGGTAGATAGAGTGTTGATGGATTATGTAGTGGTAAATAGGACTATGATAAGAAGAGTTAAGGATGTACATGTGCTAAGGGGAGAGGGTGGGGGAATATCAGATCATTTTTTGGTGGAAGGCAAGTTGAGAGTGGAGGATAGATGGAGAAAGAGGAAAAGGACAAAAGGTAGGGAGGTGCTTAGAGTGAACTCTTTAAATGAAAAAGAAAAGGTGAAGGAGTACAAGAAGAAGCTGAAGGAGGAGTGGGAGGGAGTGAAGGATAGAGTAGAGCTAGGTGTGGAGGAGGAATGGGGATGGTTCAAGGAGGGAGTCACAAAGTGTGCAAGGATGGTGTGTGGAACAAGAAGGACAGGAGGGAATAGAAGGAAGGGTAGTGAATGGTGGGATGAGGAAACAAAGAAGGTTGTAGAAGAGAAGAAGCGAGCTTTCACAGATTGGTTACAAAATAGGACATGGGAGTCAAATGAGAGGTACAAAGAAAAGAAAAGAGAAGTAAAGCAAAAGGTAAAGGAGGCAAAGAGGAGAGCAGATGTGAAGTGGGGTAAGAATATGAAAGAAAATTATGAAAGTAATAAAAAGATGTTCTGGAAAGAAATTAGGAGAGGAAGAGGAGGCAAATCAAGTAGAGAAGTAAAGGTAAAAGGTGCAGATGGAGAGATGATAATGGAAGAGAAGGCAGTAAGGGGAAGATGGGCAGAATATTTTAGTGAGTTGCTAAATGTGAAGGAGGATAGGGAGGGAAAGATAGTTGCAGTGGGAAATGCTAAGAAAATGAGAGTGATGAGTGAGGAAAATGGAGGAAAAATAATGAAGGATGAAGTGAAGGCAGTTGTTAAGATGATGAAAGCAGGTAAGGCACCTGGTCTGGATGGATGCCATGCAGAATGTCTAAAAAAAGGAGGTACAGTGATGGTGGACTGGCTGGTGAGGTTATTCAATGTTTGCTGGAGAGAGGGTAGAGTGCCAGAAGACTGGAGGAGTGCCTGTATAGTTCCACTTTACAAGAGAAAAGGGGACAAGTGTGAATGTAGTAGTTTCAGAGGGATTAGCTTGTTAAGTGTAGTTGGGAAGGCTTATGGGAGGATCTTGATTGAGAGGATTAGGAGAGGAACAGAGGGAGTAATTGGTGAGGAACAGTGTGGATTTAGGACGGGTAGAGGTTGTGTAGATCAGATCTTTGTGGTAAGACAAATATGTGAGAAAGCTATAGGAAAGGGGAAGGATGTGTTTTGGGCTTTTATGGATCTGGAAAAGGCTTACGATAGGGTAGACAGAAAGGCACTGTGGGAGGTTATGCAGATATATGGGATAGGAGGAAAGCTTCTCGGAGCTGTCAAGAGTTTTTATGAGAGTAGTAGAGCTTGTGAGTAGTAGAGCATGTGTTAGGATTGGAAATGGAGAGAGTGAGTGGTTTGAAGTAAAGGTGGGACTTCGTCAAGGATGCGTTATGTCGCCCTGGCTGTTCAACTTATACATGGATGGGGTGGTGCGAGAGGTGAATGCTAGGGTAGTGAGTCAGGGATTGGAGATGGTTAAAGAAAATGGAGAAAAGTGGGAGGTGAGCCAGCTGTTGTTTGCGGACGACACTGCGCTTGTGGCAGGGTCAGAGGAGGGATTGAGGAAGCTGGTGGCAGAGTTTGGGAGAGTATGTGATAGAAGAAAGCTAAAGATAAATGTGGGTAAAAGTAAGGTGATGAGATGTACAAGGGGTGAAAGTGGCAGTAGACTGGAAGTGAACATTAAGGGAGAGCGACTGGAGGAAGTGGATAGTTTTAGATACTTGGGTGCAAGTGTAGCAGGAAAAGGTGGAGTGAAGGTGGAGGTAGAATGTAGATTGAGAGAAGCGAGTAAATGCCTTGGTGGTTTAAAGAGTGTAATGAGAAATAGACATTTGGGAATGGATGCGAAGAGGAGACTGTATGAAGGAGTGATTGTGCCAACAGCACTGTATGGGGCAGAAACGTGGAACATAAGAGAAGAAGAGAGAAGGAGTTTGAATGTGTTTGAGATGAGGTGTCTGAGAAGTATGGTGGGGGTTACTAGGCTAGATAGAGTGAGAAATGAGGAGGTGAGGAGGAGAACAGGGGTGAAAAAGGATTTGGGAGAGAGGGTTGATGAAAGAATATTAGGATGGTTTGGACACATGGAAAGAATGAGTGAAGAAAGACTAGTAAAAGATGTATGGAAGGCAGATGTGGAGGGAGTGAACATGAGGGGACGTCCTAGGATGAGGTGGATGGATGGGGTGAAGGGGGCTTTGGGGAAGAGGGGAATGTCTGTTGAGGAAGGAAGGGAGAGGACGGAAGACAGAGGTGAGTGGAGAATGGTTGTATATGGATGATGTTGTGACTGCATGGGGAGAAATGGGCGGGGGGGGGTGGGGGGTGGGGTAGTGTGTGTGAGTGAGTTTTGACGCAGCCCGAAGGGATTTCTCCCCGTCCTCTCCATATATGCAAGGGGGGACGGAGAGGGGGGGTCGCCGATTAAGTGGGGCGGCCTTGCTGTGGATGTGCTGTGTCCTGCGGCACTGCTTCTGGCCCGGGGCGGTGGGCAGGGTGCTGGGATGGCCCGTCGTCCGGGAGGTGCTCGGATGAGAGGAGGGGTGGGAGGGGTGTGGAGTGTATTTGGGGATGAAATGGGTGGGAGTGTTTTTATGCCTTTCCCTTTTTGGCTACCTCCCTTGGAAGGGGGAAAAAGCCTTGGTATATGTATGTATGTAGTAGAGCTTTTGTCAGGATTAGAAATGGAGAGTGTGAGTGGTTTGAGGTAAAGGTGGGACTTCGTCAAGGATGCGTTATGTCACCCTGGCTGTTCAACTTATACATGGATGGGGTGGTGCAAGAGGTAAATGCAAGGGTAGTGGGTCAGGGATTGGAGATGGTTAAAGAAAATGGAGAAAAGTGGGAGGTAAGCCAGCTGTTGTTTGCTGACGACACTGCGCTTGTGGCAGGATTGGAGGAGGGATTGAGGAAGTTGGTGACAGAGTTTGGGAGAGTATGTGATAGAAGAAAGCTAAAGATAAATGTGGGTAAAAGTAAGGTGATGAGATGTACAAGGGGTGAAAGTGGCAGTAGACTGGAAGTGAGGATTAAGGGAGAGCGACTGAAGGAAGTGGATAGTTTTAGATACTTGGGTGCAAATGTGGCCGGAAAAGGTGGAGTGAAGGTGGAGGTAGAATGTAGATTGTGAGAAGCGAGTAAATGCCTTGGTGGATTGAAGAGTGTAATGAGGAATAGACATTTGGGGATGGATGCTAAGAGGAGACTGTATGAAGGAGTGATTGTGCCAACAGCACTGTATGGGGCAGAAACATGGAACATAAGAGAGGAAGAGAGAAGGAGTTTGAATGTGTTTGAGATAAGGTGTCTGAGAAGTATGATGGGGTTTACTAGGCTAGATAGAGTGAGAAATGAGGAGGTGAGGAGAAGAACGGGGGTGGAAACGGAGTTGGGAGATAGGGTTGATGAAAGAGTATTAGGATGGTTTGGACACATGGAAAGAATGAGTGAAGAAAGACTAGTAAAAGATGTATGGAAGGCAGATGTGGAGGGAGTGAACATGAGGGGACGTCCTAGGATGAGGTGGATGGATGGGGTGAAGGGGGCTTTGGGGAAGAGGGGAATGTCTGTTGAGAAAGGACGGGAGAGGACAGAAGACTTGGGGTGAATGGAGAATGGTTGTATATGGATGATGTTGTGATGCATGAGGTGGAATGGGCCGGGGAATGGGGGTGAGGTAGTATGTGTGAGCAAAATTTGATGCAGCCCGAAGGGATTTCTCCCCGTCTTCTCCTTTTATGCATGGGGGGATGGAGAGGGGAGGTCGCCAATTTAATGAAGTGGCCTTGCTGTGGATGTGCTGTGTCTTGCGACACTCTGACCCAGGGCAGTGAACAAGGTGCAGGGATGACCCGTCATCCAGGAGGTGCTAAGATAAGAGGGAGAGTGGAGGGGTGTGGAGTGTATTCAGGGATGGAATGAGTGGGAATGATTTTATGCCTTTTCCTTTTTGGCTACCTCCCTTGTAAGGGGGAAAAAGCCTTGGTATATGTATGTATGTACTTTGCACCTGTTGACACTATGATAAAATTACAGACTATGGTTATTAACTTACAGCTTTGAGTAAATGCATTATACAGGAACTTACAGTCGTCTACTATGCTCAAAAATATGCAGCAGGAATATAAAGTAACTCCACCTACTTTTTGAAAGTTCCAGTGAATGCAATGTATATGAAATTCTCATAAGTGAGCTGTGCGCCTTCTCCAAGCAGATTTAGGTTGTAAGTTGCAGATGTTCCACCTGGAGCCACACATGTTAGGTGGGGAGGTGCTATTACTTCATCCCAAGCATATGAGACACATGATCGTGGTTTGACCATACTACGCAGACGTTCCTCTTGTGTGCCAGTCTGAAGAAAGAAAACAATATTTCAGAATAAGAATACAAATTATTAGAAAAATATACTATTATTTCTAAAATCATTTAAGACAAAGTGGGTACTACAGCTCTTTTATTAAAAATTTATTGACCAGTAAATGTGTATATATCTAAGTGAAACTCACAATACTTTCACTAACCTGGTAATAAATAATTGGAACTTCTGAAAAGTTGTCAATACGAAAAGGTGGAGGTAAAGTATCAGCATCAGTGAAAACAATGAAGTACGTTGCATCACTCATGATGATTTCGACACGTATGAAATGGCACAAACAGTTGTTATCTCTGTTTAAGAAAAAAATATTCAATAAGTACAAGTATTACCATCAACATTTTCTACAATACACACACACACACACACACACATATATATATATATATATATATATATATATATATATATATATATAGATATATATATATACACACACACAAAGTTATTAAAAATAAATTGATTAAACACTTGGAAGAGAACAAAATACTAAAAACTGAACAATTTGGTTTTAGAAGTGGAAAATCACGTAGCACAATCTTAATATTCTTTCACTCAAGATTAGTAGAAATAATACAAGAGACGGATGGGCATATTGTGCTTTCTTGGACTTACAAAAGGCTTTTGACAAAGAACCACATAAAAATCTACTAAGTAAAATTGAAATAACAGGTGGAATACAAGGAAAGTTATTGGAATGAATGAAAGACTTCTTTAACGGGAGAAAAATGAGGGTGGTACTTAGAGACAAGAACTGAAATTGGGAAGATATGATAAGCTGAGTCCCCAAGGCTCTGTATTGGCTCCAATAATGTTTGCTATTTATATAAATGATATGGATGCTGGTGTGGAATGTTATATGAACTTCTTTGCAAACAATGCGAAACTATTAAAGGGAGTAAGTACAGAGGAAGACTGCAAATCTTTTCAAGAAGACCTGGACAAAGTCTGTAAATGGAGTCAGACGAGTGAAGTAAACTTCAACATCAAGAAATGTAGTATAATGGAATTTGGAAAAAGCAAAAATAGAATATCATGTCAACATAAAATTGTTACAAAAGAAGTAAAAAAGTAAACTTGGAAAGGGACCTAGGAGTAACTATCTCAAATGAATGCTTTCAACTTATTACGATCGATGAAAGTAGCCTGTGACTACATGGATAAACAAATGGTAAAGAAAATACTAGTTACACTCATAAGACCAAAATTGGAATATGCAGCATCACTATGGACACCTACCGTATATACTCGTGTATAGGTCGTTCTTTTTTAAACTAAATATTTAGCCAAAATCAGGGGTACAACCTATCCACTCGACATTAATGAGGGACAACACTACGCTATCACTGAAGTCGCAACAATTGGTGATTTCAATGTGACAATGACATGAAATTTCAGTGGTGTTTGCACAATATGCATCGGAAAGCTTTTCAAGCCTTTTGTATGCATAAAATATATATATATATCAAAGGTTCCTACTGACTCGCTGCTTTAAACTGAACTATTGCTGTTAGAAAATCATATATCAATTACAATAAAATCGTAAGATTTTCTCTTTTCCAACTTTCATACATTTTATAGTATTTATAAGCATTGCAACCTTGACCCTTTTTTTACCATATGTTACTGGACATCACCTGTTTCACTCGTGGCTGTGTTTCTATATGTGCGCAAATTATATTTTCATAGCGTAATGTAACATCTCGTAACGTAACTTAAATAAACTTATGATTTTTGTAATAAAAAATTATTATTTTCATAAACTTCCACTAGGTCTACTGTACTATTAGATCTACAGTAGATCACACGGAGTTTTAGGCCTAATAACTGCAAACCCTAATCATGAGTACCGGCAAGAGAAAGAGGTATGAAGTAGGTTTTAAGCTGAAAGTGGTGGATTACGCAGAACATGGAAACAGATCTGCAGAAAGGGAGTTTAGGGTTTCAGAAACAGTAGTGAGGGGATGGAGAAAGGAGAATGATCAGCTTAAAGAAATTTTCTTCTATATTGTTGTAGTGTCCACTTGACAGTTAAACTCTATTTTTTTTGTCAAGTTGACTACAATGTTTTTTACATAAGTGCATTTGTTTATGATTATAGTTTTAGAAATGAAACTGTTGTTTATGTAAGTTTGCATTATGCACACGCGTGACAGTCAGACAATCTACATGTGTTCTGATATTAAAATCTTATGAGTAAAGTTTCAAAATAAAGGTAAATATCTGATAATTTTTATGTTTGAATGGGTCTTGTAAATCACCAGATTATAGTGCAACCTATCTGCGGGTCAACCGCAAATAACCACTTTGACAACCACAAACTAGCAGTGTGACCTAAAAGCGAATATATATGGTAGTTAAAAAAAACATAAAGAAACTAGAAAGAATTCAAAGAGCAATGACAAGGATGGCACCAACACTTTGCAATTTGACATATGAACAAAGATTGGATAAACTAATTCTACCAACCCTGGAACAAAGAAGAGAAAGAGGTGATTTGTTAATCATTTACAGAATTATGAAAGGGATGGAAATTCTTGATAGGGATGACCTACTAAATTGGGACAAAAGAAATACAAGAGGACACAGGAAGAAACTTAAGAAGAACAGCTACAGAAGAGATCTGAAAAAGAATAGTTTTCCACACAAACTGAATGAGGAAACAGTGAGTGCTAAAACTATACATGACTTTAAGAAAAAATTGTATGTGGAAAGATACAATAGCGGGTCACTATGAGCATAGCTCTTTTCCTGCAAAATACAACTAGGTAGAATACACGCACACACAATCGTCAAATTGACGGCGAAGATTGGAACTCTGGAAAAAAAAAAACGCAATTTCAGTGGATTTCAACTACAAGGAAGTACCTTTTTGTATTAGTAGGGAAGGGGAAAGCTTGTGGTGTAGTAGGTGATGAAAGGGGAGAAGGGGAGGGATTACTGAGGGAAATGGAAGGAAATGAGGAGGGAGACAAACGGGCTCCCCCTGACAGCAGAAAAAATATAAACAAGAGGTCTGCTGACAACACAGGGGAAATCGAAAATATCAGTAAAAGCATTAAGGTTAGAATTATAGATAAGAACAACACAATGGAAAGTGAAAATAATCATTTCCATGGATTTAATGAGGGGGGGGATGCCAAACTCCCCTGATTAGCAAGTCTAGAAGAAAAACTAGAGAAAATGACCGAACATTGGGAGAGTACGTTCGGTCAACTTGCAAGGATAGCATAGAGAGTTGATAAATTGGAAGAGTTAAAGAAGGAGAACCAAATCCAAACTAAAGAAATAGAATTAAAAAGACAGTTAAAAGAAGTAAAAGATGAGAATGAAGAATTAAAGAGGAATAATAAAGAGAATAAAGAGTCCATAGGAAAAGATGTACATGGTTGGAAAAAAGTCAAAGAAAATAAAAAAAATTGTATTTAAGGATGTAGTGGCACAACAGATGAAAGATCAAACTAAAGACACAATTATTAAAGTGATGAGGGAGGAAGAGAATATAGTGAGAGACTTAGCAGATAAAAAGAAATGTATAATTATATTGGGGATGGAAGAGAAGTATAATACAAATTGGACTACAAGAATAAAGGAAGAGGAGAAAGTAAGATACTGGAAGTAGTTCAAGAAGATGGAACAGAAACAGAAAGAAATAGAAGAACTATATAGACTAGGGAAATACAATACAGATAAGACCAGACCAATTAAGATCAAATTCAGATCACAAACAACAGCAGAGAATATCTTAGCAAAAACAGGGAAACTAGCAAATAGTGAACAATTTAAACAGATATGGATAAAAAGAGAAATGAATAAAGAGGAAAGAGAGGATGAGAAAGCAAAAAGACAAGAAGCTAATGAAAAAAACGAGAAAAGAACAGAGACAGAAAAAGAGAAATTCTTTTGGAGAGTAGTGAATATGAAAGTGAGAAAATGATACATAACAGAGAAAAATGGAAGGAGAACAGAAAACATGATGGAAGTAGCAGAAACTTGAAAATGTCTTACACAAATATAGATGGCTTAATAACAGGCTTGAACGAACTGAATGATTACCTGAAAGAGAAAGAACCGGACATAATGGGAACTGAGGAGACAAAATTGAAAGGTCCACTACTACTCAACAGTGTAGGACATGGTGCTTATAATTGTTGGATTAGAAACAGAGAGGTAAAACAAGGGGGTGGAGTCATGTTCCTGACTAAGAAGGGTATAAATGTGAGGAATGTCACATATGGAAAAAATAGAGTAGAGATGATTATGATGGAAGTGGAAGACAAAGATAGGAAGAGCAGAAAGTTTGTAATAAATTATGTGCCTCCTAAAACAGCCTTGTGGGAAGAGAGAGAACATAAAAGTATGTTAGAAGACACAAGGATAACATTAAATAAGATAATGGAAGATGGAGGAAGAATAGTTATAATGGGTGACTTTAATTGTAAAGAAGTCTGCTGGGAAGAGATGACAGTAAAGGGTGGAGACGACTCGTGGGAAAATGTACTACTTGATATGATTATTGACCATAAACTGATGCAATGGATTCAAGAGAACACTAGGTATAGAAATGAAGAAGAACCATCGAGACTGGACCTAATAATCACATCAGAACCTGAAATAGTGGAAAAGATTGAATATAAGACACCAATAAGTAAAAGTGACCACATATTGGTTGAAATGGAACTAAATGAAGAAAAATACATAAAAATAAATGAACAATATAGAAAAAGAAGATTGATGTATGAAAAAAAAAATAATAAAATAAAATAAGAGAATTCTTTCAAAAAGAAGACTGGGAAAGAATATACAAAGAGGAAACAACAGTGGAAGAGAAATGGAATATTTTGACAAAAATTTATAAAGGAGTGGAAAAATATGTCCCAAGACAAAAGCAAGAAAAAGAATATGTAAAGTGCTGGTACAACAAAAGTTGTAGGGAGTTAAAAGACAAAAGAGATAAAGCTTGGACAAAATTGAAAAAAGACAAAAGACCTGAAAAATGGAAAATATATACTAGTTATAGAAATGAATATGTACAAGTGTGCAGAGAAGAAAAAAGAAAATACGAAAAAGATGTCATAGAAAAATGTAAAGACCAACCAAAACTATTTTACAGATTTGTAAATAACAAAGTGAAAAACAAACAAGATTTAGAGAAACTACGACAAGGAGGAGTTGAATACAGAGGGAAAAAATGGCAGAAATTATGAACAAGCATTTTAAATCAGTGTTTACAAGGGAGAACATAAAACCTAGTGATATCGAATGGGAGGAGAAAGTCCCCCCTATGAAAGAAATAGAAGTAATAAGGAATGAAATAATGAAACACTTGAGTAATCTTGATGTCAGAAAATCGCATGGACCAGATGAAATAGCAAACTGGATTTTGAAAGAATGCAGGAATGAACTGGCACACAAAATACATAGCCTAATAAACAGTTCATTGAAAGAAGGAAAAGTTCCAAAAGATTGGAGAAGAGCAAATATAGTACCTATATATAAAGGGGGAAACAAAGAAGACCCTACAAACTATAGACCAGTCTAACAAGCATGATAGCAAAAATTTGTGAAAGATTGATCAAAAGTAGATGGGTAAGGCATTTAGAAAAAAACAATGTACTAAATCCAAGACAATTTGGATTCAGATAAGGATGATCATGCGTCACAAACTTAATATGTTTCTATTCAAGGCTAATAGATATAATACAAGAAAGAGATGGTTGGCTGATTGCGCATTTCTTGACCGAAAAAAAGCTTTTGACAAAGTGCCACATAAGAAGTTGCTTAAGAAATTAGAAACTGAAGGAGGAATACAGGGCAAACTGCTGAAATGGATGGAAGACTTTTTGCAAGAAAGAAAAATGAGAGTGGTGATAAGAGACAAACACTCTAACTGGGATGAAGTGATAAGTGGTGTTCCACAAGGAAAAGTTTTGGCCCCAATAATGTTTGCTATATATATTAATGATATGAAGGAATTGAAAGTTATATAAGCTTCTTTGCGGATGATGCAAAACTGTTGAAAAAAGTGAACACTGAAGAAGATTGTGAGTCACTACAGAGTGATCTCAATAAAGTATGGGAATGGAGCAGGAAGTGGGAGATGGAGTTCAATACTAAGAAGTGTAGTATAATGGAATTTGGAAGAAGCAAAAAAAGAATAGCAGGATCATATAAATTGGGAGAAGGAATAAAAAAAAGTAGAAAATGAGAAGGACCTGGGAGTCATTATTATGAATAATATGTCACCTGAGAAACATATAAACAAGATTTTTGGAGAAACTTATAATTTAATAAGAACAATCAAAGTGGCATTTACATACCTGGATAAAGAAATGGTGAAGAAAATACTAATCACTTTGATAAGACTAAGATTGGAATATGCAGCAATGATGTGGTCACCAAGTACAAAAAAATGTATAACAAGACTTGAAAGAATACAAAGAGCAATTACAAAATTGGCACCAACACTCTCAAAACTATCATATGAAGAGAGACTAGCAAAACTTGAATTACAGACATTAGAGCAAAGAAGAGAGAGAGGAGATTTGATAACTATTTATAGAATCATGAAAGGCATAGAGACTATTGATAGAGAGGATCTAATAAAATGGGATGATAGAAATACAAGAGGACATGGAAAGAAAATCAAGAAAGATAGTTATAGAAGAGATCTGAAAAAGAACAGCTTTCCCCACAGAGTAATAGACATTTGGAACAAGTTTGAAGAGAAAGTGGTGTGTGCAAAAACAATACATGAATTTAAAAATAGTTTAGATAAAATGTGATATGAAAACGGGACACCATGAGCATAGCTCCTCTTCCCATAAAATACAACTAAGTAAATACACACACACACATATATATATATATATATATTTATATACATATACAGTATATATACAATAACTTCTAAAAATATATTTAACATATGGTGTGGTGGATAGCATAATGAACACATGGCAACACTGCCTTTACCTCATGTATTCTAAGGAAGGATTATAACTGTTATGAGAGCTACGACTAATAAGCAAAACACTAGCACCTTATGGAAACATTTACTGAACAACATGTGCATCCATGAACTTCTATACACTCCAGTTGTAATAACTAATTTTCAGTGATCTTCTTGACTTACCTGATATTTAGATGGAAGGAGTCAATAATTTCTGTGGGGAATCCTCCAGACCAGTGGCAGCCTGGAATGTCTTTCAGAAGAATGCAAAGGAGCTGGTCCTTGTCCAGTCTTGGCCAGTGGAATGGCAGCCAACAGCCAGGAATTGCACGGAGCCATGTTGACTGTGCTCCTGGGTCAGTCTAAACGAATATGTTTCATTAATATTTTTTTAATCTACTGCATACTTCAGTCTATTCACTACAAAAAAAGATGAAGAAGAACAGAAAGAAGAAAATCTTTTTAGATGAAAATTGAGGATGTTACTATCACTATTACTATTATTATTATTATTATACCTAGGTCTCAATCAAACACTCACCAACCACCAATTGTGTGGACATTTGGGACCAGGACATAAACCCACTTTGGGAATTGGCCCAGAACATAAAACACCATCAATTCCTGAAGTTGGTTTATGTCCTGGGCCTAAGTGTCTGCACAATCGGTAGCTGGTGACTGTTGGATTATGAGATCTAGGTGTATCATTATCATTGCTGGATATCTCCCTTTTTTGGGAGAAACCCTTTGGTATATACATAGATTACTATTATAATTTCTGTTATTATCAAAGGGGGAAAGGATGACTTTTCATCTACAAAATGCTGAGATGGGAAGGCTGTAGAATGGCTTCAATGTATATGAAAAAGGTGTGCTTTCATTCAGTCACCCCCTTACATGGGGGAAAGGGCTTTTGGAAAATTTTGTATTACATAGGAATTGGCTGAGTCAAAGCACATACCCACATCATAATGAAATAAAACCTACTCAATCATACTTCTCATCTCAGCACCTTTTGGATGAAGGGTCATTCCTGTTCCTTGCCACAATGCTCAGGTCAAAAGCAATGCAGAAAGACATAGTGCTTTCACAGCAGGGCCTGGCAATTGGAACTAGTCTATCCCCACTGCTTCATTATATGGTGGCCCTCTTCCTGAACCACTCAAAACTTTATGAAGCAGATGAGATGAACATCCTTTTATCCATTCACAATCTCCTTTCACCAACTCCATTTTTATGCACTTGCTCCTTCTTGTTCCAAAGGCCCTAGTCACAACATCCATTCACCTTGTGATGCTCTATGTATAATTTCCTTATAATAATATTAATACCCAGTGGGTATATTGTCTTTAATATTGTCATTGTGTATTTTGTATCTGTGTACCAATACGTTTGGGGGAACCAAGTGTTTGGACCCCACATTTGGTGCCAAGACAATGCATGGTGTTAGTTGTAACTCAGCCTCTGAAGTGTACGCACATGTTTCTTTATAGTAGTGCTTTATCAAAGTGTGATTTAATACACTAATTTACATTGTTAATCTACTTTTATTTCGCCACCCTACTACAGCCTCAGTCTTCCTCTCAAGCTCACTCCATCCACATCTACTTTTCACATTCTATTTGCTAGTCTTTCCTAACTCAAGCTTTCCATTTGCCTAAAATACTTCAGTGCTCTTTGACCTGCTCTATCCAACAGCTCTTTCCACCCCTATTCTCTGCCTAACATCCACATTTCTCTCTATTCTTGTAACACCCTTGACATTTCTAAAATTCATCATCTCAAACAAACTCACAATCTTCCTTTCTACCTTCCTTTTATACTCAGAAGTTTCTGCTCCATAGGGTGCTTTGGGCACACTCACTCTTTTGCATAACCTTCTCTTGTATTCATCCTAAAGTTCTCATAACTCTTTTCATTCCACCTAATCATTTACTTGGGTCTCCTGCAAGAGAGGGTTGGGGGCAATGGACTGATTGATTTTAAATCTTCCTTTACACCTCCTCATCAACTCCTTTCACTGCCACATGTGACCCCCAAATACTTAAAACAAAAATCAGTTCCTTCAGCCTCTCACCCTTTATGCTCACATCTAACCTGCCACCATCATTACTCTTTGTATATCTCATCAAAGGATTACAAAGGAGGAGCATACCAACAGAAGACCTTTTGGCCCATAACTAGGTTGGATGCATACATACATACATATACCAAAGGCTTTTTCCCCTTACACGGGGGGTAGCCAAAAAGAAAAAGACATAGAAACCACTCCCACCCATTCCATTTCCCATATATTCCACTCCCCTCCACCCTCCTTCTTATCTTGGCACCTCCTGGATGATGGGTCATCCCTGCATCCTGTCCACTGCCCTGGATCAGAGGCAGTGTCGCAAGACACAGCACATCCACAGCAAGGCCGCTTCATAAATTTGGCGACCCCCCCTCTCCGTCTCCTCATGCAGAAAAATGTAATTTTCGCAGGAAAATTAATTTTTCCCTGATGCAAACCTGAGGTACTCTTTACAATAGGATACCTTCGCATAGCGCGAATATTTCTACTGCAAAATTAAAATCCTCACTCTGTGGGTCTGGGCAACACTTATCCTCAGTAAGGGGCCCCATTGGGGCAAGGGGGGGGGGCACTTGCCCTCCACCACAAGTCTCGCACACTATAACCATTCTCTGAGCCAGGTATGAATTAAGCACAAGGTTTGTCAGGCAAGGAGAAGGAACTGTTTAGAGGGGTGGTTGAGGAGGGCCATTAAAGGTAAGGAGTACCTCAGGTTTGCATCAGGGAAAAATAAATTTTCCTGCGAAAATTACATTTGTTCCGAAGAATACAAACTCTTCGGTACTCCTTACAATAGGAGACTCGGACTTAGGAGGGAAGGAAGTTGTTATCTAGCCTGGGAAACTGCTGTAAGGAAAATCTAGTGTGCGAAGACTATGTTGACCAGACCCCTATACATTCCCCTCACTTTGAAGTGCACCCCTTTCTGTTCCCTGGAGTGGAGACAGACAGGTTATAATCACTTTTGTACCACTGAAGGGCTTGAATTGATTCCCTTGGAATGCTTGAGAGCCCGCGGGTAAGGTAAGGGAATGTAAGAGTATGAGAAGGACTTTGGAAAGTTATCCCTGCAGTTGCCGAGCCAGAACCTGGATGAGTTGTCAGGGTCGGCTGTGTGCTCTTGAGGAGGGGTATATCATTTTCAGGACTTCTTGGGCGGCCACTACGGGGCCCAAAGATAAGTTCCCTAAAGATTCCCGCATAACTTCTTTGAGGTAAAAGGAAGTGAACGTATTCTGGCTCTTCCATATACCTGCTTGAAGAACCTGGTTGACTGACAGATTCTTTCTGATGACTAGGGAGGTCCCTACTGCCCTCAGGTCATGGACAATCTGTGTGGTTCATGTCGCAGGCTCTGCGGATGACTTCCATTGTCCAGTAAGAAATGGAATTCTTAGTGATGGGCTACCTTTAGTAGAGATGAACAACCTCTTTAATTCTGGTCGAAGATGTTCGGTTCTCTTGAGGTAGGTCCAGATGGCTCGTACTGGGCATAGAACTGTTTCAGTCTATTCTCCCCCTGCAAATTCGTCTAAGGACGGAACACTAAAGGACCAGAATCTAGGGTCGGATTTGGCAGGATCTTGGTTTTTGGCAATGAATTGAGGCATGAAAGTGAAGGAGACCTCTTTCCATCCTTTGGAATGGGCGACTCTATAAGAGATGGCATGTAACTCCCCTACTCTCTTGGAAGATGCCAGGGCTAGCAGAAAAAACTGTCCTCTAGGTGAGGTCCTTCAGATGTGCCTCTCGGAGAGGTTCGTAAGGGGGACCCCTCAGAGAGTTCAGGACTAATGCCACATCCCGCGGAGGAGAACTGATTTCCCTGGGGGGGCATGATCATTGAAGTGCCTGAAGAGCATGGAAATTCCCGGTGAAAGGGCTAGGACCATGCCCTTCAGAGAAAACACCTGATTTAGAGCTGCCCTATAGCCTTGTACTGCCGAGAGGGAGATCTTCTTGGACTTCCTGAGGAAGTGGAAGGAGGCGATCTCAGGAATGGTGGCTCGATCTGGGACTAACTTCCTGGAGTGGCACCATTTTGCAAAGGCATTGCATTTCCCTTGATAAAGGTTAGCTGAGGAAGAGCGAATAGGAGCGGACATGTCCTCTGCCACTTCTCTGGGAAAAACCCTTCTTTAGGAGGATCCGGACCATAGTCTGAATGCATGAAGATTGAGTGCTGAAGGGTTCTTGTGCCAAGGCCCATTAATGGGTGGATACAGAAGATCTGGTCTTCCCTGAAGGGCCAGAGGCTCTTCTACTGCTAGCTCGAGGGCGTCTGGAAACCATGGGGCTTTGGGCCACCAAGGAGCGATCAAAGTCATCCGAAGGTAGGATGCGTGTCTTGCTCTCAGGAGTACCTTCTGGAGCAAGGGAAATGGTGGGAAAGCGTAGGAGTCCAGGTTGTCCCAACTTTGCAGAAGAGCGTCTTCTCCTGCTGTCAGAGGATCCGGGAAAGGGCTGAAATATATTGGGAGTTGGTGATTCCATCTCATTGCAAAAAGGTCCACTAGAGGGGAGCCCCATTTGCTGAGGATGAAGTTCGCTACCTCTTGATAGAGGGACCATTCTGTGTTGATTATCTGATTCTTCCTGCCGAGGTGGTCCGCCCAGACATTCCTCTTCCCCGGGATGTAGCGGGCTTTGAGTGACACCTGGAGATTCTTGGCTAGGTTGAGGATGTCCATCATCAGAAGGCATAGTTCCTGGGAGACTGTGCCCCCCTTGCTCGTTCAGGTAGGCTACTACCGAGGAATTGTCCGACATTATGCCCACTACTTTTCCTGAGACTTGATCCTTGAAGTGATGGAGAGCCAGGAGTACTGCTTTCAACTCAAGCCAATTGATATGGGCTGTCCGCTCGACTGTGGACCAGGAACCGCTGGTGTGATCGTCGTTGAGGTGGGCTCCCCAGCCCTCCTTGGAGGCATCGGAGAACAGGAGGACTTCGGGGGGAGATGGGCCGAGGGGCATCCCCATGAGAAGGTTGCATGGGCCTTCCACCAGAGAAGAGAATCCTTGACTTCTTCGGTGAGGGAGATGTGTTGTAGGGGTTCTCCCTCTTGCGGGGCCCACTGAGACTTGAGGAGCCACTGTAGCGGTCGCATTCTTTGTCTACTCCTGGGGAGTAATTTCTCTATGGAGGCCATATGGCCCAGGAGGATTGGGCATTGTGTCGCTGTCAGGAACCTGGTCGATAGTGCCTGTGCAACTAGAGAAGCGAGATTCGGGATCCCCTTTTCTACTGGGAAGGACTCCATTAGGGAGGAGTCCAGGACCATACCCAGGTACGTGACTCTCTGTCTTGGTAAGAAATCTGACTTTTCCGGGTTGACTACTGTGCCCAATTTCAGGACAAAGGTTAGGACCATTCTCAGGTGTTCTTGGCATAGCTGGGCGGAATGTGCAAGGATCAGCCAGTTATCCAAGTAACGGAGTAGTTGAATTCCCCTGGAGTGGGACCACGCTGAAACGAGGTTGAACACACTGGAGAAGACTTGGGGTGCTATGGAAAGTCCAAAGCAGAGGCAGGGGAAGTGGAAGGTGTTGCCCCTGTGGATGATTCTGAGGAATTTCCTGGAGGAGGGATGCACTGGTATGTGGAAATAGGCATCTTGGAGGTCCAGCGACACCATGAAGTCCCCTTCCCTGATAGACGCCCTTACGGACTCTGGGGTGTCCATTCGGAACTTCGTCAGGGAAAGGAACTTGTTGAGTGGAGACAAATAGATGACTGGTCTCCACACCCCTGTTGTCGTTTCTACTAGGAATAGCCTTGGGTAGAACCCTGGGTCCGGAGTCGAGACTTCCTCTAAAGCTCCTTTCTGGAGCAGAACGGAGGATTCCTCCGCTAGGGCCCGCCCACGAGCCGAGTCCGGGTGGAAGCTGCTGACTAGGATGGGATAGGGGGAGAGGTTTGGGACAGTGGGAAAGGGAAGACAATAGCCTGTCTTAATGACTTAGTAGGTCCAGTCTTCCGCCCCGGCCTCTTCCCATGCTCTCCAGTAGAGGGAGAGGCAACCCCCTATCTTGTGCGGAGGGGCTGGCGAATTCCTAGGATTCCTGTGGGGGAGTCCGGAGCCTCTATAATGTTTGCGTCTAGGATCTCTAGTCGTAAAGGGACGGGGCTTTCCTGTCTGCCTTTTCGACATGGAGTGGAGGGGTAGGGAATCAGCATGCGGGTTAGAAGGGGGGCCCTCTTCAATGGAGCATAAATTTCTCTGAGGAGGGGATCACTGGGGTCTCCTAGGACGGTGTCTCTCCTGCGGGACTCAATGTTGGCCCAAGACGTTAAGAGGCAGGCCGCTTGATGCTTCAGAGCTCTGCTCGAGCTTTCCCATAGAGCCTGGAGGTTGCATTCCCCTTGGGGTTGCAGCCCGGGTAAAAACTCCCTTACTGAAGCCAAGACGCGTTCCAGCCAGGCGTGCACCGCGAGAGAGAGAGCCAGGCCCTGAACGAGGTCCCTGGATTCTCTGCCGGAAAGGATGACGTTTCTTCTGAGCAGTGAATCCACGTCCGCTTTGACAAGCTCTGGTAACCGAGCCGGGATCAAGGCTGCTTAAGGTTTGTCCCTGATGGGAAGTAGAAGCGTTTTTGCTGTTCCACTGGAACAGAGCGCCAGCGCGGTTTTTCGGTTGCACGCTTTGTGAGTGCGTCGGAGGCCTGGTTCATGGCTCGTACCGCTGTGTACTCCATGGGAGTTGGTTTTGTTGTTTGAGAATTGCCCGTCCTGAAGATTTCAGACTCGAACGTGACTTCCACTTCTTGTGGAAGGCTCAGTTAATTAGCTCTCCTAACTTTAGAGAGGATCTCTGAGCAGGAGGGTGTAACAACCATCGGGGATTCCGACTAGGAATCCTGCGAAGTTTGGTAACTTGCCCTCTCATCCCCGGCGCTGTGGACGTCGTCGCCGTCGTAGCTGGCGCCTGTCCGGTCAGCGAGAAACACTGCGTCTGCAACCTCGTCCCTGATCTCTGTCCTCGTGAGCAAAGGGCATGGAAAGGTCACCGTTGATCACCCGGCTCTTCCTACGGTGGGTGTTGTGCGTACTGCGGGATTCCTGAGTAGAAGAGACTAAGGGGCTCTTTGTCTTTGAACCCGGGTTCTTTGTCCGTGCCGGCGTCGAGTTTCCGGGATGCGTCGGGGGCAAGCCGCAAGCGACCACATCCGGGAAAAATGTCATACAGGAGCGGTAGCTAGAGGTGGCCTGAGGCGCATGTCCGTCTACGCTAACCGTCCTGGTTGAAGGAAGAGAGGACAACTTTGGCCTGAGAATGACTCGAAGTGGACGTTGTACCACCTTCCTGGCTACTACGCTTTGGAGGAGGGACCGTCGAGTATCCGGGATGGGTCGAGGGCAAGCCGCAAGCGACCTCATCCGGGAAAAATCTCGTACAGGAGCGGTAGCTAGAGGTGGCCTGAGGCGCATGTCCGTCTACGCTAACCGTCCTGGTTGAAGGAATAGAGGACAACTTAGCCTGAGAAATGACTCGAGGTGGACGTTGTACCACTTTCCTGGCTACTACGCTTTGGAGGAGGGACCGTCGAGTTTCCGGGATGGGTCGAGGGCAAGCCGCAAGCGACCTCATCCGGGAAAAATCTCGTACAGGAACGGTAGCTAGAGGTGGCCTGAGGCGCATGTCCGTCTACGCTAACCGTCCTGGTTAAAGGAATAAAGGACAACTTGGCTTCCTGTCTACTACGCCGTGGAGGGAGAGAATTGCTCGTCTCCTCTGAAGCCGTAGTCTGCCTTCTCTTGTTTTTGGGGGGTGAAGAGGGAAGCCATTTTCTATGCTTGCGCACCTTTTCCCCTGCATGTGCTTTCCTGTGAACATGAAAGTACACGGAACACTGACTATCATCTCACTGAATGCACGTCTCACACGGGGATGAAGGTGAACACTTAAGAGCTATACACTTGAAACACCAAATGTGAGGATCCACTTGGGCTGGCGGTAAGGGGGGTGAGACAAAGGTATCTCCCTTCGGCGAAGGCACACAACCCATCTTGAACAACAACAATACTGGAACCAGATTCCATACTTACAGTGAAGGGTAGGATACCCGGTGGCGGTTAAGGGAATAATACAGGAAAGGGAGAAGCACTTAAAAAATTCCAGGACACAGGATGGCGTAGGGAAAACCCCGATGAAATTGAAGGACGACGAACTCCTTAGCGTCCTGGGAGTGAGCTGGCGACAATCGAAGCGGGTTGCTTGATTTTCGGCCCATACGTAAACATAGAACCGTTGAGTAATTAACGGTTCGCTGCCGCGCTAATAATGGAGTTTGACTGAGAATCGGCCCATTAAGGGGGAAACCGATAAAAAACTAGACATGTATAGTAGAGAGATGTTAACGCGGTCGCTACTGCGAAGAGAATGGTTATAGTGTGCGAGACTTGTGGTGGAGGGCAAGGCCCCCCCCCCTTGCCCCAATGGGGCCCCTTACTGAGGATAAGCGTTGCCCAGACCCACAAAGTGAGTATTTTAATTTCGCAGTAGAAATATTCGCGCTACGCGAAGGTATCCTATTGTAAGGAGTACCGAAGAGTTTGTATTCTTCGGAACAAAGAGAAGACAGGGAGAAATCCCTTCGGGCTGCGTCAAATTTTTTCTCATACATATTTCCTCACCCCACATCCCCCACCCACTCCCACTCATGCATCACAGCATCATCTATACACAACCCTTCTCCATTCACCCCATCTTCTGTCCTCTCCCGTCCTTCCTCCACAGACATTCCTCTCTTTTGTAATGCCCCTTTCACCCCATCCATCCATCTCATCCCAGGACGCCCCCTAATATTCACTCCCTCCACCTCTGCCGTCCACACTTCTTTTACTAATCTTTCTTCACTCATTCTTTCCATGTGTCCAAACCATCCCAATACTCTTTCATCAACCCTATCTCCCAGCTCCCTTTCCACCCCTGTTCTCCTCACCTCCTCATTTCTCACTCTATCTAGCCTAGTAACCCCTATCATACTTCTCAGACATTTCATCTCAAACACATTCAAACTCCTTCTCTCTTCCTCTTTCATGTTCCATGTTTCTGCCCCGTACAGTGGTGTTGGCACAATCACTCCTTCATATGACCTCCTCTTAGCATCCATTCCCAGATGTCTATTTCTCATTACACTTTTCAATCCACCAAGGCATTTACTCCCTTCTCTCAATCTACATTCTACCTCCACCCCCACTCCTCCCTTTCCTGCCACATTCGCACCCAAGTATCTAAAACTATCCACTTCCTCCAGTCTTTTGCCCTTAATGATCACTTCCAGCCTGTTGTCATTCTCTCCCCTTGTACATCTCATCACCTTACTTTTGCCCACATTTATCTTTAGCTTCCTTCTTTCACACACCTTCTCAAACTATGTCACTAACTTCCTCAATTCCTCCTTTGATCCTGCTACAAGCGCAGTGTCATCAGCAAACAACAACTGGCTCACCTCCCACTTTTCTCCATTTTCTTTAATCATCTCCAATCCCTGACCCACTACCCTTGCATTCACCTCTCACACCACCCCATCCATGTAAAGATTGAACAGCCAGGGCAACATAACACATCCTCGACGAAATCCCACCTTTACCTCAAACCATTCACTCTCTTCATTTCTATTCCTAACACAAGCTCTACTATCTCTTGTAAAAACTCTTGACTGCTCTTAACAGCTTTCCTCCTATCCCATATGTCTGCAGTACCTCCCACAGTGCCTTCCTGTCTACCCTATCATAAGCCTTTTCCAGATCCATAACAGCCAAAAAAACATCCTTACCTTTTCCTATAGCTTTCTCACATATGTGTCTTACCACAAAAATCTGACCTACACAACCCCTACCTGTCCTAAAACCACACTGTTCCTCACCAATTACTCCCTCTGTTGCTCTCCTAATCCTCTCAATCAATCCTCCTATAAGCCTTTCCAACTACACTCAACAAGGTGATCCTTCTGGAACTACTACACTCACACTTGTCCCCCTTTCCCTTGTAAAGTGGGACTATACAGGCACTCTTCCAGTCCTCCGGCACTCTACCCTCTCTTAAACAAACATTAAATAACCTCACCAGCCAGTCCACCATAACTGTACCTCCTTTTTTCAGACATTCTGAATGGCATCCATCCAGACCAGGTGCCTTACCTGCTCTCATCATCTTAACAGCTGCTTTCACTTCATCCTTTCTTATTTCTCCTCCATTTTCCTCACTCATCACTCTCATTTTCTTAGCGCTTCCCACTGCAACTACCTTTCCCTCCCTATCATCCTTCACATTTAGCATAAATACATACATATACCAGGGCCTTTTCCCCCTTTCAAGGGAGGTAGCCAAAAAGAAAAAGGCATAAAATCATTCCCACCCATTCCATCCCTAAATACACTCCACTCCCCTCCACCCTCTCTCTTATTTTAACACCTCCTGGAAGATGGGTCATCCCTGCATCTTGTCCACTGCCTTGGGTCAGAGGCAGTGTCGCAAGACACAGCACATCCACAGCAAGGCCACTTCATTAAATCAGCGACCTCCCCTCTCCGTCCCCCCATGCATAAAAGGAGAAGACATGGAGAAATCCCTTCGGGCTGTGTAAAATTTTGCTCACACATACTACCTCACCTCCCATCCCCCCGCCCATTCCACCTCATGCATCACATCATCATCCATATACAACCATTCTCCATTCACCCCTGTCTTCTGTCCTAACCTGTCCTTCCCCAACAGACATTCCACTCTTCCCCAAAGCCCCCTTCACCCCATCCATCCATCTCATCCTAGGACGTCCCCTCATATTCACTCCCTCCACATCTCCCTTCCATACCTCTTTTACTAGTCTTCCTTCACTCATTCTTTCCATGTGTCCAAACCATCCTAATACTCTTTCATCAACCCTATCTCCCAACTCCCTTTCCACCTCTGTTCTCCTCCTCACCTCCTCATTTCTCACTCTATCTAGCCTAGTAACTGCCATCATACTTCTCAGACAACTCATCCAAACACATTCAAACTCTTTCTCTCTTCCTCTCTTATGTTCACATTTAGCAACTCCCTAAAATACTCTGCCCATCTTCCTCTCACTGCCTTCTCTTCCATTATCATCTCTCCATCTGCACGTTTTACCTTTTCTTCTCTACTTGATTCACCTCCCTTTTCTCTTTTAATTTCCTTCCAAAACATCTTTTTATTGCTTTCATTTTTTTTTTGTCATACTCTTACCCCATTTCACATCTGCTCTCCTCTTTGCTTCTTTTATCTTATGCTTATGTATATATATGTATATGTGTGTATATATATATATATATTATATATATATATATATATATTATATATATTATATATATATCAATCATATATATATATATATATATATATATATATATATCAATCATATATATATATATATATATATATATATACATGCATATTATTGCTTACAGATTTTGAGAAAGCATAAAACAAAGCTGAAAATGTTTGGATAGTTCTGCTAACATACAAACAAGCAAAAACAAAATTCTATTTACCACAAACAATAAACAAAAGCCATTTACCACATACAGAAACTGAAAGCTAACCACAAACATAAGATGAAAGCTGCTCAACACAAAACAGATTTGACAAGTTTAACACACAAAAAAATACTTGAAGAAATTGAAGCATATACAGTATATGCACCTGCAGAGGAAAACACATAAATGTTTATGCATTTAGTCCCCTATTTCACAACAACAGAAGGAAGATTTATTACCATAAATAGCTGAGCATGACTTTGGTCTTGAGTCATTTTATACCCCCTTTTACGGTGGATATTGAAAATCTTCCCCTTATCTTGAAATTTCCGCCAGATGCTAGATTGTGCTGTTATCTGTGAGCAACAACAGTAAATCAAAGAATAAATTGTCAGCTAACCACCTATGAAACCATAACACCAAGATATTAAAGGACCTCTTCCTGATTTAATTTTTCTTCAAAGTTTTGTTAGTAGGGAACATCACACAAGAGTAAAATGAAATAATGATTGAATGAATAAATAAACAAGTCTATCTATATACTAAGGACTTTTTCCCCCTTACCAGGGAAGTTGCCAAAGTCAAAAGGCATATACCCACTCCCATCCACCACCCTTTCCTCCTTCTCATCTTAGCTCCTCATGGAGGATGGTGGGTCATCCTTGTATCCTGCCCACTGCTCTTGGTCAGAAGCAATGCAGCAAGAAACAACATATCCATAGCAAGGCTGCTTCACTTAATCAGTGACCCTCCCCCCTCCTCCTCCATCCCCTCATGCAGAAAACAAGAAGATAGGGAGAAATCCCTTTGGGCGGTGTCAAAGTATCATTCACACCTCCCACTTTTCTCCATTTTCTTTAACCATTTCCAATACCTTGCCCAATACCCTCGCCTTTACCTCCCACACCATCCCATCCATGTTCACATTAAACAGCTATGGTGACATGACACATACCTGATGTAGCCCCACCTTTACCTCAAACTACTCCCTCTCTCCATTTCTAATTCTAATACAGGTTCCACTGCTCTTGTAAAAACTCCAGACTGCCCTTAACAGCTTTCCCTTGTTCCCATATATCTGTAAAAACCTCCCAGTGCCTTCCTGTCTACCCTGTCAAGGCCTTTTCTAAATCCATAAAGGCCCAAAATATATCCTTACCTTTTCCTAAAGCTTTCTCACATATTTTACTACAAAAACCTGATAAATAAATAAATACATAAAAAATAAATACATGAATAAACAGATAAGAAAAAATACAGTGTATTATATCAATTATATAAATAATGCTTCCACAACAATTACATTCAAGTCATTTTATCCTTAAGTTCTGTTTCCTTTCAAGTCTCAAGACAAATAGACCATAAATATAGAAACCTAAGGGATTTTGGCAACTTAAGATTTTAAGTAAAATAAAAATCTAAATAAAAAACTCAATCCATGAGATTGCAAACTGATCTGTGTGCTGAAAAGAGTTAAAAAAAAGTTTACTACTGTATATAAAACCACAATTGTAATGCTATATGATAATAATGACTTAATTTTCACATGTTCACATCCTTGTCCAACCACTTATAAGGGGTAAAAATCCTTCATAATTAGGGTCCTTCCTATCATATTTCTTTTTCTCCAGACTTTCTTTTCTGTTTCACTTACATGGAGCTGAAATGCAATTCATATAAAGACAATAATCTTCTAAGGATCAAACAGTAAAGAGGTCATAAAGTGCACAAATCAATACAAGTAACTGCGTGCAAAAACAGGTGAACTAATTGATGTTTGTGGTCCATTCACAAAATGATTAGTTATAAAGAAAATAGGTACATCATATGGGTTATGAAGAAGAAAAAAAAAAAAAAAAAAAAAGCTGACTAAAAAGTACATTAAGAAGAAGATAAAATGGAAGAAGATGAAGTAAAAGATGAAGAAGAAAGAAGTTATGCACTAGAAGAAGACAGGAATGCGAGAATGTTTTATGTGAATGCTGAAACAATCAAAGCTGGCAATGTGCAAGTACTTTTAGCTACATATACAAACTAATAGTGGGATGGATGGAGAAATCAATTACTTTAATGCACTGGGCAAAAAACACTTCAAATACATACATACCAAAAGGCCTTTTTCCCTTTAAAAAGGGGGTAGTCAAGTTAAAACTTACACCCATCCCAAACCGACCTGATATTCCTTCTCCAATATTAAGCCTACTGCTTCCCAATTTTTAACTTTTAAATTATTGTAAAAAAAAAAGAGAAAAAAGGATGGCTATGAACAAACAGCTGAATTCTAGGGACTCTACTTCTATTTTCAGTAAATAAATTAATAAAGTATAGTTCTTTCACAAATTATTGATTTAATATTTCCCAGGATGCCTCTTTGGATACCCCCAAGAACCAGTTTCGATATCCCCTGAGGGTACTGAGGCACTACTTTAACCCCTTCCATACGGTGCCGCACACGTAGGCGTCATGGGGAGCGAGTGTATTCACGAGGCTGCCATATCGGCGTCTTGATTATATATATTGTAGTCGCCCCTCCATAATGACATTCTTTCTAATTCTTTTGTAATCGCATTTTCTATGGTTATCAGAATTCACGGGTGAAGAGAGAACGATCAATATAAGCGGTGACTATATTTTATGATGCGAGTATTATTACGACACGTCGTACGGCTGGCATTGGCTGCTGCCACCGAGATCTAAGTCCATGACGCCTACGTGTGCGGCACCGTATGGAAGGGGTTAAGAACACCTGCCTTAAAGGATGCATGAGGAATGTCTTTGGAAGAAGAAAGTGAAAGGGCAAAAAATAGGTGTGAGTGGAAGGTAGCTGTAAATGGATAAAAGAAATGATGCAGTCACGTGGGATTTCTTCTTGTCTGATCTGTATATTTCTCAAGTGGATGGAGGAGGGGGGGGTTGTTCCATGTAGTGAAGCACTGGGGATAAACCCAACTAATAACTGTCATGGTTGACTTGAATGTGTGCAGCAGCACATCATATTTTGTGACTCCTCTCTGCTATTAATGTAATATGTGATTCAGATGAAATGATACAACTGAATGTTAAACCACCTCTGTATATATACTCCTCCTGGATGAGGAGGAGCCAAGATAAGAGTGGAGTATATGGGGATGGAATGTGTGGGAGTGGGTTTTATGCCTTTGTATTTTGGCTACCTCCCTTGCACGGGGGAAACAGCCATTGGTATATCTATGCATGCATATATAGCTATATGTTATCAATATAATCATCAAATATTACACTGCCATAAAGGCCTTTTTCCCTTTAAAAAGGGGAGTCAAGTCAAAACTTACATCCATCCCAAACCGACCTGATACCCCCTCTCCAAATACATTTGTCATACAGACCATATGTTTTTACTTTCTCATTTATTATTAAATGATTATCATGTCTATCTATATACCAAGGACCACTTTATCCCTTATAAAATTCTTTGAAAATTTAAGATTTGGAGCAGTGGTGGTATGGTGTATGTGTATGTGGGGGGAGGGAGGAAAAAAGAGAATTACTTCATATATCCAGATTACCCTTTGCACAATTAATTTGGATATGAGAGGGAATACTGCACTTAAAGCTCTCCACTTACTGCAGCCTTTCACCTAAAACATATCCAACATGTCATACTCATCACTCTTTGTACATCTCATTAGCCCAATTTTATCCACATTTACTCTCAACTTTCTCTTTTTGCACACTTTTTCAAGCTTCATCACCAACTGCTTTAGCGTCTTTGTTGTGGGACCACCCCCGAACCCCAAGAGTTGGGGACCACAATGCAGACGAGAGATACATCCCTTGGGGCAACAGAAAATCACACAACCCCAACTTCACACCAGAAATCCAAGGCCTCATCAGACAATGAGATGCACTTAAACACAATACCCCCCACACCTATCCTTCAAAACATAGCAGACCAAATACAAACACTAAACACTATGATTACCAATAAAATACATGAACAGAAAACACAAAATTGGCAAAAGTTTGTCAATACACTTGATCACAAAACAAACACCAACAAATTGTACAAAACACTCAACAGCATTACACTATCCAATAGTAACAGAACACAACACACTCTCACGCAGCAATAACCACAACAACAGGTAATTTACCCTCAAACAGACAACAAGCAAACACACTCATAAATCATTTTGCACAGACAAGCCATCTCACTTCTCACCCTGACACCGACACTATTTGATGTAAAAGACTTTCACACAGACTCAGGCTATACATCCTTCATAGACAGTCAGATAAAACACATAATAGATAACCTCAAGCACTCATCTGCCTGTGGTCCTGACAACATAAGTAACATCCACCTAAAACACATTAGACCACAAGGTATACATGCACTCACAAACATTGCAAACTACAGCCATTCACACAACACTATACCTGAAATCTGGAAGCATGGGAAAATAATCACCATCCCAAAACCCAATAAAGACCCAACAATCCCAACATCACACCTCCCAATCACACTTCTCTGCACCCCCTCCAAAGTTATTTAATGCCTCATACTTCAACTCATCACACCACATATTCCCCTTGCTGAATCACAACACGGTTTTAGGCCACTACACTCCACAAACACTCTTCTGATAAACCTCACGCAAAGAATTTTAGATGGCATCAATTCAGATAGGCCCCATCATAGAACACTTCTCATAACATTAGACATTAGTAAAGCTTTTGATGCTATCCCCCACCACAATCTAACAAACAAAATATATAACACAGACATGCACAATAACACCAAAAGATGGCTGGCCAATTATCTGGCAGGCAGGAATGCTTATGTGTCATATAATGGCCAATCATCGCACACCAGAAACATTAAGAATGGAGTACCACAGGGCTCAGTTCTATCCCCCACACTCTTTAATCTATACATGCATGATATACCCACACCAGACACCTCAGAAATACAAATCTCTTCCTATGCAGATGACATAACAATCACATGTACACATTGTAACACAGACAAAGCTGCAGAAATAATACAGCCATACCTTGATACACTCAACACATGGTTCATTACAGACTCAAAATAGCCCCAGCCAAATCTACAGCAACACTTCTCACCAACTGGACAAAAGAACACAAATACATACCTCATCTCTATATCAACAACACTCTAATACCACACACACACACACACCGAAAATTCTTGGTGTAACATACGATACATCCATGTCATTCAAACAACACATCACAAACATAAAAAATAAATGCACACCTAGACTCAATGCACTTAAATCAATCACTGAAACAACATTTGGACAAAACAAAGAAACTCATACTACAATATACAAACAATGCATATGCTCAGTGATGAATTATGCAAGTCCAGCATGGGAACCTAATCTCAGTGAGACACAAATCAACACCCTTCAGACCATACAAAACAAAGCCTTAAAAACAATTACAGGCTGCACATAAACAACACCTACAGACCATCTACTCTATGAAACAAAAGTCCTCAAAGTCAAGGATCACTTTGACATGAGAGGCACACAAACACTTCCTGCAGCCTCCACAAACATGGCAAACCCACTGCACTACATAGCATAACACCCACACACACCATGAAATATAAAAAAACACCCAAATACCTATATCACACACAAATACTCTCTTCTCTTCTTCCAAAACCACCAATTACCAGCCTCCGGAAACATATTCATAATCATATCACTCACTGCTCCATTAACACACTAAAAGACAACACATTGCTGCATGCCAGACCCTCTGATATCCATCCCACTGAATCCTCTATCCAACAAAAGGACAGAGTCCACCTGGCCAGACTGCAGTGCGGCCACCACTTAGCCCTTCTAAGCTAACTGAAGAGGTCTGGATGACTGCATTGTGGACAACTGCCCAGGATGTAACACTTCACCCCATACTATTCAACACATAATGGAAGACTGCATTATATACAATCATGCACACGAACAACACAACATACACTATAACGGATTTGTAGGAAAACCCTGGTATGGCCATGGCATTCCTTGGGAAGATGGGAATGCTCAGACAGACAGTCTAGGGAACGACAACAACAACTGCTTTAGTTTACCCTTAGAATCAGCCACAATTGAAATCTCATTCACAAACAACAAATGGCTAAACTCCCATGCCCCTTTACTCTCACTTGGTAACTTCAAACCTATGCCTAGTACCCTTCTATTTACCTCCCTTATCACTCCACTGTTATATATAATGAAAATCCATAGTTACAACACAACCTTGATGTAATCCCACCTTCACCTCAAATGATTCACTCTATTTTCAACACTCACACAAGCCCTACTACTCAAGCAAAAATTCTTAATCACCCACAACAGACTCCCCCACTATCCCATTTATGCACAACACACTCTGCATTGCCTCTGTCTACCCTACCATATACCATTTCCAAGTCCATGAACACCCCCAAAGACATCCTTACCTTCGATAAAAACTTCTTGTATATCTGCCTCATTACAAATACTTGATTTATGTATCTTCTTCCTCTCCTAAACACACACTGCTCTTCCCCAATCCTCTCAATTAACACTCTTCTATATCTCTTACTGACTACACCTAACACACTGAACCCTCTAAAACTGCTACACCTGTACAGTGCTCGACAAGGATGTATGAACGGTTAGCAAGAATGAGTGATGAGGAGTTTTGAGGACTGTTTTTGCTGAAATGCACAATCTTATATAAGAAATTAGCATATGGTTGCATTATTTGACCTATTTTCTTTAAAATGTGTGATTTTCATGTAATTTGATCAAAGAGAAGTTAAGTTTTTATTCTCTACAAAATTACCAACCACATACCATCCGACTCACTAATTGCCGACCTCAACCAAACAATGACGGTTTTTGCTCAAATGCAAAATTTTATAAAAAAAAAAAAATTAGCATATGGTTGCATTATTTGACCTATTTTCATTAAAATGTGTGATTTCCATGTAATTTGATCAAAGAGAAGTTACGTTTTTATCTTCTGCAAAATTACCGACAACAGCTATGAATACCGTCCAGTTTTTTCTGAAATGCACAATTTTATATAAAAAATTAGCATATGGTTGCATTATTTGACCTACAGTCAAACCTCGGTTTTCGAACATAATCCGTTCGAGAAGGCTGTTCGAAAAGCGATTTGTTCGAAAACCGAAACAATTTTTCCCATTATAATCAATGTAAATAATTTTAATCCGTTCCAAGTCTAAAAAACAACTTTTTCTAATTTTTTTTTTTACTATTTTACACCATAAACTGCACTGTATACTGTTTACCATAAATAAAAAAGGGTAGAAATAGACCATGTGTTTTATTTTAATAAAAGATATCCTATCTAAAAGTATAAAAAAAACAAAATGCAAACATTTCGTATGTTTTTTTACCAACTGAAACATACAGAACATTAAAGGTTATGATACAATAAAAAAAAATTAGAAAAAAGGGCATAAAATTGTTAGTAACATAGAGTAACATACAGTACAAGATCATGTGAACAAAAGCACATTTTCATCAATTTTTCGAAGGAGAATCATTTTCCATAAAAACGTCGGGTAAGTCGACTGGAAGTGTCGTCTCTCTCGCCCTTCTCTTCGGTTGGGGAGACGTTGCCACAGGGTGTTCCTTCCTTTTCATGAAGAACCTATCTAGAGTCACTTGTTTTTCCCTTTTTTTTAGAACTTTACGGAAGTGGCTAATAACAACATCATTAAATGCATAAACGGCTCTACTGCTTGCGGCTTTATCTGGATGGTAAAGTTCCACAAAGTTCTGGATATCATTCCACTTAGCACAAATATCCTTGATATCAGCAGTAGAGGCATCCTTCCTTCCCTCATCCTCATCAGAAGACATCTCCGTCAATGTCTTCTTCTGCTCTTCCTGAAGGTGCTGGAGTTCTTCTGTTGTCAGCTCGTCACGATGTTCGTCGATTAGCTCCTCGACATCACTGTTGTCCATTTCTAAACCTAGATTTTGGCCCATCCTGACAATTTCTTCAATAAGTTGAGTTTCCTCTTGGGCTTCCTCTTCCTCTTCAGCACCAACATCAGCTGTGCTTGATCCTGCGCCCACGAACCCCTCAAACTCTCGTTCCGTCACACACTCGGGCCACAATTTCCTCCATGCCGAATTCATCGTTCTGTATGACACTTGGTTCCAGGCTTTGTCGATGAGGGTGATGCAGTGGTAGATGTTAAAGTGATTTTTCCAAATATCTCGAAGGGTTAGCTGCGTGTCACTAGTCACCTCGAAGCATCGTTGAAAAAGGAATTTGGTGTAGAGCTTCTTGAAATTTGCAATGACTTGCTGGTCCATGGGTTGAAGCAAAGGTGTTGTATTAGCAGGAAGAAATTTGATTTTGACAAAATCAAATTCCTCTATCAAGTCTTCTTCTAAACCTGGAGGGTGGGCAGGAGCATTATCCATCAGAAGACAACAGCGTAGTGGCAAATTCTTTTCTTCCAAATATTTCTTGAAGGCGGGGGGAAACACCTCATGCACCCACTCAGTACAAATTTGCCTCGTCAGCCAAGCCTTTGTGCTTGACCTCCACATAACAGGCAATCTACCCTTGATAACATTATTAGCCTTGAATGCCCTTGGATTCTCAGAATGATAAATAAGAAGAGGCTTTACTTTAAAATCACCGCTAGCATTACCACACAACAAGAGAGTTAGCCTATCCTTCATTGGTTTGTGGCCTGGCAACGACTTCTCCTCACGTGTGATGTAAGTTCTTCGTGGCATTTTTTTCCAAAAAAAGTCCAGTTTCGTCCATATTGAACACTTGTTGGGGAACATATTGCTCGGCCTTGATGTAATCTGCGAATTCCACTTTAAACTTTTCCGCTGCTTCCTTATCTGAACTTGCTGCTTCCCCATGACGAACAATGGAGTGTATCCCACTTCTTTTCTTAAACTTTTCAAACCACCCTCTGCTTGCTTTAAAATCAAACCCTTCTGGAATAATGCTAGGATCTTTTTTTATCAAATCTTCATACAATTGTCTTGCTTTGGCACAAATTGCATCTTCACTAAGAGTATCACCTGCTAACTGTTTCTCATTTACGAAAATCAGCAAAAGTTTCTCCACTTCCTCCAATACCTGTGGCCTTTGTTTGCTAAAAACACTTGATCCTTTAGCCACATCACTTGCTTTAACCTGGTCTTTATTTTTTAGGATGGTGCTTATCGTCGATTTCGCCATCCCAAACTCCTTAGCCAACGCAGACACACGAACGCCAGATTCATATTTCGCTATTAATTCTTTTTTAAATTCAATAGTTTTGCGCACTACTTTCCTCTTTTCTTCACCACTTGAACTTGCTTTCTTTGGACCCATGATTAGGGGCTAATACACGATGCAAAGATGAAAAAAAGTCAGATTTACATAAATAAGAACGTCCTTAGCGTTCGAGTTCTCTCGGCTCGCGAGTGAGCCGCGTTCGGGTACGCTCGGCTTCTTTCGGTTTGTTCGAGAGCCGAAATTTGGTCAAGTTCTGAGACGTAAAATTCTCTAACTTTTTGGTCGAAAACCGATTTGGTCGAGAACAGAAGCGTTCGATAACCGAGGTTTGACTGTATTTTCTTTAAAATAGGTGATTTTCATGCAATTTGATCAAAGAGAAGTTACTTTTTTATCCTCTGCAAAATTGCCGACCAACTCGCTCATAGTTGACCAAACTCGAACAAGAACGGTTTTTGCTGAAATGCACGATTTTATATAAAAAATTAACATATGGTTGCATTATTTGACCTATTTTCTTTTAAAATGTGTGATTTCCATGCAATTTGATCGCAGAGAAGTTACGTTTTTATCCTCTGCAAAATTACCGACAACAGCTATGAATACCATCCGACTCCCTCATAGCCGACCAAACTCAAACAAGGACAGTTTTTGCTTAAATACACGATTTAAAAAAAAAAAAAAAAAAAAAAAAAAAAAAAAAAAAAAAAAAAAAAAAAGCCTATGATTGCATGCTACGTCGGCGGAGGACGCGGGCAGTTGTCTCCCCCCTCCTAAGCGTAGTAAACGGAAAGGTTGTACAATAGCCGCCCCGAGTCAGTCTCAGGCCAAATTGTCTCCTGTTCCTTCCCACAGGGTGGTTAGCTTCGACGGGCACGCGCCTCTGGCCCCCGCGAACTACCCCCCGGGTACGAGCTTTTTCCCGGATGCGTCCGCCGGCCCCGCGACGCTACCCGGCAGCTCCACCCCCCCACGGACAAAGGAACCGAGTTCGGAGATTCGGAGCGCGTCAGCCTCTTCTCCTCCTCGGGTAACCCCCAGTCCCCCTTCCACCCATCGTCAGACGAGCCGGGTCATCACCGGAACCCTTTCTATGCCCGGTGGGCAGGAAGCCCGAGGTGTACCCACACGCGCGTTCGTCGTAGGTGACTCAGCTTCGTCCAGAGGAGGCAGTCTCCCCTTGGCGTCTCCCGGACCATCCGCACCCAGGCGGGACTCTCCAAGCGGACATTCCCCGGACCTCCTCCCCACTCTCTGTTCACTCGTCACTACGTTGAAGGAACAGATGGAGGCCCAACGGGAATTTTTCCGCGCTTCTCAAGCGCGGTTCGTGCACCGCACGGAAGCTCGTGAGGAGTCACCGCCCCCAAGGGCCCCCCTCGACCAGCTTCCACTTGCTCAGCCCCCCCCCTGAACCCATCAGTGACGAGGATGGTAGCGTGAGGTTCCTCTCTGCCCGTGCCGACCCCTCCTACGCCGACGACGATGTCCACAGCGCCGTAGGGGGTGGCCACGCTCCCTTTCCCCTCCCGTTTCCCAGTCGGAATCCTCGATGGTGGTCCCACCTTCCTTCTCGGACGTCCTCGCGAGGGTTCGGAGGGCGAATCGACTGGGCCCCCCGAAAGAAGAGGAAGCCACATTCGAGTCTGACATCTTCATGACGGGCAACTCTCAGAAAGCACAGCCTACTCCCCTCCACCTTCCATGGAGTACGCAGACGGCGAGAGCCATGGCCCAGGCCTCCGACGCTCTCGCAACAAGGACGACCGAGAAGGCGCGTTGGCTTCCGGTCCCATTGGAACACCAGAAGCGCTTCTACACCCCATCGGGGTCAACCCTCAGAGCAGCCTCGATCCCGGCGAGGTTACCAGAGCTGGTTAAGGCGGACGCCGAGTCGCTGCGCAGACGAAACGTCCTTCTCTCCGGCAGGGAAGTCAGCGACCACATTCATTCACTGGCTCTGTCCCTGGCGGTGAACTCCTGGCTAGAACGCCTCCTTGCCTCGGCGAGGGAGTTCTTACCCGAACTACAACCCCAGGAAGAATGCGACCTCCAGGCTTTTTTGTCAAGCGCGAGCAGAGCCCTGAAGCATCAGGCTTCCGGTCTCTCAACGTCCTGGGCCAACTTCGAGTCCCGCAGGAGAGACACCATCCTCGGGGACCCCAGTGACCCCCTCCTCAGGGAGATTTATGCTCCTTTGAGGAGGGCCCCCCTGCTCACCCACACGCTGATTCCCCCGGATATGGTGGACTCGGCAATCACTAGCGCCAACCAGTTGCTACACAACAGAGCCATCGAGAGAA
Source organism: Oratosquilla oratoria (assembly GCF_046742065.1). Classification (NCBI taxonomy): domain Eukaryota; kingdom Metazoa; phylum Arthropoda; class Malacostraca; order Stomatopoda; family Squillidae; genus Oratosquilla; species Oratosquilla oratoria. The sequence goes on along the minus strand of NC_134801.1, from coordinate 31,708,944 downwards.
CAGCCGTCTCTAGCTCGAGGCCAAGGACCACCCCCCCCATCGACCCCTCGGTCCTTTCAGACGCAGAGGCAGCCTTTTCGTCTCCCTAAGCGGGAAGACGGGCCCCCACCCCATTCGAAGTCCAAATCCCAGACAGGAAAGCCCCGCCCCTTCCCCAATAGAGAACAGGGGCGCAAACATCATAGAGGCTCTGGACCCCAACGCAGGAAATTCTAGGAACTCGCCTGCCCTCCCGCACAGGATAGGAGGTTGCCTCTCTCTCTACTGGAGAGAATGGGAGGCTGCCGGGGCGGAGGACTGGACCATCCAGGTCATCAAGGCGGGCTATCGTCTTCCTTTTCACACCATCCCCAGCCTCTCCCCCTATCCCATCCAAGTCAGCAACTACCATCCGGACTCGGATCGCGGGCGGGCCCTAGTGGAGGAAATCTCCACTCTGCTTCAGAAAGGAGCGCTCGAGGTAGTCTCAACTCCGGACCCGGGTTTCTACTCGAGGCTATTCCTCGTACCAAAGGCTACAAGGGGGTGGAGACCTGTCATCGATCTGTCTCCTCTCAACAAGTTCCTTTCCCTGACGAAGTTCCGGATGGACACCCCAGAGGCCGTGAGGGCGTCTATCAGGGAAGGGGACTTCATGGTGTCGCTGGACCTCCAGGACGCCTATTTCCAAATACCTGTGCATCCCTCATCCCGAAAATTCCTCCGCTTCGTCCACAAGGGCACCACCTTTCAATTCACCTGCCTATGCTTCGGCCTCTCCACAGCACCCCAAGTCTTCACCAGAGTGTTCAAACTCGTCTCAGCGTGGTCCCACTCCAGAGGAATTCGCCTACTCCGTTACCTGGACGATTGGCTGATCCTGGCACACTCCGCCCAGCTATGCCGCGACCACCTGGGTACGGTCCTAGCCTTCATCCGCAAATTGGGCTCCATGGTCAACCAGACGAAGTCAGATTTCATTCCAAGACAGAGAGTCACGTACCTGGGTATGGTTCTGGACTCTTCCCTCATGCAGGCATTCCCAGTAGAGAAGCGAATCCAGAATCTCTCTTCTCTCGTCGTGCAGGCACTATCGACCGGGTTCCTCACGGCCAAACAGTGCCAAGTCCTCCTGGGCCACATGGCCTCCGTCGAGAGGTTAATACCCAGGAGCAGACTGAGAATGCGACCCCTACAGTGGCTCCTCAAGTCCCAGTGGTCCCCGCTAAGGGGAAACACCCGTCAACACATCACCCTTACCGGAGAGGTCAAGCATTCTCTTCTCTGGTGGAAGGACCCGTGCAACCTGCTTGTGGGGATGCCCCTCGGCCCATCTCCCCCCGAAGTCCTCCTCTTCTCCGACGCCTCCAAGGAGGGCTGGGGGGCCCACCTCAACGACGATCACATCAGCGGTTCCTGGTCCACGGTCGAGCGGACAGCCCATATCAACTGGCTAGAATTGAAAGCGGTACTGCTGGCTCTCCGTCACTTCTCGGGTCAAATCTCGGGGAAAGTTGTGGGCATCATGTCGGACAATTCCTCGGTAGTAGCCTACCTGAACAAGCAGGGGGGCACAGTCTCCCAGGACCTCTGCCATCTCACTATGGAGATCCTCCTATTAGCCGAGAACCTCCAAGTGGCACTCAGAGCTCGCTACATCCCAGGGAAGAAGAATGTCTGGGTGGACCACCTCAGCAGAAGGAGTCGGGTAATCAGCACGGAGTGGTCCCTCCATCCGGAAGTGGCGACCTTCCTCATCAACAAATGGGGCTCCCCTCTGGTGGACCTTTTCGCCACCAGATGGAACCACCAGCTCCCGGTGTATTTCAGCCCTCTCCCGGATCCGCTGGCAGCGGGAGAGGATGCTCTTCTGCAAAGCTGGGACAACCTCGACACCTACGCTTTCCCACCGTTTCCCTTGCTCCAGAAGGTGCTCCAGAGAGTACGAACCGCATCCAACCTTCGGATGACTTTGATCGCTCCCTGGTGGCCGGAAGCCCCATGGTTTCCAGACGCCCTCGAGCTAGCAGTGGAGGAGCCCCTGGCCCTTCAGGGAAGATCCGACCTTCTACATCAACCAGTCAACGGGGCCTGGCACAAGAACCCGTCAGCCCTGGCGCTTCACGCGTTCAGACTATGGTCCGGATCCTCCTAGAGAAGGGTTTCCCCAAAGAAGTGGCAGAAGACATGTCCTCCCCTATTCGCTCTTCCTCAGCTACCCTTTATCAAGGGAAGTGGAATGCTTTTGCAGAATGGTGCCACTCCCGAGCAATAGCCCCAGAGCAAGCCACCATTCCTCTGATTGCCTCCTTCTTCCACTTCCTCCGGAAGTCCAAGAAGATCTCCCTCTCGGCAGTGCAGGGCTATAGGGCAGCTCTTAATCAGATGTTTTCTCTGAAGGGCATGGATCTAGCCCTGTCTCCAGAAATTTCCATGCTCTTCAGACATTTCAGAAAATCATGCGCCCCCAGGGAGATCACTTCTCCTCCATGGGATGTGGCATTAGTCCTCAACGCTCTGCGGGGCCCCCCTTACGAACCCCTCCGAGATGCTAATTTCAAGGACCTCACCTTGAAGACAGTTTTTCTCTTGGCCCTGGCGTCTTCCAAGAGGGTCGGGGAGTTGCATGCCATCTCTTATCGAGTCGCCCACTCGAAAGGATGGCAAGAGGTCTCCTTCACTTTTCTGCCCCAATTCATTGCCAAAAACCAGGATCCGGCCAAAGCCGACCCTAGATTCTGGTCCTTTAGTATTCCTTCCTTGGACGACTTTGTAGGGGGCGAACATGCGGAAATGGTCCTATGCCCGGTACGTGCTATCCGGACCTACCTCAAGAGGACGAAGGATCTTAGACCAGACTTGCCAAGACTGTTCGTCTCTACCAGGGGTACACCCAAGCCCGTCACTAAGACTTCCATTTACATTGTTTTCCTCTGCAAACTTACCGACCCCAGCTACAAATATTGTCTGACTCATTAATAGCTGACCAAACTCGAACAAGAACGGTTTTTGCTGAAATGCACGATTATATATAAAAAGTAGCATATGGTTCCATTATTTGACCTATTTTCTTTAAAATGTGTGATTTCCATGTAATTTGATCAAGGAGAAGTTACGTTTTTATCCTCTGCAAAATTGCCGACCACAGCTATGAATACCGTCCGACAGTTTTTGCTGAAATGCATGACTGGTCAAATTACATAAAAATCACACATTTTAAAGAAAATAGTCGAAATAATTTAACTATATGCAATCTATTACACTAATACCACAATAGTAAGAAACTTAATAGAGTGTAGTTTGATCCATACCACCAGTGATCATAGATGGTAGGCTGGACGAATCGTAGCTGTGGTCGGTAATTTTGCAGAGGATAAAAGCGTAACTTCTCTTTGATCAAATTACATGGAAATCACACATTTTAAAGAAAATAGGTTAAATAATGCAACCATATGCTAATTTTTTATATAAAATTGTGCATTTGAACAAAAACCGTCATTGTTTAGTTGAGGTCTGCAATTAGCGAGTCGGATGGTATGTGGTTGGTAATTTTGTAGAGGATAAAAATGTAACTTCTCTTAGATCAAATTACATGGAAATCACACATTTTAAAGAAAATAGGTCAAATAATGCAACCATATGCTAATTTTTTATATAACATTGTGCATTTCAGCAAAAACAGTCCTTAACACTCCTCATCACTCATTCTCACTAACCGTTCGTACATCCTTGTCGAGCACTGTATATGTCCCCCTTCTAATTGTATAACAGAATAATACTTTCACCTAATCCAACAGTACACTTCCTTGCCTTTGATGCACTTTAGACAAGCTCACCAGGTATTTCACTATAAATACTCCACTCTTTGTCAGAAATTCCATATGACAATCATACAACCCAGGTTGCCTTTCCAGCTTTCATCACCTTCAATGATGTCTGTGTATCCTCTTTTGCTATTGCTGCATGCCAGACCCTCTGATATCATGTAAAAATGTAATTTGGAAACGAAGAAAAGATGTGATAGCGATAATTAATAATGTGCAATTTGGTTACCCTTACCACTGATGAAATCCTAAACAATGAAAAAGGAAATATCACACTTGATAACATTTCTAGTTAAATGTCGGATTAATATACATTTTTCTATGTGCCTCAAAAAAATCTAACAATTACTTACAAATGATGAAGTGAAGCATTTCTGAGCAATCATCAACTCATGAGAAGACCTATTTTCAATCTGGAAGCGAGGTGAGAATGTGACCATGTAGGTGTCTCGATATCGGCCCCGACCAGGCCTGACATCAACACCCACAATGTAAACAAAATCTGGTCGAGTATCCATCAAGCTCACACGAAGACGACGCACCCACGTGCCCTGAGTTAGTGGCAGTTTGTGGCAGTACTGAAAACATGGGTAGATATGAGACCTTCAAATATATTACTGCTCCCTATCTACCAATAATCTATTGCATCCCTCCCCATAAAAGGAATTTCCTAAAAAGATAGTATTCACTTACTTGTGGCTTTGCATCTTCATGAAGCCTGTTCCCCACTCTGGCCAGCAGAAGTGGTGTTGCATCACGATCAGTGAAAGAAAAGAGGAGTGGAGCAGCACATCTTGCCATTTCATGTTCTTCATCCTGGCCTGTAAAAACATACCATCAGACTCAAGATCATTAATTCCTGCAAGACCAAATGATTAGAAATGCATACAATATTCATTGTAGTCATTCTCAAAGGAGATGCTAGGAGAATGATTGTGATGGGAGAGAAGGATAACAAGGTTGTAAGTAAAGAACATATACAAGTAACAGTGAAAAAGATACATACATACATACACACACCAAAAGGCCCCTTTTCCCTGCAAAAGGGATGCCCAGTCAAAGTATGCATCCATCCCACACAGATTTTTCTCCCTTGCCTACTGCTCAGGTCAGAAGCAATGAAGCAAGACACAACACCACTACAGCAAGGTCCAAGAGCTGAAACTGCTTTACTCCCACTACATTCACTAGCCCCTCCTACACTCAAGAATCTACAGAGCAGACAAGAAGAAATCCTTTTGGGCTGTGTCAATCTATCACCCATTCAGAACCATTCTCCATTTACACCTATCTATTGTCCTCTCCCTTCTCTGCTTCATAGGTATTCCCCTTGCACCCCACTCCATTAACCCATCCATCCACCCCATTTTCAGTCTTCCTCTCAAATTCACTTCAAGACATATCAAAAAGTCTGTTCCCCCTTATAAGATGGATGGCCAGCCATGGCATGCACCCACCCTTCACCCATCCAACACCCATTTGTTTTCTCTTTTACCTTAGCTCCTTGTGGATGAATGGACTGGGTTGGATAGTTGTTAATGTAAAATGGATGATGGGACTGTTTAATGTGTGTCTATGGGAAGGAAGTGGATAAGTGGCTTGGAGGAGTGCATGTATAATTCCAAGGTACAAGTAAATTCAGTGTTTAGGAAGAAAGTCAAGGATATGAACCTATGGGATACGGTGATGGATGGAAGGGTGGGAGATAGGGCATTAATGGACTACATAGTGGTAACCAGGAAAATAGTAAGAGGAGTTAAGGATGTACATGTTCTAAGGGGAGGGAGTGGAGGAATATCAGATAATTTTTTAGTGGAAGGTAATTTGAGAGTGGAGGATAGATGAAGAAAGAGGAAAGAGGAAAAGGACAGAAGGTAAGGAGGTGCTGAAAGTAAACTGCTTAAATGAGAAAGAAAAGGAGAAGGAGTACAAGAAGAAACTGAGAAAGGTGTGGGAGGGGGTGAAGGATAGAGTAGAACTAGGAGTGGTGGAGGAATGGAGATGGTTCAAGGAGGGAGTTACAAGGTGTGCAAAGATGGTGTGTGGAACAAGGAGGATGGAAGGAAATAGAAGGAAGGGTAGTGAGTGGTGGGATAAGGAAGCAAAGAAGGTTGTAGAAGAGAAGAAGCGAGCTTTCACAGATTGGTTACAAAATATGATGAGAGAATCATATGAGAGGTACAGAGAAAAGAGAAGTAAAGCATACGATAAAAGGGGCAAAGAGGAGAGCAGATGTGAAATGGGGTAAGAGTATGACAGAAAACTTTGAAAGTAATAAAAAGATATTTTGGAAAGAAATTAAGAGAGGACGAGGAGGCAAATCAAGTAGAGAAGAAAAGGTAAAAGGTGCAGATGGAGAGATGATAATGGAAGAGAAGGCAGTAAGGGGAAGATGGGCAGAATATTTTAGGGAGTTGGTAAATGTGAAGGAGGATAGGGAGGGAAAGATAGTTGCAGTGGGAAATGCTAAGAAAATGAGAGTGATGAGTGAGGAAAATGGAGGAGAAATAAGGAAGGATGAAGTGAAGGCAGTTAAGATGATGAAAGCAGGTAAAGCACCTGGTCTGGATGGATGCCATGCAGAATGTCTAAAAAAAGGAGGTACAGTGATGGTGGACTGGCTGGTGAGGTTATTTAATGTTTGTTGGAGAGAGGGTAGAGTGCCAGAGGACTGGAGGAGTGCCTGTATAGTTCCACTTTACAAGGGAAAATGGGAAAAGTGTGAGTGTGGTAGTTTCAGAGGGATTAGCTTGTTAAGTGTAATTGGGAAGGCTTATGGGAGGATCTTGATTGAGAGGATTAGGAGAGGAACAGAGGGAGTAATTGGCGAGGAACAGTGTGGATTTAGGACAGGTGGGGGTTGTGTAGATAATATTTTTGTGGTAAGACAGATATGTGAGAAAGCTATAGGAAAAGGTAAGGATGTTTTTTTGTTTTTTATGGATCTGGAAAAGGCTTATGACAGGGTAGATAGGAAGGCACTGTGGGAGGTTTTGCAGATATATGGGATAGGAGGAAAGCTTCTAGGAGCTGTCAAGAGTTTTTACGAGAGTAATAGAGCATGTGTCAGGATTAGAAATGGAGAGTGGTTTGAAGTAAAGGTGGGACTTCGTCAGGGATGTGTTATGTCGCCCTGGCTGTTCAACTTATACATGGATCGGGTGGTGCGAGAGGTAAATGCAAGGGTGGTGGGTCAGGGATTGGAGATGTTTAAAGAAAATGGAGAAAAGTGAGAGGTGAGCCAGCTGTTGTTTGCGAACGACACTGTGCTTGTAGCAGGATCAGAGGAGGGATTGAGGAAGTTGGTGACAGAGTTTGGGAGAGTGAGTGAAAGAAGAAAGTTGAAGATAAATGTGGGTAAAAGTAAGGTGATGAGATGTACAAGGGGTGAAAGTGGCAGCAGACTGGAAGTGAGCATTAAGGGAGAGTGACTGGAGGAAGTGGATAGTTTTAGATACTTGGGTGCAAATGTGATAGGAAAGGGTGAGGTGGAGGTAGAATGAAGATTGAGAGAAGCGAGTAAATGCCTTGGTGGATTAAAAAGTGTGATGAGGAATAGACATTTGGGAATGGAGGTTAAGAGGAGACTGTATGAAGGAGTGATTGTGCCAACAGCACTGTATGGGGTAGAAACATGGAACATAAGAGAGGAAGTGAGAAGGAGTTTGAATGTATTTGAGATGAGGTGTATGAGAAGTATGATGGGGATTACTAGGCTGGATAGAGTGAGAAATGAGGAGGTGAGGAGGAGAACAGGGGTGGAAAGGGAGTTGGGAGATAGGGTTGATGAAAGAGTATTAGGATGGTTTGGACACATGGAAAGAATGAGTGAAGAAAGACTTGTAAAAGAGGTATGGAAGGCAGATGTGGAGGGAGTGAACATGAGGGGGCAACCTAGGATGAGATGGATGGATGGGGTGAAGGGGGCTTTGGAGAAAAGGGGAATGTCTGTTGAGGAAGGACAGGAGTGGACAGAAGATGGGTGAATGGAGAATGGTTGTATATGGATGATGTTGTGATGCATGAGGTGGAGTGGGTGGGGGGATGGGGGGTGTGGTAGTATGTGTGAGCAAAATTTGACGCAGCTTGAAGGGATTTCTCCCTGTCTTCTCCTTTTCTGCATGGGGGGATGGAGAGGGGGGGTCGCTGATTTAATGAAGCGGCCTTGCTGTGGATGTGCTCTGTCTTGCGACACTGATTCTGACCCAAGGCAGTGGACAAGGTGCAGGGATGACCCGTCATCCAGGAGGTGCTAAGATAAGAGGGAGGGTGGAGGGTGGAGGGGAGTGGAGTGTATTTAGGGATGGAATGGGTGGGAATGGTTTGATGCCTTTTTCTTTTTGGCTACCTCCCTTGTAAGGGGGAAAAAGCCTTTGTATATGTATGTATGTGTATACCAAGGGCTTCTTCCCCCTTCTAAGGGGGGATAGCCAGTCAAGGCACACACCCACTCCCACCAATTCCACACCCTTGTTTCCCTCTCATCTTAACTCCTTGTGAATGAAGGGTCATCCTTGTCTCTTGCCCAAAGCCTGGGTCAGAGGGAAATGCAGCAAGACACAATACATTCACAGCAGGGTCACTTACACAGTGACCCTCCCTCCATGACCCCTCATGTGGAAAATCAAGATGGGGAGAAATCCCTTTGGGCTGCATTGAAATATCACCCATACACAACCATTCTCCACTCAACCCTATTCCCTACTTTCTCCATTCCTTGCTTAACAGACCTTCCCCTTTTGCTCAAAACCCCTTTCACCCCCATCCATTCATCTCATCCTTGGTTATCCTCTCAAGTTCACTCCACCCACCTCTGCTTTACACACTCTTTTTGTTAATCTTTCTTCACTCATTCTCTCCATGTGTCCAAACCATCCTAATAGTCTTTCATCAGCCCTATCTGCCAGCTCTCTTTTCACCCCCACTCTCCAGCTCACCTCCTCATTTCTCATTCTAACATTGTAACCCCTATTATACTTCTCAAGATACTTCGTCTCAAACACATTTAAACTTCTTCTTTCTGACTCCTGAATTTCAAGCCTCTTCCCCATACAGTGTTGTGGGCACAATCACCCCTTCATACAATATTCACTTTGCATCCATTCTTAGATGCCTATTTCACATGACACTTTTCTATCACCCAAGACATTTCCTTGTTTTTCTCACTCTAAAGTTTACCTCCACCCCTACTCCTCCATATTCTGCCACATGTGGCCCCATATGATTAAAAACTACCTACTTTCTCCAGCCTCATTCCTGTTAAGACTTACTTTCAAAATTTGATTATATGGCCAATGTTATTGTGCTGGTACTGCCTTAAGAGCTGGATGGCATCCTGAATGCACATATGGTTCTAAGCAAGTAAATATTTGGGGGGTGTGTGTGAAAAGTGTTATGAAAAATAGGTATCTTCAGGCAAATGCAAAATAAAAACTATAAAAGAATAACTGTGCCTACAGCACTGTATGAAGAAGACATAGAATTTGAAAGAGGCAAAAAAGGAAGTACCTAAGTGCAGGGATGACCCGTCATCCAGGAAGTGCTCAGATGAGAGGGAGGGTGGAAGGGGTGTGGAGTGTATTTAGGGATGGAATGGGTGGGAGTGAGTTTATGCCTTTCCCTTTTTGGCTACCTCCCTTGAAAGGGGGAAAAAGCCTTGGTATATGTATGTATGTACCTAAGTGTTTAAGAAGGATGATGGGAGTTGTGATGATAAAGAGTGAGAAATGTGGATGTGAGAAGGAGAGTGGGTGGTGAAAAAAGGTGGCAGATATGGTTTACCTAATTGTATTATATGGGAAGGGGAGCTATGCTCATAGTGACCTGTCTTTGTATCTCACAACGTCTATTTTGTTAAATTTTGTATGGTGTTTGCACACACTACTGTTTCGCCCAATTTCTTCCAGACATCCACCACTTTGTGTGGAAACTTTTTTTTTTTCCAATCTTTTCTATAACTATCCTTTTTGAGTTATTTTCATGTCCCCTTGTTTTTCTTCTATCCCACTTTAACAAGTCTTCTCTGTCAAAGACTTCAATGCCTTTCATGATTCTGCAGACAATGTTTGGACACATGGAGAGAAGGAGTGAAGAAAGACTAGCAAAAAAAAGTGTGGAAAGCAAAAGTGGATGGAAGGAACTTAAAATGATGATCAAGAATGAAGTGGATACATAGGGTGAAGGGATAATGGACACAAGAGGAGTGTCTGTTGAGCAAGGAAGAGAAGGCAAAAAATAGGACTGAAAGGAAAGTGGTGGTAAATGGATGAGGAAATGACATGCATGGCCTGAATGTATTTCTTGTCTGCTCTATATATCTCAAGTGAATAAGGGGGGGGTTGCCATGCAATGTAGTGGCAGGGGCAAATCAACTCCAGCTGTTGGGCTCTGTTGTGAATGTGCTGTGTCTTGCTGCACTGTATTTTCTTCCAATCTGATAAAATTACAACTCACCTGCTGCTTCATTATTAACTCCTTCCTGCTTGAAAATCAAGGGTAAACCTGTCTTGTTGATGAGCCAGTAATGAGCAAACACAAGAATCTGGAACAATCCATTTAGTACAGTATAAGAAAATATTGGAAAGGTTACAAAGAAACAATCATAACAATAATAGAAAACTAAATAAATAAATAAATAATATACATATTCTTCTACACATTTACAACAGCCAGTTACTTTGTGAATACCATGTTAAGCAGTTAGAAAATCAGCATTTTTAACTACAAAGGGAGCAAAACATTAAAGTGCCTTACCTTCAAAGCTCCACCACACTGAGGTTTGCCTTTGATAAAGACATACAAGGGTCTGTTCTGATTATCACACAATTTGACAGCTACTGTATACTGTGTGTTGGACGGGTTCAGCGTCACCTCTCCTTGTTGTCGAAACATGTCTGTCCACAGTGTAAGTGTAATGCTTTGGCTTGGATCTATGGAGTGAAGACATGCATCTTCTCCTGGCCTAATGCGTCCTGAATTGCCAGTGGTGTGAACTTCATAGTGTAGGTCATATGGCAGGAGATTAACCATTGTCAGTGGGCTGATGAGCATTATTGTATGTCCTGGCTGGATCTGGCACACAAAGAATGTGAATAAAAAATTAATTTAACAAGTTCGTGATAGGTCATGTAATTAAAAAAATAATGAAACTTTTCTTGTCAGATTTTACAATACACAAAACAATCATATATATACCAAAAGCCTTTCCTCCCTTACAAGGGAGGTAGCCAAAAAAACAAAGGCATAAAATCCACTTCCATCTATTCCATCCCCACACATTCCATTCCAATTCACCCCCCTCCCTCACCTCCCATCTTTGCTCCTCCTGGATGACAGGTCATCCCTGCATCTCACCCACTGCCCTGGGTAAGAAGCAGTGCAGCAAGACCTTCCACATATGTCTTACTAATCTTTCTTCACTCAGTCTTTCCATGTGTCCAAACCATCCCAATACTCTTTCATCAACCCTATCTCCCAACTCCCTTTCCACCCCAGTTCTCCTCCTCAACTCCTTGTTTCTCACTTTATCCAGCCTAGTAACCCCTACCATACTTCTCAGGCACCTCATCTCTGCAATCTTCTTCTGTGCTTACTCAAGAGAATAAGCACAGAAGATTGCAGATTGCTACAAGAAGACCTAGACAAAATATGAGAATGGAGTCAGAGATGTGAAATGAACTTTAACAAGAAATGTAGCATAATGGAATTTGGAGAAAGCAAAAATAGAATATCGGGTCAATATAAAATTGGAAACAAGGAAGTCAAAAAAGTCGATTCAGAAAGGGACCTGGGAGTGATTATCTCAAGTGACTTGACACCTGATAAACATGTCAATAAATTATTTGGAGACACTTTTAAATTATTAAGATCAATGAAAGTGGCCTTTGACTACATGGATGAAGAAATGGTAAAGAAAATAGTGGTTACACTAATAAGACCTAAACTAGAGTATGCTGCAACACCTAGCCAAAAAAAAAAAAAAAAAAAAAAATAAAATCAATCAAAGAGCAGCGACAAAAAGGGCACCTACACTATCAAATTTAACATACAAGCTCAGATGGGAGAAATTACATCTATCAACACTGGAACAGAGAAAAGAAAGAGGTAATTTATTGACCATTTTCAGAATTATGAAAAGGATGGAAATTCTTGATATAGACGACTTATTAAAATGGGACAGAAGAAAACCAAGAGTACATGAAAAGAAGCTAAAGAAAGACAGCTACAGAAGAGATTAAAAAAAAAAAAAAAAAAAAAAATCCCACATAGAGTGATTGATGTCTGGAACAAACTAAATGGAGAAACAGTGAGTGCAAAAACTATACAAGATTTTAAGAATAAACTGGATGCGGAGAGATACGAAAACAGGTCACCACGAGCATAGCTCGTCCTGTAAAATACAACTAGGTATATACATTTAAACTTCTCTCTTTTGTTCCTGTTTGTCTCATACAGTGCTGTTGGTACAATCACTCCTTCATATAATCTCCTCTTAGCATCCATTCCCAAATGTCTATTTTTCATTACACTTTTTAATCCCCCAAGACATTTACTTGCTTCACTTAATCTACATTCTACCTCCACTTCCACCTCCTCCTTTTCCTGCCACATTTGCTTCCAAGTATCTAAAGCTATTCACTTTCTTCAGTCTCCCTTAATTTGCTACCATTCTCTCCCCTTGTACATCTCATCACCTTACTTTTACCCACATTTATCTTCAACTTCCTTCTTTCGCACACCTTCTCAAACTCCATCACTATCTTCCTTAATCCCTCCTTTGATCCTGCTACAATTGCAGTGTCATCAGCAAACAACAATTGGCTTAGTTTCCATTTTTCTCTATTTTCTTTAACCATTTCCAATCCATAGCCCATTACTATTCTGTTTACCTCTTGGACCACCCCATCCATGTATAAATTGAACAGCCAAGGCAATATAACACATCCCTGGTGAAGTCCCACTTTTACCTCAAACCACTCACTCTCTCCATTTCTAAATCTAATACAGGATGTATTAGAATACAATGATGCCTACATAGGCATCATGAGGCGAGAGTGAGTATATGAGGATGCCAATGTTGGCTTCCTGATTATATTTATTTTGTAGTTGTACTTGAGTGACCCTCTAATTCTGTGAACAGGCTTGATCACTTTTTCAGTGGTTACAAACATACTGGGTGAAAGAGAATGAGTATAACAGCTGTAACTTTATTTTATAATGCATGTATTGTGATGCATCATCGTACTTCAGGCAGCTAGTGTGCATGCAAATATTTGACTTGTACTGAAGAAGATAACAGCTTTCCTCCTATCCCATATATCTGCAATACCTCCCACAGTGGGTATTACTTAGATAAAAGAAGTTAACATTTCCTAGTAATTTTTCTTTCAAGTCTGCTAACTACAAACATACATACATATACCAAGGCTTTTTCCCCCTTACCAGGGAGGTAGCCAAAAAGGACAAGGCATAAAATCATTCCCACCCATTCCATCCCCAAAAACACTCCACCCCTCTCCACCCTCCCTCCCATCTTAGCACTTCCTAGATGATGGGTCATCCCTGCACCCTGTCCACTGCCCTGGGTCAGAAGCAGTGTCGCAGGACACAGCACATCCACAGCAAGGCCGCTTCATTAAATCGGCGACCCCCACTCTCCGTCCCCCCATATAAAGGAGAGGACGGGGAGAAATCCCTTCGGGCTGCGTCAAAATTTTTGCTCACACACACTACCTCACCCCCCATTCCCCCGTCCATTCCACCTCATGCATCACATCATCATCCATATACAACCATTCTCCATTCACCCCTGTCTTCTGTCCTCTCCCGTCCTTCCTCAACAGACATTCCCCTCTTCCCCAAAGCCCCCTTCACCCCATCCATCCATCTCATCCTAGGACGTCCCCTCATGTTCACTCCCTCCACATCTGCCTTCCATACCTCCTTTACTAGTCTTTCTTCACTCATTCTTTCCATGTGTCCAAACCATCCTAATACTCTTTCATCAACCCTATCTCCCAGCTCCCTTTCCACCCCTGTTCTCCTCCTCACCTCCTCATTTCTCACTCTATCAAGCCTAGTAACCCCCATCATAGTTCTCAGACACTTCACCTCAAACACATTCAAGTTCCTTCTCTCTTCCTCTCTTATGTTCTATGTTTCTGCTCCATACAGTGCTGTTGGCACAATCACTCCTTCATACAGTCTCCTCTTAGCATCCATTCCCAAATTTCTATTCCTCATTACACTTTTTAAACCACCAAGGCATTTACTCGCTTCTCTCAATCTACATTCTACCTCCACCTTCACTCCACCTTTTCCTGCCACATTTGCACCCAAATATCTAAAACTATCCACTTCCTCCAGTTGCTCTCCCTTAATGCTCACTTCCAGATTACTGCCACTTTCACCCCTTGTACATCTCATCACCTTACTTTTACCCACATTTATCTTCAGCTTTCTTCTATCACACACTCTCCCAAACTGTCACCAACTTCCTCAATCCCTCCTCCGATCCTGCCACAAGCACAGTGTCGTCCGCAAACAACAGCTGGCTCACCTCCCACTTCTCTCCATTTTCCTTAACCATCTCCAATCCCTGACCCACTACCCTTGCATTCACCTCTCACACCACCCCATCCATGTATAAGTTCAACAGCCAGGGTGACATAACGCATCCCTGACGAAGTCCCACCTTTACCTCAAACCACTCACTCTCTCCATTTCTAATCCTGACACAAGCTCTACTACTCTCATAAAAACTCTTGACAGCTCCCAGAAGCTTTCCTCCTATCCTGTATATCCGCATAACCTCCCACAGTGCCTTTCTGTCTACCCTGTTGTAAGCCTTTTCCAGATCCATAAAGGCCCAAAAAACATCCTTCCCCTTTCCTATAGCTTTCTCACATATCTGTCTTACCACAAAAATCTGATCTACACAACCTCTACCTGTCCTAAACCCACACTGTTCCTCACCAATTACACCCTCTGTTCCTCTCCTAATCCTCTCAATCAAGATCCTCCCATAAGCCTTCCCAACTACACTTAACAAGCTAATCCCTCTGAAACTACTACATTCACACTTGTCCCCCTTTCCCTTGTAAAGTGGAACTATACAAGCACTCCTCCAGTCCTCTGGCACTCTACCTTCTCTCCAGCAAACATTAAATAACCTCACAAGCCAGTCCACCATCACTATACCTTCTTTTTTAAGACATTCTGCATGGCATCCATCCATACCAGGTGCCTTACCTGCTCTCATCATCTTAACCCCTTCCATACGGTGCCGCCTACGTAGGCGTCATGAGGAGCAAGTGGATTCGCGACGCTGCCATATCGGCGTCTTGATTATATTTATTGTAGTCGCCCCTGTGTTTTTACATTCTCCCAAATGTGCCCTGAATCCCATTCTCTGTGGTTTTCAAAATTCGCAGGTGAAAGAGAGAACGATCAATATAAGCGGTGACTATATTTTATGATGCGAGTATTATTACGACACGTCGTACGGCTGGCATTGGCTGCTGCCCGCGAGATTTAAGTCCCGTAGTGAAGTGGTTAACTGCTGCCTTCACTTCATCCTTCCTTATTTCTCCTCCATTTTCCTCACTCATCACTCTCATTTTCTTAGCATTTCCCACTGCAGCTATATTTCCCTCCCTATCCTCCTTCACATTAAGCAACTCCCTAAAATATTCTGCCCATCTTCCCCTTACTGCCTTCTCCTCCATTATCATCTCTCCATCTGCACCTTTTACCTTTTCTTCTCTACTTGATTCACCTCCTCTTCCTCTCTTAATTTCTTTCCAAAACATCTTTTTATTACTTTCAAAATTTTCTGTCATACTCTTACCCCATTTTACATCTGCTCTCCTCTTTGCCTCCTTTACCTTTTTCTTTACTTCTCTTTTCTTTTCCCTGTATGTCTCATATGACTCCCTCGTCCTATTTTGTAACCAATCTGTGTAAGCTCGCTTCTTCTCTTCTACAACCTTCTTCATTTCCTCATCCCACCATTCACTACCCTTCCTTCTATTTCCTCCTGACCTTCTTGTTCCACACACCATTTTTGCACACTTTGTGACTCCCTCCTTGAACCATCCCCATTCCTCCTCCACGCCTACCTCTACTCTATCTTTCACTCCCTCCCACTCCTCCTTCAATTTCCTCTTGTACTCCTTCTCCTTTTCCTCTTCGTTTAAAGAGTTCACCCTAAGCACCTCCATACCTTTTGTCACCTTTCCTCTTCCTCCATCTGTCCTCCACTCTCAACTTACCTTCCAGAAAATGATCTGATATTTCCCCACCCTCTCCCCTTAGCACATGTACATCCCTAACTCTTCCTATCATAATCCTATTTACCACTAAATAGTCCATTAGCGCTCTATCTACCACCTTTCCCTCCACCACCCTCTCCCATGTGTACTTATGCTTGAGTTTCTTCCGAAACACTGTATTTGCTATCATCAACTCTCTTTCTAGACACATTTCCACCATCAACTCTCCACTACGATTCTTTCCTGGAACTCCACATTTCTACTAACTACATACATACATACATATACCAAGGCTTTTTTCCCCCTTACCAGGGGGGTAGCCAAAAAGGACAAGGCACAAAAACATTCCCACCCATTTCATCCCCGAAAACACTCCACACCCCTCCACCCTCCCTCCCATCTTAGCACCTCCTAGATGACGGGTCATCCCTGCACCCTGTCCACTGCCCTGGGTCAGAAGCAGTGTCGCAGGACACAGCACATCCACAGCAAGGCCGCTTCATTAAATCGGCGACCCCCACTCTCCGTCCCCCCATATAAAGGAGAAGACGGAGAGAAATCCCTTCGGGCTGCGTCAAAATTTTTGCTCACACACACTACCTCACCCCCATTCCCCCGTCCAATCCACCTCATGCATCACAACATTTTCCATATACAACCATTCTCCATTCACCCCTGTCTTCTGTCCTCTCCCGTCCTTCCTCAACCGACATTCCCCTCTTCCCCAAAGCCCCCTTCATCCTAGGACGTCCCCTCATGTTCACTCCCTCCACATCTGCCTTCCATACCTCCTTTACTAGTCTTTCTTCACTCATTCTTTCCATGTGTCCAAACCATCCTAATACTCTTTCATCCACCCTATCTCCCAGCTCCCTTTCCACCCCTGTTCTCCTCCTCACTTCCTCATTTCTCACTCTATCTAGCCTAGTAACCCCCATCATACTTCTCAGACACTTCATCTCAAACACATTCAAGTTCCTTCTCTCTTCCTCTCTCATGTTCCATGTTTCTGCTCCATACAGTGCTGTTGGCACAATCACTCCTTCATACAGTCTCCTCTTAGCATCCATTCCCAGATTCCTATTCCTCATTACACTTTTTAAACCACCAAGGCATTTACTCGCTTCTCTCAATCTACATTCTACCTCCACCTTCACTCCACCCTTTCCTGCCACATTTGCTAACTAGTTTACATAATTCTTCCAACAATTTTGCAGTCTATTGATGCTGCTGATGCAGAAGTTCACCTCCTGCATTAAAAAATTGCTGGTATCTATAAAGAAAAATTACTACTTTATCAGAAAGTTAATGATATTTTAGGAGTTGGGGAAAAAGTCATAGGGAACAAGACTGAGTGAAAATAATGATTCTTTCATAACAAAAGTCATAAGTACTGCTTTGTATCTATAACCTAAGTCTACTGTTCTTCAACATGACACCCTTCCCAACCCCTTCACCTCTTTTTTCTTCATCAGTAACTCCCTTGTGCTATCAATTTTTCTACAAATATTCTTACTCCTTTTATGATAATATTCCTTCTTTCACAGATAATGTTTGTTAAAACCTTTCTTTCTGGGTGGCAAGACAGATCTAGCCATTGTACTTTGATGAGTAAAGTTTTATCTACCCAATAAATATATCTCTAATCACTCACCCATTCTGTAGTGCGCATAACTGAGTGAGACCCACAAACAACAGGAGTTGGAGCTGGTGGGGGATCTTGTGGATAATTATCTCTTCTTACATGAACACAGAACCTGCATTTGCAAAGATAAAAAAGGAAAGAAAGAAGAAAGCTGGTAAGTACCAATCAAAACAGGACTTAAGCAGTGAAACACTATATCAAAGCAATGAGCATAATTCATGCATGTAATATGAGTTTAAGTAGCTCCAAATACCACTAAAACTACCTAAGCCATACTTCATACAATAACAAAAGTTTAGATATCTATATATACCATTATGACAACTGGATTCACCAGTTCACATGGGGTCTAATAATAATAATAATACAAACACTAATTCATCCAAGTTTTTAGAAGAAAGGAAATAAAAACTATGAAAAAACAAAATGGTGCATTTTGCTCCAACAAGCCAACCAACCTAATAGGTGGCACATTAGCATTGATTGCTGGGCATTCTCTAAGGTCAGTTAACTCTTGTCTGGCTTGAAGCAAAGTGTACCAGTGCAGAGGTTGCTTACAGTACAGCCATTTTCCCAGGGAGCAGAGGGGTCGCACGCACAAGCGAGCCCAGGCATATAGCAATGGAACGGCGAGTGTGCTCTTTGGTGCTACTTGTAGCAATTTGACATCTGGCATAAAATGAACCAAAGGGTGAAAACTTAAAAATGTAACATAAGAAATCATGAAATGATGGGGTTGCACTGCTGAAAGAAAAAGAAAAAGAAGGAAAAAAAAAAGAAAGAAAAAGAAATGGAAGAAGAAGAGATAGACAGAAACTATACAGTACATGCAGGTCCATGCTATGGCAGAGGTTCTTCTACACAATACAGACGTTCTTGTAAACACACCTATAAGGTAATTCCCGGTTACTGTTTAGAATGTCTGACTGCCTAATGCCATCCTGAGCATGTCCCTGTCTTAGAGTATGAATACAAAAAACTGGTCTATTAGCAAAACCAAGGACACAAGAGGTCCTCTCAGGCACAGGTTTAACGTGTATCTGAGACTCGAGGAATCTGAGAGGTACTGGGTAAGTGATGCCAGTGGATAGATGCTTTGTGAGTGATGCTGGGGCTGGAAGTGGAGGGATTACAGGTTAGTCAAAGACAAACTCAGCAATAAATCCATGAACAAAATAAAAAAAAAGCAATGAATGAATAACGAAATGTCAATAACATGAAATGAGAAACAGTTGGTAATAAAAACAGTTCAATAATGAAATGAAATACTGAGGATAGTTATTATAATTCCATCATATTTATAAGCATTTTAACTCAAAGACCTTAATAAAACAACTCACCACCAAGTCTGAGAGCCACATTGTTCATTTTGATCTCAACAGGAAAGTGTAAGTAGTTGGTTAACAAGAGAGCTGAACGTACAGTAACCAATTTCCTTGCTGACCCATCCAAGGTCACTGCCATTACTACTCGTGCACTGGGAAGTTCTGAGTGCTAGGAAAATATTAATAACAACATTAAATAATGTGCTGATTTGATAATAACTGTATCAACAAAACTATAACCATTCTATTTTTTTTTTTTTTTTTTTTTAGAAAAATTCTTCAGTAGTGCTACTTAAAAGTTACTTATAACTTATCACATCCTACAATAACAAACATAATTATTTCCTCAAGCTCAACTGGTTGAAAACTTAGACACACAGTGACTGGCAATGATCCTTGAGCCCTCTCATAGCTATCACTAGGAAGATACTTTGGATTGTTGTTTGTGTTGTATTAGTGTGGGTCAATTTATGTCACTAACTTATAGTAATAGATGATGAGCAGTCGCCAGCTGTCAGTTCTCCTTATGTAAAAAAGGTGGAGGAAATACTAAGGAAGCTGACAGAGATCTTGAGGCTGTTCTGAAGCCTGTGTGTCAGCCACTTGACGCTACACCTCCATATAAAGGTGAAGATGTTGACAAGTTCTGAAGATGGGTAGCTGGAAGATGATTCTCTGATGTCCATCTTGCAGGACCACCACTTGCAGGCACTCATCATTGGTCACATTTTATAAACAACATAAATCTTTCAACATTTCACTTTTTCAGTACATATGCATGCATTTCATGAAAAAAATATAAGTGCACTACCTAATTAATTATTATTTTTTTTCTATAAATTTCTGTCTAGTTGTTTGGAGCATATATGCTAAAATATAAATTTAGGAGGAACTCCAAAAGCAACACTAAAACGATGAATAATTCTACAAGCTACAGTTGCCCATGATGGACAAAAACTTACCAGAGCAGAAGGAGATGTTTGGGGAGCAGCTAAACGAAAGAAGACTCCTACTTTATCTACTGTAACAGGTCCAATCATTTGCCAGCCATCCACACGAACTACTAGTTGATGGACTTTTAGTTCATGTGTGTCTCGATGTCTTTGTTTACCTGTCAATTACCAAAGAAACAGGAACTTTGAGGATACAAATACCTCCAAATAGGAATCATTAGGTACATACAACCCCCCCTACATATACTCCACACCCATCCAATAACCTTGTCCTTTCCGTCTTAACAACTTGTAGACATCCCTGCCTTTGCCACACTATTGGGGTCAATGGCAATGTAGCAAGACATAACACCTCCACAGCAGGGCCTGAGAGCCAAAACTCCCCGACTGCTTCATGATATAAAAAGCACACATGAACACCTTACTGTTGCCCACATTTATTTTCAGATTTCTCCTCTCTTACACCCTCCCAAACTTTGCCACCAACTACTTCAGTCTATACTTCAACTCAAACAACAACTGCTAAGGAAATTAACACAAGGTTTCTAGGCAGAGGTTTGGGGCTGGTGAGATTGGAAGGAAGTTGTTGTTTGTGGATGACATTGCACTTTTAATTAAGTTAAAGGATAGATGGAAGTATTAATGACAAAATTTTGGAGGGTAAGAGAGAAAAGGAAAATGAATGTAAATGTGGGCAAAAGTAATGAGATGAAAAGTAGAGTTGTGTGGATGGCAGTGAATTGGAAAAGAGTTTGAGGGAGTGATTGTGGCAATAGCACTGTATGGGGCAGAAACATGGAACATAAGAGAGGAAGAGTTTGAATGTGCTTGAGATAAGGTGCCTGAAAAGTGTGATAGGGGTTACTAGGCTGGATAGAGTGAGAAATGAGGAGGTGAGGAGGAGAACAGGGGTGGAAAGGGAGTTGGGAGATAGGGTTGATGAGAGAATATTGAGATGGTTTGGACACATGGAAAGAATGAATGAAGAAAGATTAATAAAAGAGATGTGAAAGGTAAAAGTGGAAGGATTGAACTTGAGGGTATGACTGAGGATGAGATGGATGGATGGAGTGAAAGGGGCATTGATCAAAAAGGGAATGTCTGTTGAGCAAAGAAGGGAGCAGGCAGTAGATGGGGTGACTGGAGAATGGCTGTGTATAGATGATAATGTGATGCACTCTTTCCAACCTTGTAATCCCTACCATACTTCTTAGACATTTCATCTCAAACAAATTTAAACTCCTCTCTGCCTCTTATAAATTCCAGGTCTCTGCCCCATACAGTGCTGTCAGCACAATCACCCCTTCATATAGACTCGTCTTAGCATCCATTCCCAAATGCCTATTTCTCATGACACTTTTTTAATCCCCCAAGACATTTACTTGCTTTTCTCAGTCTACAATTTATTTCCATTGCCACTCCTTTCTTGCCACATGCGACCCTAAACACCTAAAGCTATCCACTTCCTCCAGCTTCTCTCCTTTAAGACTTACTTCCAACTAGTGACCATCCTTTCCCCTTGTACATCTCATCACCTTACTTTTACCCTTATTTACCCTCAACTTTCTCCTATTGCTTACCCTCCCAAACTCTGTCACTAAATCTCTTAATCCCTCCTCTGACCTTGCCACAAGTGCAGTGTCCTCCACAAACAGCAACTGGCTCATCTCCCACATTTCTCCATTTTCTATAACCATCTCCAGTCCCCTGCCCATTACCCTTGCATTTATGCATTTACCCCCCACACCACCCTATTCATGTACACATTGAACAGCCATGGTGACATGACATATCCCTGAAGTAGTCCCACCTTTACTTCAAACCACTGGCTCTTTCCTTTTGTATGAAAGTGGCAGTTGCTGACAAGTCTATTGAAATAAACACCATGTGAGGACAGAACCCCCATCAGTATGATGTTTCACTTGTTACAGCATTTTCAAGTACATGCTGGAGACAAGGACTACAACGCCACCATATGGATTCACAAGGAGGTACGAACACCTCTTTCTCTCCTTCGGCTTGGCCATAGTCCCATGTGACTTCCCAGAGCCTGTTCTGGCGATGACATACGTGAACAGGTGCGCTGAACTGACATTACCCATTGACAGCTTGCCGGCCGCTGGTCGTGACGATTTCCTACAGGACTTTAGTGACTTGCTGGTCTTCAAGGATGACCCCCGCACCGTCCCTCTGGGAAAGATGAAAATCCCCCCCCCTCCCCCATGAGCACCCAACTGCAAGCTGATGCAACACCCCTTGCCACCCACGTGCCCAGGCTGATACTGCTTACATTTCAGGTTCAAATGAAGGAAGACCATTCTCAATGGTGCACCAAGGTATCACCATGCCTGTTGTAAGGCTAGCTCTGTCGCCATCGACCCTGCTGGTGCCCTTCGATTCTGCCCTGCCAGTGGTACTACAGACGGATGCATCTCGCCTCTATAGCACTGGGCCACCCTCTTTGCTCGGTGAAGGACCTGCCGTCCTTGTGTGTGGACCTCCCACCCATGATTCCGCCCCTGACGTGGTGTGCACAGGACCGTGCAATACTGGGCACTTACACCTTGTTCAGTGTGGCCCAAGGTTTCCGATGGACGGTAACACTCGACATGCCACTATCACATGAGACACTTGCTGCCACTTGGGCTGCATCCAAATGCAAGCCATAGCCATTTGGATGGCCCCACTTCTTGCTGATGATGGACCATCGTCAGCTCATTCCCCTCCTCATGTCAGGAGCACTGTCACCGGCAACGCCAGCACTTCACGGGGATGACCCATCACCCGCTGCAAATGCCGATGGGATGCTCTGGAGACTATGGGCCGAGGCATGGATAAACCCCACCTATGGCCACCTGCTTACCTGTATGGCCTCCAGGCTCCTGTCTGACCGCCTCCCCCTACCCAACTCCGTCCCTCCATATTGGAAGCTCCGAAATGCCCTCTCCACTGATGAGGATTGTTGCTGTACGACCAGCACAATGCCGCCCCTGCCATCTACAGGAGCGACCTCCAGCCTCCAAAGACGCCGCCCCATCCCATCACATTCCATCCCTCGGTGGAGGACCTGCCATCCTCATGCACGGATCCCCCCAATTCCAACCCCGCTGCTCGCCCCGGCTTGTGGATGAGCATACCCCTCACCATGATCATGTGAGCTTGGAGGGGGGGGGGTGTAGTGATGATGCTATAAGGTGCTCTAGCATTGGACAAGCAGGTCGCCAAAGTGTCGTAGCATGCCCAACCACCAGTGACGCTTCCTACAAAGACTCTTTGTTACGGCTGACAATTGTTCATTCATATGGCC
Organism: Oratosquilla oratoria; assembly: GCF_046742065.1. Lineage (NCBI taxonomy): Eukaryota > Metazoa > Arthropoda > Malacostraca > Stomatopoda > Squillidae > Oratosquilla > Oratosquilla oratoria. The sequence goes on along the minus strand of NC_134801.1, from coordinate 31,685,639 downwards.
ATAAGGCCCTATTCATGTGTGTACCTCTCTTACTCTGTGCAGTGAGCTCTCAAGCCAGTCTAGAATTGTACATCATATGGTGCACATGTAGCGCTCCATGTATGCTTAATGCTAATAAAACCATTTGAACATCCCCCCAAAGTGTTTCTGTTGCACACATAATATGTTCCTCTCCTAATCTTCTCAACACCTTCCCATACGCCTTATTGATAACACTTACCAGATTGATCCTTCTAATATACATTCATATATGACTCCTTTTTCCTTGTATAGCAATACTATACATGCACTCCTCCTGTCCACTAGTACACTTCCTTCTCTTAGACACACATTAAACAATGTCATCAGCCATTCTTCTATGTATAACTAGAACTAGAAAGTTACACACTACAGTTATGCTACAGCTCTGAACATTTGATTTCTCATACCTGGACCTTCAAATGAAAAGGGCATCGTTCCTCCTGGAGAAACCATAATCCACTCATTATCAAGGATACTTTCATGTGGAGCTACTTCAGTATTAGCAAGGCTGGAAACAAATTGCAAATAAAAAATGTGAGACATTGCACTTAGATATAAAAATATACATCTACTTTACCTGAAATCTTACATATACAAAGGGCTTTTCCCCCCTTACAAGGGAAGTCCCCATCTGGGGTATTGGCTGTATGTTATTATGGGATTAAAAGCTGCTCAGTAGCATGCAGTTGATACTTTAGGGTTTATATTGGGTGCCCCTATGGACCAGAGTCACACATAATTTTGTCTGTGATAAAATAAATCTCTATTGAGAAATAATACTTTATTATACTGCTACTGGCCCTCTGTTATACTGTCCCCCAACTCTTAACCCCTTGGGATGGGTGGGGGTTGCGTGTCTTGGATTTTTGTGGTGGGGTGTGTGTGTGTGAGAAGGCTTTGGGAGGCGGTAGGGATGTTTTATTGGGCCTTTATGGATTTGGAAGGAGCTTGTGACGGGGTGGACAGGTGGAGTGCTGTGGATGTATGGGATGGGAGGAAAGATGTTGAGAGCGGTCAGGAGTTTTTGAGAGAGCGGTGGAGCCTGTGTTGTAATTGGAGGTGGGGGTGGGCCTTTGGTAGGGATGTGTTATGATGCCTTGGATGTTCAATTTATACATGGAAGGGGTGGTACGTGGGATGAGCACAGGGGTGATGGGCCTGGGATTGGAGATGGTTAAAGAAGGTAGAGAAAGGTGGGAGATGGGCTGGTTGTTGTTTGCTGATGACACACTCGTGGCAGGATCAGAGGAGGGATTGGGGAGGTTGGTGATGGAGTTTGGGAGGGTGTGCAGGGAAAGGAAGTTGAAGATTGATGTGGGTGGGAGTGGGGTGATGGGATGTATAGGGGAGAGAGTGTGGCGGTGTGGGGTGGAGGTGAGTATTAGGGGAGAGAAACAGGGGGGGATGGCTTTGGATGTTTGGGTACAGATGTGGCAAGGGGGGAGGGGTGGAGGCAGGGTGGAGCATGGGTTGAGAAAAGCAGGTGGGTGCCTTGGGGGGATTGGGAGGTGGACATTTGGGAATGGATGCTGGAAGGAGGTTATATGAAGAAGTGGTTGTGCCAATGGCAATGTGTGGGGTGGAAGCATGGAACATGGGAGAGCGGGAGAGGAGAAGTTTGATTGTGTTTGAGATGGGGTGCCTGAAAGGTGTGGCAGGGTTGCTGGGTTGGGTGGGGAACAAGGGGGGGGGGGAGCAGGGGGTGGGGGGAGTTGGTGGAGGAGTGTTGGGATGGTTTGGACACATGGAGGTGAATGAGAGGGGACAGATTGGTGGGGGAGGTGTGGGGGGCAGAGGTGGAGGTGCTGAACGATGAGGGATAACCAGGGATGAGATGGGTGGATGGGATGGAGTGTCTGTTGGGGTGAGGGGGTAGGGGGGGAGGGTTGGGTGGAGAGTGGTTGTCAGTAAATGGTGCTGTGATGCATGGAGGGGGGGGGGGTGCATATGGTGTTTTGATGCAGCCCGAACAGATTTCTCGCTGTCTTCTCTTTTACTTGGGGGGTCACCAATTAGGTGGGGCAGCCTTGCTATGGATGTGCTATGTCTTCTTGCATTGCTTCTGATCCAGAGTAGTGGGTGAGATGCAGGGATGACCCATTGTCTAGGAAGAGCCAAGATGGGAAGGAGGGGGAGGGGGGGTGAATGGGAGTGGAGTATGTACGGATAGAATGGGTGGGAGTAGATTTTATGCCTCTGTTTTTTGGCTACCTTCCTTGTAAGAGGGAAAAAGCTGTTGGTATATGTATGTACAAGGGAAGTAGCCAAAGTCAAAAGGCATAAATCCACTCCCACACATTTCATCCCCATATACTCCACCCCCATTCACCAACACTACCTCCCTCTTTTCTAGGCTCCTCCTGGATGATAGGTCATCCCTGCATCTTGCAACACGACAACAGCACATCCACAGCAAGGCTGCTTCTTTTAATCATGCAGAAAAAGAGAAGATGGGGAGAAATCCCTTTGGGCTGCATCAGAACATCATTCACACGTACTCCCTAACCCCCCCAATCCCCCATCCACTCCCTTCTATGCATCACATCATCCATACACAACTATTCTTCACTCATCCCTATCTTCTTTCTACTCCCATCCTTCCCCAACACACATTCCCCTCTTTCCCAATGTCCCTTTAACCCCATCCATCTCATCCTTGGTTGCTCCCTCATGTTCACTCCATCCACCTCTGCCTTCCATACTCCTTTTAGTTATTTTTCTTCACTCATTCTTTCCATGTGTCCAAACCATCCCAATACTCTTTTATCAACCATATTTCCCAACTCACTTTCTACCCCTGCTCTCCTCCTCACCTTCTCATTTCTCACCCTATCCAACCTATAACCCATACCATACTTATCTGACATTTCATCTCAAACACATTTAAATTCTTTCTTATGTTCCATGTTTCTGCCCCATACAGTGCTGCTGACACAATCACTCCTTTATACAATCTCCTCTTAGCATCAATTCCCAAATGTCTATTTCTCATTACACTTTTCAATCCACTGAGGCATTTACTTGTTTCTCTCAATCTACATTCTACCTCCACCTCCACTCCTTTTCCTGCCACATTTGCTCCAAGAATCTAAAGCTATCCAATTCCTTCAGTCTCTTTCCTTTAATGCTCACTTCCAATTTACTGCCATGCTCTCCCCTTGTATATCTCATCACCTTATTTTTGCCCACATTTATCTTCAACTTCCTTCTTTCGCACATCTTTCCAAACTGTCACTAATGTCCTCAATCCCTCCTCTGATACTGCTACATGCGCAGTGTCATCAGCAAACAACAACTGGCTTATCTCCTTTTTTTCTTTTCTTTAACAATCGCCAATCCCTGACCCATTACCCTTGCATTTACCTTTTGCACCACCCCATCCATGTGTAAATTGAACAGTCAAGGCAACATAACACATCCCTAGTGAGGTCTCACTCAATCTCTCCATTTCTGATATAAACTTGATTACATTAAATATTCTATATAAGGGCCTCACCTATCTGGAGTAGTTGTTAATGTTGCAAATGACAGATCACATCCAGTGTCATTCTTGAGTGCAAAGGGAATGAAGGGAGACCTCCTCCTGTAATTCTGAGGACTCACCACAGTCTTGCTAGATTCACTGCCTCCAACACTCACAGTTTCTGTCTCAATTCTGAAAGAAATTTAATTAATTTGTCACATCATGTTATCAATTCAAGTATATACATACAAATGCATACCATAGGCCCTTTCCCCTTTATAGGGTGTGTCTGTGTGTGTGTGGCTGAACCAAATCACCCACAACATATACAGATAAAACTCATTTAACTCTCCCTCTGATCTCAGCACCTTGGGGATGAAAGGTTGCCCAGTACTCTGTTACAGTGGTAGGGTCAAAAGCAAGTTCAATCTAAAGCAGATTAGGTCAACATCCCTATAGGCCATCATCTCTTCATCAATTCGTAACCTTCTTCCTCCATTCACTCCTATCTTTTGCACTTTCTCTCCCTTGATCAACAGACATTCCATATGCATGCAAAGCCCCCTTTCCCTAATCCATCCATTTCATCACTAGCTTTCCTCTCAAGTCACTCCATTCTCTTTTCCTTTCCACATTCTCTTACTAGTTTTTCCTCATTCACTAAAGTACATGCATACATTTACCAATGGCTTTTTCCCCTTACAAGGGAGGTAACCAAAACACAAAAAAATCCACTCCCACCCATTCCATCCCCACATACTCCACGTCCATTCACCCCACTCCCTCCCTCTTATCTTGGCTCCTCCTAGATGACACGTCATCCCTGCATCTCACCCACTGCCCTGGGTCAGAAGCAATGTAGCAAGACACAGCATATCCCCAACAAAGCCACTTCATTTAATTGGTGATCCCTCCCCTCTCTGTCCCCTTGTTCAGAAAAAGAGAAGACAGAGAGAAATCCCTTCGGGTTGTGTCAAAACATCATTCACACTAATTACCTCACCCCTCATCCCCCCCATCCATGCATCACAGCATCATCCATACACAACCATTCTTCACTCACCACTGTCTTCTGTCTTCTCACGTCCTTCCTCAAAAGACATTCCTCTCTTTCACAATGCCCCTTTTACCTCATCCATCCATCTCATCCTTGGTTGCCTCCTCATGTTCACTCCATCCACAATTCTTTTACTAATCTTTCTTCACTCATACTTTCCATGTGTCCAAACCATCCCAATACTTTTTCATTAACCCTATCTCCCAACTCACTTTCCACCCCTGCTCTCCTCTTCACCTCTCATTCTCACTCTATCCAACTTAGTAACCACTACCATACTTCTCAGGCATTTCATCTCAAACACATTCAAACTCCTCTCTTATGTTCCATGTTTCTGTGCTATACAGTGCTGTTGGCACAATCCCTCTCCATACAATCTCCTCTCAGCATCCATTCCCAAATCTCTATTTCTCACTATAAGTAATGATTTAATAAAGGAAGGAAGAAAAAATATCAAATTGTAACCTGTCTCTGTTGTAGTAGTCATGTGTCCAGTTGGTTTTTACTAGATGATACAGGTCAATGAGAGTGGTGGTGATGTTCACATTTACTGTGTCTTCTGCTTTCAGACTTAATATTAGCCTTGCTCCTTTTAAGTCACTAGACATTGTCTTGCTCCATTCCAAGGTACAACTGCAAAAAGTATAAGAATTGGTTGTTCACAAATATCGTTGTCTCATATTTACAATTTGCATATTCATTTACACATTATAAAAATGGTTTTATTAGACTGATTCAAACATTTATTGTAAAGGTCTTTTTAATGTGAATTGTGATCATTGTTGCAAGTTTATAAGAACAAAACTTACTTCCATGGTTCTAAAAAAGGCTCCCATCCAGAAAGGGCCCGATTGTAGTAATCAATAGAAAAAGTGCAACTTGCAGATCCTTTCCCATTTTTATCCTGTAGAGTTACATGATATTTTTAAAAAGAAGAAGAACAACAACAATATTGGCATTTTGCAGTGAACACTGCAACAAATAGATAAAGTTAGAGATTTGGTAAAGGAGAGATTTCAGGAGGGTAGAACAGTCAAGGTATAGAAAGAGTTAAAAGAGATCAGCATTCTTTCCTTAATGGAGATTAGTCTTTAATCATGAAAGAATATTCCATGACTCTGGTCTGTAGGGATGTCACTAAAATCCCTAAACACATACATACATACACCAATGACTTTTCCCCCTTACAGGAGAGGTAGCCAAAAAACAAAGGCATAAAATCCACTCCCACCCATTCCTTCCCCACATACTCTAATCCCATTCACCACCCTCCCTCCCTCTTATCTTGGCACCTCCTGGATGACACATCATCCCTGCATCTCACCCACTGCTCTGGGTCAGAAGCAGTGTTGCAAGACACAGCACATCCACAGCAATGCTGCTTCATTAAATCAGCATCCCCTTATGCAGAAAAGGAGAAGACAGAGAAATCCCTTTGGGCTGCATCAAATTATTTTTTTTACAAATATGTAATTTTCGCAGGAAAATTAATTTTTCCCTGATACAAACCTGAGGTACTCCTTACACTAGGATACTCTCGCGTAGCGCGAATATTTCTACTGCGAAATTAAAATCCTCACTCTGTGGGTCTGGGCAACGCTTATCCTCAGTAAGGGGCCCCATTGGGGCAAGGGGGGGGGCCCTTGCCCTCCACCACAAGTCTCGCACACTATAACCATTCTCTGAGCCAGGTATGATTTAAGCACAAGGTTGTCAGGCAAGGAGAAGGAACTGTTTAGAGGGGTGGTTGAGGAGGGCCATTAAAGGTAAGGAGTACCTCAGGTTTGTATCAGGGAAAAATTAATTTTCCTGCGAAAATTACATTTGTTCCGAAGAATACAAACTCTTCGGTACTCCTTACACTAGGAGACTCGGACTTAGGAGGGAAGGAAGTTGTTATCTAGCCTGGGAAACCGCTGTAAGGAAAATCTAGTGTGCTAAGACTATGTTGACCAGACCCCTATACATTCCCCTCACTTTGAAGTGCACCCCTTTCTGTTCCCTGGAGTGGAGACAGAAAGGTTATAATCACTTTTGTACCACTGAAGGGCTTGAATTGATTCCCTTGGAATGCTAGAGAGCCCGCGGGTGAGGTAAGGGAATGTAAGAGTATGAGAAGGACTTTAGAAAGTTATCCCTGCAGTTGCCAGCCAGAACCTGGATGAGTTGTCAGGGTCGGCTGTGTGCTCTTGAGGAGGGGTATATCATTTTCAGGACTTCTTGGGCGGCCACTATGGGGCCCAAAGATAAGTTCCCTAAAGATTCCCGCATAACTTCTTTGAGGTAAAAGGAAGTGAACGTATTCTGGCTTTTCCATATACCTGCTTGAAGAACCTGGTTGACTGACCGATTCTTTCTGATGACTAGGGAGGTCCCTACTGCCCTCAGGTCATGGGCAATCTGTGTGGTCCATGTCGCAGGCTCTGCGGATGACTTCCATTGTCCAGTAAGAAAAGGAATTCTTAGTGATGGGCTACCTTTAGTAGAGATGAACAACCACTTTAATTCTGGTCGAAGATGTTCGGTTCTCTTGAGGTAGGTCCGGATGGCTTGTACCGGGCATAGAACTGTTTCAGTCTATTCTCCCCCTGCAAATTCGTCTAAGGATGGAACACTAAAGGACCAGAATCTAGGGTCGGATTTGGCAGGATCTTTGTTTTGGCAATGAATTGAGGCATGAAAGTGAAGGAGACCTCTTTCCATCCTTTGGAATGGGCGACTCTATAAGAGATGGCATGTAACTCCCCTACTCTCTTGGAAGATGCCAGGGCTAGCAGAAAAAACTGTCCTCTAGGAGAGGTCCTTCAGATGTGCCTCTCGGAGAGGTTCGTAAGGGGGACCCCTCAGAGAGTTCAGGACTAATGCCACATCCCGCGGAGAACTGATTTCCCTGGGGGGGGCATGATCTTTGAAGTGCCTGAAGAGCATGGAAATTTCCTGTGAAAGGGCTAGGACCATGCCCTTCAGAGAAAACACCTGATTTAGAGCTGCCCTATAGCTTTGTACTGCCGAGAGGGAGATCTTCCTGGACTTCCTGAGGACGTGGAAGGAGGCGATCTCAGGAATGGTGGCTCGAACTGGGACTAACTTCCTGGAGTGGCACCATTTGCAAAGGCGCATTTCCCTTGATAAAGGTTAGCTGAGGATGAGCAAATAGGAGCGGACATGTCCTCAACCACTTCTCTGGGAAAACCCTTCTTTAGGAGGATCTGGACCATAGTCTGAACGCGTGAAGATTGAGTGCTGAAGGGTTCTTGTGCCAAGGCCCGTTGATGGGTGGATACAGAAGATCTGGTCTTCCCTGAAGGGCCAGAGGCTCTTCTACTGCTAGCTCGAGGGCGTCCGGAAACCATGGGGCTTCGGGCCACCAAGGAGCGATCAAAGTCATCCGAAGGTAGGATGCGTGTCTTGCTCTGAGGTACCTTCTGGAGCAAGGGAAATGGTGGGAAAGCGTAGGAGTCCAGGTTGTCCCAACTGTGCAGAAGAGCGTTTTCTCCTGCTGTCAGAGGATCCAGGAAAGGGCTGAAATATTGGGAGTTGGTGATTCCATCTCATTGCAAAAAGGTCCACTAGAGGGGAGCTCCATTTGCTGAGGATGAAGTTCGCTACTTCTCGATAGAGGGACCATTCTGTGTTGATTATCTGATTCTTCCTGCCGAGGTGGTCCGCCCAGACATTCCTCTTCCCCGGGATGTAACGGGCTTTGAGTGACACCTGGAGATTCTTGGCTAGGTTGAGGATGTCCATCATCAGAGGGCATAGTTCCTGGGAGACTGTGCCCCCCTTGCTCGTTCAGGTAGGGTACTACCGAGGAGTTGTCCGACATTATGCCCACTACTTTTCCTGAGACTTGATCCTTGAAGTGACGGAGAGCCAGGAGTACTGCTTTCAACTCAAGCCAATTGATATGGGCTGTCCGCTCGACTGTGGACCAGGAACCGCTGATGTGATCGTCGTTGAGGTGGGCTCCCCAGCCCTCCTTGGAGGCATCGGAGAACAGGAGGACTTCGGGGGGAGATGGGCCGAGGGGCATCCCCATGAGAAGGTTGCATGGGCCTTCCACCAGAGAAGAGAATCCTTGACTTCTTCGGTGAGGGAGATGTGTTGTAGGGGTTCTCCCTCTTGCGGGGCCCACTGAGACTTGAGGAGCCACTGTAGCGGTCGCATTCTTTGTCTACTCCAGGGGATTAATTTCTATATGGAGGCCATATGGCCCAGGAGGATTTGGCATTGTGTAGCCGTCAGGAACCTGGTCGATAGTGCCTGTGCAACTAGAGAAGCGAGATTCGGGATCCCCTTTCCTACTAGGAAGGATTCCATTAGGGAGGAGTCCAGGACCATACCCAGGTACGTGACTCTCTGTTCTGGTAAGAAATCTGACTTTTCCGGGTTGACTACTGTGCCCAATTTCAGGACAAAGGTTAGGACCATTCTCAGGTGTTCTGGCATAGCTGGGCGGAATGCATCTTGGAGGTCCAGCGACACCATGAAGTTCCCTTCCCTGATAGACGCCCTTACGGACTCTGGGGAGGCCATTCGGAACTTTGTCAGGGAAAAGGAACTTGTTGAGTGGAGACAAATAGATGACTGGTCTCCACACCCCTGTTGTCTTTTCTACTAGGAATAGCCGTGAGAAGAACCCTGGGTCCGGAGTCGAGACTTCCACTAAAGTTCCTGTCTGGAGCAAAACGGAGGATTCCTCCGCTAGGGCCCGCCCGCGAGCCGAGTCCGGGTGGAAGCTGCTGACTTGGATGGGATAGAGGGAGAGGTTTGGGACAGTGGAAAAGGGAAGACAATAGCCCGTCTTAATGACTCAGTAGGTCCAGTCTTCCGCCCCGGCCTCTTCCCATGCTCTCCAGTAGAGGGAGAGGCAACCCCCTATCCTGTGCAGAGGGGCTGGCGAATTCCTAGGAGTCCTGTGGGGGAGTCCGGAGCCTCTATAATGTTTGCGTCTAGGATCTCGGAGTCCACCATATCCGGGGGAATCAGCGTGTGGGTGAGCATAAATCTCCCTGAGGAGGGGGTCACTGGGGTTCCCGAGGATGGTGTCTCTCCTGCGGGACTCGAAGTTGGCCCAGGACTTTGAGAGAGAGGAAACCTGATGCTTCAGGGGTCTGCTCGCGCTTGCCCAAAAAGCCTGGAGGTCGCATTCTTCCTGGGGTTGTAGTGCGGGTAAGAACCCCCACGCCGAGGCAAGGAGGCGTTCTAGCCAGGAGTTCACCGCCAGGGACAGAGCCAGTGATTGAAGGTGGTTGCTGACTTCCCTGCCAGAGAGGAGGACGTTTCGTCTGCGCAGCGACTCGGCGTCCGCCTAACCAGCTCTGGTAACCTCGCCGGGATCGAGGCTGCTCCGAGGGTTGACCCCGATGGGGTGTAGAAGCGCTTCTGGTGTTCCAATGGGACCGGAAGCCAACGCGTCTTCTCGGTCGTCCTTGTTGCGAGAGCGTCGGAGGCCTGGGCCATGGCTCTCGCCGTCTGCGTACTCCATGGAAGGTGGAGGGGAGGAGGCTGGGCTTTCTGAGAGTTGGCCGTCATGAAGATGTCAGACTCGAATGTGGCTTCCTCTTCTTTCGGGTGGCCCAGTCGATTCGCCCTTCGAACCCTCGCGAGGACGTCCGAGAAGGAAGGTGGGACCACCATCGAGGATTCCGACTGGGAAACGGGAGGGGAAAGGGAGCGTGGCCCCCCCCCCCTACGGAGCTGTGGACATCGTCGTCGGCGTAGGAGGGGTCGGGACGGGCAGAGAGGAACCTCACGCTACCATCCCGGTCACTGATGGGTACAGAGGGGGGCCGAGCAAGTGGAAGATGGTCGAGGGGGGCCCTTGGGGGCGGTGACTCCTCACGAGCTTCCGTGCGGTGCACGAACCGCGCTTGAGAAGCGCGGAAAAATTCCCGTTGGGCCTCCATCTGTTCCTTCAACGTAGTGACGAGTGAACAGAGTGGGGAGGAGGTCCGGGGAATGTCCGCTTGAGTCCCGCCTGGGTGCGGATGGTCCGGGAGACGCCAAGGGGAGACTGCCTCCTCTGGACGAAGCCGAGTCACCCACGACGAACGCGCGCGTGGGCACATCTCGGGCTTCCTGCCCACCGGGCATAGAAAGGGTTCCGGCGATGACCCGGCTCGTCTGACGACGGGTGGAAGGTGAACGTGGGGGCCACCCGAGGAGGAGAAGAGGCCGACGCGCTCCGAATCTCCGAACTCGGCTCCTTTGTCCGTGGGGGGGCGGAGCCGCCGGCAGCGTCGCGGGGCCGGTGGACGCATCCGGGAAAAATCTCGTACCCGGGGGGGTTCGCGGGGGCCAGCGCGTGCCCGTCGGAGCTAACCACCCTGTGGGCAGGAACAGGAGACAAGTGGCCTGAGACTGACTCGGGGCGGCTATTGTACAACCTTTCCGTTTACTACGCTTAGGAGGGGGGAGACAACTGCCCGCGTCCTCCGCCGACGTAGCATGCCTTCTCCTTGTGTCGGGTGAGGGGGGAAGCCATCTAGAAACACCGCGTCTGCAACCTCGTCCCTGATCTCTGTCCCTGTGAGCAAAGGGCATGGAAAGGGCACCGTTGATCACCCAGCTCTTCCTACGGTGGGTGTTGTGCGTACAGCGGGATTCCTGAGTAGAAGAGACTAAGGGGCTCTTTGCCCCCCCCCCCCCCTTTGTCCGTGCCGGCGTCGAGTTTCGGGGGCAGCCGCAAGCGACCACATCCGGGAAAAATGTCATACAGGAACGGTAGCTAGCGGTGGCTTGACGCGCATGTCCGACTACGCTAACCGTCCTTTGTTGAAGGAAGAGGACAACTTGGCCTGAGAATGACTCGAAGTGGCGTTGTACCACCTTCCTGGCGACTGTTGAGTTTCCGGGATGGGCGAGGGCAAGCCGCAAGCGACCTCATCCGGGAAAAGCTCGTACAGGAACGGTAGCTAGCGGTGGCTTGACGCGCATGTCCGACTACGCTAACCGTCCTTTGTTGAAGGAAGAGGACAACTTGGCCTGAGAATGACTCGAAGTGGCGTTGTACCACCTTCCTGGCGACTGTTGAGTTTCTGGGATGGGCGAGGGCAAGCCGCAAGCGACCTCATCCGGGAAAAGCTCGTACAGGAACGGTAGCTAGAGGTGGCCTGAGGCGCATGTCCATCTACGCTAACCGTCCAGGTTTAAAGGAATAAAGGACAACTTGGCTTCCTGTCTACTACGCCGTGGAGGAGGGAGAGAATTGCTCGTCTCCTCCGAAGCCGTAGGCCGCCTTCCCCAGTTTTTGGGGGGGTGAAGAGGGAAGCCATTTTCTATGGCCATTTTCTATGCGGCGAAACCACAACAATACTGGAACCAGATTCCATACTTACAGTGAAGGGTAGGATACCCGGTGGCGGTTAAGGGAATAATACAGGGAATGGAGAAGCACTTAAAATTCCAGGACACAGGATGGCGTAGGGAAAACCCCGATGAAATTGAAGGACGACGAACTCCTTAGCGTCCTTAGAGTGAGCTGGCGACAATCGAAGCGGATTGCTTGATTTTCGGCACCGACGTAAACATGGAGAGATGTTAACGCGGTCACTACTGCGAAGAGAATGGTTATAGTGTGCGAGACTTGTGGTGGAGGGCAAGGGCCCCCCCCCTTGCCCCAATGGGGCCCCTTACTGAGGATAAGCGTTGCCCAGACCCACAGAGTGAGGATTTTAATTTCGCAGTAGAAATATTCGCGCTACGCGAGAGTATCCTAGTGTAAGGAGTACCGAAGAGTTTGTATTCTTCGGAACAAACTCCCCCCAACCCTCCACTCCCTTTCATGCATCATGGCATCATCCATACAAAACCATTCTCCATTCACCCCTATCTATCTTCTGTCTTCTCCCTTCCTTCCTCAACAGACAATCCTCTTTCCCAATGTCCCTTTTACCTCATCCATCCATCTCATCCTTGGTCGCCCCCTCATGTTTACTCCTTCCATCCCTGCCTTCCACACCTCTTTTACTAACCTTTCTTCACTCATTCTTTCCATGTGTCCAAACCATCCCAATACCCTTTCATCAATCCTATCTCCCAACTTCCTTTCCACCCCTGTTCTCCTCCTCACTTCCTAGTTTCTCACTCTATCAAGCCTAGTAACCCCTATCATACTTCTCAGGTACCTCATCTCAAACACATTCAAACTCCTCCTCTCTTATGTTCCATGTTTCTGCCCCATACAGTGCTGTTGGAACAACCATTCCTTCATACAATCTCCTCTTAGCATCCATTACCAAATGTCTATTTCTCATTACATTTTTTAATCACCCAAGGCATTTACTTGCTTCTCTCAATCTACAATCTACCTCCAACTCCACTCCTCCATTTCCCGCCACATTTGCACCCAAGTATCTAAAACTACCCACTTCCTCAAGTCTCTCTCTCATAATACTCACTTCCAGTCTGCTGCCACTTCTCCCCTTGTACATCTCATCACCTTACTTTTACCCACATTTATCTTCAACTTCCTTCTTTTGCACACCTTCCCAAACTCTGTCACTAACTTCCTCAATCCCTTCTCTGATCCTGCCACAAGTGCAGTGTCATCAGCAAACAGCAACTGGCTTATCTCCCACTTTTCTCCATTTTCTTTAACCATCTCCAATCCCTGACCCATTACCCTTGCATTTACCTTTCGCACCACCCCATCCATGTATAAAAACAATGACTACATAGTTTATACATATGAAGAAGAAAAGAAGAGAAAGACATATACAGTATTCAAACTTTAAACAAAATGCAAATTTGCCTTCTTTACATATTCTAAAGGAAACTGTACTGTGTTTGTATATAAACAATGCAGTCAGATACAAAATGTGATCACAATCTAAATAGAGATATAGAGTATGAGTAAAATATAAGGTTTCAAAACTTACTTGTTTCAAACCCAAATGAGTAAGAGATGACTCGATGAGTGGAACATCACAATCACCACAATCATCAATGACACAAATATTTACACTGCCAGTCTTGATCTGTAATGACACACAATTAAAAATAACACAAATGAATTGTAAACAAACAAATGAAATCAATACAAAATGTATCCAACATTACAAGGTCTGCAGGATAAACATAATTTGCTGAGTAGTGAAAAACTTTGTACTGTGTATGGATTTGTTTCTACTTGATTATCAAGTTGCCATGCAATCAATTCCCCAGTATGGGATACATCTTGTTACATTCCACTTGAGGAGGAGAACATACATACATACATACATATACCAAGGCTTTTTCCCCCTTCTAAGGGAGGTAGCCAAAAAGGGAAAGGCATAAAAACACTCCCACCCATTTCATCCCTAAATACACTCCACACCCCTCCCACCCTTCCTCTCATCTGAGCACCTCCTGGATGACGGGTCATCCCTGCACCCTGCCCACCGCCCTGGGTCAGAAGCAGTGTCACAAGACACAGTACATCCACAGCGAGGCCGCTTCATTTAATCGGCGACCCCCCCTCTCCGTCCCCCTTTGCATATAAGGCGAGGACGGGGAGAAATCCCTTCGGGCTGCGTCAAAATTTACTCACACATACTACCCCACCCCCCACTTCCCCGCCCATTCCTCCTCATGCAGTCACAACATCATCCATATACAACCCTTCTCCACTCACCTCTGTCTTCCGTCCTCTCCCTTCCTTCCTCAACAGACATTCCCCTCTTCCCCAAAGCCCCCTTCACCCCATCCATCCACCTCATCCTAGGACGTCCCCTCATGTTTGGGAGATAGGGTTGATGAAAGAATATTAGGATGGTTTGGACACATGGAAAGAATGAGTGAAGAAAGACTAGTAAAAGAGGTATGGAAGGCAGATGTGGAGGGAGTGAACATGAGGGGACGTCCTAGGATGAGGTGGATGGATGGGGTGAAGGGGGCTTTGGGGAAGAGGGGAATGTCTGTTGAGGAAGGAAGGGAGAGGACGGAAGACAGAGGTGAGAGGAGAATGGTTGTATATGGATGATGTTGTGACTGCATGAGGAGGAATGGGCGGGGGGGTGGGGTAGTATGTGTGAGTAAATTTTTGACGCAGCCCGAAGGGATTTCTCCCCGTCCTCGCCTTATATGCAAAGGGGGACGGAGAGGGGGGGTCGCCGATTAAATGAAGCGGCCTTGCTGTGGATGTACTGTGTCTTGCGACACTGCTTCTGACCCAGGGCGGTGGGCAGGGTGCAGGGATGACCCGTCATCCAGGAGGTGCTCAGATGAGAGGAAGGGTGGGAAGGGTGTGGAGTGTATTTAGGGATGAAATGGGTGGGAGTGTTTTTATGCCTTTCCCTTTTTGGCTACCTCCCTTGGAAGGGGGAAAAAGCCTTGGTATATGTATGTATGTACATTCCACTTGATAATACAATCAATCAACCAATCTGTTGCCCCAGGTCTCTCTTGCTACAGCCACCAGATAGGCTCTTAAGTCACTCAGGGAAAAAAATAATGCGTTGTTCTCTAGGGAATATTAGTGTGGGGCATTGTAGAATGAGATAATCTATGTCTTCTGCAAAGTGGTTGCAACAAGTTGTTTGAGTCTGTGGCCAGGTCTATTCTGTGTTGGGACTGTTTCAGTGCTGGATGATGTCCTGAGTGCAATGATGCCAAAATGGTTCTTACTATAGTCTGTGTGCTCTAAGGAGTCTGTTCAGGGTGTGGATACCTCTGCCTTCCACTCCTCTTTTACTAATCTTTCTTCCCTCATTCTTTCCATGTGTCCAAACCATCCCAATACTCTTTCATCAACCCTATCTTCCAACTCCCCTTCCACACCTGCTCTCCTCCTCACCTCCTTGTTTCTCACTCTATCCATCCTTGTAACACTTATCATACTTCTCAGGCATTTCATCTCAAACACATTTAAACTCTTCCTCTTATGTTCCATGTTACTGTCACACAGTGTGCTGTCGGCACAATCACTCCTTCATACAATCTCATCTTAGCATCCATTCCCGACTCAACTTGTAATGAAGCAGTGAAACACTAAATTTGTGGCAAGAGTAAATATTACATAACTAAAATTGGGATATATATGTACATGTTGTACAGGAGGGAGAGGAATAGGAAGAAGCATAAGAGGAAGAGGAGGAGGCAGAGAGAGAATGGAAGAATGAAAGAAATTTTACAAATGTCTACTAATGACATCAAAACAAAACAAAATACTTTCACAACAGACCTCAAGAGACTGAAAGTTGATTGGCATATCATCTGTCTGTTGCTGCTGTTGAATGGTTGGAGCAGGTACAGGTAAGGCATTATGGGTAAGCCACAAGGCAGCATCATCCAAGCGTCCACCACAAACCTCAAGGGCTCGAATGCAGTCTTCTTTATGAAATCCAAGTCCTGATAGTTTTCCTACTTGAACTGAAATAAAACAAATTAACTGCCTGGGATTGAGTTCTAACATTATATGATGATTGCTTCAGAACAGGAGAAACCTCTACCATATAAAATCACTTGTCCTTGGTAGAAATGGATGTCACAGTCTTAATGGGGTTAAGAATGATCAACTAAATCTAAAATGTTGAAATCTGAGTGGTTTCAAGCAAGTCTTCTAACCTTGGAAATTTGCTGGTCTGTTATCAAATTCACCAACAGGCGAGTTCTTCTTTGTTGATGCTCTCTGCTTTGGAACTGATTCTAAGATCTGCTGAAATAACTTCATGTCATGGTAGCTTAAACGGATATTCAGCTGGTGTAGAACAATCTGGAATGATTGAAAAAATTATATCTGAAGATTATGTTGTGGAAGATCAAGATATACAGGAACCTTAATCTTATTTGACTTGGTATAAAGGAGGTGGCTGGGTAGAAGCACAAACCCATTTAACAGAAAATATATGTATAAATAAACTTACTGATCTATCTACATAATAAATTTTCTCAACCTCATATGAAAGTTTGCTAGCCAAGGTATGCACCCACCCTCCACCCATCCCATGCCTATTGTTTCCCTTTTAAAAATCTTCTAGCTCCTTGTGGATGAAGGGCCATCTAAATAAATAATAATAATCTATATATATCAGGGGCCTTTTCCTCCTTATAAGGAAGGTAGCCAGCCAAGGCATGCACTTGCCTCCACCCAGTGACAAAGTGTGCAAAGATGGTATGTGGAACAAGGAAAATGGGAGGGAATAGAAGGAAGGGTAGTGAATGTTGGGATGATGAGGTGAAAGTGGCAGTAGTAGAGAAGAAGTGAGAACATGTGGATTGATTGCAAGTATGACTTGGAAACCACAAGAGGTACAGGAAAAAGGAGAATGATAACTGAATTAAAAAAGGAAAGATATAAATCTATCTACTTATCTGTATACCATGTTTTTTTTTTCCCCTTACAAGTCAAAAGGCAAGTATCCACTCCCACCCATTCCACTCCCATCCACCACCATTTCCTCCCTCCCATCTTAGCTCCTCGTGGATGAAAGGTCATCCTGGTCTCCTGCCCAGGGTCAGAAGCAATGCAGCAAGACACAGTACACCCAGAGCAAGGCCACTTCACTTAATTGGCATCCCCCCTCTCAGTCCCCTCATGTGGGATGATGATGATGATGATAATGATGATGATGATGACGATAATGATGATAAAAAAAATGGAAGGTCCTTAGCTTTATGAAGTTATCTATCTGGCATTTATCACAACAAAACCTATTCAAAGATGCCAAGCTAAAGTGTATGACTGCTTTGAAACAAGGAAAAGGAAACTTAAAAAAAAAAAAAAAAAAAAAAAAAAGTTTCTATGGTAAATCACTAATTTGACTATTAAGATAAACAATAAATCATCATCCTAGAGCACTCTTTACCTCCACTGTATGCTGTACATTCATGGACACATTAGAAATGTCCCCCACTTGATGTTGACTAGCTTTATCGTTGACCTCAATGTTGACAGTGACTGGATCTATGATGGACAAAGCTGTGTCATCCTCTAGGCCAAGGATGCAAGAATACAATTCACACTGATTCAGGTTACACGAAAGTGGCCTCTCCTGCAGCTGTGGTCGATAACTGATGACTGCTGTACTCTGTGATGAAATTCATAATTATAAAAAAAAAATTCTCTTTCCCAGTTATCTAAACCAGTCCCTTGCTATATGCATCTCTCCAACAAGTGATTCAAACATATGTAACAAACACATCTTTTATTAGTTCCTATTTTATGCATTAAAATCTCAGTCATGCAAGTTGTGTGGTGGAACATGTGGAATGGCTCTATTTTTCATATTCAAGTAAAATTTTCACTTTGAGCAGATTTACACTCTCCAGCAAATTTCCACAATGTATTCCTTGCTTATATATAAGGAAGGACTGGTGGTAATTATATTTGGGCAAAATTAAAATTGACATGAGAAAAAGTACATACATACATATACCAAGGCTTCCCCTTACAAGGGAGGTAGTCAAAAAGGAAAAGGCATAAAATCATTCCCACCCATTCCATCCCTGAATACACTCCACACCCCTCCACCCTCCCTCTCATCTTAGCACCTCCTGGATGACGGGTCATCCCTGCACCTTGTCCACTGCCCTGGGTCAGAAGCAGTGTCGCAAGACACAGCACATCCACAGCAAGTATTTGGCAATAAATCCAATGAGTGTATGAGGTGGTAACTGCCTATGTAGACAAGCTTCAGCTGTTGTGTCCTGTGGTACATGAAGCCTTGCCGCACTTGATTTTACCTATGTACTATGGCAGGGAACCCTTTATCTCCACAGTGTTGAGAAGAAGTGAATCTTTTTTTTTATAAGGGGACTGTGGCATTAGTATAATGTGTGTGACTAAACATTTCCCACAATCTCCGTCTCCTTACCTTTAATATCACGGCACTTGTATCCCATACTGAGGTGTTTTCCACTACAACTAACTCAGAGTCTGTAATGTTCAACTTCAATTCAAATGGGATTTGTGGCTGTTCCATAATAAGTGCATGCTTTGTCATAAGGCCTGTTGATTCCACCATTGGGTTAAGGCGAGGAGATACAGAAGGTGGTGGCTGACTGGATGGGGGTATTGATGAAGTGTCCAAAATGTAATTTGGCAATGGTGAGGTAGACCTAGGAGACTGCATTGCTGGTGAATAGGTGCGAGGAGAATTTACAGTTGGAGTCTGCAGTGGGGAGAAGATGTATGGAGTTGCTGGACTGGAGGAGCCCTCACCTTTCTCTGATTTTCTCCCATCTGGAAAAAAATATATGTATACATATGTGTGTATATGGAGACAAAATAATCAAAATTCAATCAATATTACCTTAACTGTTATATTACTGTTTGAAATATATGGGTCCTATAGTAGTATTAACCCTAGTTGCAAAATGACATGTCATCAATTGGTCTGGAAAAGAGCACATATAAGCCCTTTCCTGAAACCAATCAAACTGCCAGAGAACCTAACATCCTAAAGACCTATTTCTTTCTTCTTTATGATATCTAAACTGGAAGAATGATCCTAAACAGCATCCAAACACACATCCACCTTATCAATTCAACATGGATTCAAAGACATTCTACCAATATCTGCTTACAAATGTCACCCAATACAAAAAAAGGCTTCAATAGCTGATATCTAACAGAACAGTAATGGTGGCAGACATGCATACATACATACATACATACATATATATATATATATATGTATATATATATGTATACATATATATATATATATATATATAATATATATATATATACAGTATATATATATATATATGTATATATATATATATGTATATATATATATATATATATAAAGATATATATATATATGAAGGTGCAAAAAGAAGTCACGGGTCTAGTTCCGAGTTCCTGAGTTTATTCCTGACTGGTTTCGCTCAAAATGGCCTTTCCCCTTAAGAAAGGTGCCACTCATCTTATGTCCATTCAACACCCATTTGTTGTCCCTTCTTAGTTATTTGTGGATTACTGGTCATCCCTGTCCCCCTCCCATTGCTAGGGTCAGAAGCAATGCAACAAGGCATAAAAATCATTTAGTCAGTCTGTTGCTGTGATGCATGTGAGGGAGTATGTATGAATGATATTTTGATGCAGCCTGAAGGGATTTTCCCCCATCTTCTCTTTTTCTGCATGAGGGGAAGGAGTGGGGAGGTCGCCGATTAAATAAAGCAGCCTTGCTGTGGATGTGCTGTGTTTTGCTGCACTGCATCTGACCCTGGGCAGTGGGCAAGATGCTGGGATGACCTGTCATTCAGGAGGAGCTAAGAAAAGAGGAAGGGAGGGAGGGAGGGAGGGATGGTGAATGGGTGTGGATTATGTGGGGATGAAATGGGTGGGAGTAGGTTTTATGCCTTTATTTTTTTGCTATCTTCCTTGTACATACATACATATACCAAGGCTTTTTCCCCTTTCAAGGGAGGTAGCCAAAAAGGGAAAGGCATAAAAACACTCCCACCCATTTCATCCCTAAATACACTCCACACCCCTACCACCCTCCCTCTCATCTGAGCACCTCCTGGATGACGGGTCATCCCTGCACCTTGCCCACCGCCCTGGGTCAGAAGCAGTGTCGCAAGACACAGCACATCCACAGCAAGGCCGCTTCATTTAATCGGCGACCCCTCTCTCTGTCCCCCCTTGCATATAAGGAGAGGACGGGGAGAAATCCCTTCGGGCTGCGTCAAAATTTGCTCACACATACTACCTCACCCCCCGCCCATTCCTCCTCATGCAATCACAACATCATCCATATACAACCATTCTCCACTCACCTCTGTCTTCCGTCCTCTCCCTTCCTTCCTCAACAGACATTCCCCTCTTCCCCAAAGCCCCCTTCACCCCATCCATCCACCTCATCCTTGGACGTCCCCTCATGTTCACTCCCTCCACATCTGCCTTCCATACCTCTTTTACTAGTCTTTCTTCACTCATTCTTTCCATGTGTCCAAACCATCCTAATATTCTTTCATCAACTCTATCTCCCAGCTCCTTTTTCACCCCTGTTCTCCTCCTCACCTCCTCATTTCTCACTCTATCCAGCCTAGTAACCCCCACCATACTTCTCAGACACCTCATCTCAAACACATTCAAACTCCTTCTCTCTTCTTCTCTTATGTTCCACGTTTCTGCCCCATACAGTGCTGTTGGCACAATCACTCCTTCATACAGTCTCCTCTTCGCATCCATTCCTAAATGTCTATTCCTCATTACACATACATATACCAAGGCTTTTTTCCCCTTACCAGGGGGGTAGCCAAAAAGGACAAGGCACAAAAACACTCCCACCCATTTAATCCCCGAAAACACTCCACACCCCTCCACCCTCCATCCCATCTTAGCACCTCCTAGATGACGGGTCATCCCTGCACCCTGTCCACTGCCCTGGGTCAGAAGCAGTGTCGCAGGACACAGCACATCCACAGCAAGGCCGCTTCATTAAATCGGCGACCCCCCCTCTCCGTTCCCCCATATAAAGGAGAGGACGGGGAGAAATCCCTTCGGGCTGCGTCAAAAAATTTTTGCTCACACACACTACCTCACCCCCATTCCCCCGTCCAATCCACCTCATGCATCACAACATTTTCCATATACAACCATTCTCCATTCACCCGTCTTCTGTCCTCTCCCATTCTTCCTCAACAGACATTCCCCTCTTCCCAAAAGCCCCCTTCACCCCATCCATCCATCTCATCCTAGGACGTCCCCTCATGTTCACTCCCTCCACATCTGCCTTCCATACCTCCTTTACTAGTCTTTCTTCACTCATTCTTTCCATGTGTCCAAACCATCCTAATACTCTTTCATCCACCCTATCTCCCAGCTCCCTTTCCACCCCTGTTCTCCTCCTCACTTCCTCATTTCTCACTCTATCCAGCCTAGTAACCCCCATCATACTTCTCAGACACTTCATCTCAAACACATTCAAGTTCCTTCTCTCTTCCTCTCTCATGTTCCATGTTTCTGCTCCATACAGTGCTGTTGGCACAATCACTCCTTCATACAGTCTCCTCTTAGCATCCATTCCCAGATTCCTATTCCTCATTACACTTTTTAAACCTTGTACATGGGAAAAAGCCACTGGTATATATGTATGCAGTCTGTTGCCCCCAGGTTTCTCTTAAAGGAAACTCCTGGCTCCTAGCACCTCCACATCAGGGCCAGATAACCAAAGCTGGTTTACACCCACCACTTCATTACATGATGACCCTCCCCCACTAATCAACCCAAGAATTTACAGAGCAACCAAGAAATACTTTCAGGATGCATCAATTCATCATCCTTTATCTCAGACATTAATGATCCCACAGTAAAAGTAAATTAAAAACTGAAAATACTTAAAATTGTAGAAAGCACAGTATTTGGTCAACAAAAAGAAATAAAGTAATCCTTTCCACATTCTTACTAATTGAGCCACAGTGTTCAGATTGGGGGATGTATGGATATCCATACATATACATATACCAATGGCCTTTTCCTCCCTTACAAGGGAGTAAGCCAAAGTCAAAGGCATAAATCCACTCTCATCCATTTCATCCCCACTGACTCCACTCCCATTCACCACCCCTCTCTTCATCTTTTGTTGGGTCCTCCTGGATGATGAGTCATATGGATATGCAATCTAAAATTATCTCCCTTCCCACTAGTCCCCACTCCAGTGATAAGTTTTCATTTTTGAAGGAGTAAAAGTGGTATGCAATATACATAAATCACATTTGGTTAATGGTAGTTCATATAACAGCAGTTTGGATATGGGAAGGATTAATGTAATTATCACTGGATATAAACAACTTATAGAAATTATACCTAGCTACAGATAAGAACATGTTTCAATTCTTTCATGGATCAATCTTTTCATAACATTGAATATGGTAGAGGGAACATAAATGGACCTATAGAATATTGAGTTCACTGGTAGTTTGTTTGGTTTTAGAATGGGGACTGTGTGTGTACTTTTCTAGGTTGCTGGGATGCCATTATCCACTTTGGTACAATGACGTCTATGTAGGTGTCATGAGGCATGAGTGGGTACATGAGGATGCAGGCATCGGCGTCTTGATTATGTATATTTTTTGTAGTTTTACATGAGTTACCCCCTGATTCTGTGAACTGGTTTAATTACATTTTCTGTGCTTATTATTACTCAGAGTAAAAGATAACAATAAATACAGCAAAGACTTTATATTTTATAATGCAAGTAGTGTGATGCAAATTACATATGGCAGACAATGCTACATGTGAGAATAGGGTGGTGGTGGGGGGGGGGGTGTTGTTCAACTGCCTCCTGGCCTGGAATATTTCAGTTTTTTAACTTCCACATTTTCTGGTAACTACCCTGAGGTTATGGCCCTGATCTATGAAGGCTTTCATTGTTATGGGGGTCTGGGGTTTCTGGTGGTGATCTGATATCCTGTCTGGTTTTTCTGTGTGAATTTTTCAAGCATCTTGATAATTTTTCTGTGGCTTTGCTGGTAAAGGATAAATTAATTTCTCAAGATTTACTTTATTTTGTTGTTGTTAATTTTTTGTTTTCTGGTATTATGGGTTTGATACTTGTTCTGAAGAAATGATTGTTTATGAGCTGACCATACATTTAGATTTTAACTTAAAACTTACACTGCCAGATATTCACCTTTTGAAATCAGTGGGGGAGAGTGAGAGAGGCAGGGAGGGAAAGAGAAAGAGATAGAGAGAGAGAGAGAGAAAGAGAGAGAGAGAGAAAAAAACAGAAGATGAAGCTACTCACCTAAAGGATGCCCTGTGACTGGAAAAGTTATGAGAGAAAAAAGAAAAAAGACTGAATATTACTTGTCATCAAATGTATATAGCATGGCCTTGGCCAAGTAAAAATATGCTTTGACTTCTTGGAAAAAAAAAAAAAAAAAAAAAGTGGTGGTGGGGGCACCTCAAACTACCTTGCTTTGCTCCACAAGAACAATGGCACCATTCTTATCCTCTTACCATACATACATGAGGAAAGAAGTGGAGTGCTAGAAGTAGTAAAGGAAAATTTTAAGAAGACAAACAGGATGGAGGGATAGAAGAAGAAAAAAAGTTTAATTGAGCATAAAAATAAACAGGGTTGCCAAAAATAAACTATATTTAACAACTGGAACTTACTTTCTTTCTTACTAAATGGATTTTCTGGGTTGGAATGAATAAAGTTTTGGATCTCAGCCCACCAGTCTAAGATGGCCATGAGACGCATGTTGTTCAGCAGGATCGTAAATCTTGTTACATCTTTGGTAGACCTGCGGAAAATGCAATAAGAACTGAGAACATGTTCAACCATGAGACAAGGACATTCAACAAAAATGAGCACTTCATTAATACAATTCAATAAAAACTTGTAACTTTTAAAATGAACAGTATCTTAACAAATGCAAGATATTTGGTCATGAAAATATATTATAAACTAATATAATGTAAAACTTGTGTACCAAATCTTATGAAAGTAGGACTCAAATCCTGCCAAAACAGGTGCTTCAAAAATATATATGAAAATCAATCAAGATAACATAAAAAAAAAATTGGAGGTATGGTACATAAATGATAATCTTACAGAAGGAGGGTCGACGAGGTACCTGGGGATGGAGGAGGGGGTGGAGGAGGCAGCAGGTGGGCGAATGGAACACAAAATTGAGCACTGAGTAGTGGGAGTAAGGGAGGCAGGTGGGACACTGAAAAAGGTATGGGGTAAAGGAAGGAATATTTATAAAAAAATTGAGGAAACAGAAAAATTAAATATTGTCAAAAGTAAAAGTGAAGATGGTGAAGAGCAAAGTCCATATAGGTTTGTCATGTGGAGAAAGGTGCAGACACTGAAATTGTTAAGTGAAAGAATGTGAAACTAAAGAAATGGTGCTTCTCGAGTAAATGTGATATGGTGAGGCCCTAAGATTTGATCTCCATTGTTGGAGAACCACCGCCCTGAAGAATCTATTGACAGCCACCAGGCTGGTCCATGGTTAACTCAGGGAAAACACTCAGTAGAATTGTCTGAAATGGGTGAGCACTTGTCTAACTGTGATATACAGGAAAGGAGTTATGCTCACGGGGTCCCAATCTTATTTTCTTTTCAGTGATCAAACTTAGGCTTGAATTCATTTATGGTTTTGTATTTGAGTTCTTTTAGGCTAGTCCAGGAGTTGGCACATCTGTCAGAAGAACTGACTACAATCCTGTCACCTCTTTTCTTTCTTTTAATAATGGCAGGTCCAACATGTGAAAGTGTTAGGCCTGGGTTTAGTTTAGAGTTGAGGGAAGTAGGAGCTGAGCTGGCTGTTGTTTACAGAAGGCAAAGTACTTGTCGTTGAGTCTCAGGATAGATTGAAGCAGTTGGTGGTGGAGTTTGAAAGTGTGTAAAAAAAGTTGAAAACTGAGAGTAAATGTGGACAAAAGGTGATGAGATGTACAATGAGTAATGATGATGGCAGGTTGGAGGTGAGTTGAAAGGGTGAGAGACAGGAAGAAGAAAGCTTAAAGTATATCTGGGGTCAGATGTAGCAGTAAATGGAGAGGAGCCAAGATAAGAGGGAGGGAGGGGGGTGAATGTGAGTGGAGTATGTGGGGATGGAATGGGTGGGAGTGGATTGTATGCCTTTGTTTTTGGCTACCTCCCTTGTAAGGGGGAAAAAGCCATTGGTATATATATGTATGTTAACACAAGGTTGGACATTGGATCTTTAGGTTGAACCTGGACACACTGGATTCAAATTCAAATGG
Source organism: Oratosquilla oratoria (assembly GCF_046742065.1). Lineage (NCBI taxonomy): Eukaryota > Metazoa > Arthropoda > Malacostraca > Stomatopoda > Squillidae > Oratosquilla > Oratosquilla oratoria. The sequence continues at coordinate 31,660,436 of NC_134801.1, read as the reverse complement.
TATAAGAAGTTGTAGGTTTGAATATAACCCTCGTGTTACAAACAGCATAGTGACCTATAAAACCTACCAATATCCATTTTTGTGTCAGCTAGAGAATATTTTGTCAGCAATAACCAGCACTTTTAGTCTTGGAAAATATTACACCAGATAGGTGGAATCAGAGATGATAAAGGAGAGATTTAAAGAGGGTAAAGGAATTGAGAGATAGTACATGCATACATACATACTGTCTTGGTCAATCAGGATATCACTGAAGTCCTTAGATTTTCTATTACATACATAACATATGTACACAGTTAATAACCCCCACCCATACACATAAAGGGTCAACCCCAAGGAGATTAGCTCAGGTCTCTCACACATGGAGTGAGAGTACTTCCCAAGCCACCCAGGATTCCTAAGTAAATGATAACACTTCTACTATGTTATTTAACTTACCTATAATGGACTTCAGCCTGTAGCTGACTTTTGTTTTTGAAAGCTTTAGACGGAGTAGGCTGCAGAATGTTTGTGAACACATTTGATTTCTTGTTAACTGGAAAGCCTATAAACAAGAAGTACAAGTAACTCATCAGCATGTGTTATGTTTTCAAATGATATATAGAATATTAGGTAATCAAACTAAGCAATACTGTCTTTAATATCAACAGATCCAGCACTTACCTTCAAACCTAGTATCACTTATCAGTATCTCCTGGGACACTAAATCAACATCTTTTGAACCATCGGAGAAGCTCTCATAGATCAACCTTGATTTGATAAAGTTAACACAAGCTAGTGGTGAGGTCTTTTTACCAACAGAATTGGTTTCATTGTTGTCATTTAGGTTTTCAAGTTCCAAGGTAACATTATCCAAATCAAAGTGAATATTGAGTGATGTCCAAACCACAGATGTAGGGTATGTATCCTGTAATGTAAAAAATACTAATCGATCTATTGCCCCAGTTCTTTCAAGCAGGAGAGATGTATATAAATATAATTAATTCTAATGTTACTATACTTCCATCAGACCACCAATCCATCACAATCACCACAAGCATTACATATTAACCTACATACACCAATTACATGAGCAAATCATATAACAACCCCCTCCTCATCCACACAAAATAATTTAAGAAGCACTTGAAAAGAACATCCCTTTCGGCCATGTCATCCTTTTATCCATTCACTCCTGTCTTTTGCACTCCCTCTCCCCTGGTTGAGATACATTCCACATACATCAAAACCCCCCTTCACCTCATTCATTCACTTCATTCTTGGTTTTCCTCTGAAGCTCACTCTATCCACCATCTAACAATGACAGGTTTATGTAATTCTATCTGAAATACTTGGGGCAAAAAGTGTTTCAGATTTCTGATTTTTTTTCTTTTTCTAGATTTCATAATGACTAAATATTTGCATCTATATAATGGAACAGTTTGATGGAACTAATAAGTGGCATGTGTTCACTTGGTTGCTAACCAATCAAAACCATCAACACAATATCTTCAATATTTCTTCCATGAGTAATATATATGTAGGCCAATCCAGTGGCTGTTGCTAGTTACCTGGGAGACATGGGTCTTCTGGCAACAGACTGAGCAGTATCTAAATTTTTGAAGTATATCTTTCTTCTATTTGGAAAAAAAGATATATATATATATATATATATATATAGAGAGAGAGAGAGAGAGAGAGAGAGAGAGAGAGAGAGAGAGAGAGAGAGAGAGAGAGAGAGAGAGAGAGAGAGAGAGAGAGAGAGAGAGAGAGAGAGAGAGAATGTCAGAGAGAATCGTCTCCCTGCTGCCCATCTTCAAAAATTGTCAACACCTGGAGGTACAAGACACTTGGTCTCTGGGACAGGCTCAAGATCTCTCTCTTATCAATGTTAACATTACTTCATTTACCTTCATACAAAGAGAGTTGACAATCACATATGCCATTATGATTCTATTCAGCTGTGGGAAATCTCCACTCCTTACTATATCAACTTAGACAATACAGAAAGCTACAATACCTGTGAATCAGTCTGTGACTGATATGGGTAAAAGGGCATTGGAGGATTAGGTAGAGGTTCTCCAAGATTGTGGGCCAAGAGTCCACGAATGAGTTTGTACGATGAAGTGTCAATAGTGGCATGAACCTTAGACAGCATTCCATGGACGCTGATATCTGGAACTAAAATTGAATAGAAAAATTATTAGATAAAACAGTTCTATTAAAACATAAAAAAAGAAACAGACTATTTTTCAAAGAGTACATTTCATGGTTTGCTGTATAGTGTTCAATTTCATAATTTTATTTTAAGCCAGCCACTCTTTGTTCAGAGATATATTTGTTAGTAAACCTTAAACTTTGACTGTATCATTTCATCATTTTCCATGTAGTCATACAAAAAGGGAACATGTTTATCTCACCACCGTACCACTCCTATGAGCTTCATACAATACTTACAACAGGGTGGGTGTATGACCTGACTCATGAAAAAGGTTTTGGTATGTATGTATATAATATTTTACATACTAAAATATTCAATGATTTTTTGTATGGTAGATGACATTTTCATAAGCATGGACAGTAACAAAAAGAGAGTCAACAAATGATAGTGTCTGTTTCGGACATAATACAAAAAGATATTGCACCAAAGGCAACTGATGCATATATATGAAAAATGAGCTTAATGATACCATGACATTATATTGCTGTTCTTAAGCTTGCTGTATAGTCACTACCAAAATACATGTCACCTCTCCTACATCCATACATATCTGTACCAAGGGTTTATTCCTCCTTACAAGAAAGGTAGCCAAAGTCAAAAGGCATAATTCCACTCCCACTCCTTTCATCTCCACCCATTCCAACCCCCCTTTACCACCACTCCCCCTCTTCTTGACAAGTCATCCCTGCATCTTGCTCATCGCCTTGGGTCAGAAGCAGTGCAGCAAGACACAGCACATCCACAGCAAAGTTACTTCATATAATTGGTAGCCCCCCTCTCTATCCCATCATGTAGTAACAGGGAAGACAGGGAGAAATCCTTTCTTAATCTATATAAACATAATTTCCTTTAACATTGAGATGCAGAGGTATTAATAGTGAGCAAAATAAATGTGGAAAAAGAGAAACTATACTAGACAAAGCTGAGAGGAGTATGGGATGTAGTGGAGGATAAAGAAATGAATAGAGGGATCTAGGAATGAAGCAAATAGAATATTATATGAAGTATTGTGCCAACAATATAGTATGGGGCAGAGACTTGGAATTCAAAAGAAGCAGAAAGGAGAAGTTTAATTGTGTTTGACATAAATTGTCTGAGAAGTATGGTTAGGGTTACAAGGTTGGATAGAATGAGAAATGAGGAAATGAGGAGGAGAGCAGGGGTGGATAGGGAGTTGGCAGATACGGCTGATGAAAGATAATTTGGATAGTTTGGGCACATGGATAGAATGAATTAACAAATATTAGCAAAAAGAGTGTGGAAAGCCGAGATGGATGGAGTGAAGTTGAGGGGATGAGTGAAGATGAAATGGATGGATAAAGTGAAAGGGGTTTTGGGCAAAAGGGGAATATCTGTTGAGCAAGGAAGGGAGAAGGCATGGGATAGGTGTCAGTGGAGAATGGTTGTGTATGGATGATATTTTGACACAACCCAAAGGGACTTCATCCCATCTTTTTTATTTTCCACACAAGGGGATGAGAAGGGAAGGTTGCTGTGTAAGTGAAGCAGCCCTGCTGTGGATGTACTGTGTCTTACTGCATTGTTTCTGACCCATGCAGTGGGCAGGAGAAAGGAATGAATTTTCATCCAAGAGGAGCTAAGATGAGAGGGAAACAAAGGTGGTGGATGGGAGTGGATGCATGCCTTGACTGGCTACCTCCCTTATAAGGGGGCAGAAGCCCTTGGTATAGATAGAATAATGAGTATATTTCAAGGATGAAGTATCTAATTGTTCAAAAAAAGGGCAGGAGAGATGAGGAGGGAGGGCATAGGACAGTCATGGTGGGATGAAGAGGTGAGAGCGATGTTGGGAGAAAAGAAGCATATATATGAAGAAGGGGTGCAAAGAAGAAATCGGGAAGAATATGAGATGTACAGAAATATTACTGATAATAATAATTGCTTGCTGCTTCAAATTTTATGAGTGGTAAACCTGCAGCTGTACAGTGGCTGACAACAGTCCTTGGGCCACTTCTAAAGATCTCTCTGGAAAGAAACTTTGGAGTACTCTCTGTGTTGTATTGGTGTGGGACTGTTTTTATATAAAATAAAATAAGTAGGAGAAAAGGAGCAGTCATCAGTTGTTAACTCTCCATGTGTGAAAAGGTGTAAGAAATACAATTAAAGTTGCCAGGTTTCAATAGTGAAATCAGTCTCAAAGACGTCAGCCAAGGCAGGCCTCAACCCCCCACTATGGTGTCCAGTCACAGCAGTAACCTCCCCATTAAATAGTTTAAGCCCATGGGCCCAGGTGTGGCTCGATCTACTGTCCCCATGATTATATGGCCAGCACGCAACCTCTGTACTAGCCAGGAGTTGAAGATGATAAAGAGAGATCTTGGGCCCAGGCCAGAGGCTGAGTGTCAGTGAGCCCTGATGGAGGTGAGGGGTTAGGGGTTTTTGAAATGGGCAGCTTTGCTGTCCATCATGCAGGACCACCACATGCAGGCACCTGTCACTGGTCTGATGCACATATGTATTTTGTTGGCAAAGACCAGTGCTCCTGTCCTAAGGGACAATATTACACCAAAGAAGTGGAGTCATAAGGGTGGTAAAGGAGAGATTTATGGAGGGTAACAAAATGAAAGGAAGGCAGAAGTAGTTGAAAGAGATCAGCATTTTATTATGACTGGATAATAATCTCCAATCATAAAAGAATACTGTGCGACTAGTCCACTGGGATATCACTACAGTACCTATGATATTGATGACATAAAAGTTTATACCCTATATGGAGACAATGGTACAGAGGTGTCACATCTTATAATAGAGCAAACATCCATCAAAGCAAAAGATATATTTTTCACCTTACATTCAAAGCCCTCTATGAGGGGCACTGTCCTAGCCTTCCAGTAAGGGCGAGTTTGTGACGTTAAACCATATCATTATCATATCACATATATCATTTCCAGTAAATCCAAACCAAGTGCCTTTACATAAAGATCACGTGTTTCTGGGGGTGGGGAACTGCCTCACTTGACAAATGCATACCTCACTCAATTTACCAAAGTCTATTTGAAATATCTCATGACTCTTCAACTTCCCTCCTCTTCCACTATAACATGTAAGGCCTTAATTCTTTATGTGAATTAATACAACGACTCATCACAACAGCATATGAAATGTATGTATACATACATATACCAAAGGCTTTTTCCCCCTTACACGGGGGGTAGCCAAAAAGAAAAAGGCATAGAAATCACTCCCACCCATTTCATTTCCCATATGTTCCACTCCCCTCCACTCTCCTTCCTATCTTGGCACCTCCTGGTTGATGGGTCATCCCTGCATCCTGTCCACTGCCCTGGGTCAGAAGCAGTGTCGCAAGACACAGCACATCCACAGCAAGGCCGCTTCATAAATTCGGCGACCCCCTCTCTCCGTCCCCTCATGCAGAAAAGGAGAAGACGGGGAGAAATCCCTTCGGGCTGCGTAAATTTTTTTTCATACATATTTCCTCACCCCCCATCCCCCAACCACTCCCCCTCATGCATCACAGCCTCATTTATACACAACCCTTCTCCATTCACCCCTATCTTCTGTCCTCTCCTGTCCTTCCTCCACAGACATTCCTCTCTTTTGTAAAGCCCCTTTCACCCCATCCATCCATCTCATCCTAGGACGCCCCCTCATATTCACTCCTCCCACCTCCGCCTTCCACACTTCTTTTACTAATCTTTCTTCACTCATTCTTTCCATGTGTCCAAACCATCCTAATACTCTTTCATCAACCCTATCTCCCAGCTCCCTTTCCACCCCTGTTCTCCTTACCTCCTCATTTCTCACTCTATCTAGCCTAGTAACCCCTATCATACTTCTCAGACATTTCATCTCAAACACATTCAAACTCCTTCTCTCATCCTCTCTCATGTTCCATGTTTCTGCCCCGTACATTGCTGTTGGCACAATCACTCCTTCATATAACCTCCTCTTAGCATCCATTCCCAGATGTCTATTTCTCATTATACTTTTTAATCCACCAAGGCATTTACTCGCTTCTCTCAATCTACATTCTACCTCCACCCCCACTCCTCCCTTTCCTGTCACATTCGCACCCAAGTATCTAAAACTATCTACTTCTTCCAGCTTCTCACCCTTAATGCTCACTTCCAGCCTACTGTCACTCTCTCACCTTGTAGATCTTATCACCTTACTTTTGCCCACATTTATCTTCAGCTTCCTTCTTTCATACACCTTCTCAAACTCTGTCACTAACTTCCTCAATCCCTCCTCTGATCCTGCTACAAGCGCAGTGTCGTCAGCAAACAACAGCTGGTTCACCTCCCACTTTTCTCCATTTTCTTTATTCATCTCCAATCCCTGACCCACCCTTGCATTCACCTCTCGCACCACCCCATCCATGTAAAGATTGAACAGCCAGGGTGACATAACACATCCCTGACGAAGTCCCACCTTTACCTCAAACCATTCACTCTCTCCATTTCTCATCCTAACGCAAGCTCTACTACTCTCATAAAAACTTTTAACTGCTCTTAATAGCTTTCCTCCTATCCCATATATCTGCAAAACCTCTCACAGTGCCTTCCTGTCTACCCTGTCGTAAGCCTTTTCCAGATCCATAAAAGCCCAAAAACATCCTTCCCTTTTCCTATAGGTTTCTCACATATCTGCCTTACCACAAAAATGTAATATTCGCAGGAAAATTAATTTTTCCCTGATACAAACCTGAGGTACTCCTTACAATAGGATACCTTCGCGTAGCGCGAATATTTCTACTGCGAAATTAAAATCCTCACTCTGTGGGTCTGGGCAACGCTTATCCTCAGTAAGGGGCCCCATTGGGGCAAGGGGGGGGGGGCCCTTGCCCTCCACCACAAGTCTCGCACACTATAACCATTCTCTTCGCAGTAGTGACCGCGTTAACATCTCTCTACTATACATGTTTAGTTTTTATCGGTTTCCCCCTTAATGGGCCGATTCTCAGTCAAACTCCATTATTAGCGCGGCAGCGAACCGTTAATCACTCAACGGTTCTATGTTTACGTTTGGGGCGAAAATCAAGCAACCCGCTTCGATTGTCGCCAGCTCACTCCCAGGACGCTAAGGAGTTCGTCATCCTTCAATTTCATCGGGGTTTTCCCTACGCCATCCTGTGTCCTGGAATTATTAAGTGCTTCTCCATTTCCTGTATTATTCCCTTAACCGCCACCGGGTATCCTACCCTTCACTGTAAGTATGGAATCTGGTTCCAGTATTGTTGTGGTTCAAGATAAGTTGTGTGCCTTCGCCGAAGGGAGATACCTTTGTCTCACCCCCCTTACCGCCAGCCCAAGTGGATCCTCACATTTGGTGTTTTCAAGTGTATAGCTCTTAAGTGTTCACCTTCATCCCCATGTGAGACGTGCATTCAGTGAGATGATAGTCAGTGTTCCGTGTACTTTCATGTTCACAGGAAAGCACATGCAGGGGAAAAGGTGCGCAAGCATAGAAAATGGCTTCCCTCTTCACCCCCGAAAAACAAGAGAAGGCGGACTACGGCTTCAGAGGAGACGAGCAATTCTCTCCCTCCTCCACGGCGTAGTAGACAGGAAGCCAAGTTGTCCTATATTCCTTTAACCAGGACGGTTAGCGTAGATGGACATGCGCCTCAGGCCACCTCTAGCTACCGTTCCTGTACGAGATTTTTCCCGGATGAGGTCGCTTGCGGCTTGCCCTCGACCCATCCCGGAAACTCGACAGTCGCTCCTCCCAAGCGTAGTAGCCAGGAAGGTGGTACAACGTCCACTTCGAGTCATTCTCAGGCCAAGTTGTCCTCTTCCTTCAACCAGGACGGTTAGCGTAGACGGACATGCGCCTCAGGCCACCGCTAGCTACCGCTCCTGTATGACATTTTTCCCGGATGTGGTCGCTTGCGGCTTGCCCCCGACGCCGGCACAGACAAAGAACCCGGGTTCAAAGACAAAGAGCCCCTTAGTCTCTTCTACTCAGGAATCCCGCAGTACGCACAACACCCACCGTAGGAAGAGCCGGGTGATCAACGGTGACCTTTCCATGCCCTTTGCTCACAAGGACAGAGATCAGGGACGAGGTTCCAGACGCGGTGTTTCTCGCTGACCGGATAGGCGCCAGCTACGACGGCGACGACGTCCACAGTACGCGGGCAGGGAAGATGGCTTTCCCCCTCACCCGACACAAAGAGAAGGCATGTTACGTCGGCGGAGGACGCGGGCAGTTGTCTCCCCCCTCCTAAGCGTAGTAAACGGAAAGGTTGTACAATAGCCGCCCCGAGTCAGTCTCAGGCCAAATTGTCTCCTGTTCCTTCCCACAGGGTGGTTAGCTTCGACGGGCACGCGCCTCTGGCCCCCGCGAACCCCCCCGGGTACGAGCTTTTTCCCGGATGCGTCCGCCGGCCCCGCGACGCTGCCCGGCAGCTCCACCCCCCCCACGGACAAAGGAACCGAGTTCGGAGATTCGGAGCGCGTCAGCCTCTTCTCCTCCTCGGGTAACCCCCAGTCCACCTTCCACCCATCGTCAGACGAGCCGGGTCATCACCGGAACCCTTTCTATGCCCGGTGGGCAGGAAGCCCGAGATGTACCCACATGCGCGTTCGTCGTAGGTGACTCAGCTTCGTCCAGAGGAGGCAGTCTCCCCTTGGCGTCTCCCGGACCATCCGCACCCAGGCGGGACTCACCAAGCGGACATTCCCCGGACCTCCTCCCCACTCTCTGTTCACTCGTCACTACGTTGAAGGAACAGATGGAGGCCCAACGGGAATTTTTCCGCGCTTCTCAAGCGCGGTTCGTTCACCGCACGGAAGCTCGTGAGGAGTCACCGCCCCCAAGGGCCCCCCTCGACCATCTTCCACTTGCTCAGCCCCCCCCCTGAACCCATCAGTGACGAGGATGGTAGCGTGAGGTTCCTCTCTGCCCGTGCAGACCCCTCCTACGACGACGATGTCCACAGCGCCGTACGGGGGGGGGGGGCACGCTCCCTTTCCCCTCCCGTTTCCCAGTCGGAATCCTCGATGGTGGTCCCACCTTCCTTCTCGGACGTCCTCGCGAGGGTTCGGAGGGCGAATCGACTGGGCCCCCCGAAAGAAGAGGAAGCCACATTCGAGTCTGACATCTTCATGACGGCCAACTCTCAGAAAGCCCAGCCTCCTCCCCTCCACCTTCCATGGAGTACGCAGACGGCGAGAGCCATGGCCCAGGCCTCCGACGCTCTCGCAACAAGGACGACCGAGAAGGCGCGTTGGCTTCCGGTCCCATTGGAACACCAGAAGCGCTTCTACACCCCATCGGGGTTAACCCTCAGAGCAGCCTCGATCCCGGCAGTCATCTAGTTGTCTCCACTCAACAAGTTCCTTTCCCTGACGAAGTTCCGAATGGACACCCCAGAGTCCGTAAGGGCGTCTATCAGGGAAGGGGACTTCATGGTGTCGCTGGACCTCCAAGATGCCTATTTCCACATACCAGTGCATCCCTCCTCCAGGAAATTCCTCAGAATCACCCACAGGGGCAACACCTTCCACTTCCCCTGCCTCTGCTTTGGACTTTCCACAGCACCCCAAGTCTTCTCCAGTGTGTTCAACCTCGTTTCAGCGTGGTCCCACTCCAGGGGAATTCAACTACTCCGTTACTTGGATAACTGGCTGATCCTTGCACATTCCGCCCAGCTATGCCAAGAACACCTGAGAATGGTCCTAACCTTTGTCCTGAAATTGGGCACAGTAGTCAACCCGGAAAAGTCAGATTTCTTACAAGACAGAGAGTCACGTACCTGGGTATGGTCCTGGACTCCTCCCTAATGGAGTCCTTCCCAGTAGAAAAGGGGATCCAGAATCTCGCTTCTCTAGTTGCACAGGCACTATCGACCAGGTTCCTGACGGCGACACAATGCCAACTCCTGGGCCATATGGCCTCCATAGAGAAATTAATCCCCAGGAGTACACAAAGAATGCGACCACTACAGTGACTCCACAAGTCTCAGTGGGCCCCGCAAGAGGGAGAACCCCTACAACACATCTCCCTCACCGAAGAAGTCAAGGATTCTCTTCTCTGGTGGAAGGCCCATGCAACCTTCTCATGGGGATGCCCCTCGGCCCATCTCCCCCCGAAGTCCTCCTGTTCTCCGATGCCTCCAAGGAGGGCTGGGGAGCCCACCTCAACGACGATCACATCAGCGGTTCCTGGTCCACAGTCGAGCGGACAGCCCATATCAATTGGCTTGAGTTGAAAGCAGTACTCCTGGCTCTCCGTCACTTCAAGGATCAAGTCTCAGGAAAAGTAGTGGGCATAATGTCGGACAATTCCTCGGTAGTACCCTACCTGAACGAGCAAGGGGGGCACAGTCTCCCAGGAACTATGCCTTCTGATGGTGGACATCCTCAACCTAGCCAAGAATCTCCAGGTGTCACTCAAAGCCCGCTACATCCCGGGGAAGAGGAATCTCTGGGCGGACCACCTCGGCAGGAAGAATCAGATAATCAACACAGAATGGTCCCTCTATCGAGAGGTAGCGAACTTCATCCTCAGCAAATGGGGCTCCCCTCTAGTGGACCTTTTTGCAATGAGATGGAATCACCAACTCCCAATATATTTCAGCCCTTTCCCGGATCCTCTGGCAGCAGAAGACGCTCTTCTGCAAAGTTGGGACAACCTGGACTCCTACGCTTTCCCACCATTTCCCTTGCTCCAGAAGGTACTCCTGAGAGCAAGACACGCATCCTACCTTCGGATGACTTTGATCGCTCCTTGGTGGCCCGAAGCCCCATGGTTTCCAGACGCCCTCAAGCTAGCAGTAGAAGAGCCTCTGGCCCTTCAGGGAAGACCAGATCTTCTGTATCCACCCATCAACGGGCCTTGGCACAAGAACCCTTCAGCACTTAATCTTCACGCATTCAGACTATGGTCCGGATCCTCCTAAAGAAGGGTTTTCCCAGAGAAGTGGCAGAGGACATGTCCGCTCCTATTCGCTCTTCCTCAGCTAACCTTTATCAAGGGAAATGCAATGCCTTTGCAAAATGGTGCAACTCCAGGAAGTTAGTCCCAGATCGAGCCACCATTCCTGAGATCGCCTCCTTCCACTTCCTCAGGAAGTCCAAGAAGATCTCCCTCTCGGCAGTACAAGGCTACCTGTCCTAAAACCACACTGTTCCTCACCAATTACTCCCTCTGTTCCTCTCCTAACCCTCTCAATCAAGACCCTCCCATAAGCCTTCCCAACTACACTCAACAAGCTGATCCCTCTGTAACTACTACACTCACACTTGTCCCCCTTTCCTTTGTAAAGCGCAACTATACAGGCACTCCTCTAGTCCTCCGGCACTCTACCCTCTCTTAAACAAACATTAAATAACCCCACCAGCCAGTCCACCATCACTGTACCTCCTTTCTTCAGACATTCTGCATGGCATCCATCCAACCCAGGTGCCTTACCTGATCTCATCATCTTAACAGCTGCTTTCACTTCATCCTTCCCTATTTCTCCTCCATTTTCCTCACTCATCACTGTCATTTTCTTAGCGCTTCCCACTGCAACTACCTTTCCCTTCCTATCCTCCTTCACATTTAGCAACTCCCTAAAATACTCTGCCCACCTTCCTCTCACTGCCTTCTCTTCCATTATCATCTCTCCATCTGCACCTTTTACCTTTTCTTCTCTACTTGACTCGCCTCCTCTTCCTCTTTAAATTTCCTTCCAAAACATCTTTTTATTACTTTCAAAATTTTCTGTCATACTCTTTCCCCATTTCACATCTGCTTTCCTCTTTGCTTCCTTTATCTTATGCTTAACTTCATTTCTCTTTACTTTGTACCTCTCATACGATTCCCTCGTCCTAATTTGTAGCCAATCTATGAATGCCTGCTTCTTCTCTTTTACACCCTTCTTTGCTTCCTCATCCCACCACTCACTACCCTTCCTTCTATTTCCTCCTGCCCTCCTTGTTCCACACACCATCATGTATATATATATACACTTTTAATACAGCAAGATATGACAGCAACAAGAGCCTACAAAAATTTCCCATAATCTATTTGTTATAGCTAATTTTTGGTAAATTATTCTTACTTTTTTCTACTATAAAAAAGGAAATAAAAATGAATGAATGAATGAATAAATAACTAAATAGGATACATACATACATACATAGGATAATAAAATAGGATACATACATACATAGGACAATAAAAAATAAAATAAAACAAAACAAAATTACAACTTACCTGCCCTGCTTGTAAAGGTGTCTAAATTCCTTTCCACTTGTACTTTCAATGCACACTTGTCTTGCAGCAGGGAACTTCCTTTCCGTATTACTTTATATGAATTAAACAACCATTCAATACTCTCTCCTTCTCGTTTCAAAATCCTGTCCGAGTCTTTCCTCCGCAACTGAGATACTTTGGTTTGTGCTTGAGAAGCATGTTCAAAACTTTGGTTCCTTTTGTGTGAATATGACTTCCTTAACCTAACACTTGTGTAAATATCCATATTGACTAGATTGATATGCATAACGTCTAGTAAACATTTATGGCTAGTTTCTGGCACTCTAGTTCTCTGATCACTTTCCAAGTCTGAGTCACTTGTGTAAACACCATCTCTTTTTTTACTATGTGACCTGGATCTCATACCCAGACGATCACTACTGTGCATGAGTCGTTGCACTAAGTCCTGCCTCTGCACTTTGCTTATCGAGCCCTGTGAACCCATGAAGAGGAACTTGTTCACAATAGTCAAGGAGCCCAAGTCTGCAACTAACAAGACATCAGATCTTGATGACATTGGCAGGAATATCACTGGTGAGCCAGCAGAGATGTCCAAAGACACCCTTGAACTTCTTCTGTCATCAAAAACCTGAAACAAAAATAAAAAGTTTGATATATTTATTGGTGAACATGGAATCAAATCTAATTCCTTGATTTGTAACACCTTCAATACATCAACTTACATACATACATATACCAAAGGCTTTTTCCCCCTTATAAGGGAGATAGCCAAAAAACAAATGCATAAAAACCACTCCCACCCATTCCATCCCTATCACACTCCACCCTCTTATCTTGGCACCTCCTGGATGATGGGTCATCCCTGCATCTTGTCCACTGCCCTGGGTCAGAAGCAGTGTTGCAAGACACAGCACATCCACAGCAAGGCCACTTCATTAAATCAGCAACCCCCCTCTCCATCCCCTCATGCAGAAAAGGAGAAGACGGGGAGAAATCCCTTCAGGCTGTGTCAAATTTTTCTCATACATACTCCCTCTCCCCCCAGCACCCAACCATTCCACCTCATGGATCACAACATCATCCATATACAACCATTTTCCATTCACATCAACTTAATGGCAAACAGGGTCCAATGAGAGGTACCTGCTTGTGGTCCTACAAAATAGACAGGAGCTACCTATTTTCAAAGCTTGTCAACCTACTCACCTCTATCAAGAGGTGCAAGCCTGAGGAGCTGAAATTCAGTCTCTGGACTGGGTCCAAGATCTCTCTCTATCTACTTCAACTGCATTTCTTACACCTTTTCCCATGTAGAGCTGATAATCAGTGATTGCTCCTCTCATACTACTATCACTCAGTGATACAGAAACAGTTCTGTATTAATACAACACAGACAATTGTCCAAAATTCCTCCTTCGAGAGATCTGTGGGAGGGCCCAAGGGCCACTGCCAGATGTTGTGGGTCTGCAGGTTTTCTGTTTGGTGTTCTATTATAGAGGTTTGGTGCACCCTATTATTTGTCTCAATGTTCTATCTTGTTTAGTTTCTAAGATGCCTGTTTTCCTAATTGTAAGGAACCATCCTGTGGGTGATGGGTGAATATATGTTCTGATTTAGCCACCCCATTATAAAGAAGAAAAGGCCTGTGACACAATCTCTAATGGTAGAAGAGATGCTTCCTATACAAACACTGTAAACCATAAGGATGAAAAAATCTATATATATGACTAATCATACTCTGTAACAGTCATCATATACCAAAAGGTTCTTTTCCCCTTTATAACTGAGGTGACAAGGTATGGCATACACCCACCTTTCACCCATCCCACACCTATTTGCTTCCCTTTTGTCTTAGCTCCTCATGGCTTATAAACCATCCTTGACCCCCCAGATGCAATGTAGCAAGACACAGCACATCCAAAGCAGGGCCCAACAGCTGAAGCTGGTTTACCACCACTGCTTCATTACATGGTGACCCTCCCCTCTCATCTACTCATGAATAATTTGAGAAGACAAAGAAATCCCTTCAATCTGCATCAATTCATCATCCATTCACAACCACTCTCCACTTACACCTAGCCCTTGCCCGCTCTATTCCCTGGTCAACAGATATTTCCCTTTTACCATATATTAATTCAAAATTTTGCAACTACTGGCCTGTACCTTCAACCCAGCACTTGTGGCTCTCCATCTTGACATAATATCATTGAGTTGATTGAATTCTTGCACAAATTGTGTCAGCTTCATTGCAAATCGTTGTGTATGAGTGTACATGACAGATGACATTCTTAGTTTCATACGGATATCACATTCTCTTAAGAGATTGCGATCAGGAAGACCATATCTGAAAAGAGAAAAATGCAAGCATTTAACAATATGTTAGAGAAAGAAAGATAGAGAGAAATAGAGAGAGAGAGGGAGAGAGGAAAAAGAGAAAGAGAGGTAGTTTCTTGGATATATATGTTATGTACTTTGAATGAGTGAAACATGTCTCATACTTGAATATTTGGAAGGTCATGGCTTCACTTCCAGCTGTCATGAACTTCTCTCGGTACAGTGCTCCTTGCGGAGTCATATCAATGAGGGAGAGAGATCCTAAGCGACCTGAAAGTGTTGTGTTTCCATCTGATCCTATGGATCGAACCATGACTTGACTGATATTGGCTCTGGCAAGCTCACACTCAGGCTGGTTTAAAATGAGGGTCAACGATCGCACTTGGATCTCGAGTGTGGTGTTAATCTCCTCCGTACCTGCTGGGGAGATAAAAGTATACATGTATTTTATAAAATCATGATCTAGGTCTACAATTGAACAGACACTACCAACTGAACTACAAAACCATTTATGTTGATGAGATCTTAAATGTTCTATAGGCATATGATTTGTTCTCCACCTATGATAGAAACAATCAACAACAAAAAACAATACAAACTGAAGGGTTTCTTGAATTATTCATGGATGATACTGAGGGTATGAAGAGGAGGAGAAAGAGGAAAGGAAAAGGAGGGGAAGAAATTAGATGAGCAAAGGAGATGAGGAAATAAGGACAGGATGTGGAGATGAGGATGGGAGAAGGTAGAAAGAATGTGGAGAAAGGGAGGAGAATTACAAAAGAATGAGGAAGAGGAAAATGGGAGGAAGAAAGGAGGAAAAGGAGGAGGCAGAGGAAGAAGAGGAAGCAAGCAGTAGAGGAGGTAGAGGAAGAGGAGGAGGAGGAAAAGGAGGAGGAGGAAGAGAAGGAAGGGGGAGGAGTAAGAGGAGGAAGAGGAGGAGGAAGAGGAGGGGAGGAGAAGGGGGACAAGGAGAAGGAAAGAGAGTAGAAGGAAGAAGGGAGGAGGAGGACATGAGGACAGGAGAGATGGAAAGGAGGTGATGAGGAGAAGAGGAGGAGGAAAGGAGGAAGAGAAGAAAAGGAGAGGAGAGGAGAGAGAAACTTTACCTGTGCTGCCATCCAATTCATCTCTGCCATTGCTTATTTGGTTGTCTTTGACAGGTACTGGCTCACTGACACCTTCTCCATCCCTGGCAGTACTGAAGAAGTCTAGCATCATCACCCATGATGGGATATTTATCACAGCATTCAGACTGTTAAAGTCCACATCAACTAATCGATTGGTCTGTGAGTGAGATAATGATTAAATGGTACAATATACAGAATAAGCGGGTACTATGAATTAGAAATAAAGTCCACACATCTAAAATCCTTCCTAAACTTTTACGCGACATAATTGAAAGCAAAACTTTAAAATACTATTGCCTTTATCATCCTCTTTGTTACCAAGAAGTATGTAGATACATGCATATCCCAAAAGACCTTT
The DNA here is from genome assembly GCF_046742065.1 of Oratosquilla oratoria. Taxonomy (NCBI): domain Eukaryota; kingdom Metazoa; phylum Arthropoda; class Malacostraca; order Stomatopoda; family Squillidae; genus Oratosquilla; species Oratosquilla oratoria. Next base: position 31,644,229 of record NC_134801.1, on the reverse strand, counting down.
TCCTCCTTGCAAGGAGAGTGGCTGAGTAAAAGCATACATCCACCTTACACACCATCCCCAAGAAATAAGTGATGATAATAATACTTGTAATGGATGAGTTGCCAGAATATGAAAATATAATCATAAACTTAATAAATGATTTACAATTCTCCAATAATATCCTAAATAAAACAAACCTCATGCAAAGGTATCAAAAGGTAAACGTTTTGTGATAGCAGATTTGCATTTCTGAGACAGTGTGTTTGCAGATTTGTGGTTGCACAAATAAAATATTGTTTGTGATGACAAGTACAATACAAGACTAAACACTACTTGGCATGCAAGGAGTAAATAAGGACATACATCACTCCTTTTCTACTGAGGGAATGATAAAGAAAAAATAAAATAGCTTAGTGGCAAACAGTACAGGTCTCCCACATTATATGATGCATTGCCATATGATATTTCATGTATACAGTTGCTCTACATCAATGGCCTTATATCACTATACATTTAATCAGTTTCACCTTTACTATGAAGAAAGCTAAGCACAGTCATTTCCTGCTTATTTTAAGATGATAACTGACTCTATTTTTCCTGTGAGTTTATAAGCTGTATGATTGACCTTTACATGACTAGTTTTTTGGGAACATAACCCAACTGTGTTGTGAGGGAGACCTGTAAGATGAATCATGCCACCCTGTAAAGAACAGGTTCATCAAGATAAACTAAAATCACTTCACTGCTAAGAGGATGATTCAGTGATGAATATAATAGCCCAGTGGGAGCCAGAACAAAAAGAAATGGGGTTAACTCTTTCACTGCTTTGCAGTTCACAAGTTTTTAAGTAAGGAAGATTTTCATGCAGATAGACAAGTACCCTATTATTTCCAAGGGATTACCACAGAAAGGAATAAAATTCCTGGGGGTGATTAAAATTAGAGATAAGGTGCCACATGGTTTGGAAGCGGTAAATTGAGTACAGAGGTAAACTCTATACTACTGAGACAGTGTCATGAGATGAATAACATGGCCGGCAGCAGTAAGAATAAGAGAAAAATTGGTACTCAGTACAGAAAGTATGACAGGAGCTAATACCGGTAAACCTCCATTACTAAAGTTGAACACTATCACAATGGATGATTTTTTTTTTTTTTTTTTTTAAGTTAACTATTACCATTTCCCCTGACCAAGAACCCCTTTTAAGATTTTTTTTCTATCAATATGACATACCCCATCATATTTGGATATGAACTCAGGGCTTCTCTTATCCACAGTGAATATGGTAATAACAACCAGTGCTTCATCTGGTTTGTTTCTTGAAGTCTGCTGCTCCTGTTCTTCAGCAGTTGGTGAAGGAGGAGGTGTAGAAGGAAACTTGGCAGTGGAAGGATCCTTCATTCTAGGGCTGGTCATTGGTAAGTCTATGATTGAGAAAACAAATTGTGAAGTTTTATACATAAAATATGTCTTTACACAAAGAATATTACGGGTGAAAAAAAAAAAAAAAATCAATATTATTATTCAGGAATAACTGAGAAGTTAAAAAAAAAAGATAAAAATAAATAATATAAAAAAGAAAACATACTTCTTCCAAGTGATGCTTTTTGTTTCTTAAGCATCTTGAAAAAGGGTTTCTCCATTTTCAGTTTATCAGGTAAGGAACTAGCCACCATTTTATTGTGTTCTGGCATCCCTGCTTCCGGGCAGGAAGCAGAAATGAACTGAGGCACATGATCAAAGGCAGACATTTCTTCAATTTCGGGCTTGATGATATCAGACTTCATCAAGTACCGATGGTGAGAGTCCTTATCCTGTTGCAAGTCTTCCATGATCAAAGATTTCAATGTCACCTGCAATGAAAATATAAATTTTGTTCACTTCCTGTGTTTTGTATTGTCACCCACCAATACAAAACCTCTGCCTAGCAACCTTGCATTTACTTCTATCACTCAATCCATATGTTGAACAACTGTGATAACATCACACAACCCAGATGTAATTCCACATGCACCTTAAAGCATTCACTCTTTTCACTTTCAAACCACACGTCAAAAAGAAAAGAAAAAAAAAAAAAAAAAAAAAAAACATTGAATACAACAGACATTCTCCTATCCCATATATTTGTATCAGGTTCCACAAAGCTTCTATCAACCCCATCATATATTTTCTTCTAATCCATGAAAAACACATTCATGTTATTATGGGGTAAAAATCCACTCAGTAGCATACAGTTGATACTTTAGGGTTTATATGGGGTACCCCTATGGACCAGTCACACATCCTTTTGTTTGTGTTAGAGGAAATCTCCACTCATTGAGAAATGATGCTACTTTATTATACTGTGACTGTCCCTCTGTTATACTGTCCCTCCAACTTTTATTACTGTCCTGTACCACTTCTCTGAGTGGGCATTTCCATTTCCACTGGGCCCTGTGGCAGGCGAGAAAGAATACTGCCACCAAGTGTTCCCACTTGAGTTGTAAAAAGCAACTGAAATGGGACAAAGAATAGGACTAGGCATCCTGCTCTCTGTAGCCCCAAAGGGGACATTCCTAAAAAAAGCATAGGCATAAGAGGGTATGGGAGGAGTTTTCCAACCAGAACCCCAAGGTTTGGGTCTTAATGTGCATGGGTGTGGTACAGATGAGAATAAAAGGGAAGAGATAGGCAGTATGTTTGTGAGAAGAAAGAAGGATGTGTTGGTATTAAGTGAAACTAGGTTAAAAGGGAGGGATGAGTTTGAGTTTAGGAGTGTAGGGACGATGAGGGAGAGAAGGGGTGGCTATACTAGTAAGTGAAAAGATAGGTAATCATGTGGGTGAGTGGAATGAGGTTTCTTCAATGTTAATGTGGATGAAGGTGAAACTGGGAAGGGAGCTACAGGTCTTTGTAAGTGCATATAGGCATGGTAGTGAGAAGAGTGTAGAGGAAAGGGAGGCTTTTTGAACAGATTTAAATGATTGCATAGAGGGTTTAAGGATGTCAATGTAGTGGTATTGGTAATCTCAATAATTGAGTAGGAAATAAATCAATAGACGGAGTGGCTGGGAAGTGTGGAGTGCCAGAAAAAAATTGTAGTGAAGAGTTGATGGTGGAAATGTGTTTAGAAAGTTGATGATAGCTAACATAGTGTCTAGGAAGAGAGTCAAGCATAAGTACACATGGGAGAGGGTGGTGGATGGAAGGCTGGTAGATAGGGCTTTAATGGACTACACAGTAGTACTCAAAAGAAGAGTAAGAAGAGTTTTGGATGTACATGTTCTTTGGGGAGAGAGTGGGGGGATTTCAGATCAGTTTTTGGAAGTTAAGTTGAGAATGGAGAATAGATGGAGAAAGAGGAAAAAGAAAGTAGGGAGGTGCTTTGAGTAAACTGCTTAACTTAGAAGGAAAAGAAGTACAAAAAGAAGCTGAGAGTAATGGGAGGAAATAAAGGATAGAGCTAGGAGTGGAAGAATGGAGATGTTTCTAGAAGGGAGTCACAAGGTGTGCAATGATGGTAAGCAGATGTAAATGGGGGAAAAGTATGACATGCAGTTATTAAAATGAGAAGAGGCAAGGTACCTAGGTTAGATGGGTGTCATGCAGTGTCTAGAAAAGGGAGCTACAGTGATGGTGGACTGGCAGGTGCAGTTGTTTAATGTTTGCCTAAATGAGGATAGAGTGCCAGAGGACTGGAGGAGTGTCTGTACAGTTCCACTTTACATGGGAAAGGGGGACAAGTGTGAATGTGGTAGTTTCAGAGGGATCAGTTTGCAGAGTGTAGTTGGGAAGGCATATGGGAGGGTTTTGACTGAGGGGATTAGGAGAGGAACACAGTGAGTAATTGGTTAGAAACAGTGTGGGTTTCAGAAAGGTAGAAGTTGCATGGATTAGATGTTTGTGGTAAGTCAGATATGTGAGAAAACTTTAGCATATGGAAAGGATGTTTTTTGGGCCTTTATGGATTAGGAAAAGGCTTATGAATGACAAGGTATACAGGAAGGCACTGTGGGAGGTTTTGCAGATATATGGGACAAGAGGAAAGCTGTTAAGATGAATCAAGAGTTTTTACAAGAATAGTAAAGCCTGTGTCAGAACTAGAAATGGAGAAAACAAATGGTTTGAGGTAAAAGCGGGATTTCAACACATGTGTCATGTCGCCATGGCTGTTCAATGTGTGCATGGATGAGGTGGTGCGGGAGGCTGATGCATGGGTAATGGGCCAGGGACTGGTGATGGGTAAAGAAAATGGAGAAAAATATGAGACTAGCCAGTTGTTATTTTTTAACAGCATTGCACTTGTAGTAGGATGTAGTGGGCTTGGATTCCTGCTAATGGATTTGCATTCCTACTATGGACTTGCTTGACACCATGTGTGGCATCAATTCCTTGATAGGATGAGGCGAGAGTATATGTTCTCTCTACATAAGGGGGAAAAAGCCTTGGTATATGTATGTATGTATGCTCTACATCATACCATACTATTGTATTAACCACTTCAGTACAATGATGCCCATGCAGGCATCATGGCGCACTCAGCATGTTGACATACGAACAAAGACTGGACAAACTAAACTTATTAACTCTGGAGCAAAGAAGAGAAAGAGGCGATTTGATAACCATCTATAGAATTATGAAAGGGATGGAAATCCTTGACAGGGATGATCTACTTAAATGGGACAGAAGAAATACAAGGGGACACAAGAAGAAACTTAAGAAGGACAGTTACAGAAAAGATCTGAAAAAGAATAGCTTTCCACATGGAGTGATAGATACATACATACATACATATACCAAGGCTTTTTCCCCTTTACTAGGGAGGTAGCCAAAAAGGAAAAGGCATAAAATCATTCCCACCCATTCCATCCCTGACTACACTCCACACCCCTCCACCCTCCCTCCCATCTTAGCACCTCCTAGATGACGGGTCATCCCTGCACCCTGTCCACTGCCCTGGGTCAGAAGCAGTGTCGCAAGACACAGCACATCCACAGCAAGGCCGCTTCATTAAATCGGCGACCCACCCTCTCCCTCCCCCCATATAAAGGAGAGGACGGGGAGAAATCCCTTCGGGCTGCGTCAAAATTTTGCTCACACACACTAACTCACCCCCCATCCCCCCGTCCATTCCACCTCATGCATCACAACATCTTCCATATACAACCATTCTCCATTCACCCCTGTCTTCTGTCCTCTCCCGTCCTTCCTCAACAGACATTCCCCTCTTCCCCAAAGCCCCCTTCACCCCATCCATCCATCTCATCCTAGGACGTCCCCTCATGTTCACTCCCTCCACATCTGCCTTCCATACCTCTTTTACTAGTCTTTCTTCACTCATTCTTTCCATGTGTCCAAACCATCCCAATACTCTTTCATCAACCCTATCTCCCAGCTCCCTTTCCACCCCTGTTCTCCTCCTCACCTCCTCATTTCTCACTCTATCTAGCCTAGTAACCCCCATCATACTTCTCAGACACCTCATCTCAAACACATTCAAGCTCCTTCTCTCTTCCTCTCTTATGTTCCATGTTTCTGCTCCATACAGTGCTGTTGGCACAATCACTCCTTCATACAGTCTCCTCTTAGCATCCATTCCCAAATTTCTATTCCTCATTACACTTTTTAATCCACCAAGGCATTTACTCGCTTCTCTCAATCTACATTCTTCCTCCACCTTTTCCTGCCACATTTGCACCCAAGTATCTAAAACTATCCACTTCCTCCAGTTGCTCTCCCTTAATGCTCACTTCCAGATTACTGCCACTTTCACCCCTTGTACATCTTGGAGTAATAGATAAATGGAATAAATTGAAAGAGAAAACAGTGAGTGCTAAAACTATACATGACTTTAAGAAAGAACTGGATGCGGGAAGACAAAACTGCAGGTCCCTATGAACATAGCTCTTCTCCCACAAAATACATACATACATACATATACCAAGGCTTTCTTCCCCCTTACCAGGGGGGTAGCCAAAAAGGACAAGGCACAAAAACATTCCCACCCATTTCATCCCCGAAAACACTCCACACCCCTCCACCCTCCCTCCCATCTTAGCACCTCCTAGAATAAACTGGATGTGGAGAGATACGAAAACTGGTCACTATGAGCATAGCTCTCGTCCCGTAAAATACAACTAGGTAGATGAGTATTGTTTCTGAGTCCATGTGGGACTCCTTAGTTGGCATGTTGTTGTTGTCCACCATAATATCTGTATATTACTGTTTATGTATATTATGGTTTTTGACCCATCTCAGGGACTTAGGTTCTGCATTCTGACAGGCTTAAGAAGACACAGGTGCCAATACCTACATTTATCCTGCCTTCCACAGGGCCCAATGCTCCCACTGTATGACACCCTGTTCATCACTCATATCATCTACATTCAAAAGGTACAAGGCCTTGATGGTCGAGTGAGACTATTGTGTACAAACGTGTTGCAATGCATCTTTCGTCATTGTAACCACTATCTATTAAGGTTGTAAATTGTGTAAATAACTATGTACAGCCTCAGTTATGCTTGACATAACTGAGGGGATGTGATCTATGTTTTTCAGTGCTTATTTTGTAATTGTTGGCCAAATGTATGGTTATTGTATAGTTTGCCAGTTGTCCTATGTATTATTGTGTATTTCATGTGTATTCTATCATGTCCTGGATATCCGGCAATTTATGTCATGTTTTTTATTTCCAAATTTTACCTACTGGCAAAGGACAAAAGGTAGGGAGGTACTTATAGTGAACTCTTTACATGAAAAAGAAAAGGACAAGAAGAACAAGAAGAAGCTGAGAGAGGAGTGGGAGGGAGTGAAGGATAGAGTAGAGCTAGGATTGGAGGAGGAATGGAGATGGTTCAAGGAGGGAGTCACAAAGTGTGCAAAGATGGTGTGTGGAACAAGAAGGACGGGAGGAAATAGAAGGAAGAGTAGTGAATGGTGGGATGAGGAAACAAAGAAGGTTGTGGAAGAGAAGAGGCGAACTTTCACAGATTGGTTACAAAATAGGATGAGGGAGTCACATGAGAGGTACAAAAAAAAAAAAAAAAAAAAAAAAAAAAAAAAAAAAAAAAAAAAAAAAAAAAAAAAAAAAAAAAAAAAAAAAAAAAAAAAAAAAAAAAAAAAAAAAGAGAGAGAGAGAGAGAGAGAGAGAGAAGTAAAGCACAAGGTAAAGGAGGCAAAGAGGAGAGCAGATGTGAAATGGGGTAAGAATATGACAGAAAATTTTGAAAGAAGTAAAAAGATGTTTTGGAAAGAAATTAAGAGAGGAAGAGGAGGCGAATCAAGTAGAGAAGAAAAGGTAAAAGGTGTAGATGGAGAGATGATAATGGAAGAGAAGGCAGTAAGGGGAAGATGGGCAGAGTATTTTAGGGAGTTGCTAAATGTGAAGGAGGATAGGGAGGGAAAGATAGTTGCAGTGGGAAGTGCTAAGAAAAAGATCGTGATGAGTGAGGAAAATGGAGGAGAAATAAGGAAAGATGAGGTGAAGGCAGTTGTTAAGATGATGAGACCAGGTAAGGCACCTGGTCTGGATGGTACAGTGATGGTGGACTGGCTGGTGAGGTTATTTAATGTTTGCTGGAGAGAGGGTAGAGTGCCGGAGCACTGGAGGAGTGCCTGTATAGTTCCACTTTACAAGGGAAAAAGGGACAAGTGTGAGTGTAGTAGTTTCTGAGGGATTAGCTTGTTAAGTGTAGTAGGGAAGGCTTATGGGAGGATCTTATTGAGAGGATTAGGAGAGGAACAGAGGGAGTGTTTGGCGAGGAGCAGTGTAGATTTAGGGCAGGTAGAGATTGCGTAGATCAGATTTTTTTTGGTAAGACAGATATGTGAGAAAGCTATAGGAAAAGGTAAGGATGTTTTTTGGGCTTTTATGAATCTGGAAAAGGCTCATGACAGGGTAGACAGAAAGGCACTGTGGGAGGTTTTGCAGATATACGGGATAGGAGGAAAGCTTCTAGGAGCTGTCAAGAGTTCTTACAAGAGTAGTAGAGCATGTATCAGGATTAGAAATGAGAGAGTGAGTGGTTCGAGGTAAAGGTGGGACTTCGTCAGGGATGTGTTATGTTGCCCTGGCTGTTCAACTTATACATGGATGGGGTGGTGTGAGAGGTAAATGCAAGGGTGGTGGGTCAGGGATTGGAGATGTTTAAAGAAAATGGAGAAAAGTGGGAGGTGAGCCAGCTGTTGTTTGCAGACAACACTGTACTTGTAGCAGGATCAGAGGAGGGATTGAGGAAGCTGGTGACAGAGTTTGGGAGAGAGTGTGAAAGAAGAGAGCTGAAGATAAATGTGGGTAAAAGGTGATGAGATGTACAAGGGGTTAAAGTGGCAGCAGACTGGAAGTGAGCATTAAGGGAGAGCGACTGGAGGAAGTGGATAGTTTTAGATACTTGGGTGCGAATGTGGCAGGAAAGGGTGGAGTAGAGGTGGAGGTAGAATGTAGATTGAGAGAAGCGAGTAAATGCCTTGATGGATTAAAAAGTATATGAGGAATAGACATTTGGGAATGGATGCTAAGAGGAGATTGTATGAAGGAGTGATTGTGCCAACAGCACTGTATGGGGCAGAAACATGGAACATATGAGAGGAGGAGAGAAGGAGTTTGAATGTGCCAAGATAAGAGGGAGGGTGGAGGGAAGTGGAGTGTATTAGGGATGGAGTGGGTGGGAATGGTTTTCATGCCTTTTTCTTTTTGGCTACCTCCCTTGTAAGGGGGAAAAAGTCTTTGGTATATGTATGTATGTACCTACTGTAACTAATGTATTTTCATGTCTTTGGTCTATCGTGTCCCTGTATATGTTGGTGTCTTTTGTCTATTGCTGTATTTTACATGTCCTTGTATTTGTCTGCTCCCTGCTATGAATGTTGTTTCCTCGGTGAGGGCACCAAGAGGTAGTGGCCAAGCTATGTAGTGGGCATGTGTCAAGCGTGTTATATTTGTAATATTGTATAGTTGTATATAGATTTGTAACTGTGTGGAGCCATGTAGTGGATTCCCGCTTATGGATTTGCATCCCTGCTATGGACTTGCATGATGCCATGTATGGCATCAGTTCTTTGATAGCATTAAGTGAGCACACATTTGCTCTACATCATACCATTGTTTTGTATTAATAATACTTTTGTAAACTTGTCTGAAATTTCATTACCCATTATTATAAGGATCAGATGAAGGATTAAGGAAGTTAGTGATAGAGTTTGGGAAGGTGTGTGAAAGAAGGAAGTTGAAGATGAATGTGGGTAAAAGTGAGGTGATGAGATGTACAAGGGAGGAGGATGGCAGCAAACTGGAAGTGAGCATTAAGGGAAAGAGGCTAGAGGAAGTGAATAGCTTTAGATACTTGGGGGTGCATGTGGTGGGGAAGGGAGGAGTGGAGGTGGAGGTAGAATGTAGATTGAGAGAAGCAAGTAAATGCCTTGGTGGATTAAAAGGTATACATACATTAAAAGGTATAATGAGAAATAAACATTTGGGAAATGATGCTAAGAGGAGATTGTATGAAGGGGTGATTGTGCTGACAGCCCTGTATGGATCAGAAATATGGAACATATGAGAGTTTAAATGTTTGAGATGAAATGTCTGAGAAGTATGGTAGGGGTTGCTGGGCTGCATAGAGTGAGAAACAAGGAGGTGAGGAGACCAGGGGTAGAAAAGGAGTTGGGAGATAGGATTGATGAAAGAGCACTGGGGTGGTTTGGACATGTGTAAAGAATGAGTGAAGAAAGATTGGTAAAAGAAGTGTGGAAGGCAGAGGTGGATGGAGTGAACAGGAGGGGTTGACTGAGGATGATATGGTTGGATGGAGTAAAAGGGGTGTTTAAAAAGAAGGGGATGTCTGTTGAGGAAAGGAAAAGACAGAAGATAGGGGTGAGTGGAGAATGGTTGTGTATGGGTGATGCATGGAAGGGAGGGGGTCAAGTATGGGGGGGGGTTAGGGGGTGGTTATGTGTGAATGATATTTCTTTCCGTCTCCTTTTTTTTCTGCATGAGACGATGGAGGGGGGGGGGTGCTGACTAAATGAAGCGGCCTTGCTGTGGATGTGCTGTGTCTTGCTGCATTGATTCTGACCCAGGGCAGTGGGTGAGATACAGGGATGACCCATCATCCAGGAGCCAAGAGAAAAGGGAGGGGTGGAGGGAGGGGTGGTGAATGGGAGTGGAGTATGTGGAGATGAAATGAGTGGGAGTGGAATTATGCCTTTTGACTTTGGATACCTCCCTTGTAAGGGGGAAAAGCCCTTGTTATATGTATGTGCCTCTCACATACTTGTCTTACCACAAAAACTTGATTTACATATCTTCTTCCTCTACTAAACCCACACTTCTCTTCCCCAATCACTTCCTCTGTTCCTTTCCTACCCCTTTCAATGAACACACACACATTACACTTTCCTATTTAAGCCCAAGAGACTGATCCCTATCAGACTCCAACATTCATACTTGTCTCGTCTCCCTTCCCCATTGTATATTGGGACTATATTTTAATTCCCCAAAACCTGCAGGACACTTCCTTCCTTTAGACAGACATTTAAGAATCTCATCAATTGGTCCACTATTACTGTGCCATTCAACCCTTTGTTAGACATTTCACGCAATATTCACCTAATCCATGTGCCTTTTATTTATTTATTTATTTTTTTTTACTGCTACTTGTATTTCCTTTTTTGTAATAGCCTTATTATTCTCCTCATCCCTCAGTCATTCTCCAAGCACCTTCCACTGTAATACCCTAACTACATACATACATACCTATACCAAGGGCTTTTTCCCTCTGACAAGGGAGCTAGCCAAAGTCAAAGGTATAATTCCACTCCCACCCATTCTACTCCCATTTACCCCACCTCCCTCCCTCTTATCTTGACTCCTCCTGGATGGCGGGTCATCCCTGCATCTCACCCACTGCCCTGGGTCAGAAACAATGCAGCAACACACAGCACATCCACAGCAAGGCCGCTTCATTCAATAGGTGACCCCCCACTTCAGTTCCCTCATGCAGTAACACTGAAGTTTTAATTAAATTTTAGCTACAATTAAATCTTCCAGTGTTTAATGGGATAAAATCACCTGGCCTTTGGTGGAAAAAAATCCATAAAATGTAGCATAGGAACATATGGGTTGGCTAAAACAACAGACAAGTGGGATACTTGGTGGTATGTGAAATATACAATTTTATTTAAACAAATGTCAAATACTTAAAATACTTTAAAGTTCTATTACCATTGTGTTTGTTGTGTACTTCTCAGTTGATTCATATGTAGCATTGAGTTCTTCTAATAGAAGGTTTACAAGGGGCTTCTCCTTTTCTTCTCCTACATCTCCTCTAAGTTCTACAATAAGGCTTGGTACAGAAAAGGATCCTGCAAGTGATAAAATCAAAATTATTGCATGAAGTCTTCCAAATATCACTTTTAGAGAGAGAGAAAAAACATCTATTTACATAAAGGTGATCCTTGTCATTCACCCCGACCCCAGCCCCTTGACCAGGTCAGAAACAATGCATCAAGACACAGCACCTCCATAGCAGGGCATGACATTTGAAGTTGGTTTACCCCAACTTCTTCATTATCCTCACCCCCTAATCTATTAAAGAATTTACAGAACAGACAAGAAGAAATCTCTTCAAGCTGCATCAATTCAATGTCCATTCACAACCACACTCCATTTACACCCATCTCTTGCCCTCCCCATTCCCTGCTCAACATACATTCCCTTGTATCCAATTATGATTCTTAAAACTTCAGTCATGTTCTTGATGACAATATCTAAGCTAGTGTAAATACATACACATACCTAAAGGCCCTTTCCTCTTTACAAGGGGTTGGCTAAGTCACCATACACCTATCCCACAACTATCCAAAAATTCATATTTTGCCTCTTCCATGTTAGCTACTCATGGAGCTAAGTGTATTTACAGTGGGTATTATGCAAATACATGGTATAATTCCAGGAATATCGTTTAATATGGTCTCCTGGGAAGGCAGACAGACATCCTTTCATCAAGTGTTATATATACATCTTCATTACTACACCTACAATGAGTACATGAAACACATGATTACCCATTCTCATTAATCAATTGCATCTCTTATCCTTTATACACAAGTCAGTTGTATCAAACTGTATTGCCATATGGTAAGGATTAAAACAAGACTCTATAGTTACCTTTAACAGAAAGAGTTGTCGACTCTCTTTCAGCTGGGACATATGTGGATCTTCGCTTGTGCTGATCTTTATTTGCATCTGATGATCCTTCTTCATTGATGGCACCTTAAAAATTAATACAGCTTATCAGAACTGAGAATAAGATTATAAAATCATAATGTATCACACTGCAAATAGGATGACTGTCAACTTACTTAATGGTTGTCTAGCTGCAGGTTCTGTATAAGGTGACATTGAGATGTTGGAAAGAGAATTGATGATTTGTCGATACTGATGACGAGAAACACTGATCTTCAAGTCTGTTACTAGCCCTCCATCAACCTATATTGAAATAAATAAATAGATGAATAAATATATAAACATATAAATTAATTAACAAATACATACATACATATGACGTAAATGGAGTAGGAAACACATGAGTCTTGGTCTGAGTTTATTCCTGACAAGTTTTGCAGGAATGCTTTTTCAAAGGATGCCTTCAAAACTAGTCAGGTATAAACTCAGACTAAGACTCCTGTGTTTCCTACTCCACTTACGTCAACCTGTCAGAATGTCTCAACATACATATACCAAGGGCTTTTTCACCCTTACAGGGAAGGTAGCCAAAGTGAAAAGGCATAATTCCACTTCTATCCATTCTATTCACTAAATAAAAATAATAACAATAGTCATCTATATCTATATATCGAGGGGTTCTTCCCCCTTGTAAGGTAGGTAGCCAAGCCAAAGGTGCACATCCACACCCACCCATTGCACTCCCATCTACCACCCTTATCTTAGCTCCTCATGAATGAAGGGTCATCCCTGTCTCCTGTTTTCATTTTTATTAATTTATCTACTTCTATTATCTATTTTTTTTTTATTTATTTATTATTTTTCCCTTCTATATTATCATTATATTATTTTCTCTTTTTCTGTGAGAGGGGGACAGAGGGAGGGGGGTCACAGATTAAATGAAGACACCTTGCTGTGGATATGCTGTGTCTTGCTGCAATGCTTCTGACCCAGGGCAGTGGACAAGATGCAGGAATGACCCATCATCCAGGAGGAGCCAAGAAAAGAGGGAGGGGTGGGAGTGAATTTATGCCACTGACTTTGGCTACCTCTCTTGTAAGGGAGGTATACATATACATATTTTCCAATAATAATAATAATAATGATAATAATAATAAAAATTAATAAATGAATATGACTTTTTTTTTTTATCTATGATGGAGCCATTAATCAAACCAAACTGCTGGATTTACTTCACCTCACAACCAAATGCCAGAAGTGCCTGGAACTCATTTCTTTGCTTGTTTTATGTCTCTTGTGACACCAATTCCACTTTACCCCTAATTACTTAACCTCCTTTTCATCCCTATCTTGCTCTTTTTACTTCCCTACCTCCTTGTAAGAGGCCGGTAGTTGTACGAATGGAAATCAGATTGGGAAATACATGGGTATTAAAATGCTGAGTCAACAAGTCAAGATTCGACCCCTACTGTTGTTATAAACAAAGATTTGAAGGCGCCGTTTTGTCTATGTAAACACACCGACGGAGGTGACTGTTTTATAATCGCTGATGTAATCTAAACTTATGTTAGCTGCAGACCACCTCCGCGAAGACATACCACTTGCGCAATGACGTCATGTTCATACTCATGCTTTTGCTTATGCAGCAATATTTCTGGAAGGACTGTAACAGCCTCTCGGATTGGAGGTAAAGGGAAAAGACACGCCCTTAAGGCTGTCACTTGTTTTGAAAAGTAAAAGACTATTGGACGAATAAAAAGTGACGTCTGAACAAAGGTGGTCTGACGTATTGGAGAGAAGCTGAAAGGGGGCATTCTCTGCGTGTAGTCCGTTAGTTTAACAAGCAAGAAATTCACCACCCTTTTATTAACCCAAAGGTCGAGAGAACTAGGCATGGGGCCTCATGAAATTGGAAACTAGTGAGACTAAAGGAACAAAGGCATGGGGCCTACTGCTTAAGAAGGACTGGAAAAGTTATAAGAATTGACGTGAGTGGAAATTAAGAGACTACTAACAGAGTTGAGGTAGAGGTCTGACAGTGGTGGTGACAGTGGCTACAAGGGAGGTGAAATCCTCCTCCTTTCTTCTATTATCCCCTCCTCCCCTCAACCCTGTGGAGCATTAGCACACTTCCTCCAATGCTCTCTATTTCCCTTTTAAACAACCTCTAGTTTCTGGTCTTCCTTTCTTTTGTATTCCTTTCAACATGCCTTGTACACTCTTTGGACTATTCTATTCCTAACCTTTCTCTTCACATACACATACCATCTCAGTGAGGTCACCTTCGTTTTATCTACATTCCCCTTTATACTGCATTTCCCACTTTTTTCTTGTCTAAGACCTTATTCCCCTACTGCCACATACAAACGACAAATAGTTCAACCTAAATGATAGTACTTTCTTCTGGATGACTGATCCCATTGTCCTGAGCTCCCATACAGCAAGGTGGTCTCCACAATATTCTTAATCATGCCTACTTTTGTCCCCAGTGACATTTTTCTATCCCATCACAAATTTTTTCAGTGTTTCAACAGCTTATGTTGCTTTTAGTATTCTGTACCCTACTTTCATCTATACATACATATACCAAGGGCCTTTTCTCCCTTACATTGGAGGTAGCCAAAGTCAAAAGGTATAAATCCACTCCCACCCATTTCATCCCCATACACTCCACTTCCATTCACTACACTTTCCTCCCTCATTTCTTGGCTCCTCCTAGATGATGGGTCATCCCTGCATCTTGTCCACTGCCCTGGGTCAGAAGCAATGCAGCAAGACACAGCACATCCACAGCAAGGCCGTTTCATTTAACTGGCAATCCCCACCCTTTGTCCCCTCATGCAGAAAAAGAGATGGGGAGAAATCCCTTCCGATTGCATCAAAATATCATTCGTATATACTCTCTAATCCCCCTCCCCCACTCACTCCCTTCCATACATCACAGCATCATCCATACACAACCATTCTCCACTTATCCCTATCTTCTGTCTTCTCCCTTCCTTCTTCAACAGACATCCACCCCTTTCCTATTGACCCCATCCATCCATCTCATCCTTGGTCGTCCCCTCATGTTCACTCCATCCATCTTTGTCTTCCACACTTCTTTTACTAATCTTTCTTCACTCATTCTTTCCATGTGTCCAAACCATCCCAATACTCTCTCATCAACCCTATCTCCCAAGTCCTTTTTTGTCCCTGATTTCCTCCTCACTACCTCGTTTCTCACTTCATGAGTTATTTCTACACTTAAATATTAAGAGACCCTTGCCTCCATCAACATTCCTCAATTTTTTTCTCACACATACATATATACTAAAGGGCTCTTTCTGCGTCAAAGCACACACCCATCCAAAATCTATTCATTACTTCTCCAGCAAACCACCTGGGTTAAAGAAATACAGCAAGACAAAGTGCCTCCATAGGAGGGCTTGACAGCCAGAATCATGGCCAGGGGGCCAGGGTGCTTTTATATATACCTGCGAAACTAGTCAGGAATAAACTCAAGACTAAGACTCCTGTGTTTCCTATTCCGCTTACATCAACCTGTCAGAATGTCTCAATATATATATATATATATATATATATATATATATATATATATATATATATATATATAAATCCTCTCAAAAGAAGAAAGAGATTAGACAAGAATATCTTATCTTGCTATATCATCTTGCTATATCATTTCTTGATCCATTTACAACCACTCTCTAGTCATCCTCATGGTGACAGGGGTTAAATAATTTTAGTGTTGTCTGATATTTCTTAAGTGTATATCTTATTACCTGAAGGGAATCTCTGGAGACAGTTGGATGTAGTTCAACAAAGAAATCATTTGGAAAGAAGAGTCCTGACTCATGATCTGCTAAAACTTCAGCTGCTCTTTCATGTTTTATGTGAAACTCAATTGTAGTGCTATGCAGAATGGGTTGACCATGGTCATGGCAGGAGTACAGTTCATCCGCTCTCATCACACTTGTAGATAAAGGACTGAAAAAGAATTTGATATCAATAACTGTATTAACTTTTTTTATAATGAACATCTAAGGAGAAACAGGCTGCTTGAATCATGGCCAGGGTGACAGATATAAAGAGAAAGCAGTAGATATATTCATGATAGGAATAACATTAGCTTGTTTTACCATCTCTGCCCTGACTTAAATGAAAGAACAAGAAGTTATGCAATGGTAACTTATGCAACAAAACACATTACTAAAATGAAAACTCACGTCACTACAGACAGCTGGCTGGAGGAGACAACAAACACAACTTTATTATACACAACTTTGCCTGTCATAACCTAAATCAAGTAATCCTAAGCTCCAACTCATTACAGCATCCTATCAAGAACTTGTCAAAATATCATTGCACCTTTCTCCAGCCTAACTTATGACTGACTCCAAGTTCTTTCAATGTATGGCAAGAAGTTTCTTTCCAATTTAGGGTCATTACTGATTAAATGTTCTACTGATTTCCTTTTCCATCATATTCTGCTGTAGATAAAGCTGCAATGCCCAATATAACAAAAATGCATTGAACTTGAGAACTATACAGCTCTGACTTCATCAAAATGAATGAACTACAGTTAATGTAAATTAGTACCCGATCATTGTTCTTATAGTCTCAAAGTTATGAACTTTCAACTTTATAATTTTTGAAAACATGAACAGATCTGGTCTCAACTAGGAAAGCTGTTCATATGGCTTCTTTATACTTTGACTTTATCATGCACTTGATAGCTGTGCAGAGAATTATAGCACCAGCCATTTTACATGCCACAACATTCCTCTGTTTACTGCTTTGGTAGTAGTAAGACATGTCCATGTGGTCTGCCACAAACTTTGGAAGTTACAGTGACTTATTAACCATGTCTGGCATTAATCTCTTGAATACGATGATGCTTATATAAGCATCATGAGCTGCAAGGATGCTGGCATCAGCTTCCTGATTATATTTATATTGCAGTTGTAGCTGAGTGACCCTTGTATTCTGTGAATAGGCTTGATCATGTTTTCTGTGATGTTATATTTATTCAGGGTGAAAGAGAATGAGTATAACAGCAGTAACTTTATATTCTGTAATGCACATATTGTGATGCATCATTGTACATCAGGCAACCTGATGTGCATGTGAATATTTGACTCGTATTGATGAGAGAAAAGAAACTGGTAGGGCAAAAAAATGTGTGACCAATATGCAATTATAAGAACATAAGGATGAAGGAGACTGCAAGAGACTGTAAGGCCTACACAAGGCAGTTACATGTCCATTAACACCTGTCATCCCCATCCATAAAGTTGTCTAACCTTTTCTTAAAACAACTGATAGTTTTAGCACTCACTACATTGTTACCAAGTCTATTCCATTCGTTGACCACTCTATTGGTAAACCAGTTCTTGCCTATTTCCTTCTTAAATCTAAGTTTGTCCAATTCAAATCCAATTTATGTGAGTCCTACCCTATTGTCTTAATATAATAACCTTGTTTGCATAACCCTTGTTAAAGCCTTTGATCCACTTAAACACCTCTATTAGATCATTCCATACTCTGCGTCCTTCCAGAAAGTGTAAGTTATGGTGCTTACAACTGTCCTTATAAGGTAAATTTCAAAGCCCATGTATCTTTTGGTCATTCTCTTCTGTATTGATTCTAGTGAACTGATGTCCATTCTATAAGATGGAGACCAAAACTGTACAACATAGACAAGGATGGGTCTAACTAATGCTATAAAAAATGTTTGATAATTACCTCGGTACTTTGATTCATAACCATCCTAGCAAAGAAACCTAATGCTCTGTTAGCTCTATTCCTGACACTAATACACTGTTTCCTGGAT
This sequence comes from Oratosquilla oratoria, assembly GCF_046742065.1. NCBI lineage: Eukaryota > Metazoa > Arthropoda > Malacostraca > Stomatopoda > Squillidae > Oratosquilla > Oratosquilla oratoria. Next base: position 31,626,254 of record NC_134801.1, on the reverse strand, counting down.
TTAAGGTCAGGACTCACTAGAACTCCCAAGTCTCTCTTGCACTCAGTTTTCTCTAAAAACATGTTATCCATGCTATATCTGTTTTTGTGGTTGTGTAGCCCTACATTTAACACACTGCACATTGAGATATTTAAGTCCATTTGCCATTTCACTGACCATGTGAACAATTTGTTAAGATCCTTCTCCAGAATCTTTGCGTCTTCTCCTGACCTAATTAGGTGTCCTGTTTTAGTGTCATCCACAAACTTACTAACATCACTATTAATCCCATTGTCCAAGTTATTTATGTGATGGAAATGAAAGCAGAGATTATAAAGAGAGTTGGGTGAGATAGGAAAATGACCACTGTGGCATATTTTCCAATATCACATTTAGGTTATGTATACAGTAAATATTGACAATACACCCCATACTGTACATGTGATTTTTAACTTTCACTTTTTTCAACTTATGAAAAGAATTCCAGATTATCAGTATGTACATCTCATTGTACATACTTTGATGAACAGGAGTCTAAGAGAAACCTACAATTACAAAATAGGGTTCCCTTTAAAGTCTACAATATCATTCTACGGATGGGGTGAAGGGGGCTTTGGAGAAGAGGGGAATGTCTGTTGAGGAAGGACGGGAGAGGACAGAAGACAGGGGTGAATGGAGAATGGTTGTATATGGATGATGTTGTGATGCATGAGGTGGAATGGGCGGGGGGGATGGGGGGTGAGGTAGTATGTGTGAGCAAATTTTGACGCAGCCCAAAGGGATTTCTCCCTGTCTTCTCCTTTTATGCATGGGGGGACGGAGAGGGGGGGTCGCCAATTTAATGAAGCGGCCTTGCTGTGGATGTGCTGTGTCTTGCGACACTGCTTCTGACCCAGGGCAGTGGACAAGGTGCAGGGATGACCCGTCATCCAGGAGGTGCTAAGATGAGAGAGAGGGTGGAGGGGTGTGGAGTGTATTCAGGGATGGAATGGGTGGGAATGATTTTATGCCATTTTCCTTTTTGGCTACCTCCCTTGTACGGGAGAAGAAGCCTTGGTATATGTATGTAACATTTGACCATTTTTTTTAATAAGAAAAATAATTAATATAATATCTCTCCTATTCAATTTGATAAACTCCCTTACATTTCATGCTCATGATTTTTACTGATCAAATGTCATACATGATAAGCTATAAAAAAAAAAAAAAAAAAAAAAATAATAATAATACCAAGGCTTTTTCCCCCTTATAAGGAAGGTAGCCAAAAAGAAAAAGGCATATAATCATTCCCAACCACTCCATCCCTAAATACACTCCACTCCCCTCCCTCCCATCTTAGCACCTCCTGGATGACGGGTCATCCCTGCACCTTGTCCACTACCCTGGGTCAGAGGCAGTGTCACAAGGCACAGCACATCCACAGCAAGGCCGCTTCATTAAATTGGCGACCCCCCTGCATAAAAGGAGAAGAGGAGGAGAAATCTCTTCGGGCTGTGTCAAAATTTGCTCACACGTACTGCCTCATCCCCCCACCCATTCCACCTCATGCATCACATCATCCATATCCAACCATTCTCCATTCACCCCTGTCTTCTGTCCTCTCCTGTCCTTCCTCAACAGACATTCCCCTCTTCCCCATTCACCCCATCCATCCATCTCGTCCTAGGACGTCCCCTCATGTTCACTCCCTCCACATCTGTCTTCCATACCTCTTTTACTAGTCTTTCTTCACTCATTCTTTCCATGTGTCCAAACCATCTTTCATCCACCCTATCTCCCAACTCCCTTTCCACACCTGTTCTCCTCCTCACCTCCTTATTTCTCACTCTATCTAGCCTAGTAACCCCTATCATACTTCTCAAGACACCTCATCTCAAATACATTCAAACTCCTTCTCTCTTCCTCTCTTATGTTCCATGTTTCTGCCCCATACAGTGCTGTTGGCACAATCACTCCTTCATACAGTCTCTTCTTAGCATCTATTCCCAAATGTCTATTCCTCATCACACTTTTTAAACCACCAAGGCATTTACTTGCTTCTCTCAATTTACATTCTACCTCCACCTCCACTCCACCTTTTCCTGCCACATTTGCACCCAAGTATCTCAAACTATCCACTTCCTCCAGTCACTCTCCCTTAATGCTCACTTCCAGTCTGCTGCCACTTTCATCCCTTGTACATCTCATCATCTTACTTTTACCCACATTTATATTCACTTTCTTCTTTCACATACTCTCCTAAACTCTGTCACCAACTTCCTCAATCCCTCCTCCGATCCTGCCACAAGCGCAGTGTCGTCCGCAAACAACAGCTGGCTCACCTCCCACTTTTCTCCATTTTCTTAAACCATCTCCAATCCCTGACCCACCACCCAATCCATGTACAAGTTGAACAGCCAGGGCGACATAACACATCCCTGACGAAGTCCCACCTTTACTTCGAACCACTCACTCTCTCCATTTCTAATCCTGACACATGCTCTACTACTCTTGTAAAAACTCTTGACAGCTCCTAGAAGCTTTCCTCCTATCCTGTATATCTGCAAAACCTCCCACAGTGCCTTCCTGTCTACCCTGTCATAAGCCTTTTCCAGATCCATAAAAGCCCCCAAAAAAAAAAAAAAAAAAAAAAAAAAAAAAAAAAAAAAAAAAAAAAAAAAAAAAAAAAAAAAAAAAAAAAAAAAAAAAAAAATCCTTCCCTTTTCCTATAGCTTTCTCACATTTACCCATCCTAAATCCACACAGTTCCTCACCAATTACTCCCTCTGTTCCTCTCCTAATCCTCTCAATCAAGATCCTCCCATAAGCCTTCCCAACTACACTCAACAAGCTGATCCCTCTGAAACTACTACACTCACACTTGTCCCTCTTTCCCTTGTAAAGTGGAACTATACAGGCACTCCTCCAGTCCTCTGGCACTCTACCCTCTCTCCAACAAACATTAAATAAACCTCACCAGCCAGTCTACCATCACTGTACCTCCTGTTTTTTAGACATTCTGCATGGCATCCACCCAGACCAGGTGCCTTACCTGCTTTCATCATCTTAACAACTGCCTTCACTTCATCCTTCCTTATTTCTCCTCCATTTTCCTCATTCATCACTCTCATTTTCTTAGCATTTCCCACTGCAATTATCTTTCCCTCCCTATCCTCCTTCACATTTAGCAACTCCCTAAAATATTCTGCCCATCTTCCCCTTACTGCCTTCTCTTCCATTATCATCTCTCCATCTGCACCTTTTACCTTTTCTTCTCTACTTGATTCGCCTCCTCTTCCTCTCTTAATTTCTTTCCAAAACATCTTTTTATTACTTTCAAAATTTTGTCATACTCTTACCCCATTTCACATCTGCTCTCCTCTTTGCCTCCTTTACCTTGTGCTTTACTTCTCTTTTTTCTTTGTACCTCTCATATGACTCTCTCGCCCTATTTTGTAACCAATCTGTGAAAGCTCGCTTCTTCTCTTCTACAACCTTCTTTGTTTCCTCATCCCACCATTCACTACCCTTCCTTCTATTTCCTCCTGTCCTTTTTGTTCCACACACCATCTTTGCACAATTTGTGACTCCCTCCTTGAACCATCTCCATTTCTCCTCCACTCCTAGCTCTACTCTATCCTTCACTCTCTCCCACTCCTCTCTCAGCTTCTTCTTGTACTCCTCCTTTCCCTTTTCATTTAAAGAGTTCATTCTAAGCACCTCCCTACCTACATATCTATGCCTCTTTTGAAGTGATCTAGACAATAGCTTCTAGAATCACAGCACATAAACAGTTCTTAAGAATCACACTCAACTATATTTCCACAACATGGTTTCCAACAATCAAGGAAACAAACATACACTCTACAAACTATACAAAATAAAACACTGGGAATAGTAAAAGGCTATGCCAAAGCAACTGCCAATAGAATATCTGCACCATGATACCAAAATCCTCCCCATAGAACACTCTATGAAAATCATATGTACACAAAGCAAGAGCCCTCAACCCTGTCCACCCATCTCATTACATTACACAAGCATAACCAACTGAAAAAAACAACAACACACTGGCAGCCTACTACACTACTGAAACATCAACAACTTACCTCCTGCACCACACAACACATCCATACAAAATTTTGCATTTACACTCTATCACAAATCGAGCACTTCAAGACCAACTACCAAACTCTCTCTCAAACCCTTCTAGACATTAGCCCAAAAGAAAAATCACTCCTAAGAAAAACAATACCCATACTGACATGACTGTATTAATATCATCAATCAATAAATCAATCTGCTCCTCAGGTCTCTCTTTGAGGACATCCACTATGGAGTTTCCAAAGAAGCAACATTCCTATCTTTCACACTCACTTCCTTGTTTGATAGACATATCACAATACTTTTTTTCAAAACACAGAATACAATGTGAACTAAAACACTTACTGAAATGTGGTTTCTCGACACCTAAGCCTTTCTTCCACATTTAAAGAATAAAGACTCATATTCCGTACTTCCACTTGATAATCTGCAACTCTAAAAAGAAAAAAAGGAAAAACTATGTTATAAAAAGAACTTGTATCTGTAATTCTTATTAGGTTAAAAATAACACAAGAAAAAAGTCAGTTTAATCCCAATTAGTATTATTAATTCTTTCTTCTCTAATGATACTAATGATACATGCTAAGACTCTGGTGGATGGAATAATTAAACATACCACTGGAATAAGACTAATGGATACAATACAAGCACAACTCAAGTTTCATTGAGCTAGAATAATTATTTTCCTAATTCTGGTCACCTACACCAAATCCTAACAGGCTACTGCATGTGAAGCTTGAACATTCTGTCTACTTTATGAGACTTGAAGAACAATCTATTTATCCCTGTTCATGCCAAAATTTCTTTCCCTTCACCATTTTCAATTTTGTCAGTAAGAGATTAATATCTAATGTATTCCCTCCTGTCCTTCTTAAACCTCACCCATCCAATATCTCTCTCATCATTCATGATTACCATTATCTATCATGTTTCCATGTGAACTTATGAATCAATTTCTTTCTAGACCATATCCCACTGACAATCATACCATTTACAATACACAATGTATCAGACACACTCTTGTAAAGTCTCAGCATAGGCCCACACTGCAGCCAGCCAATCATCCCTCAGCATGGGCTCACACTGCAGTCAGCCAACCAGCTCCCTGCTTGCATACAGACTCCTTGCATATGTGGAAGTAGTGATTGCCTCTGTGAGATGGTACTCACCAAAGTTCACAAACTCGCTCAACCCATGAGCAAACTTCTGACTGGTTGACCGCACTCCCACCCACAGGTAAGCTTCTGATTGGCTGACCGCGCTTCTGACCGAGCTTCATGTTTTGTATACAAGTCCTGTGTAAACCCAATAAAATTCAATCCTACTTAGTTCATCATTTGATGCAAGCCTCACCTGCCAAAGTGGTGACCCTGGCAACGACACAGCCAGCCACCACCATAATTGACCCATCAGATCAGAAATTTCGAATCACATGAAGAAATGTCACCCCAGTCTTCAAAAGGGTGACAATTCTTCCTGTGGGCTATCCTAGGGGCCATCCTAGGTTTACGATTCTTCGGTTGTGTAAGTTGATAACAATATGCATAACCCTCATTCAACCTAACCTAACCAAACCTAATGTAATCTTTATTCCACTGTTGATATTCGGCATACTGGGGTGACAATTCTTCAGGTGGGAACTCATGGGGTGATGATTCTTCATGTGGGCGTTCTGGGGTGACAATTCTTCATGTGACCCGAAATTTCATCACCAAACAACACCAATGCTGCCAGCAACTCCATCAACCCAGATGAACCCCTTCCCCCCATCACTGCAGCCCAGATCAAACTACCCATCTTTAACTCCATCAACACTGTCAAATAGTTCTGCCATGCTGAGATACACCTCAGATTGAAGAGGGTGACATAAGCAACATCACAAGCAAACATCCTTGCTGCCCTATCTGATGAACTTTCGACCTCATCTGCAAATGGCTTGATGCCAAAGGCAGAACCCCAATCCAATATGAGGAACTGAAGAAAGTCCTCCTCCAGCATTTCATGCCTTCAGCCACCACAAGGGTGAATAGGATCCTACAATTGGTAAGACAGCCATTTGGAGACCAATGCCCATTGGACACCCTCCACTGACAGCAACAGCCACAGCACCATCAACATGCCCCAAGCCCTGTGGCTGCAATGGTTCCCTGACAACATCCTTACCATGATGCCTAATGCAGAACATGAAAGTGATGAGAATTTCAGAAAAACCGGGGACAGCCTGTTTGCCACTCAAGCTGCTGCCTCCCAATGTATCCACGCCACAGCGACAGTACAAGCTCCAAGCCACAACAATTATGCCCGGGTCACTGCCACAGCTTCCAGCAGTGGGTACTGGCACCAGCAGTCTCCTCCAGTCCCGCAGCAGCCAGCCCCAAGGCCCCAGTCACAACAGCTATGTTTCTACCATGTACACTTCAGAGCCAATGCCTGCATATGCAACCCCCCTGCCAATACACAAAAAACAGATAAAGTGGCCACCTAAGCATGTTTTGGCAGCCAACCCACACAATCCAGCAGCTCCCTGGGTGTCACATACTGTGGGTGCCCCATCCACTAATAACTGCTTTTTTATTTACAGTGCCCTTTCACAAAGATGCAGTTCCTGGTCAACACTGGTGCCACCCTTTCCCTGCTATCAGCTCACAGATGGAAGTCAACATGATCAATGGTCAATACCAAGTGCCTTCGTGCCACCAACAGTTCACTGATTCCCATCCACGGCTGCAAACACTTAAACATCCAGATCGGCAGTCATGCTTACGGGTGGGATTTCACCATCACCGATATTGAACTGCCATTCCTCAGTGTGGACTACTTCACTCACTACAGTGGACATGACCCAAGGCTGCTTACTGGACTCCTCCTTCACCACCACACCCATCACTGCTACACCAGCTGAGCTCAGCTGTATTGTCAAACTTGCCTCGGACAAATTCACAAACCTTTGAGAGACCTACCCCAATGTCTTCAGGCCATAACTGCAGCAACACCTTCCAAGCATGGGGTATATCACCTCATAAAGACATCAGAACCCCCTCAGTGTTCTCCAAATTCGACCAGCTATCACCAGATAAATTCACCTTGGTGAAACAGATGTTGGCCTGAGCTTGAGCACCTAGGCATTTGCCAGAAAGCAGCAAGCCCCTGGGCCTCCCCTCTGAACATCATCACCAAGAAGGATGGATTACTCAGGCCCTATGGAGAATCCAGACACTTGAACATGATCATGAAACTCAACCTCTTCCCCCTTCCAAACATCTCCGACATCAGTTCATTCCTGGATGGAGGCAAATTCTTTACCAAGTTAGACCTGCTCAAGGGGTACTACCAAGTACTGATGCATTCCGATAACATCACAAGATTGCTGTGACCACACTGTTCAGAACATTCACATTCAATTACAGGTGTTCTGGCCTCAGAAACTCCAGGACCATGTTCCAATAAATGATGGATGGCATCTTGGGCAACTTATTGTTCTGCACTAGTTACGTTGACGACATCCTCATTTTCTCTGCCTTCAAAGAAAAACATTGGCAACACATCACCACTGTGCTGGAGCAGCCACAGCAGAACAGTCTGGTGCTCCAATATGACAAATGTTCCTTTTCCACAAAGGAGGTGGAATTTCTATGGCACCTCCTCTTGCCCACCGATGTCTCACCCCTCCCTGGGCAAGTATATGCCATCAAACAGTTCCCTACCCCTACCACATTGAAGAGCCTGCAGCAATTTGTGGGGATGGTAAATTATTACTCTCAATTCCTCCCAGGGATAGCATCCATCATGACCCCACTATATGTAACTCTCATCAGCAAACCCAAGGACCTCATGTGGGGCAACCTGCAGCAGAAAGCCTTTAAACATGCCAAAGACACCCTGGCAGCCACAGCCCTCCTTGATTTCCCTTCACTAAGCAAGCCGCTCATCCTCACCACTGATGTGTCCAATCACGCCATCAGGGCCGCCCTGGAGCAACTTGACCAAGGTTGCCCCTGACCCATCAGCTTCTTCAACAGACAGCTCACAAAGGCAGAGGAAAACTACTCAACATTCAACCAAGCTGCTGGCAGTCTACCAGGCTGTCCATCATTTTCACCACTTTCTTGAAGTTACATCTTTCAAAGTCCAGACAGACCATGTGCCCCTAGTCCATGCATTCACTCGTCAAGCAGATGCATGGCCACAATGGGAGTGTTGCCAACTCTCTACCATTGCAGAGTTCAACTGCACCTTGCATCACCTCCCTGGCAGGTGCAATCCTGCAGCTGATGCCTTTTCCTGAGTCGTCATAGGCTCTGAGCACGTGGACCTCGACTATACCAAGCTCGCCACAGAACAAGAAAAAGACCTAGAGGTGACGGCCTGCAGGACCTCCATCACTGTCCTCCACTACAGGTAAGGGTTGCGTGGATCAGATTTTTGTGGTAAGACAGATATGTGAGAAAGCTATGGGAAAAAGTAAGGATGTTTTTTGGACATTTATGGATTTGGAAAAGGCTTATGACAGGGTGGACTGGAAAGCTCAGTAGGAAGTATTGCAGATATATGGGATAGGAGAAAAGCTGTTAAGAGCAGTCAAGAGTTTTTATGAGAGTAGTAGAGCTTGTGTTTGAATCAGAAATGGAGAGAGTGAGTGGTTTGAGGTAAAGGTGGGACTTTGCTAGGGATGTGTTATGTCGCCTTGGCTGTTCAATTTATACATGGATGTGAGAGGTAAATGCAAAGGTAATGGGTTGTGGATTAGAGATGGTTAATGAAAACAAAGAAAAGTGGGAGATAAGCCAGTTGTTTGCTGACGACATTGCACTTGTGGCAGGATCAGAGTAAGTTAATGACAGAGTTTGGGAAGATGTGTGAAAGAAGGAAGTTGAAGATAAATGTGGGTAAATGTAAGGTATTGAGATGTACAAGGGGAGAGTGTGGTAGCAAATTGGAAGCGAGTGTTAAGGGAGAGAGACTGGAGGAAGTGGATAGTTTTAGATATTTGGGTGTGAATGTGGTGGGAAACGGAAGAGTAAAGGTGGAGGTAGAATGTAGACAGAAAAGCAAGTAAATGTCTTGATGGATTAAAAAGTGTAATGAGAAATAGACATTTGAGAATGGATGCTAAGAGGAGATTGTATGAAAGAGTAATTGTACCAACAGCACTGTATGGGGCAGAAACATGAAGCATAAGAGAGGAGGAGTTTGAATGTGTTTGAAATGAGGTGCCTGAGAAGTATGATAGGGGTTACTAGGCTGGACTGAGTGAGAAATGAGGAGGTGAGAAGGAAAATGGGGGTGGAAAAGGAGTTGGGAGATAGGGTTGATGAAAGAGTATTGTGATGGTTTGGACACATGGAAAGAGTGAGTGAAGAAAGATTAGTAAAAGAGGTGTGGAAAGTAAAGGTGGAAGGAGTGAACATGAGGGGGTGACCAAAGATGAGATGGATGGATGGGGTAAAAGAGGGATTGGGGGAGAGGGAATGTCTGTTGAGGAAGGACAGGAGAAGACAGAAGGCAGTGGTGAATAGAAAATGGTTGTGTAAGGATGACGCTGTGATGCATGGAAGGAGTGGGTGGAGGATGGTGGGGTGAGGGAAAATGTGTGGATTATATTTGATACAGCCTGAAGAGATTTCTCCCCATCTTCTGTTTTTCTGGATGAGGGGACAGAGGGGGGGGTTGCCAATTAAATGAAGCATCCTTCCCGTGGATGTGTTGTGTCTTCCTACACTGCTTCTGACCTGGGGCAGTGGACGAGATGCAGGGATGACCCGTCTTCCAGGAGGAGCAAAGATAAGAGGGAAGGAGGGGGGTGAATGGGAGTGGAGTATGTGGGGATGGAATTGGTGAAAGTGGATTTTATGCCTTTACTTTTTGGCTACCTCCCTTGTATGTATGTAAATATTATAAGCTCTTCAGGTATCTTTATACCAAGTTGCAGACCCCACCACATACTTCCAATATATAAATTAGTCAGCCATCCACTGTATGTTAAGATAACTAAACTATACTGAGCATTCTCAGTAAGTAGCAACTAATACTGTTAGCAAACAAAAGGCCACCTTATCATTCATTAATAGCAGGCAGAAGATTCTACTATAAAACAATTGTGATTACAGACTCTTGTTTCAGCTAACATGCCTAAACTACAGAAGAAACTCACTGGAAGAGATGTGCCAACTTGTTTAAAGATGGAGCCCCAGTTCGGGGTGATTTCTGAGACCGAGCAACTCGGAAATCAGCCTCCACATTCAGCCTGTTACAGAATGAGGTTCTGATGCTACATCGAGCCTATAATCTATACGTGTGCCAACATGTGAGAAACAATGGAATACTTCTCGTGGTTAGCTCAACAATATCAAAGTAAGACTGCCTTTCTTGACATTGAAAAAGGCAGTACTTTGCTTCTTCATGAAATATTTTACCTTGGGAGGAAACTAACAAATTTCAATCCCATACTTACTTGCTCTGTGGATATGAGAGATATGATTCAACAAGTGGCTCAACTGATGGAGCATTGGCAATAATTATTCGTCCTAGATGGGCAACCAACACATCAGCACTGTTTGGAGCTTCGGGTAAGACCACAATTGGGGTTTCCAGCACCACATCCAATCTGTATTGAAATATACAAATAATTACCTTCCGTAAAACATCCTCTGCAACACTTGACATTGCTAATATACAAATTATCTAAAACTACTACAGATAACATAAACTAAGAACATGTAACATTTGATTATTCTAAATATTCTTACACAATAATGCCAAGCTATCACTTCTTTAATTCTAGAATTCTTACATGAGGTCAAATGCCAAGTCTGTACTCTCTTCATGAGCTGGACTGAATCTTGAACCTGAAGCTGAGGCAGGAGGAGGAGCTGGAAGATTTAGTGTATCTGATGACTTAGAGATGCTTAATTTTCTTCTATGACGAGGAGAAGCTTCCCAGGTACCACTTGACAGTCCAACAAAAGATTCAATTCTGGTGAAGAAAAAATTCAGTCTTACTGAATTGATCATAGTCATTTCTTCAGAAAAGAAAATTGATCAAACTAATGAAGACATAGGTGAATGGAGTAAACTTGAGGGGACAACCAAGAGTGGGATAGATGAATGAGATGAGGTGGGGTTTGGGTGCAAGAGGAGTGTCTGTTGAGCATAGAAGGGAGAGGGCAAGAGGTAAGTGTAAGTGGAGTGGTTGTACATGGGGGATGAGTTGATGTAGCCCAAAGGGATTCCTTCTTGTCTGCTATGTATTCCTTAGTGAATGAAGGGGGAGGGTCATTAAGTAATGAAGCAGTGGGGGTAAACCAGTGATGGGGCCTGCTGTAATGGTGCTCTCTTGTTGCATTGCTTCTGACCTGAGCAGTGGGTACAGGACATGGATGACCCTTCATTCACAAGGAGCTATGATAAAAGGAATAACAAATGGGTGTTGGATGGATGTTGGACGGATGTTGGATGAATGTGGGATGGGTGATGGGTGAGTGCATGCCATGGCTGTCCACTCCTCTTAAGGATGAAAGTACCTTTTGATGTATGTAATGGAGAAGAGGTAAAAAAAAAATCAAGTCATAAACATATAACAAAAGTTCCATCTATGCAGGTCTTCTATGAGAGATAACAAGGGTAATGGATTGTTTTATCTAAGCAAATCTACTTAGCTACTACAGTATGACCCTTACAATTTTTTCAGGTCAAAGACAGATGATTTATTCATGGAACTATTGATACTTAAAAAGATTTTGAATAAATCTCTCCATGGTTGAATCAAATCATTAGGTGTTTACTAAACAATTTTGATCCTGCATTCCCCATAAATGAAAGGGTCACATGACTAAAACTTAATTAATTAAAAGTAAGTGAAGAAAGTACATCCTTCTCAATAACATAGGAATACCACAAGACTACATGGGTACATAAATAATGCATTTATGCCCCAACCCCTAGAGGGGAACATACCTTTTGCTAACCAAACCTATTGCCATTTCTGTTGCAGCATGTTTGATGGAATTAGCTACTCTTGCCATATATCTCTTGAACTCAGATGCACATGATCGAATTTCAGTCAAGAAATTTGGAGAATGTGTGTAGCATACAGATGCCATGTGAAGTTTTAGGGTGAAGCTGTCACTATCCAAAGGTCTGTCCTTGGAACATGTGTCGTTCATGAGCAGATCATCTGAAATTGTGAAATCTATTAAGAGCAGGGGCCTTTATGGATTTGGAAATGGCTTATAACAGGGTAGACAGGAAGGAACTGTAGGAGGTTTTGCATATATATGGGATTGGGGGAAAGCTGTTAAGGACAGTCAAGAGTTTTTATGAGACTAGTGGAGCAGCCTTGCTGTGGATGTACTGTCTTGTGACACTGCTTCTGACCCAGGGGAGTGGACAAGATGCAGGGATGACCTGTCATCCAGGAGGTGCCAAGATAAGAGGGAGGATAAAGGGGGGAGGGGAGTGGAGTGTATTAGGGATGGAATGGGTGGGTTTATGCCTTTGTTTTTTGGCTACCTCTCTTGTAAGGAGGAAAAAGCTTTTGATATATGTATGTATGTAGTAGAGCCAGTGTTAGAATTAGAAATGGAGAGAGAGTGGGATTGCATCAGGGATGTGCCATGTTGCCATGGCTATTCAATGTGTACTTGGATGAGGTGTTGCAGGAGGTAAAGGCTACCTGGTAATGGGCAAGGGACTGGAGTTGGTTGAAGAAAATGGAGATAAGTGGGAGGTGAGCCAGTTGTTGTTTGCTGACAACACTGTGCTTGTGGCAGGGTCAGAGGAGGGATGAAAAGAGTTAGTAATGGGATTTGGGAAGGCATGCAAGAGGATAAAGTTGAAGGTAAATGTGAGTAAGAGCAAGGTAATGAGATGTACATACATACATACATATACCAAAGGCTTTTTCCCCCTACATGGGAGGTAGCCGAAAAGAAAGGATGGCAGTGAGTTGGATGTAGGTCTAAACAGTAAGAGGCTGGAAGAAGTGGATAGCTTTAGGTATTTGGGGTCACTTGTGGTAGGAAAGGGAGGAATGGAGATGGAGGTAAATTGCTGATTGAGAGAAGCAAGTAATTGCTTTGGGGGATTAAAAAGTGTTATGAGAAACAGGCATCTGGGAATGAGTGTAAAGAGGAGATTGTATGAAGGGGTGATTGTGCTGATGGCATTGTATGGGGCAGAGACTTGGAATTTAAGAGGGGCAGAGAGGAAAGGTTTAAATGTGTCTGAGGTGAAATGGATGAGAAGTATGGTAGAGGTCACTAGGTTAGAGTAGGAAATGAAGTGAAGAGGAGAGCAGGAGTGGAAAAGGAAATGACAGGGCTGATGAAAGATTACTGGGATGGTTTGGACACATGGAAAGAATGAGTGATGAAAGATTAGTAAAAGAAGTGTGGAAAGCAGAGGTAGAGGGAGTGAACTTGAGTGGATGACTGAGGATGAGGTGGGCAGAGGACTGGGGGTTGTGAGGTGTTTATGTGTGAATGATATTTTGATGCAGCCCAAAGGGATTTCTCCATTTTCTTTTTTTCTGCAAGAGGGACCCATCATTCAGGAGGTGCCAAGATGAGAGGGAGGGTAGAGGGTGGATGAGAGTGGAGTGGATTAGGGATGGAATGGGTGGGAATGGTTTTTATGCCTTTGTTTTTTGGCTACCTCCCTTATAAGGGGGAAAAAATCCTCTGGTATATGTATGTATGTATGCATGAGGGGGGGGATGTGTGTTCGCTGATTAAGTGAAGTGGCCATGCTGCATTGCTTCTGACCCAGGGGAGTGGGTGGGATACAGGGATGACCCGTCATCCTTGCGGAGCTAAGATGAGAGGGGGGGAAAGGGTGGTGGATGGGAGTGGATTAGGTGGGAGTGGGTACATGCCTTTGACTTGGCTACTTCCCTTTTCAGGAAGAAAAAGCTCTTGGTATATAGAATTTTTTTTATGGTGACTTCTCCCCCAATCCTCATCCACTCAAGAAATTTATGAAGCAAACAAGAAGAAATTATTCACATTTCATTCAGTTGATCATGATGAAGACAATGATATGGTTTACTGTCACAAACTCTCCCCTATCAAGAGGCTAAGATCGTGCCTCTTACAGAGGACTTTGTGGCGTGGAATTTAATTAACTATGCCCTTAGTTCAACTTCGCCGGTGGCAAGGTTCGAACCGCCATCCCCTTGACCTTTGCTGCATGTAACAGCGCCCTAACCCACTTGGTCAACGATCTTCCCCAGTTGACCATAAACAAGAAAATACAACTTACCCATTGATCCTTGTTTTCCAGTGAAAGCTAAAGGTCTTATCACAGTAAAAATAAAAGCTCTGGTGCTGCTTTCTGCATGTGATGCCGAGCGATAAAGGTCATGATTGAGTCTAGAAAACAAATCCTGAAATAAAACGAATGTATATAATGAATCAATTAACAAATATTCATATACAGACCATCAAAACACATTCTATTCTGGAACAGATTTAGGACATACTGCAGTAGTGTGGTCTATGCTCAAAATGAAGAACCCCATAAGCATACCTCCTTTCCTGTACATTAGCATTTGGTAAAACAGGTAAGCAAATACACAAACCTGCGATTTCTCAACAATGGGATCCTGCCCGACACTGATGATACATTGGTGTTTGTTTCCTTCTGGTGTGACATCTCTGATTTGGAAGCCACCTAAGGACCCTTCAACCCTTAGGATATCATTTTCTGTAAAATGCAAAGTTACCATAATCTTATGTCAATTTAAAATAAAAAGATACAAAGAATTCCTACTTGTGATCTAATACAGACACGTCCCTGATGAAGTTACACAACATAACAAAACATGATAAAAAATACATATATATATAATATATATATATACACACATATACACCAAAAGGCCTTTTCCTCCTTCTAAGGGGGAGGCAATCAAGGCATACACCCACACTTCATCCATCCAACACCTATTTATTGCTCCTTCACTCTTAGCTCCTTGTGGATGAAGGGTCATCTCTGGCCACTGCAAAATGCTCAGGTCAGAAGCAATGCAGCAATACAGCATCTCCACAACATGGTCCAAGAGTTGCTGGTGTGCCCCCACAACCTCTGTTACATGGCAACCCTCCTCCATCATTCACTCAAGAAATTACACAGTAGTCAACATCAATTTCTCATTTATTCACAACCACTCTACTCACACCTATCTCTTGCCCTCTTCCTTCTTGCTCAACAGAATTCCCTTGTAACCAAGGTCCCTTTCACTCCATCCATCCATCTAACATATACTCAGGTCTTCCTCTTAACTTCACTTCATCCACCTCTACTTTCCAGTCTGTTTCTGCAAGTTTTTCTTCACTCATTCTTTCCGTATGCTCAAATCATTCTGGTACTCTTTGATCAACCCTCTCTGTCAATTATCATTCCACCCCTACTTGCTTCACTTCCTCATTTCTTGCTCTATCCATCCTTGTAACCACTGTACAGTGTCATCCACAAACATCTAGTTCACGTCTCACATATATCAATACATAATTAAATAAATATAATTCTAAAGACATAATCCAAAAAGACAGCAATTAAGAGTTACAAGCCAATATCAAAATGAAAACAACTCACCAACAGTGGCCTGAATTTTGGCATCAGACATGACTGCAGTGCCAACTTTCCGACCCACAAGCTCCTTGTCTTTATATGCTCCCCGAAGCAACAACACTGTTAACTTATGAAAGTCAAAGCTCACTTCAGCCCTAACTAGAGTCTTGCTGACATCCCTGCTGAGGTGGGTGGGGCTTGGACCCGATTCAGGGGTACTGTGGCTTAGCAGACGTGACCCATCTGAGTCTTCCGTTTTTTCCAATTTGTCTGGAGCTTTAAGGTCAAAGCCTGCTGGTACATGTGAATAGGATGGAGGTTGGTAAGGCATCAGCTGCTGAATAAACCCAACTAATTCCACAACAGTTTCTTGATTAGCTGAAAGAATGAAAAAGTATTTGTGTTTACTATTCATTAAATTTGCTATAGTTAATCATGGAACCCTCATTATGTTAACACATAATATCCAATATATTAAACTAGAATTTATGTTCGAATAAAATAATCTAATACAGGAGTAAAAAACATCAATTTGAAATTATATTGCAACCTTTGTATCTATCTATATACCAAGGACTTTTCCCCCCTTGGTATATAGACATATGCAAAAGTAACCTTTGTATACTTACCAATGATATCCAATGTGTTGAACTGTACAGATGCTAAAAGTAAGGAACCAGACCCTTGCTGAGATGGGCAAAGGTGAGACACATAAGTGACTTCTAAGCTGATTAGGGCCTCCATGTCTTGGCCTTCACCAAAAATGGGACCCTGACCAGGGCCATGGAGAGGGGAACTGATGACTGGCGGTGATGTAGCAGTGTGTTGAATTTGTGGAGGACCTTGGGCTGCAAAATGATCAATCCATAAATCAATTCTGATCCATAACTGTATGATTATGAGGGCCATCCTTCAGTTGAATATGACTGTCTGGTGTCAATCACAATTATAGTAGAGGGACTAGATGAGGACAGACTGACAAAAATTATGAAAAATAGAAGTGGATGGCATAAACCTGAAAGGCATACTGAGTGAGGCAGATGGATGATGGGTGACAGTAGTATTGGATCCAATTGGAATGTCTGTTCAGCAAGGAAGAGAGAGTTAAAAGGATAGGAGTGAATGGAGACTGGTTGTAAAGGGATGATGTGACATGGCCTGTAAGGATGTTCATAACTGTTTCCAAAATTATTTTGGGTGAATGAAGATGAGGGGGCGCCATGTTGTGCAGCAAGGGTGAACCAGCTCTGGCTGTTGGGCCTTGCTGTGGAAGTGCTGCATCTTGCTACACTGCCTTTTACCTGAGAATGAAGGCGGAAAGAGATCTGTTGGGCTGGGTAGGTCAAAAAGTGCTGAGGGGGTTTAGGTATATATAAAGAATGAGTGAGAAAAGACTAGTATAAATGTGGAATGCTGAAGTGGATGGTGCTTGAGAGAGCAAGAATGAGGTACACTGACAAGGTAAATAAATAAAAATAAAAAATAAACAGGAGTGCACAGAGAGTGGTTGTAAATGGATGAAATTACATAGCTTGTAGGAATGGTCTTGCTAGTTCTGTAAATCTTCCCAATAGATGGGAGTTGGTGGAGCATCTCCATACAATAAAGCAGTAGGGGTATTTCAGTTCTGGATGCTGGGCCCTGCTATGGAGGTGCTATGTCTTGCTGCATTGCCTTTGAATCAAATAAAATGACTGGAGGCATGGAACCCTTTGTCTATGAAGTGGTGAGGGGAAAGGTGATAAATAGGTGTTGCTGTGTGGGTCTCACCTAACATGCCCACCCTCTTTATAAAGGGATGAGGGACCTTTGATATGTATTTACATATACATATATATATACCAAGGCTTTTACCCCCTTACTAGGGAGGTAGCCAAAAAGGAAAAGGCATAAAATCATTCCCATCCATTCCATCCCCGAAAACACTCCACATCCCTCCATCCTCCCTCCCATCTTAGCACCTCCTGGATGACGGGTCATCCCTGCACCCTGTCCACTGCCCTGGGTCAGAAGCAGTGTCGCAAGACACAGCACATCCACAGCAAGGCTGCTTCATTAAATCGGCGACCCCCCCTCTCCGTCCCCCCATATAAAGGAGAGGACGGGGAGAAATCCCTTTGGGCTGCGTCAAAATTTTGCTCACACACACTACCTCACCCCCCATCCCCCCGTCCATTCCACCTCATGTATCACAACATCTTCCATATACAACCATTCTCCATTCACCCCTGTCTTCTGTCCTCTCCCGTCCTTCCTCAACAGACATTCCCCTCTTCCCCAAAGCCCCCTTCACCCCATCCATCCATCTCATCCTAGGACGTCCCCTCATGTTCACTCCCTCCACATCTGCCTTCCATACCTCCTTTACTAGTCTTTCTTCACTCATTCTTTCCATGTGTCCAAACCATCCTAATACTCTTTCATCAATCCTATCTCCCAACTCCCTTTCCACCCCTGTTCTCCTCCTCACCTCCTCATTTCTCACTCTATCTAGCCTAGTAACCCCCATCATACTTCTCAGACACTTCATCTCAAACACATTCAAGCTCCTTCTCTCTTCCTCTCTTATGTTCCATGTTTCTGCTCCATACAGTGATGTTGGCAAAATTACTCCTTCATACAGTCTCCTCTTAGCATCCATTCCCAAATTTCTATTCCTCATTACACTTTTTAATCCACCAAGGCATTTACTCGCTTCTCTCAATCTACATTCTACCTCCACCTTTACTCCATCTTTTCCTGCCACATTTGCACCCAAGTATCTAAAACTATCCACTTCCTCCAGTTGCTCTCCCTTAATGCTCACTTCCAGATTACTGCCACTTTCACCCCTTGTACATCTCATCACCTTACTTTTACCCACATTTATCTTCAGCTTTCTTCTATCACACACTCTCCCAAACTCTGTCACCAACTTCCTCAATCCCTCCTCCGATCCTGCCACAAGCGCAGTGTCGTCTGCAAACAACAGCTGGCTCACCTCCCACTTTTCTCCATTTTCTTTAACCATCTCCAATCCCTGACCCACTACCCTTGCATTTACCTCTCGCACTACCCCATCCATGTATAAGTCGAACAGCCAGGGTGGCATAACGCAACCTTGACGAAGTCCCACCTTTACCTCAAACCACTCACTCTCTCCATTTCTAATCCTGACACAAGCTCTACTACTCACATAAAAACTCTTGACAGCTCCCAGAAGCTTTCCTCCTATCCCGTATATCCGCATAACCTCCCACAATGCCTTTCTGTCTACCCTGTCGTAAGCCTTTTCCAGATCCATAAATGCCCAAAAAACATCCTTCCCCTTTCCTATAGCTTTCTCACATATCTGTCTTACCACAAAAATCTGATCTACACAACCTCTACCTGTCCTAAATCCACACAGTTCCTCACCAATTACTCCCTCTGTTCCTCTCCTAATCCTCTCAATCAAGATCCTCCCATAAGCCTTCCCAACTACACTTAACAAGCTAATCCATACAATAAAGTGGAACTATACAAGCACTTCTCCAGTCCTCCGGCACTCTACCTTCTCTCCAGCAAACATTAAATAACCTCACCAACCAGTCCACCATCACTGTACCTCCTTTTTTTAAGACATTCTGCATGGCATCCATCTAGACCAGGTGCCTTACCTGCTTTCATCATCTTAACTGCTGCCTTCACTTCATCCTTCCTTATTTCTCCTCCATTTTCCTCACTCATCACTCTCATTTTCTTAGCATTTCCCACTGCAGCTATCTTTCCCTCCCTATCCTCCTTCACATTTAGCAACTCCCTAAAATATTCTGCCCATCTTCCTCTTACTGCCTTCTCCTCCATTATCATCTCTCCATCTGCACCTTTTACCTTTTCTTCTCTATTTGATTCGCCTCCTCTTCCTCTCTTAACTTCTTTCCATTTTTACATCTGCTCTCCTCTTTGCCTCCTTTACCTTTTTCTTTACTTCTCTTTTCTTTTCTTTGTACGTCTCATATGACTCCCTCGTCCTATTTTGTAACCAATCTGTGTAAGCTCGCTTCTCTTCTACAACCTTCTTCATTTCCTCATCCCACCATTCACTACCCTTCCTTCTATTTCCTCCTGTCCTTCTTGTTCCACACACCATCTTTGCACACTTTGTGACTCCCTCCTTGAACCATCCCCATTCCTCCTCCACACCTACCTCTACTCTATCCTTCACTCCCTCCCACTCCTCCTTCAGCTTCTTCTTGTACTCCTTCTCCTTTTCCTCTTCATTTAAAGAGTTCACTCTAAGCACCTCCCTACCTTTTGTCCCTTTCCTCTTTCTCTATCTGTCCTCCACACTCAACTTACCTTCCACCAGAAAATGATCTGATATTCCCCCACCCTCTCCCCTTAGCACATGTACATCCTTAACTCTTCCTATCATAATCCTATTTACCACTACATAGTCCATTAAAGCTCTATCTACCACCCTTCCCTCCACCACCCTCTCCCATGTGTACTTATGCTTGACTTTCTTCCGAAACACTGTATTTGCTATCATCAACTCTCTTTCTAGACACATTTCCACCATCAACTCTCCACTACGATTTTTTCCTGGAACTCCACATTTCCCAACCACTTCATCAATTGGATCCTTTCCTACCCTAGCATTAAGGTGTCCCAGTACTATTACATTTACACTTCTCCCTAAACCCTCTATGCACTCATTTAAATCTATCCAAAAGGCCTCCCTTTCTTCTACACTCATTTATTCATCAAAAATAAAATAATCATCAATAACAGAAAATTTTAGAAAATAAAGGAAAATATAGCATTACACAACAAAATGTATCTTAAAAGAGACAAACTGGTCTTCATACATAGTTAGTTACCTTGTGCAGCTGCAAGAGATGAAATGGCCTGTGTCAGAGCTATGGGTGACGTTGGCTTGACACAAGTGGGATCGGGAGATCCAGGAGAAGTTGGAGAACATGGCTCGCTGTCCAGCAAGCTGCCACTTACGCTATCCATGCTGCAGGTAAATATGATGCCTGATTACATGTCTAAAAAATATAAACATTTCCAGTTTTGAGGAAAAGAGAGAAAAAATAATATAATCTATCGATATACCAATGTTTTCTTCCCCCTTAAAAGGGAGGTAGCCAAGTCAAAGGCATGCACCCACTCTCACCCATTCCATTTCCACCCACCATACATATTCTCCTCTCATCTTAGCTCATCGTGGATGAGGGGTCATCCCTGTCTTATGCACACTGCGCTCCTGGGTCAGAAACAATGCAGCAAAACACAGCACATTCACAGCAAGGCCACTTCACTTATTTGGCAACCCCTCTTCTCTGTCCCCTCATGTGGAAAATAAAAACGATGGGGGAGAAATTCCTTTGGGCTGCATCAAAATACAGACGCTCCTCTACTTACGTTCATTCGTTTTACGTTTTTTCGATTTTACGTTTGAACTGACTAAAAAAAAAAAATTGCAAACATATTTTTTTTGAGTGAATTTTTTAGTTTAGCGTGCTCTCCGTAGTTCAAACGATACTTGCGCATGACGCTGCGTCCATTGTTTACATTGCACAAACGACAAACTGAACATGCCTTGCCTCCTCCTCCTCCTCCACCATCTCAGTTTATGTTGCTTGAATTTAATTTATTTGAAATTAATGTTATTATTTTACAATGTTATGTGTATAATTAATGATTTAGGGGTGTTTTATAAGATATGGTAATAGAATTTACGGATGTATAGTACAGTAACAACTTACGTTCATTTTTAACTTACGTTCGGCCGATCGGAACGTAACTAAAACGTAAGTTGAGGAGTGTCTGTATCATTCACACACAACCACTCCCCCTTTCCACCATCCCCCACCCTTCCTTGCTCAACATAGAAAAGAGAGATGGAGAGAAAATTGCTTGGGGTACATCAAGGTATCATCCATATACAGGGTCTAACAGATAAATCCGTACAAACTTTGAAGAGGTTTTAAGCACTTAAAAAGTAACATATGGCAATTCTGATTGTTTCCAGATACTTCCATTTGTCTAATAATTTAGCCAGTTGTATACTAGCACCGGTGCAATAAACATTAAGCAATGGAACAAGCCAAACGTTCAGCCATATGCGAATTTCGTCGCGCGGGTCACACTCCTAGCGCCATAATAAGGATGCTAAAATACTCCAGACGCTATGTTTGTAAACGTTTTGATGAGACCGGCAAAGACCAACGAGCTGCTCACAAGCCCAGAAGGGGCAGAATTCTAACACCTCGCTTTTTAGCTGGTCTCAAGAGAAGTGTCAATGCAAATCCAGCCTTACCATTATCGACATTGGCAAAGAAGAGAGGTGTCAGCACAATGACAATTCACAGAGCATTAAAGAAATTGGGATTAACCTCATTCTCACAAGGAAAAAGACATCTTTTGACACGAAAAATGAAAGAAATCCGCTTGACCAGGTGCCAAAAGCTGTTGAACTGGATGAAGTCGAATGGCTCAGTCATCAAGTTTTTTTCCGACGAGAAGATTTTCACGGTTGATGCGACTTTCAATAAGCGGAATGATCGCTGGATAGCCTCCTCATCCTCAGAGGTTCAACACAAGACAACGACGAAGAAACCAGCAAGTGTCATGGTGCTCTGTGTGGTGTCAACTGAGGGGGACGTCTTCACTCACTTCTTCAACAACAAGGAGAAAGTCAATGCCGTTGTCTATTGCAAAGTTCTAGAAGAGAAAATAATACCCTGGATGAAAGATAAGGCTAGTGGCAACCAGTTTGTCTTCCAACAAGACTCGGCTCCAGCCCACACAGCGAAGAGGACCACCAACCTTCTCGAAGGGTCAAATGTGTAGTTCTGGAACAAAGAGTTGTGGCCCTCAAATTCGCCAGACCTAAACCCTTTAGATTATTATTTTTGGGCGCGAATTGAGGCCAAGGCATGTGACAAGCCACACAGAAGTATAACAACCCTGAAGACAGACATCAAGAAGGCTGTGGGTTCATTATCAAAGTCTGAGATCATCAACGCTGTATCCAAGTTTCGTAAACGCGTTGAAAGCGTCATAACAGCTGAAGGTGGTTACATTGAATGAAATCATTGTTCTTATTGACTTTTCTAGATATACTGAAAATTTCATAACTCTCTGTTTATTATAACCCGAGATATTAATCTTAAAACATGTGATAAGAAGTTGTACGGATTTATCTGTTAGACCCTGTACAACCACTTATGATTCACCCCTATCCTGTGCCCTCTCCCTTCCTTGCTCAATAGACATTCCCCTCTTACTCAGTCCCTTTTACCCCATCCATCCATCTCATCCTTGGTTGTCCCCTCAAGTTCACTCCATCCACCTCTGCCTTCCACACCTTTTTTACACATCTTTCCCCCCATCTTCTCCTTTTCTACATGAGGGGATGGAGAGGGGATCACCATATTAATGAAGCAGCCTTGCTGTGGATGTGCTGTGTCTTGCGACACTGCTTCCGACCCAGGGCAGTGGACAAGATGCAGGGATGACCCATCATCCAGGAGGTGCCAAGATAAGAGGGAGTGACGAGGATAGAGGAGAGTGGAGTATGTAGGGGATGGAATGGGTGGGAGTGGTTTCTATGCCTTTGTTTTTTTGGCTACCTCCCTTGTAAGGGGGAAGAAATCCTTTGGTATATGTATGTTCTTCACTCATTTTTTCCATGTGTCTAAACAACCCCAATACTCTCTCCTCAGTCATATTTGCCAGCTCCTTTTCCACTTTTGCTCTTCTCCTCATTTCTCACTCTATCCAACCTTGTAACCCCTACCATACTTTTCATACTACTCACATTCAAACTTCCCCTTTCTGCCTCTCTTAAACTCCAAGTTTCTGCTCAATACAGTGTCATCTGCATAATCAACCCTTCATATAATCTTCCCTCTGCATCCATTCCTAGAGGTCTATTTCTCATGACACTTTTCAATCCCCCATTTGCTTGCTTCTCTCAATCTACAATCTACTTCCATCTCCAACCCCTCCATTCCCTGTCACATATGACCTCAAATAGTGAAAACTGTCCACTTTCTCCAGATGCTCTCTTAAGAACATTGGTCCACTTCAGATAATTTTTTTCTTTTTTGAGGTAGGAAGCTCATTTCTTTTACTGAAAGTCATGCTCATCATTGTAGTCATTCTGACCAAGTTTCATTGAAGTTTGTCAATAGATACTGTACTTACACAATAAAAACCTTATTTCATTGTGCAAAAATAATTAATTAATCTTCAAACCGCTTCTAGTCCCCAACTATTTAGACTTAAGCTTTGCCCTTTTTTTTTTTTTTTTTTAAAGAAAGATTTTATTTTTTTTTTAAGATTTTTTTTTTTTTTTAAAGAAAGAATTGGGCATAGTTATAATTACCAACGTACTAAACACATGTAGGTCTAGTTATTATTTTCTGCTCTACTGAAATATTTACCCCCACAGAATTTTTTTTAACTGTTTATGACATAAATCCTTCTAGAAATTCCAAATTTCATTATTGAAGTAAATCAAGACATTCAAAGTGTTTCTAAAGGTAGAGATTGGTAGCCCTTTACTGGTAAAGGGCTACTAATCTCTCCTACTCATGCTTCCTCTCTTATGCCTGATTTTTATCCCCTTCTCTGCTGCAGCCCTCTCCTATTTCAATGGCCTAGGCATTCTGAACACTTGTAAGTGTTTGAAGGATGTAGGAAACCAATTATAAGTAAAGAAAACATGGTGTGTAGTAAATGTCAATACTGCCACATGAACTATACCGGCTTCCTGTCCTCCAGCACCCTACCTTCCCTTAGACACACATTAAACAACCCCATTAGCCAGTCCACTATTACTGTACCTCTCTTCTTCAGACACTCTGCATGACACCCATCTAACCCAGGTGCCTTACCTGCTCTCATTTTCAAAACTACTTGTACCTCATCTTTTTTTATTTCTCTTCCATTTTCCTCTCCTATCACCATCATTTTCTTAGCTTCTCCCACTGTTACTACCAATCCCTCCCTATCCTCCTCCACATTCAACAGCTCTCTAAAATACACTGCCCACCTACCCTTATCCTCTTTCTTCACTCTCAACTTACCCTCCACCAAAATATGATCTGATATTACCCCACTCCCTCCCTTAAGAGCATGGACATCCTACCCTTCCTTGGGATACTACTACATAGTCCATTAACCCCTTCCATACGGTGCCGCATACGTAGGCGTCATGAGGAGCAAGTGGATACGCGAGGCTGCCATATCGGCGTCTTGATTATATTTATTGTAGTTGCCCCTCCGTAATGACATACTCTCTAAACTGTCTGTAATCACATTTTCTATGGTTATCAAAATTCACGGGTGAAAGAGAGAACGATCGATATAAGCGGTGACTATATTTTATGATGCGAGTATTATTACGACACGTCGTACGGCTGGCATCGGCTGCTGCCCACGAGATTTAAGGCCCGTACTGAAGAGGTTAATGCCTTATCAACCACCCTTTCCCATGTGTAATTATGCTCAACTTTTTCCTTAATCACTGATTTAACTATCTTCAACTCATTTTCTAAACACATCTCCACCATTAACTCTCTTCTATGGTTTTTACCTGGCACTCCAAATTTCTCAGTCCCACCTATCAGTTCATTCCCTACTCTAGCATTGAGATCTCCCAATACCAACACATTGATATTCCTAAAACTCTCTTAATACTCATTTAAATCTATCTGAAAAGCCTCCCTTTCCTCTACACTCTTATACTACAGTAAGTCCTCGTTATATGGTACACATATGTTCCTGAAAACCTTACCACAAATTGAAATTACCGTATACCGAACCCAATATAACATGTAACAATAGGATATGGCAGACGTACCTTCTCCCTGCTCTTTCCTCTTCAAAACACGATCAGATACTGTATCTGTGAATTTTTCTTGCCGTAAATAGAATCGAGGGGAGTAATTACTAAATAACGTAACTGTGAATTTACCAGATAAACAATTACCATATAAGGAGGACTCACTGTACCAGGCCCATATGCACTTATATAGACCCACATCTCCCATTCCAGTTTCACCTTCATCCACATTAACCTTCCACTCCACCACATGATTTCCTATCTCATCACTTATTAGCAGAGACATCCCTTCTCTCCCTTGTCCACCTCCCACTTTTCTCCATTTTCTTTAATCATCTCAAATCCCTGACCCACTACCCTTACATTCACCTCTTGCACCACCCTATTCATGTATAAATTGGACAGTCAGGGTGACATAACACATCCATGACGAAGTCCCCCCTTCACCTCAAACCACTCACTCTCTCCATTTCTAATCCTGACACGCTCTACTACTCTCATAAAAACTCTTGACAGCTCCCAGAAGCTTTCCTCCTATCCCGTATATCCGCATAACCTCCCACAATGCCTTTCTGTCTACCCTGTCGTAAGCCTTTTCCAGATCCATAAAGGCCCAGAAAACATCCTTCCCCTTACCTATAGCTTTCTCACATATCTGTCTTACCACAAAAATCTGATCTGCACAACCTCTACCTGTCCTAAACCCACACTGTTCCTCACCAATTACTCCCTCTGTTCCTCTCCTAATCCTCTCAATCAAGATCCTCCCATAAGCCTTCCCAACTACACTTAACAAGCTAATCCCTCTCAAACTACTACATTCACACTTGTCCCCCTTTCCCTTGTAAAGTGGAACTATACACGCACTCCTCCAGTCCTCTGGCACTCTACCTTCTCTCCAGCAAACATTAAATAACCTCACCAACCAGTCCACCATCACTATACCTCCTTTTTTAAGACATTCTGCAATGCATCCATCAAGACCAGGTGCCTTACCTGCTTTCATCATCTTAAATGCTGCCTTCACTTCATCCTTCCTTATTTCTCCTCCATTTTCCTCACTCATCACTCTCATTTTCTTAGCATTTCCCACTGCAGCTATCTTTCCCTCCCTATCCTCCTTCACATTAAGCAACTCCCTAAAATATTCTGCCCATCTTCCCCTTACTGCCTTCTCTTCCATTATCATCTCTTCATCTGCAACTTTTACCTTTTCCTCTCTACTTGATTTGCTTCCCCTGCCTCTATCAATTTCTTTCCAAAACATCTTTTTATTACTTTCAAAATTTTCTGTCATACTCTTACCCCATTTTACATCTGCTCTCCTCTTTGCCTCCTTTACCTTTTTCTTTACTTCTCTTTTCTTTTCCCTGTACGTCTCATATGACTCCCTCGTCCTATTTTGTAACCAATCTGTGAAAGCTCGCTTCTTCTCTTCTACAACCTTCTTCATTTCCTCATCCCACCATTCACTACCCTTCCTTCTATTTCCTCCTGACCTTCTTGTTCCACACACCATCCTTGCACACTTTGTGACTCCCTCCTTGAACCATCCCCATTCCTCCTCCACACCTACCTCCACTCTATCCTTCACTCCCTCCCACTCCTCCTTCAGCTTCCTCTTGTCCTCTTGGGTCAGAAGTAGTGTCGCAAAACACAGCACATCCACAGCAAGGCCAATTCATTAAATCAACAACCCCCTTCATATAGAAATGGAGAAGATGAAGAGAAATTCCTTCAGGCTGTGTAAAATTATTTTTCACACATACTCCCTCAACCCTCCAATCCCCTCCCAGCATCATCCATACACAACTGTTCTTCATTCACCCCTATCTTCTGTCCTCTACTGTCCTTCCTCAACAGACATTCCCATCTTTCCCAATGTGCCCTTTACCCCACCCAAGCACCCAAACACATTTAATGACTCAAATCTTAGGGTTCTGGTTGGAAATCTCCTCCTACACCCTCTTGTGCCTTGACTTCTCATAGGAATACCTTGTCCCATCACTCAGTCCCACTTTAGCTGGCTTCTCCTCTCCTCATCCTTGAATGCAAACATAATCCACTATATCCTCTTTATACATCTGTCATAAATCCTCTCCATCAATAATGTTACAGTGAAATCAGAAAAAAAAAACATTTGGCAAATGAATAGGCACTGGAAAAACTTAACTTAATGAATATGGAGTTTTATTTGGGTGTGGATGGGTTTGGGATGGTTGGAGGGTGGCTGTATGCCTTGGCTGGCTACCTCCCTTGGGATGGAGGAAGAAATCTTTTGGTATATAGACATATATAGATAACCTTTTTGAGCACTAGAATGTTTCAGAAATTGTACTCTGGCTAAACTAATTTTTCTTTTCCAGCTGAGCAAATGACCTGACTGAATGAGGTCTTGATTATTTCATACCTTCTAGGCAAAACATACATACATACATATACCATAGGCTTTTCCCCCTGACACGGGGGGGGGGGGGGGGGTTAGCCAAAAAGAAAAAAGGCATAGAAATCACTCCCACCCATTTCATTTCCCATATATTCCACTCCCCTCCACCCTCCTCCCTCCCTCCCATCTTGGCACCTCCCGGACGACGGGCCACCCCTGCATCCCGTCCACTGCCCTGGGTCAGAAGCAGTGTTGCAAGACACAGCACATCCACAGCAAGGCCGCTTCATAAATTCAGCAACCTCCCCTCTCTGCCCCCTCATGCAGAAAAGGAGAAGACGGGGAGAAATCCCTTTGGGCTGCGTCAAATTCTTTTCATACATACTTCCTCACCCCCCATCCCCCACCCACTCCCCCTCATGCTTCACAGCCTCATCTATACACAACCCTTCTCCATTCACCCCTATCTTCTGTCCTCTCCCATCCTTCCTCCACAGACATTCCTCTCTTTTGTAAAGCCCCTTTCACCCCATCCATCCATCTCATCCTAGGACGTCCCCTCATATTCACTCCTTCCACCTCCGCCTTCCACACTTCTTTTACTAATCTTTCTTCACTCATTCTTTCCATGTGTCCAAACCATCCTAATACTCTTTCATCAACCCTATCTCCCAGCTCCCTTTCCACCCCTGTTCTCCTCCTCACCTCCTCCTAAGCAAAACACATCAAATAAATAAGATGGCCACTAGTCAAATCAAAATCTATTAATCAAGCCACTGTTATGCGGTTATGAATTTTTATAAATTTCTTTGGGACAGCATCTAAGAAAATATACCTGTATCATTAGACATTCAAAGGAAATAGTATAAATATGTTTATCAATTCCTTTCCTTAATTACCTGACATGTTTATGACTTGCTACGAGGAGTTCAAAGTCTGGTCCAAATGTTTGTAAGGCATCTACCAACAGAAGCGAGTGGACATTTAGAGTTGCACTCATTTCGTAGGGGCGCTTATTCAATGTTGCACGGACACCAGTAACTTGTAGCTCGGCTATACTACGGCCTCTAGATTGGAGCTTGAAAAGAATGCAAAAATCATGGGCATATTCTACAATAAGAATATTATAGGCTACACAGCAAAATTATTCAAATGGAACTAAACACTGCTCCATTATTCCAATGTCTGCAAAATTTCATTCAATTATCCTGCAAAAATGTTCAATTTTTTTCAAAACACCAGTTAAATGCTTATAAAATTATAAATATCCTTTTATAAGAAAAAATCAGTTCTGCATATTGAAGATGTGAATTCTCTAGAATACTATGTTCTAATACCCTACCAGGTGTGTACTAATATAAGCTTAAGTTTATGGTGATGTTTTTTCACTGTGTTACCAATCCATTATCATAAGGGCATTTCAGTACCATACATAAATTCTAAATACAAAAGATGAAAGAAAAAAGTATATATATATATATATATATACATATAACTACTATCATGATTTTGGTTACTATTTTTCTGTACAACAGTTGTTATATATATAATATTTTTTTTAATACAAATGTATCTATGCAACAACAGATTTATGTTCATTCAATTACTGGCGTTTCCAAATATATAATCACTATCTACTCCCACCCCCGACCCCCACCCTCTCTCTTGCATCTCAGTATCATCTATACAAAGCCATTCCTAACTCACCCTTATCTTCTGCCTTCTCCCTTCCTTGCTCAACAGCTCAATACCCCTTTCACCCCCATCCATCCATCTCATCCTTGGTTATCCCCTCAAATTCACTCCATCCACCTCTGCCTTCCACATCTTTTATTAATCTTTCTTCACTCAATCATTCCCATATACATACATACATATACCAAAGGCTTTTTCACCCTTACACGGGAAAAAGAAAAAGGCATAGAAATCACTCCCACCCATTCCATTTCCCATATATTCCACTCCCCTCCACCCTCCTCCCTCCCTCCTATCTTGGTACCTCCTGGATGACAGGTCATCCCTGCATCCTGTCTACTGCCCTGGGTCAGAAGCAGTGTCTCAAGACACAGCACATCCACAGCAAGGCCGCTTCATAAATTTGGCAACCCCCCTCTCTGTCCCCTCATGCAGGAAAGGAGAAGACAGGGAGAAATCCCTTTGGGCTGCGTCAAATTCTTTTCATACATACTTCCTCACCCCCCATCCCCCACCCACTCCCCCTCATGCATCACAACCTCATCTATACACAACCCCTCTCCACTCACCCCCATCTTCTGTCCTTTCCCATCCCTCCTCTACAGACATTCCTCTCTTTTGTAATTTCCCTCTCACCCCATCCATCCACCTCATCCCAGGACGGCCCCTCACATTCACTCCTTTCACCTCCACCCTCCACACCTCTTTTACTAATCTCTCTTCACTCATTCTTTCCATGTGTCCAAACCATCTCAACACTCTTTCATCAACCCCATCTCCCAGCTCCCCCTCCACCCCCGTTCTCCTCCTTACCTCCTCATTTCTCACCCCATCCAGCCCAGCAACCCCTATCATACTTCTCAGACACCTCATCTCAAACACATTCAACACCCACTCTCCTCCCCTCCCACGCTCCATGCCTCCGCCCCGCACACTGCTGCTGGCACAATCACTCCTTCATACAACCTCCTCCCAACATCCACTCCCAGATGTCTACCTCTCATTACACTCTTCAACCCACCAAGGCATTCACAGGCCCCTCCCAATCCACACTCCATCTCCACCCCCACCCCTCCCCCCCATCACACTCGCACCCAAGTATCGGAAACCATCCACCTCCTCCAGCCTCCCACCCCCCATGCCCACCCCCAGCCCACCACTCTCTCCCCCTGTACATCTCATCACCCCACTCCCACCCATATCCATCCCCAGCTTCCCTCCCATATTCCATCATCAACCTCCCCAATCCCTCCCCCGGTCCCGCCACAAGCGCAGTGTCGTCAGCAAACAACAGCCGGCCCACCTCCCACTCCTTTCCACCTTCTTCAATCATCTCCAACCCCTGACCCACCACCCCCGCACACCTCTCGCACCACCCCATCCATGTAAAGATTGAACAGCCAGGGTGACACAACACCCCCCCGACAAAGTCCCACCCCCACCCCCACTCATTCCCATATCCTGTGGAAAATATATTGAACAAGGACTCATCCTATATTTAGTTTTCATGATATACAAGAGGATGTTGGAAATTAACTGACTTTAAGACATACTTTTCAACATGAATTAGAATAGCCTACCTCAAGAGACATTTTATCAACTGTGAACTGCATGACAACTAGTTTGGCTTCATCATTTTGCAAAGACCCATGACCAGGAGTAAATCCATCAGCAATAATTTCCCCATCCAATGTTGCCAGGGTGTCTGATCGCACAAGACCCCCACCAGGGTCCTTTGTTTCATGTCTGAAAAGAAAAGGAAATATACTTATTACCTCTAACAGCAGACTTCTAGCTATCCACTCACTTTTAAAGGGGGAGAAGGCCATTAGTATATACCAGGTATACAATACAATACAAACAAATTCATTTTATATTAATTAGAATAAAATCCTTGACCAAAGGTGACAAGACTCTTCATTTGGTTAATCAAAATGTATATACACAATGGTCAACCATGACATAACACAACCCTAGTGTAGTACCATCTTCACCTTAAACCATTCACTCTCCATTTTCTACCCTTATAAAAGCTTTACTACTCATGTAAAATCTCTGGACTCCCCTCAGAAAACTTCCACCTATTCCATACTTTTGTATGCCTTGGTTTTTATGGGAGAAAAAATACAGAAGTGGGGATCCCTAATCTACTAATTCTGCCATATCTAGTTGCTTTGACATACATCTATACATACATACATACATACATATACCAAGGCTTTTTCCCCCTTCCAAGGGAGGTAGCCAAAAAGGGAAAGGCATAAAAACACTCCCACCCATTTCATCCCTAAATACACTCCACATCCCTCCCACCCTTCCTCTCATCTGAGCACCTCCTGAATGACGGGTCATCCCTGCACCCTGCCCACCGCCCTGGGTCAGAAGCAGTGTCGCAAGACACAGTACATCCACAGCAAGGCCGCTTCATTTAATCGGCGACCCCCCCTCTCCGTCCCCCTTTGCATCTATACATAGGTAGTGAAAACACTAGAAATGTGTGTTCACAAAATGCAGGAGAAACCACCAGGAAAGACAAACTAACATAGAAGAGCGCTTTCATATATCATCTTCAGTGTTAGTATAAAGAAGAAATTTCTTCTTTGAACTGGCACTGAAGATGTAAATATACAAAAGCACTGTTTCATTAGTCTATTTTTCCAGGTGGTTACTCCCACATCTATACATACATACACCAAAAGTCTCTTTCCTTCTTTTAATGGGGGTGGCCCCCTAAAGCATGCAGAAACCCTTCACCTATCCCACACCTATCCAACACCTATTTGTTGTCCTTTTCATTGTTTTGTTACGCCCTCATAGATTCACAAACCAGAAAACTGTTTAGATCCTGTTATACTTTAAGATCACACTGTGTAAAGTCTACGAGAACATAACAATCAAACATGTCAGGGGCGAAATGAAATGGTTGGCAAAAACAAGAACAATAAAACTAATTATTTAAATAGCACAAACATATGCACTAAATAATAACATATCAACAGAATAATAAGGACAGACCCCAGTCCACTTACTAATTGATAAAATGGACTTAATTGTACCAAGTACCAGGTGAGGACAGTGAGTGGGCGAGTGTTTGTCTGTTTCTGTGGGTATTTATTTGTCATTTAAATAATTAGTTTGATTGTTCTTGTTTTTGTCAACTGTTTCATTTTGCCCCTGACGTGTTTGATTGCTATGTTCTCGTACACTTTGTGCAATGTGCTCTTAAAGTGATATAACTGGATCTAAACAACTTTCTAGTTTGCAACTCTATCAGGACAACAAATGGGGGGGCTGTCCAGGATATGAAGGGCCATCCTTGTACACTGCCCACTGCCAAGTCAGAAACAATGCAGAAAGTAAAGCACCTTCACAGCAGGGACCAACAACCAATGCTGCTTTACTTTCACTGCTTCATTATATGGCAACCTTCCCCCATAAACTATCAATGAAATTGCAGAGCAAAAAAGAAGAAATCCCTTAGGGCCACATTAAATTATCATTCATTCACAACCATTCTCCACTAATAACTATCTCTTGTCCTCTCTATTCCCCACTAACAGACATTTCCCTTGTACCCAAGGCTTTGACATACTAAGCATTAAATGAATACTAATTTCTGCAATCATCTGTACATTATTATATACTCTTTTACCTGTTGTAATTATTCCGAGTTTGCCAAATAAACTGCGTCATCATAGTTTGCAAAGCCAGGACCTTGTGTTCATTGATGTGCAAAACAAGCTTAGGCAAGGTTCCAGCTAAAGTGGCACTTGGCCACTGTGCATCTGGCATTACCACTACACGCCTTTCAAGTTGTAAATTGATACTGAATCGGTCAACAACGTGCATTGGACCTGTAAGACATAAAAGGTGGCTGTCTAGTATGTTGAATTATATATCAGTTGGAAAGTATACAAACTTGAAAATTATAATGGTATACATTCAAAATAATAGTCACTAAAGATAAGAAATGTGAAGATTTAGCAGTGAGAGAAGGAATATTTTGTTGCAAATGTTACTAGGAAGATGAAAAAGTGATGAGAAAAAATGAGAAAGTTGATGATAAAGACAATAAATCACCTGTGTAACAAGTGATATAATATGATAGGGAATATTATAGCTCAAAAGAAGGAGGTAATATCCTTAGTTCTTATTCATAAAAAACAGAGAAAAAGATGGACAGATAGAAAGAGAATGATAATTTGTTATCACCTGTGCCTTTCAAGTATGCAAATCGCCAATTATCTCGTACTTTCCCAACCAAAACCTGGAGGTCACACAGCTTCAGTTCGTATCTGAAACAAAAACAATATCTATTCAAGCCAATGGTAAATTCTCATTGTCTGCACTAAAGTATTCATGTGACGACACATCCGAGAGAGAGAGAGAGAGAGAGAGAGAGAGAGAGAGAGAGAGAGAGAGAGAGAGAGAGAGAGAGAGAGAGAGGGGGAGAGAGAGAGAGAGAGAGAGGGGGAGAGAGAGAGAGTGAGAGAGGGGGAGAGAGAGGGAGAGGGAGAGGGAGAGAGAGAGGGAGAGAGAGAGAGGGAGAGGGAGAGAGAGAGAGGGAGGGAGAGAGGGAGGGAGAGAGGGAGAGGGAGAGAGAGAGGGAGAGAGAGAGAGAGAGAGAGAGAGAGAGAGAGAGAGAGAGAGAGAGAGAGAGAAGGGGGGGAGGGGGAGAAAGGGAGGGGGAGAGAGAGAAAATCAAGTATTGGCTATGCCACTGATCTTGTCAGATACCACAGGAACACTTGCACTACTACATTCTTTTTTGGATTACATAATTTGTTACTCCAAACAGTATTTCATCATCCCTATACAACAGTTTTCAGTACCATAGTTCAAAACCTGGACCCCAACTCTGATTTGAAGTGTGCTCAAACACTCAACCTGGCAATAAGCTACCTCTAGCTATAAGCTGTCTAGCAGCAAATGATGGCATTAGGATAAATGTGAACACAAACTAACAAACACATGCACACAAAGATTCCTAACAAAGGCACACAAACAACTTTCCTGAAAAAAAACTTACCTATCATATATCTTTTCATGAAGCTCTGCTTCTGTTTGTAAAGGAAATTCAGATGCTGAGGTCCTCCTTTCAACACCTTTCTCCTGATCTGCAGCAAGTGTATCCATTTCTTCAGGTGTTGAACAAGGAGTTGCAAATTCATCTACAAAATAAACATAAAACAACTGAGATCAGTAGGCCTACTGGTTGCTTCTTGACAACTAAGAAAACTTACACACTTTGCTTGCAAAATTCTTACATATTTATGAATGTGTAGCATGAATGCAAGTATAAGTCACCAACACTATATGACTTGGGCATATGTATGACAACCTGCCCTGCTGGAGTAGAATGTTTTACTCTTCTGGTGAATGATTTTGAAATAGCCTATGTTCTTCTATTCCCTTTTCGAGGTGGGGCTTCCTGATCTTTTGTTTATCATATATCTGGGAATGGATACTAAGAGGAGATTGTATGAAGGAGTGATTGTGCTGACAGCACTGTATGGGGCAGAAACATGGAACATAAGAAAGGAAGAGTGGAGGAGTTTGAATGTGTCTGAGATGAGGTGTCTGAGAAGTATGATAGGGGTTACTAGGCTGAATAGAATGAGTAACAAGGAGGTGAGGAGGAGAACGGGTGGAAAGGGGGTTGGGAAATAGGGTTGATGTAAGAATTTTGGGATGGTTTGGACACATGGAAAGAATGAGTGAAGAAAGATTAGTAAAAATGGTGTGGAAGGCAGAGGTAGAAGGAGTGAACATGAGGAGGCGACCAAAGATGAGATGGATGGATGGGGTAAAAGGGGCATTGGGAAAGAGGGGAATGTCTGTTAAGGAAGGACGGAAGAAGACAGAAGATAGGGGTGAATGGAAAATGGTTGTGTATGGATGATGCTGTGATGCATGAAATGGAGTTTTTCCGAGAGTAGTTGAGCCTATGTTAGAATTGGAGACAGAGAGCAAGTGATTTGAAGTAAAGGTGGGCCTGGATCAGGGATGTGTCATGTCGACATGTCTATTCAATGTGTACATGGATGTGATGGTGTGGGAGGTAAATGTGAGGGTAATGGGCAGGGGACTGGAGATGGTTAAAGAAAATGGATAATTTGGAGGTAAGCCAGTTGTTGTTTGCTGATGACATTGTATTTATGGCAGGGTCAGAGGGGGGATTAAGGCAGTTAATGATGGAGTTTGGGAAGGTATATGATTGGAGAAAGTTAAAAGTAAATGTAGGTAAAATAAGGTGATGAGATGTACAAGGGGGAAGGATGGCACTGAGTTGGAAGTAAGTCTTAAAGGAGAAAGGCTGGAGGAAGTAGATAGTTTTAGGTATTTGGGGTTACATGTGGCAGGAAAGGGAAGAGTAGAGGTGGAGGTAATTTGTAGATTGAGAGAAGCAAGTAAATTAATTGGGAGATTAAAAAGTGTTATGAGAAATAGGCATCTGGGAATGGATGCAAAGAGGAGATTGTATGAAGGGGTGATTGTGCCGATGGCATTGTATGGGGCAGAGACTTGGAATTTAAGAGAGGCAGAGAGGAAAAGTTTAAATGTGTTTGAGATGAAATGTCTGAGAATTATGGTAGGGGCTACTAGGTTGGATAGAGTGAGAAATGAGGGGACGAGGAGGAGAGCGGGCATGGAAAAGGATTTGGCAGATAGGGTTGATGAAAGTGTATTGGAATGGTTTGGACACATGGAAAGAATGAGTGAAGAAAAATTAGTAAAAAGAGGTGTGGAAGGCAGAGGTGGGGGGAGTGAATATAGGGGATGACCAGATGGTTGGATGGGGTGAAGGGGGCACTGAGCAAGGAAGGGAGAAGGCAGGAGATAGGGATGAGTGGAGAATGGGTGTGCATAGATGATACATATGCAAGGAAGGGAAGGGCAGGGGATGAGGAGGTGAGGGAGCTTATGTGTGAATGATATTTAGAGGCAGTCTGAAGGGATTTCTCCATGTCTTCTCTTTTTCTGCATGAGGAAATGGTGAGGGGAGGTCACCAATCAAATGAAGTGGCCTTGCTGTGGATGTACTGTGTCTTCCTACATTGCTTCTGACCCAGGGCAGTAGGCAGGGTACAGGGATGACCTGTCATCCATGAGGAGCTAAGATGAGAGGGAAGAAAGGGTGGTGGATGGGAGTGAAATGGGTGGGAACAGATATGTGCCTTTGGCTTGGCTACCTCCCTTATATGGGGAAAAAAGTTTTTGGTGTATGTATATATATATATATATATATATATATATATATATAATATATATATATATATATATATATATATATATATATATATTACAGGTGAAAAATGCAATCCCACATTTGTCAATCACATGAAAACAACTGTGGTTTTCCCGTGATACATATATATACACACACATATATATAAATGTATATGTATACAGTAATCCGTGGTTCTCAACCACAATCCATTCTAGGAAACTGTTAGAACCAAATTGGTTGAAGACAAAAAACAATTTTACTGATCTGTTGGATACAACTTTATCAGGATATTTTTCCATAAAACTTTGAATCTTGCCCCATTATCCATTTTTCTCTGTTCATGTTGGTCTAGAACCAATATTATGGTCAACTACATGATGCATTTTTTTTTGTCAAGAACCAATTTGTTCAATCTGTAAGATGTTCGAGTACTGTGGTTCTAGTGTATATATACATATACACACCAAAGATCCTTCCCTTTTTATAAAAGGGGTGTCCAAGTCAAAACCCATGCACCTATTTATAAAATCTACTCAACAACCCCCAACATATCACCACCTCAAAGATAAAGGGGTGCACTGTCTCCCCACCACACTATTTGGGTCAAAAGTAATGCAACAAGGCACAGCTATTCCACAGCAGGACCCAACTGCTGGAGCAGATTATCACTACTGTTTCACTGTATGGTGACCTCTCTTCATCCTCTCAAAGAACAGGTTATCACCTTGGTCTACACAATCTTCTCCAACTCTGTCATCCAAGCACATTTCTATATGTTTAACATCCTGACCACAAGCCTTTTTGACTTCATTCACACCATTTATGCAGTCTTTTCCTCAGCCTATTCCTTATTTTCACCCCCAGTATGACAGGTTCATGAATCAACGGAGGATAATTACATACTCTCACTATTCATGTAATCAATCTACTAATCAATTTGTTGACCTGGTTCTCTTTTGCTGGAGACCTACAGCATCCCACAAAACCAAACATTGCCCATAGGTCACTAAATAGGGAGCTTTAGTGGTAAAGTCCAGAGGCATTGGCTATGTGGTTCCCTTTTCCCCATTAGAAATTATATAGTGTTAAATCCCTGAGTGATATTGACTACACAGGTTTCACCCAATTTTAAGAACTTTATGGAGATCCTTCTGCATCAGGTCATGCAACATTCATTTACGGTTGAGGACTAATCTCCAATCTAAAATGAATGTTGCTAACTTCTACGATCCTTCCTTCCTGCCGCCCTCTTCTACCACCTCTATGACCATCTCTTCAGCATGACACTGTCCTCATGGATAGAGGTGCTGGTTATCACCAATGAAATGATAAACTACATTAAATGATGGTTCATTGCTACAAACTACATCAAAACATAATCACACAGTGAATGGTCAGTCTCACCTTCATCATCACTGTTGGTTTCAATTTCATCTTGAAGAGTTGCTTTTTCTAATCCATCCCTGGCTGAACAGAACAAAAGTTTTCCAAAATCCAGCACCACAAGAGTTGCACTGCGATCGTGGAAGTGCTCTGGTACAATAATTTGTGGTGCAGAAACATCTAACTGTATGTCCCATCTTTTTCTCATTACCTTGAAATTAAGATAAAAGATATACAAATAAACAGGATTTAAAGACAGAAAGGAAATAAAATAAAGGATTAAAGAACATTTTTCTCTCCTCCTTAGAATTTGAATAATTCATATGATATACAAGTACAAACATCCATCTACCAAAGGCTTTTTCCCCCTTATGAGGGAGGTAGCTAAAATACAAAGGCAAAAAATTCACTCCCACCCATTCCATCCCCACACATTCCACTCCCTCTTGGCTCCTCCTGGATAATGGGTTATCCCAGCATCTCGCCCATTGCCATGGGTCAGAAGCACTGTCGCATGGTACAACACCTCCACAGCAAGGCCACTTCATTAAATTGGCGACCCTTCCTCTCCGTTCCCTCATGCAGAAAAGAAGATGGGGAGAAATCCCTTCAGGTTGTGTCAATTTATTTTTCACACATACACCATCAACCCCCACCCCCCATCCACTCCCTTTCATGCATTACAGCATCATCTATACACAACCATTCTCCATTCACCCCTATCTTCTGTCTTCTCCCATTCTTCCTCAACAGACATTCCCCTCTTACCCCATCCATCCATCTCATCCTTCATAACCCCTCATGTTCACTCCTACCTCTGCCTTCCACACTTCTTTTAATAATCTTTTTTTCACTCATTCTTTCCATGTGTCTAAACCATCCCAATGCTCTTTCATCAACCCTATCTCCCAACTCTCTTTCCACCCCGTCCTCCTCCTCACCTCATTTCTCACTCTATCCAGCCTAGTAACCCCTATCATACTTCTCAGGCACCTCATCTCAAACACATTCAAACTCCTCCTCTCTTAAGTTCCATGTTTCTGCCCCATACAGTGCTGTTGACACAATCACTCCTTCATACAATCTCCTCTTAGCATCCATTCCCAAATGTCTATTTCTCATTACACTTCTTAATCTCACAAGGCATTTACTTGATTCTCTCAATCCACATTCTACTTCCACCTCCAATCCTCCCTTTCCTGCCACATTCACATCCAAGTTTCTAAAACTATCCACTTCCTCCAGTCCCTCTCCCTTAATATTCATTTCCAGTCTGCTGCCACTTTATTCCCTTGTACATCTCATAACCTTACTTTTGCCCACATTTATCTTCAGCTTCCTTCTTTTGCACACCTTCCCAAACTCTGTAACTAACTTCCTCAATCCCTTCTCTTATCTTGCTACAAGCACAGTGTAATCAGCAAGTAACAATTGGCTTATCTCCCACTTTTTCCCATCTTCTTTAACCATCTCCAATCCCCGACCCATTACCCTTGCATTTACCTCTCACACCACCCCATTCATGTATAAATTGAACAGCCAAGGCAACATAACATATCCCTCACTCTCCCCCTTTCTGATTCTAACACAAGCTCTACTATTCTTGTAAAAACCCTTGACTGCTCTTAAAAGCTTTCCTCCTATCCCATATATCTACAATACCTCCCACGGTGCCTTCCTGTCTACCCTGTCATAAGCCTTTTCCAAATAATAATAATTGTTGCTTTGACTTTCACTGACTAGAAACCCAGGGCCCCACAGTGGCTGGCAACTGTCCTTGAGCCCTTCCATAGATCTCTCTGGGGAGAATCTTTAAAATATTGTCTGTGTTGTATTGGCGTGGGACCATTTCTTGTCATTGGCTAAAAGTAAGAGAAGGGGAGGGAGTGGTCACTGATTGTGAAAATATGGAAGAAATACAGTTTAAGTTCGTAGAAATTTTAGGACTGGTCCAGAGACTAAGTGTCAGCCCCTTTGGGTTTGCAGAGTTGGAGGAGGTGTCAGGTTTTGTAAAAGGGCAGCTCTGCTGTCCATCTTGCAAGACCACCATGAGCAGGTACACATCATGAGTCCTTGACACAAAAAAACAACACTAGCAATAAAATTCCCTCTTCCGCTGTTCTAATTGAGTAATTATTGATTTATTCAACTTATATACTACCAGGGCAGTGAACAAGATGCAGGGATGACCTGTCATCCAGGAGATGCCAAGATCAGAGGAAGGGAAGAGTGTGGAGGGGAGTAGAGTGTGACAGGGATGGAATGGGTGGGAGTGGTTTTTATGCCTTTGTTTTTTGGCTCCCTCCCTTTTAAGGGGAAAAAAAGCCTTTGGTATATGTATGTTTGTATGTATATACTACCACCTGCTAACCATATTAGGGATCATCTTCAACCCTTTCACTCCATGTGAAGGAGAGAATGTTGATGAATTTTGAAGTGGGATGATCCTCTCTGATGTCAATCTTAAAGGACCATCACTCACAGGTACTCATTATAGGTCCCAAACTATGACATACAAGTATGTAATTAATAACCCTTTTAGTATTATGAATATACATAACATGAATCTTTTTTACATAGGAAAAACAAATTATTTTCTTACAACCAGAATGAGGTATTAACTAATCATTACCTGTTCCTCTCTTTACCTCAACAAAACTGTCATGTATGCATTACAATAAAATAACTTTGATGGATTTATGGCATTACTTCTGCCTAAAACTGTGAGAATCATACTTACCAAGCTCCCTTCAAGAATTTGATCCCAGTTCTTCTTCAGTTCCAGCTTTGTTTGTTCCTTAAGTTCTTCATACCTATAAAATAAAGTCAGATATTAACAGAAAAATCTTCTCTGTAATACCTCATGAAAAATCAACAATAAATTTGATATTCTCTCATACACAACCTTTTTCTTGCAGCTGAAGTGAGAGCTGTCATCTGGGTGTTGTGATCAACTTCCTTCTTACTATAGGGTGTTGTAAAGAACTCCTTTATGGCTTGGAAGGCAGATGCGTTATACACAATATCAAGAGCACTTGATTTTACCACTAGTCTGCAAAGACAAGTTCAATCTATAATTGTATATATTCATCATGCAAATTCAAACTGAAGTCTACAAACAATGCAGTGCATTGTGGCATCTATTATTGAAGGGGTTAAAGGCTATAAAAGCCACTCTCAATGGGTGGGCTGAGTACTACTATTACTACTACTACAACTTAATGACTTAAAACGACCTCCATCCTTGTGGAATTGCATGGTGAAAGCAGTCAGGATCTGTCTCCCAGAGACACAGTTCATTGGACCCTCCCTTGCCAATGACTGTGGTCAACTACCCTTTTATATTTTGTATAAT
This sequence comes from Oratosquilla oratoria, assembly GCF_046742065.1. NCBI lineage: Eukaryota > Metazoa > Arthropoda > Malacostraca > Stomatopoda > Squillidae > Oratosquilla > Oratosquilla oratoria. The sequence continues at coordinate 31,584,751 of NC_134801.1, read as the reverse complement.
TTTGCTTTGATGAAGCCAAATACAAAAGATCATTTATCCTACTTTCTACTACAGTCTACTCAAAATTGAGGTTTTGTATATGTAGTGATTTAGGGGGTGGGGACCTGGTACCTTTCAGGCATATGAGAGCTGATCGTAACAGTAAGAATTATAGTCTACAATCCATGCTACAATACTGCTCTTTGGTTGCTGTTTCTGTTCTGCACCTTTACTAGATGAGCATAGAATGCCTTTGCCCTTGGGCCCATCCTGCCTGAAGTCATAAAGGTATCAGGGTGAATGAACCCTGGTCCACATTCTGTATATGTTCATTGTACATCCTAATTTTCTCATTCTCGTTTCAGGAGTGAGACACCTCAATAGTTAGGTTATTATAACAAAGAGCCATTGGATTGAATATTCATGTGTTAAAGAAGGCCAGTTGTCCCCATGTCCAGAAACCTCATGCGCTGACATCCACTTGTGCTTCATCTGATGTGTTGGAAGTGTTGACATGTCAAAAGTTCTCCCCTCCTAGTAGGAGAGGTGTTGGTTCAATGGTCACATCCTTGCATACCTCCCAAAGCATTTGGGTAGTGAGATCCCTTATTTCATCATGTCTCATGCAGATGAATCTTCCCTGCTTGTATATCATTGCATGGTTTGGATCAAGCTGTGTACCACAGGAACATCTGTTAGGCAGACTTTCCAATGGCCATCCATACCACAGGGCAATGATACCTGTGTTCTCTTTTGTTTAGGTTGAATCCCTTTGCCCTGATTGGTAGTGCTGTCAGCCAATTGGACACCCTATCTTCTTGTGTCATTGCTTTCTTTTCATATAATTCAATAGCTGATCTAATAAGGTGTGAAGCTCCTCCTTCCACCTCACTTCCCTGCCTTTTGATATGTTTCTTCTAATTTCTCTGATTTCATCCATGTTGGTTTCCTTCTGTTGATCTTGTGACATGATGTTTGTCAGGAAGGATGTGAGTTTTAGGAAGTTTTGATGTAATTCCACTTCTTTTTAATACCATTTATGAATGCGGCATTTGCCACCTGTAGTTCAGTCTTTGTGAAGTTGGCTAGTAGCCTAACTTTTGCCACCCATTTCTACTGCTACTACTACTGCTACTAAGGTCCTGACACTGGGAACAAAGTATGTTAAAAAATCATCCAACCTTAAGCTTTATGACAATAAATGGTTTATTTTTTCAGTTCTTCTTGAATATCAATTAAAGTAGCCCCCTCCCATCCACACATGCACAAACACACACAATTAACCCATCAACCATTCTAGAAGTCCTGTTCTGGAATGGCTACCAGGTGCAACCTTGCACTTAGCATGACATCCTCTCATCCTAGCTCTTACATCAGGACCCTGCTTGGGAAATAGCCAAAGTTACAAGGAGCCAAATCTAGAGAGTAGGGGGCCTGGCAAACTTGAGGAATTTGGTACTTAGCCAAAAAATCCTGGATCAGGTGTGAAGAATGGGGTGGGGCAGTCTGAACATGTGGCCAGGCCTATTCTGTGTTGATACTATTATAATGCTGGATGGTGTCCTGAGTGCAGGCATGCCAGTGTGGTTCTTATCATGTGTGGTAGTTTTTTTTCTGTGGTGTTGATGTCTAGGGGTTGTTGATGGAGTGATGAGTTTGGTGGTCTGTCTTGAAGGGCTTGTTTAGTGATCTGAGTGTGTATGTGTACTTTGCACATGGTCAAATTATCCATCAAAATAGTGTGAGAAGAATCACCCATAATCTCAACGTCATAGTTCTTCCACAGCAGGGCCCAATAGCTAGAGCTGGTTTACCCCAACTACTTCATCAAATAGCAACTAACCTCTTGATCCACTCAAAAATATTTATGAAACAGGTTAGGTCAGAATATTCCATCTATTCAAAATACATACTTCACTATAGAAATTACCTATGATCAGCTTTTGAATTAAGAGGACGATTTTCATATGTGAGAGAGAAGAGGGGACCAACATTTGGTAATTTGCCCTGTGGCGATGCTAAAATACTAGTAAGTTTGGAATACATTGCTGATGTTCTTGACATAGCTGAATTGATTCCACGTCCAGGATCCTGCTTCTGGGGTGAAACCAAAAGGGGAAAGGCCGTGTCGACAGTTACCTGTAAAAAAAAAAAAGATTGTACATAGATTAGCATAAAGTAATACTTCTATAGTTTCAACATTTATCTATCTATATAACAAGCGTCTCTTCCACCTTACAAGGGAGGTAGCTAGTCAAGGCACACACCCACTCCCACCCATTCCATTCCCATCCACCACCCTTGTTTATAGACATTTATTTATTCAACATTTATAGACAAAGTAAATATATGGATTACTTTATTTCAACTTACTTTATCCTTCAAATTCATGGAACCAAGTTCAATGTCAAACCTATAAGACTTGCTCCTTGGTCTAGACTCCAAAGCCATATTTACCCTCTCCAGCTCAAGCTCAAACTGAAGTTCTTGTCTAGAAATGTAAATTCAAATGTGATATTAATCCAAACCTTAAATGCCTAAAATCAACATACTATCACAAATTGTATCAACCACCATGCAACATCTGATTAACTTTACTTAGGCTCTTTATCTGAAGAAGGACTTGATGGAGAACTTGAAAATAAAGACACTGTTCCCTGTTTCAGAGTGAAACTCAGTTGGCAAAAGACTGCATCTCTTTTCATGAAAGTATTATTCTCTATGCTGTCTGTTAGAACATAGAGAAGTTCCTCTTCTAATGAACCCTTGGGTGGTGTTTCCTCTTTGGGTGATGGAGACTCAGGTGGGGGGAGAGAAAGCATTGGACTCTCTTGTGTGGCAGCTTCTTCTATGTTTGTCTGTGGTTGCTCAGAAGAATACCAACCTCCCCAGGAAGGGAACCAACGTTGTAGCATTCCCTCTCCACATTGCTTGGGTGATGTGGATAACTCTGATGATGCGATGTCTGTTGTTACTACTCTCCTTGTACTATCTCTCCTGTTATGCTCTTCCTTACTCACTCTTTCCATTGCAATTTCTCTTAACACTCTAAGCTCCTCATAACCCAAATCTTGTTCCACACCCATTTTGTGTGCTTTTCGTTCTGTTGTCACTACAGCTGGGTTTTGTAAATGTTCACAATAAATATTCACATATTCAATAATGTCCTTTGCTCTTTGGTGTGCAAATGCCCAACTTCTTCCACTGTATTTTCTGTGAATTCTGTCTAAGTGACACTGTATTGCATATTGCCACCAATCATACGGGTTTTCTTTCACTCTAGTCCTTGGTCTCCACTTCCGGAAATGTCTCGCTCTGTCTAACAAATCATAAGCTTTATTCCATTTGACTAACTGCTTGTATTGCGAGTCACTTAAACTGAGGGGAAATTTCTCAAGTTTAAGGTCACACGTGATTCGGGGGGAATGTCGTGAGCGTAACGGGGCCTCACTTAAGTTTCTCTTGACACATGCAGTAGCACTTACAGGTAATAAAATATATTCATGATTTTTCTTCTCAATTGAGCACAACATAAGAGACTGAAATAAAAAGAGAAAAATTACAAAGAAAAGTTAAAAAGTTTACAGCAGCATGAGTCTTTCATAAGGTATAATTCTGTATGATCCTTCTCTATTCAAAACTTTCAACAAAATTTTTCATTATTTTCTACAAATATCAGCAATATACAAATATCATATGGACAACTTACAGCTATCTCACTTAATGTTTTATTACTATACACTTCTGAGGATGTGTCCCAGTAGATAGCAAGGTTCTGAAGTTCAAGTAATTTATAGGCCATTTTACTGGCTCCTCCATATACAAATCTGCAACAACAAAAAAGTATAGAGGAATATGTATGAAGGGAATATTCATAAAAACTTTTTAATACACTAAGCATTAAATGCTTTTGGGAAAATTAAAATCATGGTAATCTATCTATCTATACCAAGGGCTCCATCCTCCTTATGCCGGAGGAACTAAGTCAAAGGCATCCACCCCCCCCCCATTCCACTTCCACCCACCACCCTTGTTTCCCTCTTACCTCAGTTCCTCTTAGTTGAATTATGTGTGTGAATGTATGTGTGTGTATATATATATTATATATATATATATATATATATATATATATATAAATATATATATATATATATATATATATATAAATATATATATATATATATATATATAAACATATATATATATATATATGTATATAAAATTTATATATACGAAGGGTGATTGAAAAATTCGAGGCCCATGGTAGGACATGAGATATAGATTTTAGCTTTTTTCACACAAAATCTAATCTTTCATAAACTGGTATAAGAATTTTCAAGCTTTTAATGTAATATTTTGGTTTTTGTTTTACATATACAGACGCTCCTCAACTTACGTTTTAGTTACGTTCCGAACGGCCGAACGTAATGTGAAAATGAAAGTAAGTTGTTACTGTACGTTCCAGTAATGTATGACCGTTCATACTGTACTATACAGTACATCCATAAATTCTATTACCGTATCTTATAAAACACCCCTAAATCATTAATTATAAACATAACATTGTAAAATAATAACATTAATTTCAAATCAATTAAATTCAAGCAACATAAAGTGAGATGGTGGAGGAGAAGGAGGAGAAGGAGGAGGGGGAGGAGGAGGTGGCAAGGCACGTTCTGTCTGTCGTTTGTGCCATGTAAACAATGGATGCAGCGTCATGCGTAAGTATCGTTTGAACGTCTCGTACTACGGAGAATGTGCTAATTTTTTTTACAGTCAGTTCAAACGTAAAACGAATGAACGTAAGTAGAGGAGCGTCTGTAACTGATTTGGAACAGTAAGGTATTGTAGAGAAAATGGACAAAATTGGTCATCAGGCAGTCATTTAATACCTCCACATTAAGGGCTTAACTCCAAAGGAAATCCACAAGGATGTGATGGTTACTCTACGAGACAATGCTCCTTCATACAGCATGATTAAAAAAATGGGCAGCTGATTTCAAATGAGGCAGGGACAGCCTGGAAGATGACCCTCGTCAAGGAAGGCCTGCCACTGTCACCAATCAAGAAATCATTGACAAAATCCCTGACATGTTCCTTACAGATCAGCATTTGACTGAACGTTTTATTGTGACAGAGCTGGGTATCTCCCAGGAACATGTTCATGCAATTATCCACAACCATCTTGAAATGAAGGTCTCAGCTCAATGGGTCCCAAAAATTCTTGGACCTGATTAGAAGTGGCAGTGATTCAGCATGTCAAAGAACAATCTTGCCATTTTTTATGCTGATCCATGGATGAGACTTAGGTTCACCACTTCCAGCCTGAGTCAAAAGAACAATCAAAACAATGGAAGCATCGGTGATCTCTGCAGGGAAAGTGATGGCTTCTGTTTTTTGGAACTCTGAAGGGGTGTTACTGGTGGATTCTGACAAAGGGTCAATCCATTACGGGACCATAATATGCCAACTTAATAAGGCAGCTGCAAGAGAAAAAAAAAAAAAAAAAAAAGGCATAGAAAGCAGTCATTAGGGTGCTTTTCCATCAGGACAATGCGCTAGCACACACATTCGCTGTGGCTCTTGCTGCAATACATGATTGTGGCTTCCAGCTAGTTGAACATCCACCCTATTCATCTGATTTGGCTCCCTCAGACTACTATTTCCCAAGATGAAAAAAAGAGCTCAGCGGTCAACACTTTGCCACAGATAAAGACATTGTTGATGCCGTAGAGGTGTATTTGGAGGACCAAGACTCAAGCTTCTAGGAAGAGGGGATCTGTAAACTCCACGGCCTTTGGAATAAGTGTGTAAACTTGGAAGGGGATTACATTGAAAAATAAATGTATTAATTTATCATGAAATAAACTTTTGTACCTTAAGCCATGAATTTCTCAATCACTCCTCATATGTATATGTATATATATATATTTGGGAATGGATGATATAAGGAAATTGTATGGGATGATTATGCTGACAGCACTGTATGGGGAAGAAACATGGAAAATAAGAGAGGAAGAATTTAAATGTGAGATGAAATGTCTGAGAAGTACGGTAGGGGCTACTAGGCTGGATAGTGAAAAACGAGGTGAGGAGGAGAGCAAACATGGAAAAGGAGTTGGGAGACAGAGTTTATGAAAGAGTATTGGGGTGGTTTGGACACATGGAAAGAATGAGTGAAAAAAGATTAGTTAAAAAAGTATGGAAGGTAGAGGTGGATAGAGTGAACATGAGGGGGCTACCAAGGATAAGATGGATGGATGGGGTAAAAGGGGCATTGGGAAAGAAGGAGATATCTGTTGAGGCAGGAAGGGAGAAGACAGAAGATAGGGGTGAGTGAAGAATCATTGTGTATGGATGATGCTGTGATGCATGGAAGGGAGTGGGTGGGGGGCTTAAGGACTATGTGTGAATGATATTTTAATGCAACTCAAGGGGATTTCTTCCTGTCTTCTCTTTTCATGCATGGGGGGACGGAGAGGGGGGGGTTGCCGATTAAATGAAGCAGCCTTGCTGTGGATGTGCTGTGTCTTGCTACTTTGCTTTTGACCCAGGGCAGTGGGTGAGATGCAGGGATGACCCGTCATCTTGTAGGAGACATGAAAAGAGGATGGGAGGGGTGCTGAATGGGAGTGGATTTATGCCTTTTGACTTTGGCTACTGCTCTTGTATGGGGAAAAAAGCTCTTGGTATACTTATGTATATATATATACACACACACACACACAACTAAGTAAATAGACACAAACACACACTCACAAATTTGACATACAAACAAAGATTGGATACATTACATCTATCAACACTGGAACAGAGAAGAGAAAGAGGTGATTTGTTAACTATTTACAGAATTATGAAAGGGATGGAAGTTCTTGATTGAGATGACTTATCTAAATGGGACAGAAGAGAAACACGAGGACACAAGAAGAAGCTAAAGAAGGACAGCTACAGAAGAGATTTGAGAGAGAGGAAAAAAAAAAAAAAAAGAGCTTCCCACACAGTGATTGATGTCTGGAACAAACTAAATGGGGAAACAGTGAGTGCCAAAATTATACAAGATTTTAAGAACAAACTGGATGCGGAGGGATACAAAAACGGGTCACTACGAACATAACTCTCGTCCCGTAAAATACAACTAGGTAAATACATACAAGGGAGGTAGCCAAAGTCAAAAGGCATTATTCCATTCCCACCCATTCCACTCCCATTCACCCCTTGCCTCCCTCCTTCCCTCTCATCTTGGGTCCATGCATCTTGCCCATCGCCCCGAGTCAGAACCAATGCAGCAAGCCACAGCACATCCAAAGCAGGGCAGCTTCATTTAATCAATGACCCACCTCTCCATCCCCTCATGTAGAAACATGTGATGACACATGAACCCAAATTAAGAAGTGGTACTGTTTAATTTTAAGGATTGGGTACTCAACAAAGATATTAGTTTCTGGCTACCTAGTTTTAATTTTAACAATAATTCCCTTTTCAATTAAAATGCCTGTGTGGGTATGCACTACTCGATACTTCACTATCATATATAAGACTCATTTTATTTATTCATTACTTTATCTTCAAAGGGTACAATCAATACAGATTTCCTCCACTATATGATTGGGTTATGTTCCTGAAAACCAGATCAAATAACAAATGACTGGATCACGAATTTAAGTTTTAATAGGGTTTAATTTAATAGGGAGAGTAGCCTTGGCCTAGCCTATATTGAGATATATAACTTTTCCATGCCATCTAAAGAGGTAGCATTATAGATGTATATTTTTATACAGTGGCTTCCCCAGTAGGCCTATATCCACCGGAAAGAGCAGAAAAAGAGGCTCTGTAGAATGCCACTAGTTACCTGATCCCACACCACACACCTTTTATGGCTAGTCTTACTAAAATCCCAAGGAAGCCTTCTCCTTGTCATCAGAAGTGGTAGGGCTTGATGAATCCTGGGCAGCAGAGGTGGACAGAAGAGCACCACACATAGACTGGAGAGGTGGTGGAGGGGAGTCCAAATCAGCTGATGCAGGGTGGGGGGGCTGGCTGGGTGGGAGGCAGCGGGAGGTTTGAAGAAGCTGGAAATAGTGGTTTGCCTTGCCTTTTTTTCTTGGCCTCAAATATATCTCTGTAGACCTTGAAGGCTTGCTCTACATTATAGGCAACTGTTCCACTTCATGCTGGGTTTGGTCCCTTTCCTTTATTTTTTCGATGATTGCAGCTGGGCCAGAGAACACCTCATGAAGTGTTTTGATGTCAAGACCTCACTGGGGCACATCATCATCATCACCATGGAGAGCTCATTTGTGTTCCAACTCAACCAGATCTTCATTGCTGAGTGGCTTATCATGGGACTGTAGCAATTCATTCATATCTTCATTCACCTCCTTGAAGCCAGCCATATATGAGAGCCTGATGATGTCCTTGCAAATGGGTGCCACATCACTAAATCTAATGAAGTCATCACTCAGGGCCACAGTTTCTTCCAGCAGCCATTAATTTTTTTTGTTTTCTGTCACCTCCTCCCATGCTGCATTGATATTGTCAATGGCATTCTTGATATTATAACTGACCTAGAACTGCTTGACTGTGGGCTTGTCTGGGCTGTCAGTCATGTCAATCAGCTGATTCATTGTGCAGCATTGGTAATACACCTTAAAAGTGGTGATCACATCTTGGTCCATGGGCTGGATGAGCGCTTTCGTGTTTTTGGGCAGAAGCATCACCTCTATATTGTCTGCCCAATCTTCCATGGTTGTTGGGTGGCTTAGGGCATTGTCAACCAGCGGGAGGAAATGGTTGGTAATGTTTTCTTTGGCAGCATAGTCAAGCAGTGCAGGGGACATATAATTTCCAACATAATGCTGATTCATAGATGTCATCCAGACTTTCTTGTTGGGTCTATATATCACTGGGAGATGTTCTTTCACATAGCCCTTAAGTGCCCTTGGGTTTTCACAGTAGGAGATCAGTAAAGGCTTCAGCTTCAGGTCCCCAGCTGCATTACCACCCAGCACCAGGGTTAATCTGTCTTTGGATGCTTTAAATCCTGGTGTTGTTTTCTCCTCCTTAGCAATAAAGGTTCTGGATGACATTTTCTTCCAATACAGGCCTGTCTCATCATAGTTTATCACCTGTTTGGCACTGTAGCCACACTCTTCAATGTGTTTTTTCAGTGTTGGTATGAATGCTGCAGCAGCAGGCTCATCAGAACTTGCTGCCTCACCAGTCATCTTGATTTTGTGTAGGGCTGCTCAGGCTTTAAAACGGATGAACCAACCCTTACTGCCACTGAAAGTTGACCAATCCTTAACTTCATATCCCTTCTTATGTAGATCATAATAAATTGAGAGGACTTTCATAGTCACAAAGGAGGTAGAAAGAGAATTGCTGTGGCAAGACAGGTCATCAATCCAGAGCCTTAAGTCTCTCCATTTCCTCCATAATTGGTTCCCTCTGCCTTGTCAGCATCTTTGCCATTAATGTAGAAGCTGTAGCTTTCTTTACACTGTCTTCTTGTTTGATTATGGTGGAGACAGTTGATTGGGGCAACTGCATGATTCTGGCAATGGGGTTAGCCCCTTCATCTCCCTCATGGCACTTAACAATTTCAAGTTTTTTCTTCAATGATAAACTCTTCCTCAGTCTTTTGGGCTTTATCTCACCAGTAGTAGTTGTTGCAGGCCACTTGGAAGCCATCACATTATGTATTACTCTCATAAAAGCAACAGTGAATGTGAAATAGTAGCACAAAACACTGACACTGATACATGGGCCAAGAGAGTAAACACAACTGATTAAAGAGTGGGAACGAGTTTCAATGGATGGTTGATGGAGCATGGGTGGCACTGTGATTGCGTTTGTTTACAGTTTGGTGATCAATGAAGTGCCTACATCGAAAAAATAAGTATGTGGTATCAATTCAAAAAGATTGTATAAACAAAATATCAGACACCAAACCATCGAAAAGGGAGGGAAACCTGTACTATCAAATATGCTAGTTCTACCACCTGAAGCCTAATTAGAGTCATGCAGGAGTCATTAACCCCTTCCATATGATGATGCCAACATCAGTGTCATGAAGTATGAGTGGGTATATGAGGATGCTGGCATCAGCATCTTGCCTATACTTATTTTGTATTTTTAGCTGAGTGACCCCTGTATTCTGTGAACAGACTTCATTGCATATTCTGTGGTTATTAACATTCAGGGTGAAAGAGAACAGGTAATACAGATGTAACTTTATATTCTATAATGTCTCCATTATGATATATCATCAAATCATTGTACATCAGGCAGCTGATGCTGTGTGCGAGAATTTGACTTGTACTGAAGAGGTTAATGATTCAAGACTAATCTTCACTCAAAGAAGAATGCTGATCACTTTTAATTTTTATGATCACTCCCTTTTCTTGCATTCCTTAAACCTCTCCACCATTTCTGTGATTCACCCCCCTCACACACTATTTTCCCAAAGAACAGGTGGTATGGAACCTACACCAGATGTGTAGCTGCATCCAGAGCTGTCATATTTGCCCTATGCATTTGGACTGTAGGGAATTGGTAAAAAGAATGAGATTCAAACCCACAATAATGGGAATGCACAACTAACATTCTTCTGATTACACCACCAATGCACAAAAGCATTGATTATTGGCAATGAAATACATAAATTGTCTCAAGCCTCAGCACAGCCATCACAAATCAAACACGTTTTTGTTCTAAAAATTTGAAAAACATACATGTGTATTGAAAGCCCTCTTGCCTTTGAGTGTGGCTCAGTCAAAATATACATCAACATTAAAAACAAAGACAACCCATTTACCTCTCCCATCTCATCACCTTGGATTTGCCATCTCCTGCTGCACTACTTGGGCCAAAAGCAGTGCAGCAAGGCAAAGCTCTTCCACACCTGGGCCTGATACCCAAAGCTGGTTCACTCCTAAAGATCATGAAACATCAAAGAATGTGGGACACTGGTAGAGTCAAAGCAGAAAAACATCCTTCACGAGCACTTACCGTGGAATCCAATGATCATCAGAACTCTGCACACTTAGGGAATCTACAGTCATTCCAAAGGCAAACATATGTCCAGGAATGCTCTGACTATCTTCATATCTTATATGTACATCTTTGATCTTGAGCTGAAAATATAAAAGAGTAATCACTCAAGAGCTGTTTTATGTGTGACCATACACATATTTCATCTTACCCTAACAAACTGACTAGTCAAAAATCAATCCAGCAGAGAAATCACCCTTATGAAGAGTTCTACAAAAATCTCTTTACTGAGTGATTTATGACCTGAACCAACAACTGTGTTTGGTTTTCTTACGGCCACAGATCTGCAAATGAGATCTTGGGCACCAGACTGACTACTTAATCTAATATCTGGTTAATCACATAGCAGGAAAGAAATAAGAGCCTCTAATGGCTACATGTGAGTGATTACTTTAGTCAGAAATGTGTAAATACATTCATTGTATATTACCTCAGTAAAAGCATCAAGTGCAAATATGGTACATGTTTTCTAGTAATATATGTTTCTATCTATTAATCATATATATATATATATATATATATCACTTAGACAAAATGTTGTGGCACATTTGTAAATAATAATCATGAAGAGCCCACAGTCGGAATAAAAGGAAACTTTAGAAGAAAGTGTAACTTCCATATTTTGGCTAATAGCTATAGCCCTCTTCAGGAGAGTACAGATTACAAGAATATGCAGAGACATAAGTACAATTGAGATGTGAGTAGAAGAGGAACATACAGAGCTAAAACAGGACAATCCGTCATGCAAGGTGGAATCAGAGGTGAGGGGATGTGTGGGTGGGTGAGGTCAGGAGGGAAGTGGGCTGGAAGCGGGGTCAGGAGGGTGATAATTCTTAACCAAGCAGCTCAAAGCTAGCCGTGAGATTATGTCCGGGGACCATTGACCTTTGGAGATGTTCAAGTTCGGACATTCTTCGATAAAGGCTGATTCAACAATTTTTCTTCTAAAGCTACAGTTGGACTTGAACAAAATTTTGGCCTTGTCCCAGTCAAGACTGTGATTTTTGGTACTGACGTGTTGGAACACAGCGGAATTTTCCTGGGCATACCTAATGGATCTTTTGTGCTCCATTAACCTGGTGTTCCTTCCAGTCTGACCAAGGTACACTAAATCACAATCTTTACAAGGAAGGCTATACACTCCTTGTAAAGATTGTGATTTAGTGTACCTTGGTCAGACTGGAAGGGATCTTAACAACAGGTTAATGGAGCACAAAAGATCCATTAGGTATGTCCAGGAAAATTCCGCTGTGTTCCAACACCTCAGTACCAAAAATCTGGATCTGGAAAAGGCTTATGACAGGGTAGACAGGGTATCCCATATATCCAAAGAAATTAGTACAAACCTGAATATTCTCTATGATGTTGGTAATGAAGGAGGTACCGTAGCTTAGCCACGTGGAGTAGGACTGTGCATATGGAAGGTTATCCCCATTGGCTTCCTGTTCTGCCCTCCATGCTGCTTCAAGACTGTCCAGTTTGGCAATTTTGCGGTTGTGATTGGCCTTCTCTTCAGCTTCTTCATCATGCTGTATTGGAAATTAATACCCATTGAATTGGTGAGTATAAATTAGAATGATACAGCATGCTCACTGGAGACCTATTGGTCTAAAAAAAAAAAAAAAAATATATTTATATATATATATATATATATATATATATATATATATATATATATATATATGTACAACACTGAATGGTTCCCAGTAATTAGAGATACATTTTTATCAAACCACAATGCACTTTAATTCTGAGCTATCTAGGCGCATGCAGAAATTGAAACATGGTACGCCCGAGGACTCGAACCTCATGCGGCAAGAACGTTACCAGTGCCAAGTGACTAGACCAATACACCATCAAGAGATATAAGTTGAGCGCAATTTTTCTTATATATCTGTATGCTCGAGTTACACATACACGAAAGTTTGTGTTCAACCCATCTCCACTATGATAGTACATTGGTAAGTATACAAATGCAGGAAGTATCTGTATAACACTGAATGGGTCCCAGTGATTAGAGATACAATTATCAACCACAATGCACTTTAATTCTAAGCCATCTAGGTGCATGCAGAAATTTAAATGTGGTACGCCCGAGGACTCAAACCTCATGCGGCGAGAACGTTACCAGTGCCGAGTGACTAGACCAATACACCATCAAGAGAATTAAAGTGCATTGTGGTTGATAAAAATGTGTATATATATATATATATATATATATATACATACACACACACACATATATATATACACACACAGACAGTTGAAGTGAGAGCGAAGCTTTGAACTCCAGGAAAATCTTTAAATTTCGTGGATCTCAACGACGAGGGAGTACCTGTGTTGTATTAGGGAAGGGGAAAGCTCGTGGTGTAGTGGGAAGGTGAAGAAAAAGGAGAAGGGGAGGGATTACTGAGAAAAATGGATGGAAATGAGGAAGGGGACGAATGGGCCCTGGAAGTCAGAAGGAATGTCAACAAAAGATGTGCAGATGATAGAGGTGAAATCAAAGAGATTAGTAAAAATGTAAAAATTAGAAATATAGATAAGAGTAGCACAATGGAAGGTGAAGATAATTATTTCCATGGATTTAATGAGGGGGAGATGACAACTTCCCCCGATTAGCAAGTCTAGAGGAAAAACTAGAGAAAATGAACGAACAGTGGGAGGTTAGGTTCAGTCAACTTACACGGATTACACAAAGAGCTGATAAATTGAAAGAACTAAAGAAGGAGAACCAAAACCTAACTAAAGAAATAGAAGAATTAAAAAGACAGTTAAAAGAAGTAAATGATGAGAATGAAGAATTAAAGGAGAATATCAAAGAGAATAAAGAGTCCATAACAAAAGAGGTACAGGGTTGGAGAAAAGTCCAAGAGAACAACAAAATTGAATTTAGAGATATAGTAAAACAACAGATGAAAGAACAAACTAAGGACACAGTTATTAAAGTGATGAGGGAGAAGGAGAATATAGTAAGAGACTTAGCGGATAAAAAGAAATGTATAATTATATTAGGGATGGAAGAGAAGCATAATCCAAATAGGACTACAAGAGTAAAGGAGAAGGAAAAAGTAAACAAGATATTAGAAGTAGTTCAAGAAGATGAACAAGAAACAGGGAAAGAAATTGAAGAAATATATAGAATAGGGAAATACAATACAGATAAGACCAGACCAATTAAGGTTAAATTCAGGTCACAAACGACAGCAGAGAATATCTTAGCAAAAACAGGGAAACTACCAAAAATTATCTATATAAACAGGTATGGATGAAAAGAGAGATGAATAAAGAAGGGAGGATGAGAAAGTAGAAAGAATGAAAGCTAAGGAAAAAACAAGAACAGAGTAGAGTCAAAGAGAAATTCTATTGGAGAGTGGTGGATATGAAAGTGAGGAAATGGTTCATAGCAGAGAAAAATGGAAGGGAAACAGGAAACAGGATGGAGGTAACAGAAAATTAAAAGTGTCTTACACAAATATAGATGGCTTAATAACAGGCTTGAATGAACTGAATTATTACCTGAAGGAAAAAGAACCAGACATAATGGGAATTGTAGAGACAAAATTGAAAGGTCCACTACCACCCAACAGTGTAGGACATGGTACATATAATTATTGGATTAGAAACAGAGAGGTAAAACAAGGGGGTGGAGTTATGTTCCTGATTAAGGATATAAATGCGAGGAATGTCACATATGGAAAGAATGGAGATGATTATGATGGAAGTGGAGGAAAGAGATGGAAAGAGCAGGAAGTTTGTGGTAAATTATGTGCCTCCTAAAATGGCTTTGTGGGAAGAGAGAAAACACAAAAATATATTAGAAGACACAAGGATAACACTAAATAAGATAATGGAAGATGGAGGGAGAATAGATATAATGGGTGACTTCAATTGTAAAGAAATCAGATGGGAAGAGATGACAGTGAAGGGTGGAGACGACCTATGGGGAAATGTACTACATGATATGATTATAGAACATACAATGATGCAATGGATACAAGAGAATACTAGGTATAGAAATGAGGAATAACCATCAAGACTGGACCTAATAATCACATCAGAACCTGAAATAGTGGACAAGATTGAATATAAGTCACAAATAAGTAAAAGTGACCACATATTGGTTGAACTGAACTAAATGAAGAAAAACACATGAAAAAAAACGAACAATATAGAAAGGGAAGATTGATGTATGGAATTTTTTTTTTTATTAAATAAGAGAATTTTTTCAAAAAGCAGACTGGGAAAGGATACACAAGGAGGAAACAACAGTAGAAGAGAAATGGAATATTTTGACAAAACTTTATAAAGGAGTGGAAAAGTATGTTCCAAGAAAAAATAAGAAAAAGGATATATAAACTGGTGGTACAACAAAAGATGTAGGGAGTTTAAATACAAAAAGGATAAAGCTTGGAAAAAAAAAAATGGAAGACAAAAGACCTGAAAAATGGAAAATAAATTCTAGTTATAGAGTGCATTATTCTGGTTTATATGTAGACTTCCATGCCATTTTTTAAGAACCATTTGAGAAACAACACTGTAAGCAATAGACAAACATACAGCGTGTGTTTATCTACTTATATTTATTGTGATGTACAAGAAACAGATATACTGCCTTATATTATCCTGTGTCCCAAAAAGTCCATTTATCATACTTTGCCTTAGATTAGTTTGTGATATGATATTTGTTTGTACAATATCATCGTTGTTCAATGGTTCCATGCATCTAAAAATTGTGTGTATTTACCTAGTTATATTTTAAGGGAAGTGGAGCTATGCTCGTGGTGTCCTGTCTTCATATCTCATTTTATCTAGACTGTTTTCAAATTCGTGTATCATTTTTGCACACACCACATTCTCATCTAACTTCTTCCAAATGTCTATTATCCTGTAGGGAAAGCTGTTCTTTTTTAGGTCTCTTCTACAATTGTTTTTAGATTTTTTTTTTCATGTCCTCTTGTTTCTTTACTATCCCATTTTATCAGATCCTCTCTATCAATAATTTCTATGCCTTTCATGATTCTATAGTTATCAAGTTTCATCTCAATCTTCTTTGATCTAATGTATGTAGCTCAAGTTTTGCCAGTCTCTCCTCATATGATAGTTCTGAGGGCGTTGGTGCCAATTTCGTAATTGCTCTATGTATTCTTTCAAGATTTGTTATACATTTTTGTGTACACTCAACTCTCGATTTAGCGTACCTCAGATTTGTGGACTTTTGATTTAGTGGACAAAAAAAGTGTGTCCAGTAGTAACTGCGAAATTCCGGACGAAGTCCGTAAAATGAAAATTTGTCTGATAGGTGTCCAGTAGTAATGGTCAAATAGTACCTGTACTGTACATATGTAAATAGCAGCAACTAAATTTAAGGTAAGAAATGGTTCAATTTCTTCTTTATATGTAATGTACATCATTATACATATGTACTGTAGCTTATTACATATCTAATACGTATGTGCACAGTGAAACCTAATGGACAATTTTCTATGTAATGGACTTATGTCCGGTATCCAGTATTGGTAACGGATGGACCCGATTTTCAAATAACAGACTTTTGCAAATAACGGACAAGGGTCTGCACGCATTTGTCCATTAAATCAAGGGTTAAGTGTACTTGGTGACCACGTCGTTGCTGCATACTCCAACTTGGTCTTATCAAAGTGACTAGTATTTTCTTCACCATTTCTTCATCCAGGTATGTAAATGCCACTTTGATTGTTCTTATTAAATTATAAGTTTCTCCAAAAAATTTGTTTATTTGTTTCTCAGGGGACATATTATTCACAATAATGACTCCCAGGTCCTTCTCATTTTCCACTTTTTTAAATTTCTTCCTCTCCCAATTTCTATGATCCCACTATTCTTTTTTTGCTTCTTCCAAATTCCATTATACTACACTTCTTAATATTGAATTTCATCTCCCACTTCCTACTCCATTCCCATACTTTATTGAGATCATTCTGCAGCGACTCACAATCTTCTACAGTAATCACTTTTTTCGGGAGTTTTGCATCATCCGCAAAGAAGCTCATATAACTTTCAATTCCTTTATCCATATCATTAATATATATAGCAAACATTATTGGGGCCAAAAATGTTCCTTGTGGAACTCCACTAATCACTTCATCCCAATTAGAATGTCTCTCATCCACTTCAGTAGTTTGCCCTGTATTCCTCCAGCAGTTTCTAATTTCTTTAGCAATTTCTTATGTGGCACCTTATCAAAAGCTTTTTTTTTCAGGTCTAGAAATGCACAATCAGCCCATCCATCTTTTTCTTGTATTATATCTATTAGTCTTGAATAGAAACACATCAAGTTTGTGACACATGATCTTTCTTGTCTAAATCCAAATTGCTTTGGATTTAGTACATTTTTTCCAAATGCCTTACCCATCTATTTTTGATGATTCTTTCACAAATTTTAGCTACTGTACTTGTAAGAGAGACCAGTCTATAGTTAGTAGGGTCTTTCTTTTTTTCCTCTTTATATATAGGTACTATATTTGTTCTTTTCCAATCAAGTGAAACTTTTCCTTCTTTCACTGAACTGCTTATTAGACTATGTATTTTGTCTGTTAGTTCATTCCTGCATTCTCGCAAAATCCAGTTTGCCATTTCATCTGGACCATGTGATTTTCTAACATTGAGATTACTCAAGTGATTATTTCTTTCCTTGTTACTTCTATCTCTTTCATAGGGGGTACTTTCTCCTCCCACTTGACATCTCTAAGTTGTATGTTCTCCCTCATAAACACTGATTTAAAATGTTTATTCATAATTTCTGCCATTTCTGTTTCCTCTGTGTATTCAACTCCTCCTTGTCGTAGTTTCTCTAATTTTTGTTTGTTTTTAAGTTTGTCATTTACAAATCTATAAAATAGTTTTTGTTGATCTTTACATTTTTCTATGACATCCTTTTCATGTTTTCTCTTTTCTTCTCTGCGCACTTGTACATATTGATTTCTATAACTAGTATGTATTTTCCATTTTTCAGGTCTTTTGTCTTTCTTCCATTTTATCCAAGCTTTATCCCTTTTGTCTTTTAACTCGCTACATCTTTTGTTGTACCAACATTTTACTTTTTTTTTTCTTGTTTTTGTCTTGGAACATACTTTCCCACTCCTTTTTAATTTTTTGTCAAATTTTTCCATTTCTTTTCTACTGTTGTTTCACCCTTGTGTATCCTTTCCCAGTCTTTTTTTTTTCAATTCTCTTATTTAATCAAAATTTCTTTTTTCCATACATCAATCTTCCCTTTCTATATTGTTCATTTTTTCCCATGTATTTTTCCTCATTTAGTTCAACCAATATGTGGTCACTTTTACTTAGTGGTGTCTTATATTCAATCTTGTCCACTATCTCAGGTTCTCATGTGATTATTAGGTCCAGTCTTGATGGTTATTCCTCATTTCTATACCTAGTATTCTCTTGTACCCATTGTGTCATTGTATGTTCTATAATAATATCAAATAGTACATTTCCCCATAGGTCGTCTCCACCCTTCACTGTCGTCTCTTCCCAGCAGATTTCTTTATAATTAAATTTACCCATTATAACTATTCTCCCTCCATCTTCCATTATCTTATTTAGTGTTATCCTTGTATCAATATATATTTTTGTGTTCTCTCTCTTCCCAAGAAGCTATTTTAGGAGGCACATAATTTACCACAAACTTCCTGCTCTTCTTGTCCCTGTCCTCTATTTCCATCATAATCATCTCTACTCTATTATTTCCATATGTGACATTCCTCATATCTATATCCTTCTTAGTCAGGAACATAACTCCACCCCCTTGTTTTACTTCTCTGTTTCTAATCCAATAATTATATGTGCCATGTCCTACACTGTTGGGTGGTAATGGACCTTTCAATTTTGTCTCTACAATTCCCATTATGTCCAGTTCTTTTTCCTTCAGGTAATCATTCAGTTCATTCAAGCCTGTTATTAAGCCATTTATGTTTGTGTAAGACACTTCTAATTTTCTGTTACTTCCATCCTGTTTCCTGTTTCCCTTCCGTTTTTCTCTGCTATGAACCATTTCCTCACTTTTATATCCATTACTCTCCAATAGAATTTCTCTTTGTCTGACTGTTCTGTTGTCGTTTTTTTCTTAGCTTCTATTAATTTTGTTTTCTCTTCCTCTCTTTCCTCTTTATTCATCTCTCTTTTTATCCATACCTGTTTTTATAATTACTTTTTTGCTAGTTTCCTTGTTTTTGATAAGACATTCTCTGCTGTCATTTGTGACCTAAATTTAACCTTAATTGGTCTGGACTTGTCTATATTGTATTTTCCCAATCTATATATTTTTCAATTTATTTCCCTTTTTCTTGTTCATCTTCTTGAACTATATTAATATCTTGTTTACTTTTCCTTTCTCCTCCTTCACTCTTGTAGTCCTATTTGTATTATGCTCCTCTTCCATTCCTAATATAATTATACATTTTTTATCTGTTAAGTCTGTACAGCCGCGACAAGTCACGTGGCAGGGAACGTGACTGATGTTCACGACCTGACGCTTCTCTGTCAGCGCGACCCTGCTTGACCCGACCTAACCCAGTGCAATTACCTAATTACGCACCACGGGTAACTTGCCCACGCAGTATATATATCGGCTTCCGCCGCATGTAAAATCAGTTCACTCGTACCTTACAATAAAGGAGACGAACTCACAAAAACCTCTTTCTCTTCACCAATAGTAGCATCGCTACATGTCTCTAACTATATTTCTTTCTCTCTCATCACTTTAATAACTTAAGACCTTAGTTTCTCTCATCTGTTGTTTCACTATATCTCTAAATCAAATTTTGTTTTTATCTTGGACTTTTTTTTCCAACCACTTACCTCTTTTGCTATGGACTCTTTATTCTCTTTATCATTCCTCTTTAATTCATCATTCTCATCCTTTACTTCTCTTAACTGCCTTTTTAATTCTTCTATTTCTTTAGTTAAGTTTTGATTCTCCTTCTTAAGTTCTTCCAGTTTATCAACTCTTTGTGTAACTAGTGTTAGTTGGCTAAACCTAACCTCCCATGCTTCGTTCATTTTTTTTTCTTTTTAATTTCTCCTCTAGATTTACGAGTCGGGGGAGGTTGTCATCTCCCTCATTAAAGCCATAGAATTATCTCCTCTTTCCACTGAGCTGATATTATCTATATTTCTACTTTGCATACCTCTGCTCACCTGTTCGACCTCGTCTGTGTCATCTGCATCTGCACACCTTTTGTTGACACCACTTCTGACGTCCAAGGCCTATTCCTCCCCTTCCTCATTTTCTTCCATTTTCCTCAATGCCTCCCCTTCTCCTTTTTCTTCACCTGCCCACTACACCACGAGCTTTCCCCTTCCCTACTAATACAACACAGGTATTCCATGGTCGCTGAAATCCACGTAATTTGCGTTTTTTCAGGAGTTCCAATCTTCGACGTCAATCCGACTGTGTATTCACCTCGGATCTGCTGCAGCCTCTGTTCGAGACAGCCAGACACCACCCTACGGCAGTGAGCTCAGAGCTCATTATTTGCCGATCTCTGGGTAGGTCTGAGACCACTCACACACCACACACCACACACCGGGACAGCAAGGTCACAACTCCTTGACTAACATCCCGTACCTACTCACTGCTAGGTGAACAGGGGCTACACGTGATAGGAGACAAACCCAACTTATCTCCGCCCGGCCGGGGAATCGAACCCCGGTTCTCCGGCTTGTGAGGCCAGTGCCTTACCAATCCGCCACCGAGCCGTGTGTGTGTGTGTGTGTGTGTGTGTGTGTGTGTGTGTGTTTACCTAGTTGTATTTTACGGGAAGGGGAGCTATGCTCGTGGTATCCCGTCTTCATATCTCATTTTATCTAAACTATTGTGTGTGTGTGTGTGTGTGTGTCCGCGCACGCATGTGTATGAGAGAGAGAGAGAGAGCTAAACTATCCTATCTGCCGTCAGGCTATTTCAATCAGCACAGCGTGCAACCCGGGCACGATGGGGTCCCATTACCATAACCCATTTTTTTTCTTGTCCCGAATTCGATGCTCCCCAAATCAATATCTATTCATAAACGATACAATATGACAGTAGACGTCTCCTTCTGAAATATGTCACGATGTTTCGCAGGTTTGGCGAGTCAGATTTTAAAAAATAAACAAAACATATGAAGTCAGTCATATCCATTTTGATGAAACAAATAACGTGTTCTAGTGTCCCGACATTCTTATTTTATCTATTTATTTATGTATGTGTCAATTTGTGTATTTTACGAGTGCACGTCGTGGTGCTGACGGCGGTAAAGTCGTCCGTGACGAACTGTCCACCTAAGCGGCTAAAATCACTCAACTATTGTATGCATGTCAAAACTACGCTCGTGTTATCGCGCACGTACGCGCACGCAAACACACCCGCGCGCACGAGCATAAAAGGGACGGAGAGGTGATCAGTCTAATCTCTCCAAGACTGGAATATGACACGGTGGTATGGCTTCCGTACATGTTGGGTCTAATAAACAAAATAAAAAGAATAGAAAAAAAAACAACCGTTAAGTGTATCCCTAGACTAGCGGATAAACCATACGAGAACACATTTGCGGAGAGCAGAGGTGATGCGGTCGCAGTATTTAGGTCAGTGAAAGGCATGGAGGAAAATGACAAAATATCTTGTTGGTCTGGGCAGCACGCGGTCAGAAAAAAAACAGTAAAATTTCAATTCAAAATAAAAAATGGATTTAATTATAAGTATGCTGGAAGGATGGAGAGAGAGGGTGTGTGTGTAATATTCAGTTACGTTGTTGAATCTCCCATTAGAGTTCACCCAGTCCACTGCAGGGCCACCGGTTTAACTTTTGTGGGTTAACACAACCTATGTGCCTCACCAGGGAGGCTTCTTCCGGCTTGGTAAGCTTGTATGGAGGGTAAGAAATGGATGCGTGGAAAGTGTTGAGTCTGAAACCAGTGCTCCACCAGCTCAACCAAAGGGAGGAGGTGGTATAGCACTGAAATACGACAACTGCCAACTGCACCTCTGATGCCCGCCGAAAGAGAGAGGGAGCTGTACAATTACCCAATTGCACTTCCCGGTTATGTGAAAAATCGTGGTTCAAAACTTATTTTCTCTTCGTTTGTACCCGCTATGTATGTGTGTGTATTTACCTAGTATCTTACGGAAGGGAAGCTTTGCTCGTGGTGTCCCGTCTTTGAATCTCGCAGTGTCTAGTTTGCTCTTAAATTCGTGTATTGTTTTTGCACACAGTATTTTGTCCAGTTTGTGTGTGTGTGTTTACCTAGTTTCCCTAGTTGTATCTTACGGGAAGGGGAGCTATGTTCGTGGTGTCCCGTCTTTATATATATATATATATATATATATATATATATATATATATATATATATATATATATATATTAGTGGGAAAGGTGGAGGGGGAAACACGGGTCTTTATCTGATTATCGAGTTTATTCCTGACCGGTTTCGCTTACAATCCCTCCTCTGAACAAGCTATTGTAAGCGAAACCGGTCAGGAATAAACTCGATAATCAGATAAAGACCCGTGTTTCCCCCTCCACCTTTCCCATAATTTGTCCCAATGTCTCTACATATATATTAGTATAAATGGGCAGTAAGTTTTCTTGTAAACATGTTCGATTGAAGACTTAAACAATGTAACAACACCAAGAAACTACACATCTTAGAAAGAGTCTACATTACACAATACACTCCTATCATTAATATACAGACAGACACAGTTAGTACCTTACAACTACACAGCGAGGCTGCGTGGCAACAAGGCCCAAACGTCCGGCTACCGTGACCAGCTGTCCAGCGACGTCCTGTTGATACGAAGACCTCACCTCCGTCCAGTACCTGACTCCTAACTCTCCTAGTTCCCCCCTTTTTACTTGTATTTAAACTCCTGTTCTGTATATGTAATCTCACTTACCTGAAGATGGTTGGATGACTCAACCGAAAGCTTGTATTTATATTTTGTGTTATATTTTTCGTTACAATAACATCATGGATCTCGGAAGTATTGTGTTTGACCTCCCCTCAAGAATCAAACAAACTATTAGAAAAATTGAGAAAATCACTAAGAAGATAGTGGATATTGAATTAGCTCTGGTCTTCAATCGAATATATATATATATAATATATATATATATATATATATATATATATATATATCACAATGTCTAGTTTGCTCTTAAATTCGTGTATAGTTTTTGCACACACTATTATTTTATCCAGTTTGTTCCAGATATCCACCACTCTGTGTGGAAAACAGTTTCTTTCAGGGCTCTTCTATAACTAACCTTTTTGAGTTCCTTATCATCCCCTTGTATTTCTCTTATCCCAATTTAGTGTTTGTGTGTGTGGGGGCGCGCGAGTATTAAAATTTTGTTCCGATCGGCCACCCGCCATTGGGTCATCGTTATAAGGATATCCACTCGTGTCATAAAATTATAAAAGCTACATGACTGTTAACGTGCAAAGTACACGGGTAAGGGTATATGAACAAAAGGCGTTGTGTTGTTTTCGACGTAGTCGCTTCATTTACTATGTCATATCGCGTTCGATTCATGACTCGTCGTATTTAAACATGCGGTAAATGAAAATTATAATCAAATCAATATGAACGAAAATGATAAGCAAATAATAATAAATAAATAAATAAAAACGGCTACCACCACAGCTAAGTGTGGCTTAGTAGACACTACCAATGAAAGAGAGAGAGAGAGAATAGTGTGCGCGCGCGCATGTGCGTGTCACTGCTGGAGTCGGGTTGACGGAAGCCTTGACGTCTTCACACAAGTGTACTAATAAATAAAGAATAATCGTGGTGCTTTGCTATTGGATAAGCAGCCCCTACATAATTTACATTGCACAATATTATTGATATTAAAGGGATAATACTGATCGAGCTGATACAGGAGTCAATATTGCACTATAGATCGTTAGATGGCCAATTATTAAAAGTCGCTGATTTCATCTTTTATTTCCTGTTTACACACACACAAACAAGGTTACAACCCTTTAAGTTGAATACACCCGCTGAAGTTAACCGAATTAAAATTTCGTCGCCATTTTGAATTCTAGAATCTTTTACAACGGAGATGCGGCCCCCTCCCCGCTCACTCCTTCCCATGTGGTAGTGATCAGAACAGTCCTCAAAGGACGTCATCGTTCTGATGGAGTTATAATCTTATATGTCGTAAACACAGGGGCTATGTTTGGACGTGGGGGGACGACCTCACAATTGGACATGTATGCACACCTGTTTGCCGACATTGGACGATCAACAGTACAATGGAAAACAAGAGTTGGCGTGTTCTATTTCTCTCTCTCTCTCTCTCAACAGTCCATATGTTAAAAATAATAAAAAGAGTTTGCGCATACTACTCTCTCTCTTTCCATCAAGTATAAAAATACAATAGCCTGACTTTCCTCTGCAAGAAATGAAATCACAGTGGCATCGCGCCGACCTAGTGACAAGGCGGGAAAAAGTAGTGCATGGGAAGGAGAAGGGGGTTTTATTTCTGCACCAGATAAAAATGCAAACATAATAGAATAGAAAAAATAACTAATTGTTATTTGATGGTAATATTCTATGATAAATATATTTTTTTAGTGGGAGATAAGCCAATTGTTGTTTGCTGACAACACTGCGCTTGTAGCAGGATCAGAGGGATTGAGGAAGCTAGTGACAGAGTTTGGGAGGGTGTGCAAAAGAAGGAAGTTGAACATAAATGTGGGTAAAAGTAAGGTGATGGTATGTACATGTGGAAAGAGTGGCAGCAGACTGGAGGAAGTAGATAGTTTTTGATGCTTAGATGCAAATGTGGCAAGAAAGGAAGAGTGGAGGTAGAATGTAGATTGAGAGAGGCAAGTAAATGCCTTGGAGGATTAAAAAGTGTAATGAGAAATAGACATTTGGGAATGGATGCTAAGAGAAGATTGTATGAAGGAGTGATTGTACTGAGAGCATTGTATGGGGAAGAAACATGGAACATAACAGAGGAAGAGAGGAGTTTGAGTGTGTTTGAGATGAGGTGCCTGAGAAGTATGATTGGGGTTACTAGACTGGATAGAGTACGTAACGAGGAAGTGAGGAGGAGAATGGGGATGGAAAGGGAGTTGGGAGATAGGGTTGATGAAAGAGTATTGAGATGTTTTGGACACATGGAAAGAATGAAGAAAGATTAGTAAAAGAGGTGTGGAAAGCAGAGGTGGAAGGAGTGAACATGATGGGGGCAACCAAGGATGAGATGGATGTATGGAGTAAAAGGGGCATTGGGAAAGAGGGGAATGTCTGTTGAGGAAGGAGAGGAGAGGACAGAAGATAGGGGTGAATGGAGAATAGTTGTGTATGGACGATGCTGTGATGCATGAGGGGGTGAGGGAGTATGTATGAAAATAAATTGATGCAGCAAAAAACAGATTTCTCCCCGTCTTCTCCATTTCTGCATGAGGGGACAGAGAGGGCGGGATGTCACCAATTTAATGAAGCAGCCTTGCTGTGGGTGTGCTGTGTCTTGAAACACTTCTGACCCAGGGTAGTAGATGATATGCAGGGATGACCCATCATCCAGGAGGAGCCAAGAAAAGAGGGAGGGAGGGGGTGGATGAGGTTGAGTGTGTGGGGATGGAATGGGTGTTTTTTTTTTTTTTTTTTTTGTGGGGGGGGGTACCTCCCTTGTACAGGGGGAAATAAGCCTTTGTTATTTGTATGTATAAACTTTTCAATAAGGAATGCCAACAAATGTAGTACTCTAAGAACACAGAGAAGCAAGTGAGCTGGGAAAACATATTTCTTTGCCTCACTACACACTATCGCGTGTTGCCTTGAGTTTAACTAACTGGAATCCTACATCCAACAGCAGCCCTGAGTTCCCTCCTGAAGATCTCTTTTGGAAGAAATGCTAGATAGTTGTCTGTTGTATAAATGTGTGACTGTTTTGATGTTACTAACTAGTAAAAATGGATGCTCACTGGTCGAGCGGGTTAGAGCATAGCTACTTGTGACAGAGACAGAGGTGACACTGCCCTTTAAGTTGGAAGAGGATGATAAACCTTGGGTTTAGTCTATAGACTGAGTAGCAACCACACAGGGCTGCAGCTCTGAGCGGAAGTGAAAATGTTGATGAGCTTTATAAAGAGAAAGAAGGGAAATGATATTCAGTGATGTCTGTCTTGTGGAACCATTTCATACAGGTCCCAATTATAGAATTCATCACAAACTACCTTTTACACCAACATCTGTATAAGCCAATATTGGAGCTCCTAAGTACAAGACCAGATAATTAGGTTCCCCATACAAAAAAATAATTATATACTCTGACAAAAACTGAGGATAGGGATGAGCATAAACAGGAATAGTTATACTATAAATGGAGAAACATTCATGGTCTCTGTAGGAATGCAGAGATGACACGCTGTAACAACTTAGAAGATGATCATGAATGTTAATATATGAGGCATTTCTTAAAATGTACAACAAAGGAAATTAATAAGTATATATCAAATATGGCAAAGGTGCCAACATGGACAGGAATGCAGGAAATTAAAGATACCCAATGAAGGAAAATTAAACGAAGATTAAATACAATATACTGCAAAACAATAAATGACCAAAATCTCAATACGATATGTATACTTCTGAAAGAAATTTTTTACAAACTCTTCACATCATCAGAGGTCTAGAAAGAGGCATTCTAAAAAATGTTTGCCATATGAAAGAAGTAGAAATCCATAACTGGGAAATTAAGAAAAAGTCAATAAATAAATAAGTAAAATAAATAAATTAATAGAAAAATAAATACAATAAGCCAGTCTATCTACTCTCCCTTATAAAGGAGGTAGCCAGCCATAGTTACCCACTCTCACCAATTTCACTCCCATCCACCACCCATTTATTTATAAAATAAAATAAGAAATCTAACCTCTTCTAAATCAACAGGTCCTGCCACCATGTAGAGCTGCTCAAAGGTAATAAGCCAGGGTTCAGAACGTAGCCTGGAGACCGGAATCTGAAGGCGAACTTTCCCCACAAACCCGGCCTTGACCTCCACGGGCATTTCCAGATATCGTAAGGCATCTTTGCGTAACGGTACATTTTCAAGCTCAACTTCACCTACAGAATAAAAATAGGGGAGAGAGAAATTAAATTAAGAAAAATAACATCTACACAGAAACTTTTTCCACTATATCTATTTTACTAGCCCACCATGGTCTTTGGATCACGTCTTGGACTCGTGATCGACAGCTATTTCCCTCCCGGAAGAGAGCTCAGAGCTTGTATGACCGATCTATGGGTAATGCTGTGACAAAATTTCATGCCCACAAGCATTTACTGCATTTATTTTCTGACACTCTTCTTACCATGTCTTACCTTTTAAGAGTCCAATAGATAGTTGATCTGTATTTAAGTTTTCCAGGTACTTTCCTAAGTAATTATTGAGCACCCAAGTTGCAAGTCCTTCCAACATGGTCAATGTAGATCTGACTATCAAACTGAAAACAAATATTCTATTCTGTATTAGTTGGAAATTACCAGTATATATACATTAAATTCACCAGTACACATGCATGCATCTTTCAACCAGAGATAATATCTTCCATAATAGAAACGGCCATAGACTATAATGAGCATTTGCAATACAGTACTATCGGACCTCACTCAACATGACTTCACCATGCACGAAATTTCATGTTTACATGAATAGGTAAAATATCCCAGCATTTGCCGAACACAACCATGATTGCATGATTTAAATAGCCTACCGGGTCATGTTGTGCACCAGTGTCTGGAGAGGGTCTGGGAACCTAACCTATTTTATCTCATAAGACCTGTTATTCGCCCAACATGAATTTTGCTTACATGACAGGCTAAGGAACCTAACACTCATGTTTGGCAAGGTCTGACTGTATATTGTTGTTTGTCATAATATTGTGGTAAGTCATATATCTAGCATGACACTATCAAACACAAAAAATAAAATAGTAAATAAAATGCCACATGTATTTTTTCACCTGTGAAAAAGGAAAGTCTATAAAATGTTGATGAAAAATACAGTGGTCCTTCTACATATGCAAGAGATGTATTTTGCTTGGAGCAAATTTGTACAAAGTGAATACTATATTTAATTTACTGTTGTACACAATACAATAAAGACAACACCATAGATGAAAATCCATGTGAACAAGTTGTATAGACACGGTAAAGGAAACATGGACTGGAGGTGAAGCTTTATTCCTGACGTTTCGTCACCTTCACCTGGGCCAAATCTTCAGCGAATATAGCGCTTCGTGATTGGCTGTCTCAGCGGGCCAATCAGGACGCAGCGCTATACGCTCGTACACCCCCTTGAGCCATAAGGCGGGTTTATAATCTCTGTATGTTTCTAGTATGCTCATTCCTTTGAGAAAGTCGTTAGACGAAACGTCAGGAATAAAGCTTCACCTCCAGTCCATGTTTCCTTTACCGTGTCTATACAACAACACCATAATTTATAGTACCGGGTAGTATACAAAGCTCAGTTACCACCAAAACCAATTCAATGGGTCATATAATTTTACCAACAAATACCAAGGCTCAACTTACTGACTGGCTATTTGAAACACTGCAAACTATTAGTCTTTTATTTTTATTTTTTCTTATGATATCACTAATGCTGATTAAGAGGAGGGAACTGTGGTGGAAGAGCTGTGCCTTGCTCTTCTGCTTATAAAGCAAGGAGTGTGGTTAGGGCCAGGGATACCCATCACTGCCAAGTTACCTGGTGAAAGGGATGGTTGAATGGGCTCCAAGTGTTTCTGTTGTAGCTGTGTTTTGATTTAGCTACCTAGTTATAAAGGGGAAAGGGCCTTTGGCACATACTGTACTGTATATGTATATATACAATGGCAGTATACTGTATGTGAATTACTACTTCTACAAACTTATTGGACATGTATGTGCTTTTACTTTCACTTTCCAAATTGACAGCTAAGATGACCATCATATCTTCATCCACAAAAATATTTATTCCTTTTCAACAGATATCAACCAAGATGTTGACTATGAATTCAACTTTAAATGGTGGATCCAAGATTATAGCCAAGATTCTAAAGCTAAGAATGAACTTAAGACTGATCTAATAGAAATTAGGGAGTAATAAAGATGTTGGATTAAAAGATTAATTGAATTTCTTCTTCTTAATGAGTAGACTATCTTCCTGTGTGTTTGTCTTTATTTGTTGTCCTTTCATGCAACTCTATAACCTCTCTATCTCTCATGACTCACATGGCAGCAGCTCTCCCCTTGTATGGTTTCCTCATACTTGTCCATCGTATTACCAGCACTGTATAAAATTCTTGTTACTCATAACCCAGATAAGAATGAAATGGCACTGAAGATAATATAAATACACATTGCTGGTTTTCATATGTGCTGGACTGTATATATATTTTTCTTCAATAGTTGTGACACCATATTATCACATTTACAAATGTATATCCCTTCATTTGTACATATGACAACTTAACAAGATCATAGCTATTGTAGGGAAAACTTGTATGGTTTTACATCACTAAGAAATAAGAATTTTAATGACCTAGTTCGTAAAAGCAAGTTTATATTTGATCTCTTACTACTTCCTTGAGAGCAGCACTAGTGATGAACAAGGGAAGGCAGAATTTTTATCAGTCTTTGTGCAAATTTGCATTTTAGAATGATTATATACTGTTCTACCTTGTAGGCATTACATATTGGAAAATACTGTTGTAGGTAATAAGTGGAAAAGAGAAAGGAATACAAGATAAAAAAAATCTTGCAGCTAATGATCTAATGGTGACAATCTTTTTTGTCAAATTTGTCACCTTCATAGGCATAGGCTACGTGAATGAAGAATCATAGCTTAAACCATATTAGAGAAATTATAGCTGCTAGTAATGTTTTTTAAGGGGCCTTGTATTTGTTAAGTAGTAGTTTGTTCATTACTCTTGATTTATTTTTGAGGGTAGGTTCAGTTAGACAGATTTTTTTTTTAGTGTGGGTATTTTTAGGTTGGTTAAAACCCAATATTTTCTTCTGGAATTGAGCAGAATCTACTCCAAAAGGTGCTCCTCAACCCTACTTCCCATTTTAATGAGAAATAGACATTTGGGAATGGATGCTAAGAGGAGATTGGATGAAGGAGTGATTGTTCTGACAGCACTGTATGAGGCAGAAACATGGAACATAAGAGAATAAGAGTTTAAATGTGTTTGAGATGAAATGCCTGAGAAGTATGGTAGGGGTTACTAGGCTGGATAGAGTGAGAAATGAGATGAAGAGGAGAGTCGGGGGGGGGGGGGGAAAGGGAGTTGGGAGATAGGGTTGGGTTGATGAAAGAGTATTGGAGTGGTTTGGACACATGGAAAGAATGAATGAAGAAAGATTAGTAAAAGAGGTGTGGAAGGCAGAGGTGGAAGGAGTGAACAAGAGGAGGCGACCAAGGATGAGATGAATGGGGTAAAAGGGCCACTGGGAATGAGGGGAATATCTGTTGAGGAATGAAAGGAGAAGATTGGGGTGAGTCTCTCTTGCAGGTTACCCAGTTCCCAGGTAATCAACATTAGCCATTGGATGGGTTCACATGCCACTCAAGGAAGAGATATTGTTTTGTGCTGTTAGTTTCTCCTTGTACAAGTTACTTGCAAGGCTGGGAATCATTTAGACTGCTGTTCTTAGGATTACTTCAATCTCACTTATATCTTTAACCTTGTGTAGGACCTTAGTATTGATGCATATTCAAATCTAGGACAGACTAGGATCTCTCTGATTTTTTCATCATCTCTTCATTCATGTAGTGAAAGGTCACCTTTAAATTCTTCAGCCACCTGTACTTCTTCTGTTATAATCTTACTGGTATGTTTGTCAAGTGACAGGTTATCCCTGAATAATCCTCATAGAGGGACCAATGATAGGTACTGTACCTGCATGCGATGGACATGCAAAATGGACAGCAGAACCACCCAATTTCTAAACCTATCAATCCCCTTCACTTCATCAGGAGGTGCAGCCAATAGAGGCCGACACTCAAATTCTGGACTGTGTGTGTGTATTTACCAAACTGAAGTATACAGAAAAGGAGTAACATTCATTGGGTCCCATATCCTACTTCCCAATTTACAAATTCATGTACAGTTCCAACTTAATCGATATCTTTGATGTTCAATTATTGTATCTAGATTTTAATTCATGTATTGTTCGAGCTTGGGCTATATCACCTTCCAAGCTATTCCAAGTATTTATGCATCTATATGGAAAAATGTACACCAAGGTCTCTTAATCCAACACTCGCCAACTGCCACTTGTGTGGATGTTTGGGCCCAGGACATAAAACTCACTTCAGGAAATGGCCCATAAGTGTGTTTATGTCCTGGGCCCAAATGTCAGCACAAGTGGCAGTTGGCGAGTGTTGGATTAAGAAACCTAGGTGTATTTCTCGACATCCTTTAGTCATGTGGTCTTAATTTGCTCCCATGACCTCTTAAAGCTCTCCCATCTTTAATCAAGGGATCTCTTCTGTCAATACAATCTATCCCCTTTAATGACCTGAATACTGTAATCATACTATATCTTTCTCTTCCTGCTTTAAAAATTGTCAGACCTAGTACGTTCAGTCTTACCTCATATAGTCTATCTGCCAGGCTGGGTACCAGTTTGGTTGCTGCCCTTTGTATTCTCTTGATCTTGTTTATATCCCTCACTCTATGTGGGCCCATACTACTGATGCATATTCCAGTCTTGGATGGATCAGGGTTTCAAGATTTTTCTCTTCATCCATATAGTGAAACACCACTTTGATCTTCTGCAGCAGTCCATGTGTCTATATCATAATCTTGCTGATATGTCTATCAGGTGACAGGTCTTTTATCAACATTCCCAAGTATTTCTCTAAGGATGGTCTTTGTCACTCCTGCCCATTTCCAGTACTTTGCATTTTTGGTATTAAACTTCATTTCCCATTCTTGGCCCCATGTAAAAATAGTGTCTAAATCTTTTTGGGATAGTTGACTGTCCTCTTCATTTTTCATTCTTCTCATGATTTTTGCATCATCTGCAAACATGTTGGCATAACTTGTTGTTCCTTCTATTGTGTCATTGAAATAGACAAGAAACATTATTGGTGTAAGCACTGAACCTTGAGGTACTCCACTCATTACTGCTCTCCATCTTAATGTTCTATCCATCCTTTACTATTGTCCTCATG
Source organism: Oratosquilla oratoria (assembly GCF_046742065.1). Lineage (NCBI taxonomy): Eukaryota > Metazoa > Arthropoda > Malacostraca > Stomatopoda > Squillidae > Oratosquilla > Oratosquilla oratoria. Next base: position 31,552,504 of record NC_134801.1, on the reverse strand, counting down.
TATCTTTCCTTCAATTTTTTTTCATCTACTGGAGTAGTTTGCCTCTCAGCCTTCCAACATGATCCAATTTCCACACAAGTTGACTGGGAGGTACAATGTCAAATGCTTTCTCTACAATGAGGTAGTTACCCCATCCCTCTCTCTTGCACTGCATCAATCATTCTCAAGTAAAAGCTTAAAAGGTTTGACACATGACTGACTGTCAGAATGTTCATATTTTCAAGATATTTGGTCCATCAACCTTTCACATATTTTCACTATTGTGCTGGTTAGTTATACTGGCATATAATTTTGTGGTGTCTCCTTATATCCACCTTTGTGAATTGGCACCACATTTGCCCTTTTCCAATCAGGCAACACAATGACTTCTTTCAATGAACATGTAATAATACTGTGAATCTTGTCTGCTAGTTGTTCCCTATATCCTTTAAGTATCCAGTTTGAGACTTTGTCAGATCCTGAAGTTTTTGTCACATCCAGTGACTCCAAAAGAGTGACCACCTCCCTCACTTCCACATTTCTATCTTCTAAACTTGGTTTTTTGCTCCCCTCAACTTCTCCCCAAAAAGTGCTCTCTTTTGTGAAGACTGATTGGAAAGTTTCATTCATTACTTCTGCCTGAACTGAGGCTTCTTCAAGGATCTCACCACCCACTATTAACTAGGCGATTACTTCCCTATGTCTTAATTTGCGAGTTATAAACCTATAAAACAGTTTCTGTTCATCTTTGCATTTATCTACTACACTTTCAAGATTGTTTTCTTCCTCCCTGTGAATTCTGTATAGACATTCATAGCTTGCTTGTAAGCTTCTTTTGTTTTATTGCTTTTTCTCTTCTTCCATTTTCTCCAACCCATGTGCCTGGCTTTTTTTGCAATCTTACATTTTTTTGTTAAACCAGTGTTTCTGCTTCTTCCACCCCCTAGTATTTGGTACATGTTTGTTCAATCCTTACAAAGTATTACAAAGGAGGAGCATGCCGACAGGAGACCTTTTGGTCCATAATTGGGTTGGATGGAAAAAAATTATGATAAATAAATAAATAAAAATAATAACACAAATAATAACAAAATTGGTAAAGTTAAATAATAAACAAATAGGTAAATATTAAATGATAATAAATGGACACATAAATAATAATCAAATAAATAATAAACAGACAATAACAAACAAATAAGAAATAAATGGCAGGCATTACAGCATCTTCCTTAGGTGTTTATCTAAATGAATCTTAAAGCTTCGAACTGAACTACATTGCACTGCCTCTGCAGGAAGTTTATTCCATTCATTTACTATACCATTGGCAAAGTTGTTTCTGACCATCTCCAAATTAAATCTATTTCCTGATAGTTTGAGGCATTATTTATTGTCTGATTCTCATTCAGTGTGAAATTTTTGTCACTTTTGATGTTGTCAATTCCCTTTAGAATCTTAAAGACCTGTATCAAGTCACCTCTGAGTCTACACTTTTTAGAGAAGATTCATGTTTTATTTTTTATATTTGGAATCAGTTTTATGGCACGCCATTGTACTTTTTCCAATCTGTCAATGTCTTTAATGAGATTCAATGACCATATGGAAACAGCATATTCCAAATGTGGACAAACTAATGATTTATATGTTGAAATATGTAAGACAGATAAGTGGATGGGTGGTGAGATAAACACAGGGAACCGTTTAGGGATTTATTCTGACGTTTTGTCCTTACCAGGACTTCTTCAGAGTACTCTGAAGAAGTCCTGGTAAGGACGAAATGTCAGAATAAATCCCTAAACGGTTTCCTGTGTTTATATCACCACCCATCCACTCAATGATTTATATAGCTTGTTAATGACAGGTGGAATTTTAAAGTCAAAAGATTGTGCAATCAATCCTAGAATCTTATTTGCTTTCTCAAAAGGCTGAAATACATTTAGATGATTTGAGATTGTTACTGATAATTACACAAAGATCCTTTTCACTATCCACTTTTGTTAACGAATTTCCAAATAACTTGTAATAGTACTGTTATTATTACCTATGTGCATAACTTTGCATTTATTTGTGTTAAATTTCATTAGCCACTTTTCCTACCATTGCTGTAGTTTATCTAAATCTTCTTGAATATCTAATTGGTTTAAGTGATCATTTGCCATGCCACAGTTTTGTATCATCAGCAAATTTGGAGACAATAGATTTCAGTCTGTGGTCTATACCACTTATATATACTATGAATAGAAGTGGCCCAAGAACGGAACCCTGAGGAACCCCACTCATAATATTTTCCCATCTAGAAGTTTTGTCATTTAAAACAACTCTGTATTCAATTGTTCAACCAATTACTAATCCAACTTAATAGGCTACCACTTATTCCGTGTGAACCTAATTTAGTAAGTAGTCTTTTGTGGGAGACAGTATCAAAAGCTTTTGCAAAATCTAGATATATTCAATCTATATTGTTCCTTTTGTCATAATTTGAGATGATTGTGTTGTAGAATTTGAATGAGTTAGTCACACAAGAATGTTTTCATCTGAATCCATGCTGGCTATCATTTATCAAACAGTTACTTTCTAAATGGTGTTTGATAGCATCTCTGATAATAGTTTCCATCTTTTTTCCTACAACTGAACTTAAGCTTATAGGTCTGTAGTTATTTGGTTTCTTTTTGTCACCTTTTTTGAATATGGGAGTAACGTTACCTAGTTTCCATTCTATTGGGACATCTCCTAGGTTGTTAATGTCAAGATTTCCCCTTTCTTCCTTTTCCCAAGGTATTCATGAATTCCTTCCAGTTTCCTTCTTCAAAGATTTTTTTCAACCATAAGTAATCTGCTTTCCTAAAATTGAGTTCCCCTTGCCTGTGTGATTTATTCCTTGGCTCTACTTCCTCATCCTCCAGCTGAAACTTAATTGTTATATGGTTACTTTTTCCTATGGGGCAAAGGTAGTTCAAGGAGATGATGATGTCTGACTCTTTCATTAGTAACAGATCTAATCTTGTGGGAATGTCATCTCTTACCTAGGTCACTTCCTATAACCATTGCTATACTTAACAGGGTATTTCCCCAGGAATATGTTTGACTGTCTGCTTCCCATTCCTTCTGGTTTACCTCACTGTAGTTAAAATCTCTAACAAGGACTATATTGTTTCTTTGTTCAATATTTTTCTTTAGGAAAAGAGCTGTATCCAGTAACATTTCATGATATTCAACTTCATTAAAAGTTCTTGTCAAGGGGGGGGGGGTACATATGCCATTATGAAGTCTCTTATATTCTGCCATTTAGTACTAAATTTTAGGTGATTTGCTTCAGTCTTGTCTTAACTCTGATTCTCTTCCTCCACTCTTTATGTCATTTCTTATCATAAATATCACCCCTCCACCCAATTTATCTTCTCTGTTCCCCAACTGTGGGTAAAATTCTTTTGGGAGTTTTGTTTCTACTTGACACAAAATATCAAGCCCATTTACCCTTAAATAGTCATTCATCTCCAACCTAGGCGATAGTAAATCATGAACATTAGCATATATTACTCTAAGTTCCCTTGTGGTGTTTCCTTTGCAGTACTGCCTTCCTGGTTTTTTTTTTCAGAAACCATTTCCTCACCTTCTGATTGACATCTCAAAAAGTCATTTTCCTCTTTTCTGTCCTTGGCTTCCTGTAAGAGCTTTCTTGTCTTTGTTCATTCCTATTCATTAGCATCTTTCCTAATCCAAATACTGTTTAGATTATTTTCTCATGCTACTTCCAAGACTTGTTGAATACCCTGTTTGCCATGGCTTGCAACTTGAACCTTATTTTCATTGGACACACCATTTCTCTTATACTGACCTAACCTATACATGCTATCAATTTGGTCTGTTACACCCAAATCCTTCCCTAGAGTTACTAAGGCAATTTCCCTAATCATTTGCATTTCTTGTTTATGGCATGTGCATAATTGTAGTACACAAGAAAGGAGCAAAGCTCATTGGGTCCAATCTCCTACTGTCCAATTACACTTAGCCTCAAATTCATGTACATTTCCAACTTAATCTATAGCCTCAATTTCCAATTATCATTGTTGGGTTTGAATTCATGTATTTTTTGAGTTTGGGCTATATCACCTTCTAAGCTATTCCAAATATTTATGCATCTATACAGTGTGTGTGTATATAGTTTATCACAGAAAGGAAGCTATACAGTGGCCCTTCAATTCTACAACACAACCTACATATATGTACCCAGGTATAATACATTTGCCAATGGGCAAACCCAAAGTAATAAAATACCTATGATTTCATGTAACTGATGTAGTAGAAGTTCTCCTTTTAATTCATGAAATTGTGACTTTGAAAATGTTTAAAATATTCAAGAAAATAACCTGTTCCTTGAAATCTTTCCTGTGGGTCAATGACCTTCATTTCAGGTCAGAGTAACTGATATCAGCATACAAGTCAATATACATATTACAATAAGTCATCCCATCCTATAAATCATTAATTCAAGAGTAAAGAACAGTACACTATACAGTTCTAAAAGATTTTGACATAAAAGTGGCTCAAATGTGACGCATCTTTCTTATACAGGCATATATCTAAATCTGATATAACATGTCTATAGGACCACTGATGGGTATCTTTGAGTGGCCTGCAAGATTGATGTCAAAAGGAACCATCTCCCTGCTACCTATCACCAAAAGCCATCAACACCTATCCTTAGTTGCAGCTCTTGGATTTGTAAATTTTTGTCTCACCTGGTTCCACAGCAATTTGCTAAGACAGACGTAGGTCAGGTCGGGTTAGTTGCTTGAATCACATTAAAAATACAAAAAATATATGTTTCATGAAAACATAGCGGATGAGATGAAACTTCACAAAGTTCTAGCTCTAAGAGGTTGATACCCTGTCTCTATACTAAACCTACAATTTCTGGTATCATTCCAGGAGCTTGCTACAGGTTTCTGGAAATTCACCAGATTTCTCTTTCATCTTTGACTGTATTTCTTTCACCTTTTCACTTAACGAGTGCTGATAATTCGCATCCACTATGATAAGCCAGTGACCTAGAAAGTCCTAAACTAATACAACACAGGACAGCAGTCCAACATCTCTTCACAGAACAATTAATGGGAGGGCCAGAAGACCACTGCCAGCTCCTGCAAGGCTGCAAACTTCATGTTAGTGAAATTTGAGGCAACAATTATTATCACACTTCTCTTATTCTATTACATATTTCCTTATTGTTAACAGTCAACAATGCCTAAAACTATAAATGGCCAATAATATCAATGTATGTTAATAAGCAACATTAATTTAATTACTTTTTTCTACATCACATAAACCACAAAAGTATCTGGACTTAGTTTAGAAAACAAAGTTTCAAGGTTAGAATTTCAAGGCAATTCAGATATATTAACATCTCCACTGATTCAAAAGCACATTTCAGATGTTTAACCAAAACAAATTCTGTCATAATTCTGCAAATCAAGACCCATGCATCCCTTATGATATCCGAATACATAACCTATGGCAAACATTAACCATTCCCGTCCTACCAAGTATCTTTAATATTTCCCAATTCCTTCCACCGTTCGTATATCCATTTAAAGTGTCATACATTCACACTCAAAGGGCCTAGAATTGAAATAAAACACTCAAAAATTACCCACCTCTTTCAAAGTATCCAGTTTGAGGTTTGACATGATAAAACATTGTAAAGCACTGAATATCCCAATCATCACCATACACAGTCAGATTACCGTAACATCATCAGTGACTCACTGACAAAAACAAACTAAGAAATAAATATTTATATTTTTACGAATATAAACATTTAATGTATATATTAATACTATGATTGATTTATGATATACCATGGTTAACAATATTTTCAATTGTTTTTAACTTTTATTTAAAAGTATATGTAACATGATATTTTAAGGCCGTGTCGTAAGGGGTACATGACGTATGACGGTAATGAAGTAATCAAATGGAAATCGTTTTCAAAAGAAACTCTTTTATAACAATAAATATGTTTTTGATTATATTTTGTGTGTGTTGAGTTCCTACCTTGTATGCCATGAAATACGTTCCAACCTTGATGTCTCACCTGTGTAATAGATACTGCACTTGCTCATAGATCGTGTCGGTAGTGTGAGATGTGACGAAATAGTGGCAATGTAAACTTTTTAGGAAATTTCAGATACCGCCAGATGTCGAATGCGTATCCCAGCGGACATGATGCTGAAAATATATTTTTAAGATTGGCTGTGAAAACGATCGGATGACGACATACATGATCACACGTCTGGGGTTAGGTGAACATTAAATAAAATAGTTTAACAACAGGATGTATGAATATCTTTGTACTGTATTTAATGGTCATATGTGCAATTGTTAATGCGCTGCACATTCATTCATATTTCGTAAGGGTTACAGTTGTTGAAGTTTCTCGACACTTCCTAGGTAGCAAATAACATGTACACACACTCACGAATGTGTATTTATCTAGTTGTATTTTCCGGGAGAAGAGCTATGCTCGTAGGAACCCGCAGTTGTATCTTTCCGCATCCAGTTCTTTCTAGTCGTGTATAGTGTGTGTGTGTGTGTGTGTATTTACCTAGTTGTATTTCACGGGAAGGAGAGCTACGCTCGTGGTGTCCCGTCTCCATATCTCATTTTATCTAAACTATTTTTAAATTCATGTATTGTTCTTGCACACACTATTCTTTCATCCAACTTGTTCCAACTGTCTATTACTCTGTGAGGAAAGCTGTTCCAACTGTCTATTACTGTGTGTGTGTGTGTGTGTGTGTGTGTGTGTGTGTATAATATATATATATATATATATATATATATACTGTATATATATATGTGTGTGTATATATATGCATATATATATATATATATATATATATATATATATATATATATATATATATATATATATATATTAGGAAGATGTAATGTAGTGATACATTTGTAAAGTGAGACTTATTATCCCACTGTCGGAGAATAATATAAGAAAAACAGAAGATCTGTATATTTGGACCACCAACTGAGGACCACAGTCAGTGGTCGAAATATACAGATCTTCTGTCTTATATCATTCTCCGACAGTGGGTTAATAAGTAATATATATATATATATATATCACAGGTGAGAAATGTAGTAACACATTTATAAATCACAACTAACACCACAGTCGGACGAAAGAAAAAGTTGCGTAAGCGGAACTATATATTTCGATTGCTACCTGCAATCCTCTTCAGTAGTACAAAGTGGCAACCTCTTACAAAAGAAAGGGAACATGAGAAAATAAAAAACATCACTGCCCCAACCCTAGTTGACCTGAGGCTGACACGAGGTCGGGTCAGGGGGAGGGGGAGGAAGCTTGTTGACAATATTTTTGGTGATGAATAGTTCTGAAATGATGTCTGGGGTCCATTGACCCTTGGAAATATTCATCGTGGGCAGATAATCAATTAATGTTGATTCCACCTGTTCTCGTTTTTTCCCTTAGCTTCTATTTTTTTTTATTTCTCATCCTCTCTTTCCTCTTTATTCATTTCTCTTTTTATCCATACCTGTTTATATTGTTCACTGTCAGCTAGTTTACCTGTTTTTGCTAAGATATTCTCTACTGTCATTTGTTACCTGAATTTCATCTTAATTGGCCTGGTCTTATCTGCATTGTATTTCCCTAGTCTATATATTTCTTCCATTTCTTTCCCTGTTTCTTGTCCATCCTCTTGAACTACTTCTAATATCTTGTTTACCTTTTCATTTTCCTCTTTTACTCTTGTGGTTCTATTTGGATTATACTTCTCTTCCATCCCTAATATAATTATACATATCTTTTTGTCCGCTAAGTCTCTTACTATAGTCTCCTTTTCTCTCATCACTTTAATAACTGTGTCCTTAGTTTGTTCTTACATCTGTTGTGTCACTATATCTCTAAATATAACGTTGTTGTTCCTTTGGACTTTTCTCCAACCCTGTGCTTCCTTTGCTATGGACTCTTTATTTTCTTTATTCTTCTTCTTTAATTCCCCATTCTCATCTTTCACTTATTCTAACTGTCTTTTTGATAATTCTATTTCTTTATTTAGGTTTTGATTCTCCTTCTTTAGTTCTTCCAGTTTATCAACTCTTTGGGTAACCTGTGATAATTGGTCAAACCTAACCTCCCTTTTTTTTTTTTTTTTTAGTTTCTCATCTAGATTTACTAGTCGGGGGAGGTTGTCACCTCCTCCCTAATTAAATCCATAAAAACAGTTATCTTCGACTCTTTCCATTGAGCTGTTATTATCTATATCTCTGCTCTTGACACCTCTACCTCCTTGTTGTTCCTCGTCTGTGTATTCTACCCCCCGTTTGTTTACACCTCTCCAAAGATCCGGGGCCCGTTCGTCCCCTTCCTCATTTCCTTCAATTTTCTTCAATAATCCATCTCTTTCTCCTATTTCTTCACCTTCCCACTACACCACGAGCTTTCTCCCTTCCCTATTAATACAACAAGGTACTCCCTCGTCGCTGAGATCCACGAAAATTGCACTTTTTTCCCGAGGTCCAATCTTCGCCGTGCATCCGACGTACGTGCGCGCGCGCGCGTGTGTGTTATGGCAATATCCCACAATAGATGGATATAGAGACGATGAAAATTACCAACTATTACAAAAATATCTAGAGAATATATGACTGAAGCTAAAGACTTGTTTCATCGGCCATAAATAGAATGTATTGGAAAGAGGCGGATATTTTTTTTTTCCAATAAAGCAATTACAAGAGCGAAAAAGAAGAACCTGAGACAGGCACTTTAGCAAGATTATTGGTGAGACACACCAACTGGGGATAAACATGAGAGTAGCTTTTCACAACATCGACGGAGATACGATAAGATAACGATGATAGTAATATGATAATGATAACAATAATGATGATGATGATGATGTGCAGCAGGTGTATCAGTGTCCTCCACACTAAACACGGGATACAAATAAAATCAAAATAATACAAAGAATGGCTGCTAAATTGGCCCCCAGACTAGGAGACAAGCCATATTAGGATATATGTATATATATATATATATATATATATATATATATATATATATTATATATATATATATATATATATATATACATATATATATATACTATAGTAGCCTCTGTCTGTCTGTTTGTTTGTTTGTTTGTTTATTTGTTTGTTCACGAACTTTTGAAGATAGACCCCCCATAACCATATGTATTCTGATACCCTATCACTCTAGGTAATTGGATAACTATATTTAATTAAAAATATATATATGGTTAGGGTTAAGGGTTAAAGTTAGGTGGTTTATGGTGAGGGAACACGCCACTACTGTAGTGTTCCCTTAAGTTGCGTATTATTTTTGTGATATAAGAATTAATATTATTAAACAAACCATTGTATGTGTCCATAAATATCATTTATATTTGTGAAATTAATGTTGCCACAAACCATGATAGCTTTTGTAAGAGGAAAGCAAGTCGCAAGTCGTAAGTCGCAAGTCGCAAGTCGTAAGTCGCAAGTAGCAAACTCCTCCTAGGTTTTTGCAAATAAACCCCTATAACCATACATATTCTGAAGATAAATAAACGAGATACATTTTTTCACCTTTTAGCTGTAGACATTTATTGTCAATCCACACACACACACACTTTCAACGAACGGACGGCTTGAAGAACGTTCTGAAGAAAAGTGCAGATTGTGGATCCCAACGCAAAGAGAAGTGCCTTTTTGTATTTACAGGGTGGGGGGAAATTGCTCGTGGGGTAGTGGGAAAGTAAGGAAAGAGGAGAAGGGGAGGGATTGCTGGGAAAATGGAAGGTAATGAGGAAGTAGAGGACTTGGTCCAAACAGACCGCCGTAAAGTAAACAAACGACCACAAGACGAGCTGGAGGACGACGGAATGTCTAATAAGAATGTAAAGATTAGAAGTATAGATAGGAACAATACAGTAGAAAGTGATGAGAATATTTTCAAGGGATTTAAAGAGAGTGGGGGGGACACAAACCCCCCCCCCCCCCCGACTGACAAGACTAGAGAAGAAGGTTGATAAGGTGATCGAGGACTTGGAGAGTAGGTTAGGTCATATGAACACCATTTTACAAAGGGTTGAAAGATTGGAAGAACTGGAAAAGGCGAATAAAAACTTAACTGATGAAATAGAAGACCTAAAAAGACAGTTAAGAGAGGTAAAGGTGGAGAATGAGGAATTGAAGAAGAATAGTAAAGAAAACAGAGAAACGATAGCTAAAGAAAGTAAAAATTGGAAGAAAACCCAAGAAGGAAATAAGGTTTCATTCACTGACATAGTCAAACAGCAATTGAAAGAACATACTGAAGACTCAGTTATTAAAGTGATGAGACAAAAGGAGAATATAGTAAGGGATTTAGCAGACAAGAAGAAATGTATAATTATATTAGGAATGGAAGAGAAACACAACACAGATAGAACCACAAGAATCAAAGAGGAAAATGAAAAAGTAAGCCAATTACTAGAATCAGTTCAGGAAGATGAACCAGAAATTATGAAACAAATCGAAGAGAAATTTAGACTCGGAAAGTATAGCACAGACAAGACCAGACCAATTAAGATTAAATTCAAGTCACAAACAACGGCAGAGAATATCTTATCCAAAACAGGGAAACTAGCAACAAGTGAACAATACAAAAAGATATGGATAAAAAGAGAAATGAATAAAGAGGAAAGAGAGGAAGAAAAGCAGAAAAGACTGGAAGCTAAGGCAAAAAACGAGAACAGAACGGAGTCAGAGAAAGAGAGATTCTATTGGAGAGTAGTGAACATGAAACTAAGGAAGTTCGACATACAAAAGAAAAACATAAGGGAAACAGAGAACACAATGGAAGTGGCAGAAAACTAAGAGTGTCTTACACAAATATAGATGGATTAATAACAGGATTGAATGAGCTGAATGATTATTTGAAAGAAAAAGAACTGGACATAATGGGAATTGTAGAAACAAAATTAAAAGGCCCACTACCACCTAACAGTGTAGGACATGATGCATACAATTATTGGATTAGAAACAGAGAGAAAAAGCAAGGGGGTGGAGTTATGTTCCTGACTAAGAAGGATATAAACGTGAAAGGTGTCATATATGGAAAGAATACAGTAGAGATGATTATGATAGAAGTGGAAGACAGAGATAAGAAGAGCAGAAAATTTGTGATCAATTATGTGCCTCCGAAAACAGCCTCATGGGAGGAGAGTGAATATAAAAGTATGTTAGAGGACACAAAGATAGCATTAACTAAAATAATGGAAGACGGAGGAAGAATAGTTATGATGGGCGACTTTAATTGCAAAGAAATCTGCTGGGAAGAAATGACAGTAAAGAGTGGTGATGACTCATGGGGAAATGCTCTACTTGAGATGATTACTGACCATTCAATGACACAATGGATACAAGAGAACACTAGGTATAGAAATGAAGAAGAACCATCGAGGCTAGACTTAATAATTACATCTGAACCTAGAATAGTGGACAAGATTGAATATAAAACACCAATAGGTAAAAGTGACCACATATTGATTGAACTGGAACTTAATGAAGAAAAATATATGAAAAGAAATGAACAATATAGAAAAGGAAGAATGATGTATGAAAAAACAAACTTTGATAAAATAAGAGAATTCTTTCAACAAGAAAACTGGGAAGAAATATACAAAGAAGAAACATCAGTGGAAGAGAAATGGAATATTTTGACAAAAAATTACAAAAAAGGAGTGGAAAAGTATGTCCCAAGACAAAAACAAGAAAAAGAATATGTAAAATGCTGGTACAACAAAAGTTGTAGGGAGTTAAAAGACAAAAGAGACAAAGCCTGGACCAGATGGAAAAAAGACAGAAGACCTGAAAAATGGAAAATATATACTGGTTATAGAAATGAATATGTACAAAAGTGCAGAGAGGAAAAAAGAAAATATGAAAAAGATGTTATAGAAAAGTGTAAAGATCAACCAAAACTATTCTACAGATTTGTAAACAATAAACTGAAAAACAAACAAGACTTGGAGAAATTAAGACAAGGAGGAGTTGAATACACTGAG
>NC_134801.1:31532942-31535442 GCF_046742065.1 Oratosquilla oratoria | reverse complement strand
ATGGTTCCAAGACAACAGAGCCTTTCTATACTCAGTCGGTGTTGTGCTCTCATTTTTTTTTTGGCTCGGGCCTCAACCTTGCAGGTGGTCTGAAACTGCTCATACACGAACGCAAGAGACGGTGTCACTACTATGAAGAAGTTCCAAATATAAGACTTACTTGAGGCCTACCTAGTACAGTAAAGTAACCTCTGGTCTATATTCTCTGATAAAAATAAATCGAATACAACTACTTCACCTGAGGTTCTAACAAGAAATAAATCCTGATGCAGCGCTGTTATCAGGAACAAAAACAAATGAATACAATATGTCGACAAAATGGAAGCCAAGCCTTCTCTACTGCCTACCTCTCTCTTCTCACCAACAGAATTCTTTACCACAGGGTCCCTTCTCTGACTTCGGAACCATTATACTTATCTATATCAGTCTTTTTCATATCGTCACAGATCACCATGGCAACTGGAATGTATAAAAATCACAACCTAAGGATATCACAGGAAAACATGACTTCCCCCAAAGATAGCGTAGGAAGGAAAGGGACTCTGTGGTAAACAATTCTAATTTTGCCCCGACAGTTTTTATTTTCTCCCTACTTCCTCCCCTCCCTCGTCCCGCCCCACATCCTCCAGTGCTCCCTGCCAAGTGAACTTCTAGAAAAATATGTTTCACTGCGATATGCTAAACCTTTACTCAAGTTCACTGTTGCTGTTGCTGATTGATACATTTTTTACAATGAATAAATTTATAAGTTAACAAATGGATAGGTAGATAAATAAACATAAGCTTAAAAATAAACAAATAGATAAATAAACGAGTAAATGTGAATAAACAAACAAATCGTTATATATATATATATATATAGATATATATATATATATATATATATATATGAACAAATAAGTAAATAAGTAGATAAATATATACATGAATAAATAAGAACATAAATAATCAAATAGACAATTCGAAGAATTGATCAATTTTTGAGATGCTCCATTTCATATTTTTTTTATACTTTTGATCTAATGTTGTGTCGTGTCCGACATTTCTCCTGCATCGAGACAATCAGGAATTTCGTTCGATTCCAATCGGCTATCGATGCCTACCCAGGTATCCACGGCAAAGGTGACGGCTTCAGCCAGTGTTCAGCGCCTCCCCGTGCAAATTACCTCTCCTTTTCGTATCTCGGCTGAGCGCTGTTATCTTATGGACTGGTGTTATCGCATGTGCAAACCACGAAAACCACGTGGCATGGAACACACGTTGTCTTGTCCACACGACTAGCCCTGACGCGCGTATGACAGTGCGACCCCACTTGACCCGACCAAACCTAATCCAGTGCAATTATGTAAATACACACGGTATATATATCGGCTCCTGGCCGCATGTACAATCAGTTAAGTCTTACCTTACAAAAAAGGAGACGAACTCACCAAAACCTCTTTCTCTTCTCAACGCTACACCGCTAAGTGACCAGCGCCATCTAGCGGAATCTATGAGGTTTTTGTTTAAACAAATATGCAAAACATTCCTGGATATATATGTGATTACCTATACATACACATATACTTGCGCATTCACACACACACACACACACACACACACACACACACACACACACACACACACACACACACACACACACACACACACACACACACACACACACACACACACACACACACACACACACACACACACACACACACACACACACACACACACACACACAACACGACTCGGTGGCATAGTTGGTAGAGCGATGAGCTACTAGCATGGTGGTGCGCGTAGTGCTTGGTTCGAATCCTGCCCAGGGCCGAAATTATTTCGGTACAGCTGCGCTTCGGGTCGTTACTCTGACTCCCGTGGGCGGGGAGTTGGGTGTGTGTGTGTGTGTAAGGTCATAACATTACCCATAGATCGGACCTACGAGCTCTGAGCTCTCTTCCAGGAGGGAAATGCTGTCGATCACGAGTCCAACACGTGATCCAAAGACCAAGTGAATACATGCACGCGCGCGCACACACACACAGACAGACAGACATTTTTGCAGGTCGTTACTCCAACTCTCGTGGGCGGGGAGTTGGGAGTGTGTGTGCGTGTAAGGTCACAACATTACCCATAGATCGGTCATATATGAGCTCTGAGCTCTTCCGGGAGGGAAATAGCTGTCGATCGTGAGTTCAACACGTGATCCAAGACCAAGGTGAATCACACACGCACGCACACACACACACACACACACACACACACACACACACACACACACACACACACACACACACACACACACACACACACACACACACACACACACACACACACACACACACACACACACACACACACACACACACACACACACACACACACACACACACACACACACACACACACACACACACACGCGAACAAAGATTATCGAAACTAAAACTACCAACACTAGAGCAAAGAAGAGAGAGAGGTGATCTACTGACTATATATAGAATCATGAAAGGAATGG
>NC_134801.1:31525442-31527942 GCF_046742065.1 Oratosquilla oratoria | reverse complement strand
CAAATTGCCTTGGATTTAGTACGTTGTTTTTTTCCAAGTATTTTACCCATCTACTTTTGATAATTCTTTCACATATTTTTGCTATTGTACTTGTTAGAGAGACTGGTCTATAGTTGGTAGGTTCTTCTTTATTTCCTCCTTTATATATAGGTACTATATTTGCTTTTTTCCAATCTTCTGGAACTTTTCCTTCTTTTAAGGAACTGCTTATTATGCTATGTATTTTGTCTGCCAGTTCATTCCTGCATTCTTTCAGAATCCAGTTTGCTATTTCATCTGGCCCATGCGATTTTCTGACATCAAAATTACCCAAGTGTGTCAATATTTCATTCTTTGTTACTTCTATTTCTTCCATAGGGGGGACTTTTTCCTTCCACTCAATCTCTTCAGGTTGTATATTTTCCCTTGTAAACACTGATTTAAAATGTTTGTTCATAATTTCTGCCATTTCCATTTCCTCAGTGTATTCAACTCCTCCTTGTCTTAATTTCTCCAAGTCTTGTTTGTTTTTCAGTTTATTGTTTACAAATCTGTAGAATAGTTTTGGTTGATCTTTACACTTTTCTATAACATCTTTTTCATATTTTCTTTTTTCCTCTCTGCACTTTTGTACATATTCATTTCTATAACCAGTATATATTTTCCATTTTTCAGGTCTTCTGTCTTTTTTCCATCCGGTCCAGGCTTTGTCTCTTTTGTCTTTTAACTCCCTACAACTTTTGTTGTACCAGCATTTTACATATTCTTTTTCTTGTTTTTGTCTTGGGACATACTTTTCCACTCCTTCTTTGTAAATTTTTGTCAAAATATTCCATTTCTCTTCCACTGATGTTTCTTCTTTGTATATTTCTTCCCAGTTTTCATTTTGAAAGAATTCTCTTATTTTATCAAAATTTGTTTTTTTCATACATCAATCTTCCTTTTCTATATTGTTCATTTCTTTTCATATATTTTTCTTCATTAAGTTCCAGTTCAATCAATATGTGGTCACTTTTACCTATTGGTGTTTTATATTCAATCTTGTCCACTATTCTAGGTTCAGATGTAATTATTAAGTCTAGCCTCGATGGTTCTTCTTCATTTCTATACCTAGTGTTCTCTTGTATCCATTGTGTCATTGAATGGTCAGTAATCATCTCAAGTAGAGCATTTCCCCATGAGTCATCACCACTCTTTACTGTCATTTCTTCCCAGCAGATTTCTTTGCAATTAAAGTCGCCCATCATAACTATTCTTCCTCCGTCTTCCATTATTTTAGTTAATGCTATCTTTGTGTCCTCTAACATACTTTTATGTTCACTCTCCTCCCATGAGGCTGTTTTCGGAGGCACATAATTGATCACAAATTTTCTGCTCTTCTTATCTCGGTCTTCCACTTCTATCATAATCATCTCTACTGTATTCTTTCCATATATGACACCTTTCACGTTTATATCCTTCTTAGTCAGGAACATAACTCCACCCCCTTGTTTTTTCTCTCTGTTTCTAATCCAATAATTGTATGTATCATGTCCTACACTGTTGGGTGGTAGTGGGCCTTTTAATTTTGTTTCTACAATTCCCATTATGTCCGGTTCTTTTTCTTTCAAATAATCATTCAGTTCATTCAATCCTGTTATCAATCCATCTATATTTGTGTAAGACACTCTTAGTTTTCTGCCACTTCCATTGTATTCTCTGTTTCCCTTATGTTTTTCTTTAGTATGTCGAACTGCTTTATTTTCATGTTCACTACTCTCCAATAGAATCTCTCTTTCTCTGACTCCGTTCTTTCCTCGTTTTTTGCCTTAGCTTCAATTCTTTTCTGCTTTTCTGCCTCTCTTTCCTCCTTATTCATTTCTCTTTTTATCCATACCTTTTTATATTGATCATTTGTTGCTAGTTTCCCTGTCTTGGATAGAATTTTCTCTGCCGTTGTTTGAGACCTGAATTTAATCTTAATTGGTCTGGTCTTATCTGTACTATATTTTCCGAGTCTGAATTTTTCCTCAATTTCCTTTATAATTTCTGGTTCATCTTCCTGGACTAATTTTAATAAACTGCTTACCCTTTCATTTTCCTCCTTGATTCTTGCGGTTCTATCTGGGTTATGTTTCTCTTCCATTCCTAATATAATTATACATTTCTTTTTGTCAGCTAATTCTCTTACTATATTCTCCTTCTGTCTCATCACTTTAATAACTGAGTCTTCATTATGTTCTTTCAATTGCTGTTTGACTATGTCAGTGAATGAAACCTTATTCCCTTCTTGAGTTATTCTCCAATTTTTAGCTTCTGTAGCTATTTTCTCACTGTTTTCATTACTATTCTTCTTCAATTTCTCATTCTCCTCCTTTACATTTCCTAACTGTCTTTTTAGGTCCTCTACTTCTTCAGTTAAGTTTCTGTTAGCCTTCTCTAGTTGTTCCAACCTTTCAATTCTTTGGAAGATGGAGTCTACATTACCTAACTTACGTTCCAAGTCCTCGATCACCTTATCAACTCTCTCCTCTAGTCTTAT
>NC_134801.1:31515442-31520442 GCF_046742065.1 Oratosquilla oratoria | reverse complement strand
GTTGAGGTAACATGGCTTATTCTGGACTGGCCACCCTCACCAATATAGATGTCAACCTCGCTCTCAGCGACGAGGACATCACTGAGTGACATTGACCTTCATTGCCAGTGTACAAACATGTTGGTGCCACACTATAACAGCCAGCCTCCAAGGTACCCAGCCCACCACCGCCACCACCACTGCCACTACTGCCACCGCAGCCGCCACCATAGCCCCCATCGCAGCCGCCACCACCCCCACCCCCAGCCCCACCTACACCACCGCAACCAAACAATCTGCGAACCAGACTTCGTACACGAGCAAATCCTATTCTTTAGCTTTTAAGTCGTTCAGGCACGACGAGAACTCCCAACCCACGGCTTCTGATAGCTCCCTCTCTCACCTTCACCCTCACCCTCTTCCCCAGGGTTCACCTTCCCTAGTTGCCAATACCTCCCCTGCTTTCGCCCCCAGAACTGCTTATGTTAAACTCATCTTCCGTGAAAACCTGACCGTAGATAAAAAAAAAAAAAATCGCTGGCTTGCTGAAATTACCAAGTCATTCAGGCTCAATCCGGAGTTAGCTGAGGTGAAAATGTGTGTTGTCACCTCTCGGTATGTATATACAGTATTTCACGTAGACGTACCGAGATCATTAAGAGTGACACGAAGGGTATTTTTTTTATCCTTGAAGCTCGATGTTCAGGACTCGATCGATAGACCACGTAAATTCCCCCATGCACCTCATCACCCGCTACCCTGTCGGCGATGACCTGTCCACCCCCCCCCCCAAAAAAAAAAAAAAAAATCCGGGCGTATACAGCGTGCCCCGCTTCTGCCAATACAGGATACCCATCAATCACCTTGTTATCGTCTTGAGCCACCCCCAACCACCGCCTATAGAACACCACTTCAGCTTCTTTCATTGCCTACCACCGTGCGAGTTTCGAAGGATGAAAGACGAACAGCCTTGGTGCTTCAAATGATAGGTGTGTGGGACATATATCTCGGCATTGTTTTGCTTCTATTGACAAGTGTGGCTGGTGTACAGGTACTCACTCCTCCCGTACTTGCCCACATCGCACCCCCTCTCAGTAGCCCGCCAACACTAATGAAGCTTCTACAGCAGACCAGCTTCCCACTTCCACTCCAAAATCATTCATGTGGAAATGCCCCCGTTGTCACGAACCCGGGGTGGACATATGGTAAGGAGGTACAAAGCGCGTTCAAGTGGCCACCTCCCAGACTACATACGCGCCACCATCACCTCCTCGGTCGCATCCAAGAGCCGTCCCACCGCTGACACCCTCAAACCTGCCTGACTCGCCACAAGTAATTGTCCTCTGCGAGGCCGTTGCCAACTTAACGGCACGTTGCAGATCAATTACAACGCGCTTGGACGCAATTAAAAATCACATCGACAGCCTTGGCGCACAATAAGCCTCCACTAAGCGCACCCTAGCCACGCTTGTTAAATCCCACCAAGTCGTCATCACGACTGTCGCCACCTTCTCCGAGAAACTAGAGGTCCTCAGCAGTTGGTTCGAAAGGTTCAGTAACTAAATACTTATCAAGCCACAACGTCACACGACTCAGAGCGGCACCACCTCCACGTCATCGTCTCCGCCAGCCACCTGTAAGCCCAAAAGCAAACTTCGCTAACGAGATGAAATTTCGTATCATCACTTGGAAGGCTTGTAGCGTCAACAGTTACCCGAAAATTACTTCCCTCAAGACCTATGTAGGCCGCCACCAACCACAAGTTATATTTATCCAAGAAGCTTTTGTTGGTCGCCATGAGCCTGGGACAGAAGCTTTCCCGCTTTCAGGCTATGTTTCGTATGTTCATCATATCAGGAATACCCTTCTAAGTTACATTCATTCTTCCATCCCCCCATCAACTCCTAAGCTGCTCTATCCATGATGACACCACATTTCAACTCTTTGAGATATCCATAGGCAGTGGGAAATTGAGACCCTGCAATGTTTACTCTACTCCAGGAAAAATCATCCTCTCTGCCCTCCCCCCACCCACGTCTCACGGTGTGATCTACATGGAGGACTTCAACGCCCGGCACCCTGCCCTAGGAGATGTCTCCCCCTCCCCGAACCGTAGTGGGCTACCTCTCCTCGAGTCCATCCTACACCACCTCCTCACTCACTGGCCCACTGGGGGGGTCACACACTCCACAGGAGGCACGCCCGACCACACCATTATATCTGGTCTAGCAGCGACACACGTTAAGTGCTTTCCCATACAGACTCTCTTCTCTGACCACATCGCACTTGGACTCCTGTACTCCCTACCAAGTAGGACTTCTCCTTTTCACACCCACTTCCGCATCTCCATTCCTCCGAAGTGCTGTCCCAACTACGTCTCTTACATCTCTACTCATCTACCATTTCATCTTTAGTCACCTGAGAACCTGTACTCTTCCCTCATTGCTTCAACACATGATTTCTACATCCGTTACGTCACAAGGCCACACTTCAATAGATGCCGCGATGTCCACGCCTGGACGTTGGACCGATGCATCCTACAGGCAGAAAAGAAAGCTGAGAGAAATGGTCTCGTCTTTCAAAGGCAGTCAACACCTGCTAATCTCCTCCAGTACCAGACATCCAGAGATGACCTCGTTGCCCTGCAGCAGTGTGGACATACCGAGTCGTGGAAGAAATATATCAACAGCATCAACCACCAGATCAGGGTTGGCTCCATGTGACACTTGATAAACAAAGTCATCAAGATGAATCCATCAAGTGCTTTCCACCATAGCCCAGCCCAATATGCACAGGATTTGCTAAGTACTTGGTCTGAATAAGCACAGGCAAACAATCTTCACGTCCCCATTCAAGAGGCACTCTCCACCCACGAGAATATCCGCACTCTGCGTCAAATGGCTGGATTATTACGGACGGTTGAATATGACGACGTACCCGTCATTGAGGACGAACTGCGTCGTGTTCTTGTCACAAGGAAAACAACAGCTCCTGGGGATGATGGTATCACCTATCAAGTCCTCCGCCTGCTCCTTTAAGTCTCTGGCAATCCCTTACTGCAACTCTACAACCTTTGCTTTAGCAAAGGATATGTACCTTGTGCCTGGACATCTAGTACCATTGTGCCCATCCCCAAACCTACCACAAACAAGTTCAGGCCTATTTCATTCACCTTCTGTTTCTGTAAAGTCCTCGAAAGAATATTACTCATTTGCCTTATATTTCGACTACAGGGTAAAATATCACCGCAAGTGTATGGTTTCTTACCACAGAGGAGCACACACCATTGCCTGATGGACATATATGCCCGTCTCTCCCCTACCTATGTGGTAAACTTTCTTGATCTCGACCACCTCGTAGAATTAGGCGTCCAAGGCAACCGTCCCAACGCCAACAGTCTCCACCACTACTGCCTCGAATGTCCCCTAAAAAGAGACCTATTGCCCCAAAGTCAAGACTTAATACATTTGTGTCACTTTCTCTTAATTGACAACAATCTAGACACTGTCCTAATTCGGCACCCACACTTTGGTCGATGCTAAAGCTTACCTCACCTTGATTACTAATATATTTCCTCTTACAGAATGTAATAGAACTGCTTAGTGTGAGCCTTGTGGTCTCTTGTAGTCTCCTTCTTTCTTATGTTCTTATTATTGCCGTACAGCTTCATTGTACGTAGTAAAGTGACCTGCGCGTCACGCATGCAATGTATAAATAAAAAGTACATACTATACTAGGTTATTATGAGCGTAATAAATTTATATAAACAAAATATGTACGTATGCATGTATGTATGTATGTATGTATGTATGTATGTATGTATGTATGTATGTATGTATGTATGTATGTTTGTAGGCATGCATGTATGTAGGCATGTATGTATGTATGCATGTATGTATGTATGTATGTATGTATGTATGTATGTCTCTATTCATGTACTGGTATCTCTGCATGTATGAATATATGTGCACAGTAGATGTTACGTACATACCAACTGTGTATGTATAAACACGTCCAGTTCTATTAATCCAGCAATATTCCTTAGGCTAAAATTCATCCATTTGTATGATGTGTGTGCGAGCGCGTGCGCGCGCGCGCGTGTGTGTGTGTGTGTGTGTGTGTGTGTGTGTGCGTGTGTGTGTGTGTGTGTCACTGCCAATGCTTAGGCGTCTGTCTTCGAGTTTGTCTCGTGTCCTTGAGCCACATGTGTTGGCGCCGCGCGTGTGTCGATACTGTTTTTGTTTTCTTTTTTCGTTTCTTTTATTTTAAGACAGGTGAAGGTCAGTAGAGAGAGAGAGAGAGAGAGAGAGAGAGAGAGAGAGAGAGAGTATGTGCATGTGTATATGTGTGTTTATGTGTTGTGTGTGTGTGTGTGTGTGTTTGTGTGCGCGCGCGCGTATGTGTATGTGTGTGTGTGTGTGTGTTTACCTAGTTTACCTAATTGTAGTGTACAGGAAAGTAACAACATTCGTAGGATACCGTTTCCTACTCTCCAGTCTATCCTACCAAGCCCTGATCAGATTCATGTACGGTTCCAGCTTAGTCTATATCAGTGGTTCCCAAACTTTTCGAGGGCGGGACTCCCTTGGATTCCAGGTGGAATCCTAGAGCACTCCCCCTCTCACGCCCCCTCCCCTCCTCATGCGAACACACAGCCTGTTTTTGACTCCAAAGCTATACATTCCCTTATCATTCTTATGTCAGTTTTATCCTCTAGACACTGCAAACGTGTTCCTTTAGTTTAATATTTATGGCATATTTTGTTATTCGGATTTTGTTAAAAGCAAAAGTTGTTTATTAATTGCTTCTAATGCTATATTGTTGTCCTTTTACCACCCACTTTTACCTCACTGCTCCCCCAGGTAGTTCCACCGCCCAATTTGGGAACCAATGGTCTATATCCTTGATTTCCAATTGTCATATCTATATTTGAGTTCTTTTATTATTCCAGCTTGGGTTACATTACCTTCTAAGTTACTCCAAGTATTCCTATATCTATATTCAATACTGTATTTCTTCAT
>NC_134801.1:31500442-31510442 GCF_046742065.1 Oratosquilla oratoria | reverse complement strand
AGAAAATGGAGAAAAAATGGGAGATAAGCCAGCTGTTGTTTGCGGATGACACTGCGCTTGTAGCAGGATCAGAGGAGGGATTAAGGAAGTTAGTGACAGAGTTTGGGAAGTGTGCGAAAGAAGAAAGTTGGAGATAAATGTGGGTAAAAGTAAGGTGATGAGATGTACAAGGGGAGAAAGTGGCAGCAGACTGGAAGTGAGTATTATGGGAGAGAGACTGGAGGTAGTGGATAGTTTTGGATACTTGGGAGCAAATGTGGTAGGAAAGGGAGGAGTGGAGGTGGAGGTAGAATGTAGATTGAGAGAAGCGAGTAAATGACTTGAGGGATTAAAATGTGTAATGAAAAATAGACATTTGGTAATGGATGCTAAGAAGAGATTGTGTAAAGGAGTGACTGTGCCGACAGCACTGTATGGGGCAGAAACATGGAACATAAGAGAGGAAGAGAGAAGGAGTTTGAATGTGTTTGAGATGAGGTGTCTGAGAATTATGACAGGAGTTACTAGGCTAGATAGAGTGAGAAATGAGAAGGTGAGGAGAAGAACGGGGGGGGGGGAGGGAGTTGGGAGATAGGGGTGATGAAAGACTATTGGGATGGTTTGGACACATGGAAAGAATGAGTGATGAAAGATTAGTAAAAGAGGTGTGGAAGGCAAAGGTGGAAAGAGTAAACATGAGGGGTCGACCTAGGATGAGATGGATGGATGGGGTAAAAGGGGCATTGGGAAAGAGGGGAATGACTGTTGAGGAAGGACGGGAGAGGACAGAAGATAGGGGTGAATGGAGAATGGCTGTGTATGGATGATGCTGTGATGCATGATGTGGCTTGGGTGGGCGGTGGGGGTTGAGGGAATATGTGTGAGAAATAAAATGCAGCCTGAGGGAATTTCTCCCCGTCTTCTCCTTTTCTGCATGAGGGGACGGAGGGGGGGGGTCGCCGATTTAATGAAGCGGCCTTGCTGTGGATGTGCTGTGTCTTGTGACACTACTTCTGACCCAGGGCAGTGGAAAAGATGTAGGGATGACCTGTCATCCAGGAGGAGCCAAGATAAGAGGGAAGGAAGAGGGTGGAGGGGAGTGGAGTATTTTGGGGATGGAATGGGTGGGAGTGGTTTTTATGCCTTTGTTTTTTGGCTACCTCCCTTGTACGGGGGAAAGAGCCTTTGGTATATGTATGTATATAAATAATTCAGAACTGAATTTTGGTTTCTTTAAATTTCATTTAGTCTGTATAGGTCACCAAGTTAAAAGTGTTTATATGTATCTTTTATCTATTTTCTTTTTGTATAATTAAAGGATTTTGGTCACCGAACAGCTTTATTCAACTTAGCTTACCTTGCCTCCAATGGGAGACACATTCGTTCTACCACAGACGTAAATAATGATGGTCAGTCCTCTTTTAAAAAAAAGACGTTATAGCATCATGAGGAGGCGTGCAAAATGACAGACAGTCTGTACTGCGTCATGGTGCATAGGCAGAATGACTGGCCTCTTATTCAAATCGAGTCAGTCGACTGTCGGGCCTCCTCATGACGTCATGTCGTTATTCACTTTTTGAAATTAACCAACTGGACGTCATGTCAATTTTTCCAAAGCGAACCGATTTGACGTCATATCGTTATTCACTTTTCGAAGTGAATCGACTTAATCTTTTCAGCTGGTTGATTCATTCCAGATTTTTTGTGTTAGGAAAGAACACAGTTTCATTCAGCTGAGAGGCCGGACTCCCGGCCGAAATGGACTACATAGGGTTGAGTACCCAGTCTTTATTCTAAGACAATGAATACGTGCGACCAAAGACGATCTGCAGACTTCGAGGGAGCACCCACTGACGGCATCTTCGGTAGGAAGGTGTCGAGGCACGGCCCATTATCAAACAGAATCTTCACAATAAATGGATAATTTTTCTTCCTTTTTGTTTTGTTTTCCACTTCTCTTCCTTCCCTCCTTTATCTCGATTTTTATGTCCATGAAAATGATCTGTCGCATCGATTTTATGACTATATTTCATATTATGTCTAATCACTGGATTATATATATACAATTTATTACAAAAAAGCTCTTGACTCATTTGCTTTTTCTGTATTTGAATACAGGAACAACGGATCATAATAGCAAACTCTTTCCAAGTTATCTGAAATAAGACTGGAAACTACGAAGTTAGTTTTCTTTTCAACAAACCACGCATTACTGAGCTGTTTATATTCACTGATTTATCTATTCATTATCGATTTCATTTTTTGGGTCCCTTTTATGACGCTCTCACACTTCCTGTCTGACTGAAAAATATCTTGAAAGACAGATTGAAGGCTTCATTTGTCTTCGCTTCGCGGGTGGACGAAGCCCACGGCTTGTACCCTCTTGATAATAAATTAGTCTTCTTCATGGTTATACCCTAAGGTCTCTGTTCTTCCAGTGGTCAAACTTTACCGTTTCTTCTTTTATATGGTTTGTGTGTGTGTGTGTGTGTGTGTGCATTTACCTAGTTGTATTTACCTAGCTGTATCTTACGGAAGGAGAGCTACGTTCGTGATGTCCCGTCTCTGTATCTCGCCATATCTAATTTGGTCTTACATACACACATACATATACCAAGGCTTTTACCCCCTTACTAGGGAGGTAGCCAAAAAGGAAAAGGCATAAAATCATTCCCACCCATTCCATCCCTGAAAACACTCCACACCCCTCCACCCTCCCTCCCATCTTAGCACCTCCTAGATGACGGGTCATCCCTGCACCCTGTCCACTACCCTGGGTCAGAAGCAGTGTCGCAAGACACAGCACATCCACAGCAAGGCCGCTTCATTAAATCGGCGACCCCCCCTCTCCGTCCCCCCATGTAAAGGAGAGGACGGGGAGAAATCCCTTCGGGCTGCGTCAAAATTTTGCTCACACATACTACCTCACCCCCCATCCCCCCGTCCATTCCACCTCATGCATCACAACATCTTCCATATACTAAATTCTCCATTCACCCCTGTCTTCTGTCCTCTCCCGTCTTTCCTCAACAGACATTCCCCTCTTCCCCAAAGCCCCCTTCACCCCATCCATCCATCTCATCCTAGCACGTCCCCTCATGTTCACTCCCTCCACATCTGCCTTCCACACCTCATTTACTAGTCTTTCTTCACTCATTCTTTCCATGTGTCCAAACCATCCTAATACTCTTTCATCAACCCTATCTCCCAACTCCCTTTCCACCCCTGTTCTCCTCCTCACCTCCTCATTTCTCACTCTATCTAGCCTAGTAACCCCCATCATATTTCTCAGACGCTTCATCTCAAACACATTCAAGCTCCTTCTCTCTTCCTCTCTTATGTTCCATGTTTCTGCTCCATACAGTGCTGTTGGCACAATCACTCCTTCATACAGTCTCCTTTTAGCATCCATTCCCAAATTTCTATTCCTCATTACACTCTTTAATCCACCAAGGCATTTACTCGCTTCTCTCAATCTACATTCTACCTCCACCTTTACTTCACCTTTTCCTGCCACATTTGCACCCAAGTATCTAAAACTATCCACTTCCTCCAGTTGCTCTCCCTTAATGCTCACTTCCAGATAACTGCCACTTTCACCCCTTGTACATCTCATCACCTTACTTTTACCCACATTTATCTTCAGCTTTCTTCTATCACACACTCTCCCAAACTCTGTCACCAACTTCCTCAATCCCTCCTCCGATCCTGCCACAAGCGCAGTGTCGTCAGCAAACAACAGCTGGCTCACCTCCCACTTTTCTCCATTTTCTTTAACCATCTCCAATCCCTGACCCACTACCCTTGCATTTACCTCTCGCACTACCCCATCCATGTATAAGTTGAAAAGCCAGGGAGACATAACGCATCCCTGACGAAGTCCCACCTTTACCTCATACCACTCACTCTCTCCATTTCTAATCCTGACACAAGCTCTACTACTCTCATAAAATCTCTTGACAGCTCCGAGAAGCTTTCCTCCTATCCCGTATATCCGCATAACCTCCCACAGTGCCTTCCTGTCTACCCTGTCGTAAGCCTTTTCCAGATCCATAAAGGCCCAAAAAACATCCTTCCCCTTTCCTATAGCTTTCTCACATATCTGTCTTACCACAAAAATCTGATCTACACAACCTCTACCTGTCCTAAACCCACACTGTTCCTCACCAATTACTCCCTCTGTTCCTCTCCTAATCCTCTCAAACAAGAGCCTCCCATAAGCCTTCCCAACTACACTTAACACTTAACTACTACATTCACACTTGTCCCCCTTTCCCTTGTAAAGTGGAACTATACAAGCACTCCTCCAGTCCTCCGGCACTCTACCTTCTCTCCAGCAAACATTAAATAACCTCACCAGCCAGTCCACCATCACTGTACCTCCTTTTTTAAGACATTCTGCATGGCATCCATCCAGACCAGGTGCCTTACCTGCTTTCATCATCTTAACTGCTGCCTTCACTTCATCCTTCCTTATTTCTCCTCCATTTTCCTCACTCATCACTCTCATTTTCTTAGCATTTCCCACTGCAGCTATCTTTCCCTCCCTATCCTCCTTCACATTTAGCAACTCCCTAAAATATTCTGCCCATCTTCCCCTTACTGCCTTCTCCTCCATTATCATCTCTCCATCTGCACCTTTTACCTTTTCTTCTTTACTTGATTCGCCTCCTCTTCCTCTCTTAATTTCTTTCCAAAACATCTTTTTATTACTTTCAATTTTTTCTTTCATACTCCTACCTCATTTTACATCTGCTCTCCTCTTTGCCTCCTTTACCTTTTTCTTTACTTCTCTTTTCTTTTCTTTGTACGTCTCATATGACTCCCTCGTCCTATTTTGTAACCAATCTGTGTAAGCTCGCTTCTTCTCTTCTACAACCTTCTTCATTTCCTCATCCCACCATTCACTACCCTTCCTTCTATTTCCTCCTGTCCTTCTTGTTCCACACACCATCCTTGCACACTTTGTGACTCCCTCCTTGAACCATCCCCATTCATTTTCCACACCTACCTCTACTCTATCCTTCACTCCCTCCCACTTCTCCTTCAGCTTCTTCTTGTACTCCTTCTCCTTTTCCTCTTTATTTAAAGATTTCACTCTAAGCACCTCCCTACCTTTTGTCCCTTTCCTCTTTCTCCATCTGTCCTCCACTCTCAACTTACCTTCCACCAGAAAATGATCTGATATTCCCCCACCCTCTCCCCTTAGCACTTGTACATCCTTAACTCTTCCTATCATAATCCTATTTACCACTACATAGTCCATTAAAGCTCTATCTACCACCATTCCCTCCACCGCCCTCTCCCATGTGTACTTATGCTTGACTTTCTTCCAAAACACTGTATTTGCTATCATCAACTCTTTTTCTAGACACATTTCCACCATCAACTCTCCACTACGATTTTTTCCTGGAACTCCACATTTCCCAACCACTCCATCAATTGGATCATTTCCTACCCTAGCATTAAGGTCTCCCAGTACTATTACATTTACACTTCTCCCTAAACCCTCTATGCACTCATTTAAATCTATCCAAAAGGCCTCCCTTTCTTCTACACTCTTCTCACTGCCAGGCCCATATGCACTTACAAAAACCCACATCTCCTTTCCCAGTTTCACCTTCATCCACATTATCCTTGAGGAAACCTCCTTCCACTCCACTACACGTTTACCTATCTCTTCACTTACTAGTATAGCCACCCCTTCCCTCCCTCGCCCTCTCTTCACTCCTGATAACCTCCCACTTATAGTCCCAAACTTACACTCGCCCTTCCCTTTCAGCTTAGTTTCACTCAAAGCCAACACATCCATCTTTCTTCTCACAAACATACTACCTATCTCTTCCCTTTTACTCTCATCTGTACCACATCCACGCACATTAAAAGACCCAAACCTTAGGGTGCTGGTCCGAGAACTTCCAGACCCTCTTATACCTTTGCTTTTACTTTTAGGAATGTGCCCTGTGGGGCTACAAGGAGAAGGATGCCTAGTCCCAATCCCCATCCCTTTCTTTGAATACAGGAACAACGGTCTTAAATTCGTGTATTGTTTTTGTACACACTATTGTTTCGTCTAGCATGTTCTATACATCCACCACTCTGTGTGGAAAGCTGTTCTTTTTCAGGTCTCTTCTATAATTGTCCTTTTTGAGCTTCCTTCCATGTCCTTTTGTGTTTCTCTTATCCCAATTTAGTAAGTCTTCTCTACCAAGGACTTCTATACCTCTCATAATTCTGTAGATGGTCAACAAGTCACCTCTTTCTCTCCTTTGTTCCAGAGTCGGTAGTTCTAGTTTTGACAATTTGTCTTCAAACGACAGTTTTGATAGTGTTGGGCCATCTTCGTAGTTGCTCTCTGGATTCTCTCAATTTTCCTTATATTCTTTCTAGTGCTAGGTGACCATAGTGTTGCTGCGTACTCCAATTTTGACCTTATCAGTGTGGCTAGTATTTTCTTTACCATTTCATCGTCCAAGTAAGTTAAGGCTAATTTTATTGATCTTAGCAAGTTGTAGGTTTCTCCGACAATTTTGTTTACTGTTTATTAGGAGACATATCCTTTGTGATGATTACTACCAGGTCTTTTTCAGATCCCACTTTCTTTACTTCCTTTTCAACACTTCTATATTGTCCTGATATATATGTATATATATATATATATATATATATATATATATATATATATATATATATATATATATGTCCTGATATGTATATGTATATATATATATATATATATATATATATATATATATATATATATATATATATATATATATGTGGGAAGTGGATTTCAACATTAAGAAATGCAGCATAATGGAATTTGAAAAAAGTAATTACAAAGGATTACAAAGGCAGAGCATGCCGACAGGAGACCTTTTGGTCCATATCTAGGTCGGATGCGAAAAAAATCATAATGATAATAAAATAATAAATAAAAACTATAATAATGTAAATAACAAATAAAATACATAAATGCATAGGTATAGTTAAATAATAAACAAACAGGTAAATAGTAAATAATAATAAATTGACATATAACTAATAATAAATGAAAATCAGAAAGACAAATGATAACAAAACAAAAACAAATAATATAAAATAAATAATCATTACAGCATCTTGCTTAGGTGTTTATCTAAATGATTCTTAAAGCTTCGAACTGAACTACATTGCACTACCTGTGCAGGAAGTTTATTCCATTCATTAACTACATATAAAACTACATATATATGTATATATACTTATATATATATATATATATATATATATATATATATATATATATATATATATATGACTTTTTTCAAATTCCATTATGCTACATTTCTTAATGTTGAAGTCCACTTCCTACTTTTGACTCCATTCCCAAATCATGTTCAGATCTCTACAGTGAATCACAGTCCGTTTCAGTACTCACTTTCTTTAACAGTTTTGCGTCATCTGCAAGGAAACTCGTGTAACACTCCATACCCTCGCCCATGCCATTCACATAAATAGCAAACCCTATTGGAGGCAATACTGATCCTTGTGGAACTCCAATGATTGCTTCTTCCCAAGTAGAACTCTTACCTCTGAGCACTACTTTCATTTTTCTTCAATGCAAGAAATCCTCCATCCATTTCAGTAGTTTACCTTGTATCCCTCCTATGGTTTCCAGTTTTCTTACTTTTTTTTTCTTTGTGTGGGACATTGTCAAAAGCTTTTTGTAGATCTAGGAAAGTACAATCAGCCCATCCGTCCATTTCCTGTATTACATCTAGTAGTCTTGAATAAAAAAATATAAAATTTGTGGCATATGATCTTCCCTGTCTAAATCAGAATTGTCTCGGAATTAGTATATTGTTCTCCTCCAGATGTTTTATCCATCTACTTTTTTTTTGTTTATAACTTTTTCACAAATTTTGGCTGCCGTGCATGTAAGGGAAACCGGTCTGTAATTTGCTGGGTTTTCCTTGTTCCCTCCTTTATATATTGGTACGATAGAATTTTTTTTCCAGTCTTCTGGTATTTTTCCTTCTTTGACTGAACAACTTATGTTATATATTTTGTTTATTAGTTTTTTACATTCTTTTAATATCCAGTTTGTGATTCCATCCGGGCCGTGCAATTTCTTGACATCAAGGTTCATTATTTGGTCCATTATTTTTTTCCGTACTACTATTATTTCCCTTATGGGGGAAGGGTTCACTTCTCTTCCTTCATCTCGATGTTGTACATTTTCTCTAGTGAAAACCGAATTGAAGTGTTTGCTCATGACTTCCGCCATTTCTATATCTTCTGTGTATTCCATATTCCCTTGGCGTAGTTTCACTATTTCCTGTTTGTTTTTAAGTTTCCCATTTGCATATCTATAGAATATTTTTGGCTGATCCTTACATTTTTCTATTATGTCTTTTTCATAGTTTCTTTTTTCTTCCCTGTGTATTTTTATATATTCATTCCTTCGATTAATATATATCTGCCACTTTCTAGGTTTTTTGTCTTTTCTCCCTCTTTTCAAAGCTTTATGTCTTCTAACTTTCGCTTTGCTGCACCTTCTGTTAAACCAGCATTTAATATTCACCTTTTCTTGTTTTTACTTTCAGACACAGTTATTCACTCCTCTATAGATTTTCATCAGAATCATCCATTTTTCTTCCATTTGTGTTTCTTCATTATAGAATTTTTCCCAGATAGCTTTAAGAAAAAAAAAAAAAAAAATCCTAAGTTTCTCAAGGTCAGTTTTACTATACATCAGTCTTCCTTTTCTGTATTTCTTTTTTCTCTCTATATATATTTCCTACTTTAGTTTTAACTCAAGTAATATGTTGTCATTCTTCGCAATTGGTGTCTTGTATTCAATTTTGTACACAACTTCAGGTTCTGACGTAAATGATAAATCTAGTCTCGATGGTTCTTCATTATTTCTGAATCTAGTGTCATCTTTTACTCATTGTGTCATTGTATATTCTATAGTCATATCGAGTAATACATTTCCCTATTGATCTCCACCTCTCACTCTCATCTCTTCCCAACATATTTCTTTGCAGATAAAATCTCTCATAAGTACCTTCAGCATCTCGTTTAATGAAAGTCTCGTATCATCTAACATTTTAGAATAATCTCTCTCTAAGAACCCGTTTTTTGGTGACACATAAATCACTGCATACCTTCTACTTTTTATGTCACTATCTTCAACTTTTATTGTGATCACTCCACCCTGTTCTCTCCATATGTAATTTTCGTCACATTTAAGTTTTTCTTAGCCAAGAACATGACTTCACCCTGTTTCCCCTCTCTATTTCTAAGCCAGTGATTATATAATCCATGTCCAACACTGTTCTGTAATAATGGACTTCTTAGTCTTGTCTCCACAATTCCCATTATGTCTGGTTTTTCTTCTGACAGGTACTCATTTAGTTCGTTTAATCCAGAGATTAATCCCTCTATGTCGGTATAAGTTAGTTTTAATTTTATACTCTCCATCTCGTTCTCTGAACCTTTCTTTTATTTTTTGATATACAATTTTTTCAGTCTCATGTGTATGTATATGTGTGTGTGTGAATATATGTGTAAATACATTCTCACACACGTTACCTATTTTCCCATTAAACATCACATTTACCGACATTGAAAAAATCCTCTAAAAATGTATAAAACCAAACAAATAAAATTATTTACAATTATCGTTTTATTTTGATGATATTTTTGCTGTATGGCCACACTTGGCATCTGCCCACCTCGCCTGAAGGACTCGTACTTGGTGATGCCCTGACAGACGCCACCATCATTTCCGTTCTGGTGCTGCTCCGCATGGATATTGTCGATTTTCAATCAGTGTTACATTTTTTAAAATTCTGAGTAATAAGTGCCTATATAGTAAATAAATAAATTAATGAAAATTTAAATAAACAGATACATAGATAAAATAGAAACTGTGATAATTTGATATTTTCTATACGATAGTTTTGATTTAGGCGTCGTTGATCTAGCGAAAGAGTGGAGTGAAAAGATCATCAACTGAACGACATTCGATTTT
>NC_134801.1:31482942-31487942 GCF_046742065.1 Oratosquilla oratoria | reverse complement strand
TTCCCAAAGTGGTCGATATCGACCCCCAGGGGTCGATGAGACCATCCAAGGGGTCGACAAATAGCCAAGGGGTCGAAAGGGGGTCAGTAGATTGCTAGTGGGTCGATATCAACCCCCAGGGGTCGATGAAACCACCCAAGGGGTTGAAAGGGGGTCAATAGATTGCTAGGGGGTTGAAAGGGGGTCAATAGATTGCTAAGGGGTTGAAAGGGGGTCAATAGATTGCTAGGGGGTTGAAAGGGGGTCAATAGATTGCTAGGGGGTCGAAAGGTCTTTACAATTAAATGGCTAGCATGAAATGATCCTGTTCTCTTCCCGTACTGAAAGAGTGAGAATAATCAACCAACCAATATCTAAACTTAAAGAAAAACCATATCAATTCATATCAACCACATCGTGAATGAACAAAAAGATGACGAGCTTGTGTAATATTATTGGCTTGAATATTACTTATAGTAATGTAATAAAGGGTAAATGTTCAGTTTTGCACCTGAACGCAATATAGCAAAAGAAAATTAATTATCAATTTTGTAAATTATAATGTAGCAACGTAATTTGCAAATTTCTTGGCGGAAATAAAAAACAAAAAAGTTGCTAAAACAGATTTCGTAAGTACGCATGATTTCGTAAGTACGCATGGTACGCATGTTTGTTTTGATAGATGCCGACGTCGAAGAAATGAAAGGATGATAAATTCGTCTAACCCGACCTAACCTAACCTAACCTAACCTAACCTAACTTAACCTAGCCTAAACTAACCTAACCTAACCTGTGTTTAATAAATCGGTACCTGCAATTTATGGGTCATCCGGATCATCCTCGTCGTCGTCGTCGTGAGAGACGTTGGCGGGCTGTTGACTCTCTCAGATTGCGGGGTATATAGGGTTCTTGCAGCTTGAAGGAATGCATGGATTTCAGCTCCATAGCATTCCTTCAAGAATATGTACCTCGCAAGGTACTGATGGAAGTACTGAGGCCGTACACCTTGTAACTGACATTTCAACTAGACCGGGCAGACGACAAACACTTGACAGAGAAGATGGCGTCCCGATCCTATGCTAGCGACTTCGTTCGTTAGTATATTTGCTTGTAGCAAGGTATTTTTTATTTTTATTTCCGCCAAGAAAATCGCATATTACGTTCATGTATTATAATTTACAAAATTAATATTTAATTTTCTATTGCTATATTGCGTCCAGGTGCAAAACTGAACAAATACCTAATAAAGAATATATAATATCACTCTTAAAGCTATTGGTAAATTATAAATGTTTCTTTTAAAACACTTATGTTTATGTATATGTGAAAGTGTCTGTATTATTATTGGAGCGCCGCGCCGTCGCCGTGATGAATGTTGCCATTTAGGCCTTTTATAACGGATCAAAATGATGATAATAACACTATTGATAACTAAAATTATAATAGTAATGACAATAATAAAGTAATAGTAATAGTAATAATAATAATGATAATAATAATAATAATAATAATGATAATAATAATGATAATAATAATAATAATAATAATAATAATAATAATAATAATAATAATAATAATAATAATAATAATAATAATAATAATAATAATAATAATAATAATGATAATAATAATAATAATAATGATAATAATAATAATAATAATAATAATAATAATAATAATAATAATAATAATAATAATAATAATAATAATAATAATAATAATAATAATAATAATAATAATAATAATAATAATAATAATAATAATAATAATAATAATAATAATAATAATAATGATAATAATAATAATAATAATAAAGATAAGGATAATAACAACTATAATAATAATAATAATAATATTACTAGCATTGATAACAATAACAACACCAATAATAACAATAAACTGAGATAATTCGTGATTTGATAGTTTCGGGGGTCTATAGAAAATCTTAAACTTTACTAGAAGGTCGATGAGTTGAAAAGTTTGGGAACCCCTGGACTAGACCATCGCCTGGCGTTTCCTCTTTCCCCCGTTGTTGCTGGCCTTTGATCTCCGCTAGTTCCCCCTCGACCAGAATCTTACTCTGCCGCAACGGTTATGGTTGTAGCCCGTATAACGCTGTCAAGTAAACAAACGGATCGTTGAATTCCACTTCATTATGTGTTACTTCCTTTGGTGGCTCATCTACCTTAATAAGATCACCTGCCGCAGACTAGAATGAAGTTGACAAAGTATGAATGAGTGCCGACGGAACCATTTTTTTTTGTGGTGGGGTATAAGGATATCGCCGACGAGTTCCATTGCATGTTGTGAGAGACTATTAAGAAAATTAGGAAAATTCAGACCTTTGTTATTGTTATTGTTGTTGTTCTTTTTGATCTTCTTCCTCTCATTTTTTTCTTACTCTTGCTCTTTTTCTTCACTTTCTTCTTCTTTTTCATTTGTTCTTAATTTTCTTCTTTATCTTCTCTTCCTCCTTCTTGTTACGGACAAAAGGAAGCCCTCTGCCCAACGTTGTCTTGTCTTGGATTTCACTGACCTGCGGAACACCACTGATCTCCTGAGCACGGAATCCGACGCATTCTGACGCAAACTATTAAAGAACAGACATATCCCTTGAGACCGGAATCAAACGTATTCTGACGCATTCTGTTCGAAAACAGAACCATCCCTTGGGACCGGATTCAGACGTATTCTGACGCTTTCCGTTTGAAAGACTCCTCTGCTATAATGAATAATTTCTTATTTCATGTGATCCTTCTTCTCATTCTTATTATTCCTTCTCTGTTTAAAAAAAAAAAAAAAAAAATGGAACTTATATAATGAATATTTTTTTCATTTTTTCTTCTTTTTTCCTTCTTCTTCTTTTTCTTCTTCTTCTTCTTCTTCTTCTTCTTCTTCTTCTTCTTCTTCTTCTTCTTCTTCTTCTTCTTCTTCTTCTTCTTCTTCTTCTTCTTCTTCTTCTTCTTCTTCTTCTTCTTCTTCTTCTTCTTCTTCTTCCTTTCTGTTTTGAATTTTCAAGAAAATTTAAAATCTATACATTTTTCATATATTGATTCACCCTCGATGTTGGAGGATATGGAGGTGGAGAGATGGAATAAATGAGGACGACTGGCGTGGAGGGAGGGACGGAGACCCTCGGCTGTAAAGGGATTGTGGAGAGCCCCTGTGGAGGCAGGTTGTGGAGTGTGACCTCACAGGAGGAAAGAAGAAGGAAAGAAGAAGATGGTGATTAAGAAGATGAAGAAGAAGAGTAAAAGAGAGAGGGAGTCAGAGGTAGAGAGAGAGAGAGAGAGAGAGAGAGAGAGAGAGAGAGAGAGAGAGAGAGAGAGAGAGAGAGAGAGAGAGAGAGAGAGAGAGAGAGAGAGAGAGAGAGAGAGAGAGAGAGAGAGAGAGAGAGAGAGAGAGAGAAAAGGAGAGAGAGAGGGGAGAGAGAGAGAGAGAGACAGAGGTAGAGAGAGAGAGAGAGAGAGAGAGAGAGAGAGAGAGAGAGAGAGAGAGAGAGAGAGAGAGAGAGAGAGAGAGAGAGAGAGAGAGAGAGAGAGAGAGAGAGAGAGAGAGAGAGAGAGAGAGAGAGAGAGAGAGAGAGAGAGAGAGAGAGAGAGAGAGAGAGAGAGAGAGAGAGAGAGAGAGAGAGAGAGAGAGAGAGAGAGAGAGAGAGAGAGGGGGGTGGGGAGAGGGAGAGGGAGGGAGAGAGGTAGGGGGAGAAGAAGGGGAAGAGAAGGTAATGAGCTCCACGTAGGGATGTAGAGGGTATTTGATCAGCAATAATCAGTGCTTCTGTCCCTGGGGACAATAATATGAAGCCAATGAAGTCAAGTCTAAGAGGTGGTAAGGTGTAGATGGGAGTGAAGACTGACACCCCCCCTCCCCCGAACCCCCACCCAAAAAAAGTGACTTTAGTTCGTAGAAATGTCGCTAAAGTCCCTACCACGCCACGTCGACTGCAGAAACCATAAAGGGAAAGGCCTATAGAAAGGTGGAAGGCCACTGAATGGAGGTATTGAGTGGAGTGTGGCGTGTGGAGGGAAGGAGGGAAGGCTGGTAGGGGGTAGGGGGGTAGGGGGGAGGGAGGTCCTAATAGTGTATAGAAAAATGGCGGTATGGAGGTGGAAGTCGAGAAGGGAGATGGATAGCATGAAGGGAAGGGTGGAATAGGGAAGGAGAGGCGATGGAGAAGGGAGGAAGGGGGGAAAAGGATGAAAATGGGGTTCTGATGGAAGAATGGAGGGTCTGGGAACGGAGGGTGGGAGGTAAAGGGAGAAAAGACCTCAAGGAAGCGAGGGGGGAGGAAAGAGGAAGGGAAGGAGAGAGGGAGGGAAGGAGAGATGGAGAGAGGGAGAGAGGGAGAGAAGGAGGGAGGGAGAAGAGAGGAGGAAAGGAGAGAGGGAGTTTCTGATAGTGTATGTAAGAAAGGAGAGGCCTGGAAGGGGAGGGTGGGAAGAGAAGGGAGAATAAAGGTCAAAGAAGATGGAAGGAAGATGGAGAGAGAGAGGGAGGGAGGGAGGCTATGGTGGTGTATGGAAGAATGAAAGATGACTTGGGAGGGGAAGGCGGGAGGGGAAGGATGGAGGTGAGGGAGTGAAGATGGAGGGAAGATAGAGGGAAGATGGAGGGAAGATAGAGGAAGGTTTTGATTGTATGTATAAGAATGTAGGATGGCCTGGAGATGAGGAAGGCGAGAGGGGAGAGGAGGGGAGGGGAGGAGAGGGAGAGGGGAGGGAAAGGCGAGAGGGGAGAGGAGGTGAGGTGAAGAGAGGGTGAGGGGAGGGGAAGGGAGGGGAGGGGGAGGGAAGGGGTAGGGGGAGGGGAGAAGCGCTGCATCTGAAAAGTAAAATCTGCATTTGAATACTCAGTTGATGAAGATGTCAATCAGTCTGTTCGCAGGCGCCGTCGCCTAAGAAGAGGAAGAAAAAGAAGAAGAAGAAGAAGAAAAAAAAAAAAATCGCTCTTTTTCCTGATCGATTACTTCAGGAGACCATTGGTGTCACTTAGCGCAACCCCTTCCTCCTCCCGCCACCTCT
>NC_134801.1:31477942-31480442 GCF_046742065.1 Oratosquilla oratoria | reverse complement strand
ACACACACACACACACACACACACACACACACACACACACACACACACACACGCACGCACGCACACACACACACACACACACACACACACATACACACACACACACACACACACACACACACACACACACACACACACACACACACACACACACACACACACACACACACACACACACACACACACACACACACACACACACATATATATATATAGATATATATATATATGTATATATATATGTATATATATATATATATATATATATATGTATGCATGCATATATACATATATGGATGCATATAGATATGTATATATACGTATATATATATATATATAAATTATATACACACACATAAATATATGTATTAGTATATTTTGGCAGTAAATTTTCTTGAAGGCGTGTTTTGTTAAAGACCAGTGCTAAGTCGGTTTCAACAATCTTCTATATTGTTTTCTCCATTCTTCATATGTTTCTTATATTCCGGGGGGTAAATTAAACACGAGTCTACCGAGATCTATGGTATTTTGACACTAATATAAATACATTGGCGAGCTTTCGGTAGGTTGCATACAACCATCTTCAGGCAAATAAATTTACAGGAAAAGGTCCATGTCAAAAATGCTAGAGAGGTTGAGTTGACAGGGCTTTTATATTTGAATTTGATGGGGATGAGGAGAGGTTCGAGTCAGATCAGGAAGACTTGTTGGGGGAAGGGGGAGGGGGGAGTGGGCTAGGTTAGCGTCGGTTGATGTAACGTGTCCTATTGTCCAGGAGGTTGTTGTCCAAGTAGGATGGATTCCTTATTTAGAAGAAGGGTGCCTAATGTGTTCGTTTGTATGTTAATGATTGGTGTGTGTTGTGAAATGTAGACTTTCTCAAGAAAGTGTAGTTTTTGTGATTGTTACAGCGTTTCAGTATTTTGATATTGTTATATATATATATATATATATATATATATATATATATATACATATATATATATATACATATATATATATATACATACATATATATATGCATATATATACATATATATATATGTATATATATATATATACATATATACATATATATATATATATATATATATATATATATATATATATATATATATGAGCATATATATTAACCCAACACAATTTTATTTATTTTATTTTCCTTTTGAATTTAACCTTCTCCCCCCATTTTCCTTCTCTCTTCTCCTTTCCTGTTTTGGTGGGGGTAAAAATCTGTTCTCGGTAAACAGAGAATTCTTGGCGCTCAAAGAATCTGTTTGTTAGGAAAAGAGATTTCTAATGCGCTCATTGATGATTCACTCTCTGTTAGGCAAAGTTCGAGTCAAAAAAGAAAAAAAAGAAAAAAAGAAAAAAAGAAAGAAAGCTATTTTGCTCAGAAACTCACTCCGAACAAGGTTAACGCTTTCCTTTTTTGTCTCCGTTTTCTTACTACATTTTCTTTCTACAGGCTCATTTGGTTTATGTTTGGTATTTCTTTTACTCCTAATATTCTTCCTCGTCACTCCCTTTCTCTCTTGCACTTCTTTCTTTCTCATTTTCTCTCTGTCTCTCTCTGATTCCCTTCTCTCCCTTTTTTCCCCTCTTCTGTCTTTTTATCTTCTTACTGTTTCAATCCTCTCTCTCTCTCTCTCTCTCTCTCTCTCTCTCTCTCTCTCTCTCTCTCTCTCTCTCCTAAGGCAGAACCTCCTCCTTGGGTTCTTCAGGGGACCCTCGGGTTTGTCACTCTTTCGCCTTGTCGTCTTCGTTCTCTGTATTCTTGGCCACAGCCTTCGACGTTCAGGTTGGAAAACGTGTGTTGATTTTCCCTGATACTGATTTCTACTACTTTTTTTTTTATTATTTTATTATTTAACTTTCCCCTTCTTCTCCTTCCGTTTTCTATTTCTCCTTCTTTTTCTTTATCTTCTTTTTCTCTTCTTTTTTCTTTCTTTATCTTCTTCTTTTTTCTTCTTCATCTTCTTCTTCTTCTTCTTCTTCTTCTTCTTCTTTCTTTTATTTTTCTTCTACTTCTCTTTCCTCTTCTTTCTCTTTTTGTTCTTCTACTTCTCTTTCTTCTTCTTCCTCTTCTTGTTCTTCTCCTTCTTTTGCTGTTCTTTTTTTGTTCTTCTCCTTCTTCTTTTTCTTGTTGTTGTTGTTCTTTCTTGTTCTTCTTTTTTGTTCTTGTCCTTGTTCTTGTTCTTGTTCTTGTTCTTCCTTTTCACCTCTCTTCTTCTTTTTCATCTCTCTCTTCATCTTATTTTTTCATCTTTCTTCTTCTTCTTGTCCTTTTTCTTCGTCTTCTTGTTTTTCTTCTGACTTCTTATTTTTTCTTTGTTTTATTCATCTTTTTTTTCTTCTTCTTCTCCTTGTACCTCTCCCTCTTCTTCCCCTTCTTCTCCTTCTACCTCGCCCTCTTCTTCTTCTTCTTCTTCTTCTTCTTCTTCTTCTTCTTGGTATTTTATTTTTTTTTCTTCTTCATTTTTCCCTCTGGTTCTGCAGG
>NC_134801.1:31467942-31472942 GCF_046742065.1 Oratosquilla oratoria | reverse complement strand
AATCCCAGAACTATGTGTGACCGATTTCCATGCATCGGACCAAGGTGGTGGTCAGCCACCAGGAGGCGCTGAGTAGCTGCGGCCGAAGCCGTCGCCTTTGTCCTTATATGCGTTTTGGGGACTGTTGGGGCAGGTGCTAGGAAGCGGAGAGGAGTGCGAGATTCAAACCCAAAACTAAGCGAATGGGAGACCAGTACACTTCCGAGGACGTCACCAGCTCACGCCAGCCTAAGAACAACTTCATTTTTTCTTTGCTTTTTTCTTCTAAGACCTACGACTTTATACACATTTTTTTTTCTTGCGTGGCGTCGCTTGTAGTGTTTCTGGGGCTTCCTAGGAACAGGAGAGGCAGAGGTCTTACACTGCCGAAGGTCCACCTATTTCAAACGGAAAAGTCAGCCTAGATATCTTCCACATTCTCATATTTGGTTCTGAATGGGTATATTACCTTTTTACCCCGTATAGGATATGGGCTTCCCAAGCGCTCTACATTACACGCTTTAGATATTCTAGTAACACTCCTATCGACCCACCGGGGCCACGCATTTTTGTTTAGTATTTCATCTCGTATGGGGTAGGGACTGTCTCAGTTTATGTTGATTATCATACTTTGTTACAAAGGATTACAAAGAAGGAGCATGCCGACAAGAGACACTTTTGGTCCATAACTAAGTCGGATGCTTCTACTGAGGGTGCGTCAACAACCGAGTTTCAGGCGGTATATCCTGATTCGGGAGCGCGGGTCTAACCAACCTACATCCTTAAAGAATTGGGTTACTGAAACTGAAACTGAGCCTCGGAAGGATGGATCCTTGGAAACCGGACTGGCGAGAAATGGACAACTGAATTGGAAGAATGCTATTAAAATTGCAACATGGAATGTTCTTAGCATGTATAGAGTTGGCAGTGCTAAGGCCATAACAGATGAGCTAGAAAAGTACGGTGTGCAAATAGCAGCAATACAGGAGATTAGATTGCCTCATCAAGGAGAAATTGGAATCGGGAAACACAACTTTCATTTTGTCACTAGATTTTTCTATCCAATCTGAATCTTTCAAGATAGAATTCATGTCTTTTGACCATCTTTATAATCTAGCTACGTATTCTGTGTCTGATTAACTTGTTCTAACTTCTTTAATCATTCTAACTAAAGACCTGATAGGATCCTGATCACATTTTGACATAAAATGTTTAATGAATGCTTTCTTATAAGCTTCATATTGGTTGGTATCTTCCATTTGCTGGAAATTTATGATAAACCTAGCTCTACTCTTCTCAGGATCTATATTTTCCTTTAAGATTTCTATTTTCCTTTTTTCATCTGTTATATTTTTGCTCACAATTAATGTATCTATTTGATTAATGAATTTATCAACTCCTAAAGTGCTTTCATCCCCGGTAAATTTGGGAATATTGATATTGGAGGTATGAACCTCATGCCTAAGTACTGTGTTATTCATACCTTCAGTAGTTGATTTGACTTGACTGCCTCCACGTAGTCTTCCTTGCGTACATCAACCTCGACGTCCCTCGTCAGCCTCGTCGTTCGTCAACCTCGTCGTTCATCAGCCTCGTCGCTCAAGACTGTTATCTTCGCTGCTCACTGCCTTGAAGATCGTCTTCTAGACCCCTCGTAGTAGTTGCTCGCAGTGTTGTAGACCCCTCGTTCCTCGTCTTGTCGTCCCTTGGATTCAGCATACGCGTGGTTGTGGTTGTGCACCGCGTGGTTATGGTTGCGTGCACTGTAGATTGGTGTACCCGTAGACTTATCTTGCCTCAGTCTTGTAGTTTGCTGCATGCACCAGCCTTGTATTCTCTTCGGAGGAAGTTCATCCCATCGCTGCCACCACTGTTAGCTTCGCTGCTACTAACACTTCAGTTCCCTTCAGTGAAATTGTAATTCACTTACAATTTTCTTCACTTTCTTTCTATAATTGTGGTATTGTAGTCACTCGTCTCAAGGCCCCATGCCACTTTCGTAGTGTAAGTTTTTAGTCCAGTTCCATTAATCAGTTCGAAGGTGAATCAAATAATTAACTTAAGTTTTCTTCCTTTTCTTCACTATCAGTTACACTTAGTTATTCAAGCTACACTAAGGGACTCCCACCCGGGATCCCTGTTCATCCCACCAAGCCACTTCTGCTCCGACGTCACTATTTAATTCAACCAGTATCTTTTTACTTTTCAAATAAGTACCACCCTTTAAGGGCGTGACTTTACCTCCATGCACCAATAATTTTTCTCCTCCACCTTATTCTCCAATCAGAAAGACTGTTATACTGTCTCAAGCGATATTGTTTACGCAAGCAGTTTGTCGCAGCAGAACGACTTCATGTTTACATTTCGTAACGTCAGCGCCTACCCTAACCAATGTTTATAAATATAAGACGTAAGCGAATTATGCAACTCTGCAACTTGCAGTCGGCCATTGTATCATAACAACCGAATATAAAACGACTATAAACTTTACATTCCTCTCCACCTACCCCTCTATCTACATAAATGTCTACCTCTATCTACCGGCCTCTTACATAGTGGGAAACAGGATAACCAGCACATTGGGGGAGTAGGTTTCTGCATACACGAGAAAATGCAGGAGCTGTCTTGTCCTTTACACCAATAAACGAAAGGATAGCAACGATAAAACTAAAAGGTAGATAGTTCAATTTTACCATTTTTACGCCTCATGCTCCTACGGAAGACAAGGAGGATGAGGAGAAAGATTTATTCTACTCTACTTTACAAGAGGTATATGGCAGTGTATCAGGACACGACATCAGAATGATAATCGGTGACATGAATGCAAAAGTAGGCAAGGAATCGGAGACCTTCCATCCGGCGATAGGTAGACAAAGCCTACATACGAACAGCAACGGAAATGGAGTACGATTGGCCTCCTTTGCACTATCAAATGATATGGTGATTGGTGGCACACTATTCCAACATAATGATATACACAAACAAACATGGACATCCCCAGATGGAGCCACAAAGAACCAAATAGATCACATACTAATACAAAGGAAACATAGAAGTGCATTACAAGATACACAATCCCACAGGGGAGCAGACTGTGACAGTGATCATAATTTGGTAATAGGAAAAGTGAAGGCAAAATTAACAATAAAGAAAACCCCACAAAACAGAACCAAGAGATACAGCGTGGACAGGCTAAAGATACAAGAGGTGCAAGAGGAATATCAGATGGAAATACGAAACCGTTTCGATGTACTAAATCTAGATAAAGAGGGGGAGGAAGAGGAAGAGGATATTGACTACAAACTAAAGAAAATTGAAGAGGTTGTACATAAAGCTGATGAGGAGCATGTAGGATACATAACACCAATTAGAAGAAATAATTGGTATGATGAGGAATGTAAGGAGACATCTAAAAAATGCAGAAAATTATAGAAAACCTAATGCAAAACCCACCAGACTTAAGATCAGCAGAAAACTTGAGAGAGAGTAGGAGGAGTGCCAAGAGATTATTTAGACAGAGGAAACGGGAGGATCTGGATAGAGAACTAGATGAAATAGAAAGTAATATAAAGGAGGGTGAAAGAACACCATAAAAAGCTGAGAGCTGTAAATAAAGATTTTCAAGCTAGAAATTGGATGATTAAACGACCGGGCGGAGATATGCTATATGGAGAAAACGAAGTCATGGGACAGTGGCAGCAGTACTTTTATGAGTTGCTAAACAGACCGGACCCGGCTCACCCAATCCAGGCTGCAGAAGTAATAAATACAGATCCCATTGAAGAACCAACATTAGCTGAAATAAAGATGGTCATAAAGGAATTAAAAAATGGAAAAGCTCCAGGCTGTGATGAAATACCAGCAGAACTACTAAAAAATGGGGGGAAAGTCCTGGAAAAAGAGATTTATAAATTAATAAAATAAATATGAAATAAGGAAAAATTACCAACAGAATGGCAAAAGAGGATTATCATTCCAATTTATAAGAAAGGAAGTAAACTGGAGTGTGCCAATTATAGAGGGATAAGCCCATTATGTGTGCTATACAAAGTATACACAAGAATTCTAATGAAGCGGCTTAAACCATACACAGAACAGGAGTTGGGGGAATATCAGTGTGGATTTAGGCGAAACAGATCAACTACGGATCATATTCACACAGTCCGCCAACTAATGGAGAAATATTACGAATATGATAAGACCCTATATCAGCTATTTGTAGATTTCAAACAAGCACATGATAGTGTGTACAGACCATCAATGTGGCATATAATGGCAGAACTGAATATTCCAGCTAAATTGATATCCCTCATTAAAACGTGCTATATAGGAAGCAGATGTACAGTGAGAGTTGGAAGGAAAGATACAGAAAGTTTCAATATACACAGTGGCCTTAGGCAGGGATGTATGCTGTCACCTTTACTATTTAATCTTGCACTGGACAAAGCAGTCAGACAGATTACCAACCATCCAGGTGGAGCCAAGTTATCCAATGGTCAGATAACCCACCTCACTTATGCCGATGATGTTGATGTGGTGGCCGAGACTGTGGAGGAAATTAACGAGATCTTTACATTATTCCAGAGAACAGCAGCACAGATAGGCCTAAAATGAAATGAGCAGAAAACTGAAATTATGAAACTAAATAGAAATGGTAATTATACACCAGGAGAAGAGCAAGTTGGATCACTAAGGGTGAAGAAAGTAAATAAGTTCAAGTAC
Source organism: Oratosquilla oratoria (assembly GCF_046742065.1). Taxonomy (NCBI): domain Eukaryota; kingdom Metazoa; phylum Arthropoda; class Malacostraca; order Stomatopoda; family Squillidae; genus Oratosquilla; species Oratosquilla oratoria. The sequence goes on along the minus strand of NC_134801.1, from coordinate 31,468,241 downwards.
CTGGGATCCTTTGTCAGTGAGAGAAATGAATTAGACAGAAATAAACAAACGAATGGCTGTAGGAAACAGATGTTACCATGCCCTGGCATCTGTAATGAAGAGTCGGACCATCAGCAGAAGAACTAAGATAAGAACATATAACATTGTAATAAAACCAACAGTCCTGTACGGATGTGAGACATGGACACTGACAAAAGAAAGGGAGAAGAGACTGGAAATTTTTGAAAACAATATCCTGAGAAGAATCCTTGGCCCAGTATATGATGAAGAAGAAGGGAAATGGAGACGAAGACATAACA
>NC_134801.1:31427942-31440442 GCF_046742065.1 Oratosquilla oratoria | reverse complement strand
TCTAATCGACTTTTGAGCTGCTCAACAGAGGAACTGTTTACCACGTCCTTTGACTGTCTGTTCCAAGTGTTGCAGATTTTATAGGTAAAAAAGTCACCAACCTTGCCACAAGGGTAACGAGGGCGATTGAGCTTCCACCCATGATTGCGAGTGGCATTCACATTCAAGCTGAAGAGATGCCGATAGTCAATATTTTGAAAACCTCTATTAACTGTCCTCGCAATCTCTTGGTTTTTAGGGAAAAGAGCCCCAAAACCTTAAGACGCCTCCGGTAGCCCATGTGTCTGATGGTGGGAATAAATTTCGTTGCTCGTGGCTGAGCTCGTTCTAGCCTCTGCACGTCCACCCTCAAGTTCGGTGACTAGAACTGGACGGCGTATTCCAGATGGGGACGAACTAGAGAATTGGTTCAGATAACGAAACTGTTTTCTGATGTAACCTAAAAGCTTTTGGGTTTTCTTCCCTACTTCAGTACGCTGTTTTGAGGACTTGAGGCAGCTGCTAAGGAAGACACCCAAATGTTTTTCCAGTTTTGTACTTGCTATGTCATGGCCAGAAGAGAATAGTCTGCCCTCTGGTTTGCGTGCCCGATATGCATGATCTTGCACTTACTCAGATTGAATGGCATCGACCACTTCTCAGACCACTCTCCCACTGTCTCTAAGAATTTCTACACTTTCAGGTGCTGTGACATTTACTCCCAACTTTGTGCCATCCATAAACTTATCTATGCTGCTCACAATTCCAACATCTATATCATTGATAGAAGAGCAGACCTCATACAGATCCTTGAGGTACCCCATTGGTAACAGGAGACCAGCTAGACGATGCCCAGGCTTCAATCCAATTTAACACTACTCCCTTAATACCCATGGCTCGAACTTTCGACTTCTTAAGCATGATCTGTGACGCTGGAGACCATGGTACGAGTCTAAAAACGGGTTGTTTCTCTCAGGAAACTCAACTATTCTATCCACAATGACACCATCCAGTATCTTCCCTACTATGGAAGTAAGGCTGATAGGTCGGTAACTCCCCGGGCTTGTGCGATCCCCTTTAGACAGGAGTCATGTTTGCCTCCCACCAATTCCTAGGCACTTCTCCTGTCCGCAGAGACTCATTGTAGACCTTTACTAGGTGGGGAGCCACCTGCTCTCGAACCTCTTGCAGTACCTTTGGCAGGAATCCATCTGGACCGGGAAACTTGTTTGCGCTAAGTTTGTCTAGTCTGGCTAAGACTTCGATGTTCGTACACTGAATATCCTCCATGGACTCTCCCTCGTGTACCAGAACTAGTTCAGGGACTGCTCCTTCTACTTCATCAGTGAATACTGAAGAGAAGTGTGCGTTGAGAATATCAGCCATCACAAGGTCTGTGTTCTGAAGCGTCCCACCACAGTCACGTGAAGGACCAATTTAGTTTCTAACTGGTTTTCTGCTGTTAACGAATCTAAAGAACTCCTTGGGGGTTAGCCTTGCAAGATGCTGCTACCCTCTGCTCTTGACCACGTTTTGCTGCTTCTATCGTTCTTTTAACCCGGCCGCGTAAGCGGATGTATTCTTGATGGGCAAAAACCGCTACGGTTTGCCTTATAGCGGCAATAAGAAGCTTTCCTGTCCTTAATCGTTCATCCTATCTCCCGTGTGAACCAGTTAGGTTACCGACGTTCTTCTTGTGAATACTTTATTTGGTACAAATTGTGCCTGTTGTGCCATAAAACGATCACGGAATGAGTCCCATGACTCCTGAACGTTGACACCTACATCAACTGCCAATGCACCAACTCCTCCTCTCAGTCCAGAAAGATCAGCTCTTCTAAGATCATGTATGGCGCGTTTTTTTCCTCGACTTCAGGCACACGTAATTTAAACCTAACGACATTATGATCACTTCCACCTAGGGCCTCACCTACAGATACATTATGTACTAATGTTATCCTCAGTGGTGAACACAAGAGCTAGTATATTTTCTCCCATTGTAGGCTCTTCTACCCATTGGATAAAAAAGGATTCATCTGCAAAGTGAAGAAACCTTCTACTTTCATCGTCCCCTGTTCTGTCTTCCCAGTTTACATGGCAATTGAAGTCTCCTAAGATAACCGATTTATGCTTGCTGATTAAATAATTAATTTCTGTATACAACTCAACGTCCTCGTCGAGACATTGATGTGGTTACCTGTAAACTAGAATAGATCTGTACCATTCTTTTCTTAGTTGAGGATCCATGCTAAGTAGTTCTTTCCCTGTGTTTAATGTACGCTTGTTAGGATACAAGATTTTTCTGTTGTACATCGTTACCCTCTTCCCCTCCCTATTCATCCTATTTTTGTGAAACAGCATATACCCTGGAATTACAAATTCGCCGATAAAGTCGCGTCCACTTGCGTGGATTCAGGATTCTGTAATACCTAATACATTTCTGTTGCTAGAAATGCTTTGAGGTCTAGCATTTTGTCTAGTAAAACATCGATTGAGTCATGTCGTTTCCAGACTCACTTGAGGAGGGTGACACAGGTGACTCCTCACACAAATCGGGAGTGAGGTACCTCTGCTGGGGTAGGTACCACATCACGATGCTTCACCAGAGGAGCTTTCTTCTGAGGGCGAAACCTGAGGAATAGGCTTCTCCCTTAGATCAGGAGCCCTTCTCGGATCTGATGGGATGACAAGGTAAAGAACCTTTACCTCAGTGTTTAAGATGCAAACCATCTTTTGCGAACAAATCGCTTCGTTCATAAAAGATGTAATATGGGTCCATAAATCGTATGCTATGAGTGACGCACATATCCTCAAGTCTCTCGTTAATGCTGGCAAGCGAACATGCTCCCATTCGAGGTAGAATTCCTATAATTGTCCCTTTATCTGTCTTCAGCTTTAGTTTATAAATGATCAACATAAAACCACGGAGAATCTCCTCTGTATTACCTGTCTCTTTAGGCTTGAAGAACAGGTCGTTGCCACTAGCAATAGCAATGATAGCTTCTTTTCTATTACTAGACTTTATCTTCACTATCTTATTTATAGCCGTTTATTCTTTGCACCAGGGAAGCATCGTACTATCCGTTTTGGTCCACCAACAGCACCAGAGTACTTCTCCTGGTCTCTGGTGAATAAGTAATCGACCAATACAACAGCCTCTTCAAAGCGTGAGAGTAAAGCATACCGGTTAGTGGTTTCAACAAAAGAAGAAGGAAGTTGGGGTATTGGTCTGAGACCCTTACCCTTCTTTACGATTAATTATCCACTCACTCAGTACTTGAAGTTGGTATTTTACTCCTTTTCTTCTTCTTTTTGTTCGTACCTGAAACATCATTGTTACAATTGTCTTCACTGCTGCCACTCTTACTACCGCCCCTCTTAACAGTTTTCATCTTCCTTAACAAGGAGAGCAAACACTACTTCTCTAATATGCCTCTGTATGAAACAGATGAGGCGTATATTTGCAAATCCTTGCTGGTTCGCAAATTCTGTATTCCACCGATGCAGACCACAGACGTCATACGCTTCCATCTTGTTGGGTATTTTCTTAAGTTTGTCTCTAGAAGATTTTGCGGGTTGAAAGCTTCGGGGATATCAGACTAAACACTCGGGAACACTCGGGTCTCTATCATGAAATTATAAAAAGAGAGACAGAGAGGGAGAGAGAGATAGATAGAAAGAAAGAAAGAAAGAAAGAAAGAAAGAGAGAGAGAGAGAGAGAGAGAGAGAGAGAGAGAGAGAGAGAGAGAGAGAGAGAGAGAGAGAGAGAGAGAGAGAGAGAGAGATACAGTATATATATATATATATATATATATAGATATATATATATATATATATATAGAGAGAGAGAGACACGCGCGCATACACACGCACACACGCACACACACACACACACACACACACACACACACACACACACACACACACACACACACACACACACACACACACACACACACACACACACACACACACACACACACACACAAACAGAGAACTTGACGGCGCAATGGTAGCGTTCGCGGCCGGAACTACGCTGATCCTAGTTCAAATCACGCCCAGGGCTGAAATAATTTCAGTATCGCTGCACTGCGAGTTGTTACTCCAACTGTCGTGGGCAGGGAGTTGGGTGTGTGTGTGTGCGTGTAAGGTCACATCATTACCCATAGATCGGTCATATACGACCTCTGAGTTCTCTTCCGGGAGGGAAATAGCTGTCGATCACGAGTCCAACACGTGATTCAAGACCATGGTGAATCACACACACACACACACACACACACACACACACACACACACACACACACACACACACACACACACACACACACACACACACACACACACACACACACAAAAAAAAGATGCATTGTAATCTATGGCATTAAAGATGCATTATAATCTATGGCATTAAAGAGAAGCATGATGTACCTAGATATCAGAGAGAAAAGGAGGAGAAAGAGATTGCTAATGAAATTCTGAAAGAATTACAAGCGGAAGGACAAGGTTTGGATAAGGAAATCGAGGAGACCTATAGGATGGGCAGATACTCTAAACAAAAACAATACAGGCCACTGAAAGTAAAGCTTATTCTCAAACAATTGCCAAGGAAGTACTATCTAGAACAATGAAATTAGCAAATAGTGAACATTACAAGAATGTATGGATAAAAAAAGAAATAAGTGAAGAAGAAAAGGAAAAAGAAAAAGAACTTAGAAACGAGGCGAATAGAAAAAAAAAAAAAAAAAACGAAAATAGAACTGAAACCGAAAAAAAAACGATTTTTTTTTTAGAGTGGTAGACCTGAGGCTGAGAAAATGGTATATAAGGAAAAAGGAAAAAAAAAAAAAAAAAAAAAAAAAAGACAGAAAAAGATGAGGAGAAAGGAAAATAAAAAAAGCTTATACCAATGTAGATGGAATAACTTCAGAAATGAATGAATTAAATGATTATCTGGCCTTAGAAAAACCAGACATAATGGGAATGGTGGAAACTAAATTAAAGTGTACTCCACCACCCAACACTGTTGGACAAGGTTTATACAACTGCTGGACACAAAATAGAAAGGATAAACAGGGTGGTGGAGTATTAATTTTGACCAATAAAAATTTAAATGTAACAAAAATAATGAAGGAAAAAATAATGTAGAATCAATTACAATACAAGTTGAAAGCAAACATATGAAGAGTAGAAAATTTGTAGTGGTGTATGTGCCCCCCAAAACACAGTCCTGGACAGAAAATGATAATTCCAAAGTATTAGAAGATACAAAATATGAATTAACTAATATACTGAAGGACAGAGGAAATACAGTAATTATGGGTGACTTTAATTCAAAAGAGATATGTTGGGAGGAAATGACAGTGAAGGGCGGAGAGGAACTCTGGGACAACGTCCTGTTCGACATGACCATCGAATACATAATGACTCGGTGGGTAAAGGAAACTACCAGATACAAAGGAAGTGAAGAACCATCAAGGCTGGATTTAATACTTACGACAGAGCCTGAAATTGTCGGTAAAATTGATTACAAAACTCCGTTAGGAAAGAGTGACCATGTACTAATAGAATTTGAGTTGAAAGAGCAAATGGATCAAAGCAGAAATGATAAACATAGAATAGAAGACTAATGTAAAACAATTTTTTTTTGAGAAACTCAAAAAGTTCTTTCGCAACGCGAACTGGGAAAAATTCCCAAATGAAGAAACAGGGATGGAAGAGAAATGGAATATACTAAAAGAAATTTTATTGAGGGAGTGAATAAATACGTACCACAACAAAAAATGGAAAGAACATACATAAAAAGCTGGCACAACTAAAGGTGTAGTGAGGCTAAGGATAAAAGAGACAAAGCTTGGAAGAAATCGAAAAAAGACAAGAAAACAAGCAAATGGCTAATGTACATCAAACTAAGAAATGATTATGTAAAAATACGCAGAGATGAAAAGAGAAAATATGAAAAAAATAATAGAAAAATGCAAGGAAGAACCCAAACTATTTTACAGGTATGTAAATGGCAAACTGAAGAACAAACAAGAAATATAAAAGCTGCGTTAAGGAAAATATGAATATACGGAAGAACTGGAAATGGCCGAAATTATGAACAACCACTTCAAATCAGTATTCACAATAAAAAACTCACCTAACTGTGAGGAAATAGAGAGATATCCCCTTCAATGAAAGAAATAATTGTAACACAGAAGGAAATCAGCGACCAAATCAAAACCCTTGACGTCAGAAAATCACATGGTCCAGACGGAATTGCAAATTGGATACTGAAAGAATGCATGGAAGAATTAACAGATAAAATATACAATATAATTAAATTCTCACTTAAAGAAGGAAAAGTGCCACAGGACTGGAAGAATGCAAACATTGTACCGACTTATAAGGAAAAACCACCACCACCACCACCACCACCACCACCACCACCACCACCACCACCACCACCACCACCACCACCACCACCACCACCACCACCACCACCACCACCACCACCACCACCACCACCACCACCACATTAGTATGCCACACTGGTTAGCAAAGGAGCCTTCTTATAAATTTTACATTATTCCCAGACCCGTGGTGCTGTTTTAGCTTTACCGCTGAGGTCTTTTGAGGCTCCTCAGTCCCCTCGTGTCCCGAAGGGGGAAATAAATCGCCCCGAACTCACTGGAAGAAAAAATCTGAAGCAACTTCCTGACCATGACAGTCAAAGGCCATCTCGATAAACTTTACATATATTTTTCAATACTCGCTCAGTACTCCTAACGATCTTCAGTTCTTTCCGTCGTAAAACTGTATTATATCTTTCATTTATTTACTTATTCATTTACTCCTCCTACTCTCCTCCTGAATAACACTACAGTACATAGTCCATTATTGCCTTATGAATCACTCTTCCATCCACTACCCTCTCCCATGTCCTCTTACGTTTGACTTTTTCCTAAACACTGTGTTCACTATCATCAACTCTCGTTCTAAGCTCATTTTCACCATTAACTTCCCACTATGATTTTTACCTGGCACTCCACATTTCCCAACCACTCCATCTATTAGTTTATCCCCTACTCTAGCATTGAGGTCTCCCAATACTAAAAAGTCTTCCTTTCCCCTACACTCTTCTCACAACCAGGCCCATATGTACTTACAAAGACCCACACCTCCCTTCCTAGTTTCACCTTCATTCACATTAACCTTGACAAAACCTCCTTCGACTCCACCACACGCTTACCTATTTCCTAACTTACTAGTAGAACCATCCCTTCTTTCCCTCGTCCTCTCCTCACTCCCGACACCCTCCCCACTACACTCCCAAACTCAAAATTACACTTCCCTTTTAATTTAGTTCCACTTAATGCCAACATATCCATCTTCCTTCTCACAAACATACTGCCTTTTACTCTCATCTGTACCACACCCACACACATTAAGAAACGCAAACTTTAGGGTTTTGGTTGGAAACTCCTCCCAGATCCTCGTATGCCTTGACTTCTCGTAGGAATGTACCCTGTAGAGTTACAAAGAGCAGGATGCCTAGTCCCATCACTCCGTCCCATTTTAGCCGCCTTTTACGACCCGAGTGGAAAACTCAGTGGCAGTATTCTTTCTTCACCTTACCACAATAACAGAGGCGAAAATGGAAAGATATACTCAATGAAATGGTAGAGGACAGTATTAAGAGGGATGGGGACAACATAATGGAGGGATTGTCGCGGTACAATAAAGTAGCATAATTTCTCTATGAGTAGGTATTTCCTCTAACACAGACAAAATTATGTGTGGCTCTGGTCCGTAGGGGTGCCCCATATAGTTCCTAATGTATCGATTGCATGCTACTGAGCAAATTATACTGCACAACAACATGCAGCCAATACCCCAGACGAGGTGATTTCTCCTCATCTTCTCTTTTTCTGCATGAGGGGACGGAGAGGGCGGGTCACCGATTAAATGAAGCGGCCTCGCTGTGGATGTACTGTGTCTTGCTACATTGCTTCTGACCCAGTACAATGGGGTAGGATACAGGGATGCCCCGTCATCCGTGAGGAGCGAAGATAAGAGGAAGGAAAGGGTGGTGGATGGGAGTGGAATGGGGTGGGAATGGGTTCTTGCCTTTTGACTTGGATACCTCCCTTGTAAGATGGAAAAAGCACTTGGTATATAGATGAATTCATTCACTTATTGATCTGATTATTAATTAATTAATTGCTTGATTAATAGTTTTATCTATTAATTTTCTATCTATTTTTGTTTGTTAATTGGTTTAGTCTATCGTTCAATTATCTAATTAATTAATAGATTACTTATACTATTTATCTATTTAGTCATCCCTTTTTATTTTCATGATCACAGTCCTTCAGAGCTCGATTGCTGGGTGTCTGCCGAGGAGACCACACAAAACATGACTTCCTGAAACTCACCCTTTCCCTTTGCAATTACCTTTTGCAATTATCAACCAGCACGCCCTTTCCTCCTTTCCTTCCGTTGGGAGGCTCTGAAATGTTATTTCTCCCTTGATTTGAAAGCGGTTCTTTCACAGCGTCATTTGATTTCGGATTGGACTAATTTGTTTTTTTTTTCCTAGCAGTTATTTTTTGTTTGTATTTCTTATCCAATTTTTTAATAGTAAACTTAAAGAAATATATTTCGTTTTTCACCTATCATACAATGTGAATGGTTCTTCTGTTAAAGAATTAAACGAAAAGAATAAAATGTCGATATTTTGACTCATTCTGCATTTCATATTCACCTAAATTTTGTGCTTAAGACAATGAACGACAATATTTGTATGGAAAAGTGATAGCTCCAGTTTGTTCGTTTTGAACATGAGCATCCTGCATACTGAATAATATTCTGCTTATAGAAAAAATATCATACGATCTAGATTATTCCAACGATTAAAAAAAGAAACGAATAAAATTTTAACATTTTGACTCATTCTGCATTTCATACTCGACCAAATTTTATGCTTGAATCTAGCTTGTCATTGTGCTCAGGACTTCTCTGCACAGTAGCTAAGCGTATTGCTAATGCATATGTCTGTAGTTTAAGCACACGTTTAGGTCAGATTTTAAGAAAAAAATCTGCTTCCTGGAAGAGGAGGAAGAGGAAGAGGAGGCAAAAGAACAAGTAGGACGAAAAGGTTGAGGAGAGCAGAAATAATGAATAAAAACAGATGAATATAAATCATAAATGAACAAAACAAACAAGAGAATGAAACACAATATACTAGGCTATATTGTCATTCAAAAATATGTCTTTAAAAAATACTTTGTTAAAGTGGAACCAGTCCAACAACGTTCTCACAAGACGTTGGCTGCCTGCCTGACTGGCTTCTACACAGAAAACTTATAGAGCGACAACTATCAGGATCCCATCAGCGGTGGGCCAATAACGGACCAAAGGAGAACAAAGACGGACCAAAGGCGGACCAAAAATGGAGCAAAGGCGGAACAATGGCAAACCAGAGGCAAACCAAATGCGGACCAAATGCGGACCAAAGGCGGACCAAAGGCGGACCAGAGGCAAACCAAAGACCGGCCAAATGCGGACCAAAGGTGGAACAAATTCAGATCAAAGGAAGACCAAAAGCGGACTAAATGCCGACCAAATGCGGACCAAAGGCAGAACAAAGACGGACCAAAGGCAAATCAGAGGCAAACCAAAGGCCAACCAAATGCGGGCCAAAGGTGGAACAAATGCGGACCAAAGGCGGACCAAAGGCAAATCAGAGGTAAACCAAAGACCGACGAAATGCGGGCCAAAGGTGGAACAAATGCGGACCAAAGGCGGACCAAAGGCGGGCGACCAAAGGGGAACCACGGGAAGACCAAAAGCGGATGGAAAACAGACTAAAGTCGGACCAAAGGTGGACTAACCCTTTATGTGTTCCTTCTGCCCATCGAATCTATTCGGTTCTGGTCTTAGCTAAAGAATTAAAGTTAGGCATTACGTAGAAGGAGAGGGAGGAGGAAAGGCAGCGAAGGAGGGGAAGGACGATGGAGAGCAGGTGGAGGGGTGAGGAGGAGGAGGAGGAGGAAGAGCAGAAGTGGGAGGATCAGGAGGAGACGGAGGAAAAAGGGGAATAGGATGACAAAAAAGAAGAAAAGGGAAGAAGGTGAGGGGAAGGAATAGAAAATGGAGGAAGCTGACAAGGACGAGGAAGATAAGGAGGGGAAGGAAGAGGAAAGCAAGAGTAGGAGGAAGAGTAGGAAGAGGAGAGGCAGGAGGCGAGAGAAGAGGAGGAGAAGAAGGAGGAAGAGGAGTAGGAGGAGGAGGAGGAGGACGAGGAGGAAGTGACTGGAAAGTATGGCGAGGAAGGATTATGGAAGACAGAGGGGGAGGGGGAGGGGTAGGGGGTCGAAGAAAACAATAGGGAGGGATTTGGAATGAGTGGATGGAGGAGGAGGAGAAGAAGGAGGAGGAGGAGGAAGGGTGAACGAAGGGAGGGATTGAGGATTAGGTCGGAGACCTTGTTTAGGGCGTTAGTCTTGTTTATGGGCGCGGGGAGTTTGGAGAGGGAAGGGGAGGCGCAAAGGATAAGAGGGGAAGGGGAGAAGGGAGGGAAGGGATGTGAGATGGGAATGGGTGAAGGCGGGAGTGGCTTCTGTGACCAAGTTACAGCACTCAAGGGTTTTTGCGTCGCTCATAGTTATGGTCTAAACAATACACACACACACACACACACACACACACACACACACACACACACACACACACACACACACACACACACACACACACACACACACACACACACACACATATATATATATGTATACTTATGTATGTATAAATATATCAAATTAACCCACACTAGCTGAAGAAAACTCAGCTGACGTCGAGACGCCCTTATCCAGACAGAGGCAGAACAAAAAGTTTCCCTTCGACCTCCCCCCGCTCCCAACAAATCAAAATGAAATATGCCTCTGGTGCATTTCATGCCCCACTCAAAGCAAATGGACTTCAACCTTAGCATATGCTAACAAGACTCATAAACCTTACGCAGAACAGTGGCGAGCGCGAAAGGCGTGCCACTCTCTCCCTCCCTCTCTCTCTCTCTCTCTCTCTCTCTCTCTCTCTCTCTCTCTCTCTCTCTCTCTCTCTCTCTCTCTCTCTCTCACTCTCTCTTATACATTTATGTTTACAATTTTCTTCCTCCAGTTTTCTTCATAATGTCATTAATCTGCTTGAGTTCATCATTAATTATGTAGCTTATATATATATATATATATATATATATATATATATATATATATATATATATATATATATATATATGTATATGTATATATATTTCACAAGACGAAAATGTAGTAGCACATTTAGTAAAAAATAAATAAATAACCCACTGTCGGAGAAACAAAGCAAAGGAAACAGACGAACTGTATATTTCGACCATTATTGTGGTCCTCTTCAGCAGATAGGTACAAGGTAAGATGTACAAGAATATATACAGTGAGAATATATACGGTTGTATATATATATATATACAAGCAGCAGCTTCGCCGCACCCGGGTATGCCGGGTTGCTTGGCCTGCGGCGCTTGCTCGCTTCGCTCGCATGTTTGACAACCATTCACACGGGCAGAACGTCACTTCAAACACGTTTGTTGAACGTGTTTATCGAACGTGTTTGACAAACCATTTGGCGAAACGTTTGACTAAACGCGTCCTTTAAACGTATCGATGTGAAATGTTTGTGTACAAATCGACATGTCGAAGAACCATTCACACGCTCAAACTGTTTGTCAAACACGTTCGACAAATATGTTCAACAAACGTGTTTGAAGTGACGTTTGACCGTGTGAATGTTTGTCAAACATGTTTGTCAAACGTCTTTGAAATGATGTTTGACCGTGGGAATAGTTGTCAAACCTGTTTGTCAAACGTGTTTGAAGTGATGTTTGACAGTGGGAATGTTTGACAAACGGTTTGTCAAACATGTTTGATGTGATGTTTGACCATTTGTTAAACGTGTTTGAAGTGATATTTGACCATGGGAATGTTTGACAAACGGTTTGTCAAACATGTTTGAAGTAATGTTTGACCATGGGAATGTTTGACAAACCATTTGTCAAACGTGTTTGAAGTGATGAGAATGTTTGACAAACTGTTTGTTTGAAGTGACGTTTGACCGTGTGAATGGTTGTCAAACGGTTTATCAAACGTGTTTGAAGTGATGCTTGACCGTGTGAATGGTTGTCAAACGTGTTTGTCAAACATGTTTGAAGTAATGTTTAACCGTGGAAATGTTTGACAAACCGTTTGTCAAACATGTTTCTCAAACTTGTTTGAAGTGATGTTTGACCGTGGGAATGTTTGATATATAAACGTGTCGACTAAACGTGTCGACGTGAAATGTTTGTCGAAGGGATGTTAGAAAAATGCCTTAACGACTGATGAGATTTTTTCGGGAAAATAGACGGAAACGTTTTATAGAAATATTTTTTTCGGGAAAATAGACGGAAACGTTTTATAGAAATAATCATATTATATACAAGGAGCGGCTTCGCCGCACCC
>NC_134801.1:31420442-31422942 GCF_046742065.1 Oratosquilla oratoria | reverse complement strand
ACTGAGTTAAGTGAACAAATATAAATATATTTTAAGAAAGCTTTGGGTTTCAACCAACTCAGCAGGGGAAGGGTGAGCAGGGTTGCCAACCGAAAACGCAGGGTCGATTGAGATTCTTTGAGTGAATTGCCTATAGTTAGTCTACTTCCCTCATCCCCACTGAAAGTCGGGTTGCAGTGAAGTACCATATCTATCATCTCTTTTGCAAATACTTTTCCTTCTTGGATTTATTATTTCTATTTATTCTCTTTTTCCGATATCTATTTCACCAAATCATCGACATTTGGACAAATTTCAAAGAGATTAAAGTGTCATGATGTATAATGTAGATCTATGTCGTCATACATAAAATAGATTGTTTTTGATATATGCACGATTAAGCTTAAATTATTTACAGAGATTATCATGACATTCTAAATAACCTAATAAGAAATGAATATATATATATATGTATATATATATATATATATATATATATATATATATATATGTATGTATATATATATATAACGTTCATACCCGGGAATAATGTCCATGTACGTTATCAATTGCAATACTTTTTTAAAAATATGAAAATATATGATATCTTATTTAAAAAGATAAGACGGTTATGAATTCGTTACATCCACCATCTTGGACTTTTGTCTTTGAGTGTACAGTGAAAGGTAAAAATACCTTCCCAGGTTTGTCCGAAGATGGATTAGACATGGCGAAACATTATGAGAATCGGCAGGAGACGGCTAGCCGGTTTTCATGATGCTTCACCATAACTAACTTATCTTCGGACAAACTTGGGATGATAAAGAACATAAAAACATAAGAATGGAGGAGACTCCAAGAGATCATAAAGCTTACACTAGACAGTTGGATGTCCCTTACCACTTGTCATTCCTATCCATATAGTTGTCAGATCTTCTCTTAAAGTAATCAGTTGTTTCAGCGCTCACTACATGGTTACTAAATCAAGTTTTGCCTTTGAGTGTACTCAATAGAATAAGCATTCTGGACGGTTTTTGGTATCAGTATAACCTCTTTTGTCTCTTGCCCGTTTCGACAAGACCATTTTCGAAAAAAACAACAACAAGAACATCGTCATTTTCAATTTAATAATTAACACATTAACTCCCTGGAACTTGTCACATATTTTTATCAACACGAAATGGCCCATAATATTTTGAGTATCCTCTGATTATCAACGCATTGTGAGGGTATTTTTGTCATTAATAACCAGTGCTTGGGGATTCGAAAAGAGGAATCAAGCTTAAGTTCAAAATGCTCAATATTTTTTTTTCATATCAGATGAGCCTTCAGTCATAATCGAATGTTAAGTGCCTCTAGTCCATAGGGGTGCCACTAATAGTATGAAGTAAAGATGTTACACCATATACCATTTGGGTCTATCCAAACCGTTACCTTTGCACTAAAAACTCATAAAAGTGCCTTTAATCAAAATCACGATTTGACATCATAATTGTGATTGGTGTAACATCATTGGTTGGCCAATATTCTTTAAAGATGTTGCTAACTGACTGGTTCCAAAGAACAATATTTCATTGATTTTTTTGCCTACAAGTCAATATATGTATTTTGATAAGAATTCTGCTAATATTTATCTTTTTGCCAAATGAAAAAAAAATACTTGATAACATCAAACATCATTAACTAAATGAAATGGCGCAAAATTAGCCAAAATAAAACAGGAAAGGCGAGACCCGGATGTCATTAGACGATTTTACTCAGCTGAAGGAAGTCCACATAGTTCCCAGGACGCTAAAAAAAACAAAAAAAAAAAAACAGACACCTATCAACCCTGATGGACTCATCTTGTTCTCCTTTTTCTCATTTTCTTTTCCTTCCAGAAAAAAGTAGCTGCCCGTCGCTCAGGCTCGAGAACGGAATGGTCAAGCTTCGGCGCCGAGGACGGATCGCCAAATTCTCCTGCAACCGTCGCTACACCATGTTCGAGGGGGACCGGTTCGTCACCTGCATCGTCAAGAAATGGAACGGGCGAATCCCCAAATGCATTCGTATGTAGTATTCCCAAGTATTCCTAAGTACTACCCTTGGGTCTTAAAAGTATTTTCCGTATGCCTTACTATGGTTTATGACTTCACTGTAGGTTGTTGTTGTTGTTGTTGTTGTCGTTCCCTAGACTGTCTGTCCGAGCAGTCCCGTCTCCCCAAGGAAGGCCACAGCCGAAACTGGGTTTTCCCACAAATCCTTTATAGAGTGTATGTTGTGTTGTTTGCGTGCATGATTGTGTATAATGCAGTCTTCCATTATGTGTTGTATGGTATGGGGTGAAGTGTCACATCCTGGGCAGCTGTTCACAACACGGTCGTCCAGCCTCTTCTGGTAGCTTAGAAGTGCTGGGTGGTGACCGCATCGCAGTCTGGCCAAGTGGACTCTGTCCTTTCGTGGGAGAGAGGATTCAGAAGGGTGGATATCAGGGGGTCTGGCATGCAGCAGTGTGTTGTCTTTCAGTGTGTACATGAGAATG
>NC_134801.1:31412942-31415442 GCF_046742065.1 Oratosquilla oratoria | reverse complement strand
ACAAAAAAAACAAAAAAAAAACTAATGTAACTAATAACTACACATCGGCAAAATCATCGCTAATGTATTCGATAGATGAAGACTCGAACTGTTTTTCTTTTTCTTTTAATGGAATAAATTTTGCATAAAAAAGCTGATTTTTCACTTTATTTTTCCTGCTTAATCAGCGATTTAGTCATGAAACAATGGTTTAGAATTTGTATTTAAATAACGTCCACTTTGAAGAAGTTGTCTACAAATAATAAAATGCCATGCCCAATACAATACTGAATTGTCAACATCTATTTTAGTTCTGTAGCGTTGTTTACACGGCGCTGCTTTTATTCGCTTTGGACAAACGCCTTAATTTACTAGCGACTAAAATTATGAATGCGTAGCGTTTGTTTGACGCTGCGGTAAAGTCAAACATGTCCACCTTCACCGCTCGCGTCCCAGAAGCGAATAAAGAAGCTAGCGTCTAGGGTAAAAAAACAGAGCGATGTGAACTAGCCTTATGGTACTCTCTTGGTAGTGGAGGAATTATATGAATTATTTCCTTATATATTTTGGCTGCCGTTAGGATATTTAATACACCTCCTTGGTAACGAGGTTAAATTCATAATAAGGCGCACAAACTTTGCAAGTCATACTATCTCACTGTATTTCATGCCTCCTACTAGGGTAAATTATTGGAAAACTTGTTTGTGTGTTGGGCCAAGATAGGACGGAAAGGGGAAGAGGGGACAAATTAATGTGTTCCCCTTTTGTCCCAGAATGGTGATTGGAAAACTTTTTTTTTATATTTTTATATTTATTTATTTATTTTTCATTTTTCTAGAAACTTGTTCAGACTTTCGTTAGGAGAGGTTTGTGGCTACACATTCTTGATCTTCATTGTGTAACCAATTGACACTCAGTTCTGTATACATGTAAGCACACGTACACACACACACACACACACACACACACACACACACACACACACACACACACACACACACACACACACACACACACACACACACACACACACATACACGCACCTCCCCCCCCGCTACTATAGGGCTGAAATAATTTCAGTATCGCTGCGTTGCGAGTCGTTACTCCAACTCACGTGGGCGGGGAGTTGAGTGTGTGTGTGCGTGTAAGATCAGAGCATTACCCATAGATCAGTCATATATGAGCTCTGAGCTCTCTTACGGGAGGGTAGTAGCTGTCGATCACGAGTCCAGCACGCCATCCAAGACCATGATGAATCACATACACACACACACACACACACACACACACACACACACACACACACACACACACACACACACACACACACACACACACACACACACACACACACACACACACACACACACACACACACACACACACACACACACACAAACACACACTTACACTCATATATTTCAAGTAATTCAGCAACATGCATAGGGATCAAAGTCACAAAGTCAAAAATCACTTTTAACTTCTACTTTCTCCTCGAAATGATACTAAATGTTTCTCCATTGTTGCCATTCACTGTTCGACACTCCATCTTACCTATTTCTAAGTACTAAGGACATGACTGTATCCAAATTACCTTTTGGATTTTGAATAAAGGTTTCTAATAATTACTACCGTACTTTTCATCATAGGCAAAAATACACAACATTATCGAGTTTATATATTTTTACCCATTTTGCTCTTCCATGTTTTTTTTTATATGAAATTGGCTACCCTGCTTCTCCCACTTTCCCTCTGTCACATAATTGGCAACCCTGCTGTTGACTCATCGCTTTACTATTGCACACTCGCTTTATTTCATTTTCTATCTTACTTAAAATTAATGCTTCTGACCCAGGGCAGTGGACAGGATGCAGGGATGACCCGTCATCCAGGAGGTGCCAAGATAGGAGGGAGGGAGGAGGGTGGAGGGGAGTGGAATACATTGGAAATGGAATGGGTGGGAGTGGTTTCTATGCCTTTTTCTATTTGGGCACCCCCCCGTGTAGGGGGAAAAAGCCTTTGGTATATGTATGTATGTATGTATGTATTATCGTCCTGTTCCTTGATATCCCCCCCAATACTAACTGTCTCTTGCTGTAGCCATCGTCATCTAAATGATATATAACATAAAACATAAAAAATCTTTATCAAATGCTCACTCGATCACAAGAACGTAACTGTAATAAATAAATAGATAGATAAACAAATAAATATAAAAAAAAGAAAATTCACTTTACTCATTCCAGTTTTATAGTCTTCATTTGTTCTTATAAGCTTTGCAGTTGAGGGGAATTACCTTTTTCCTAACTTGACATATGTGTCATAGTATTTGCACTTGAGCTTCATCCAGAGTCAAAAACGAATAATTAATTTCTACTTCCAAGAATTTCTTTTGCAGAAGAGCTAATGCTGTGATTTGGAGTAGGAACAAAAATTAATCTATTCATATCTTTATGAGATACAAATTAATTCTTAGAACCAGAAGAAAAAATTCACGTCACTTTGATTAATGTGATATATA
>NC_134801.1:31395442-31397942 GCF_046742065.1 Oratosquilla oratoria | reverse complement strand
AGCCTAGTAACCCCCTACTATACTTATAAGATGTTTCATCTTAAACACATTTAAACTCTTCCTCTTTTCCTCTCTTATGTTCCATATTTGTGCCCCATACAGTGCTGTCGGCACAATGACTCCTTCATACAATCTTCTCTTAGCATCCATTCCCAAATTTGTAATTCTCATTACACTTTTTAATCCTCCAAGGCATTTATTTGCCTCTCTCAATTTACATTCTACCTCCACCTCTACTCCTCCCTTTCCTGCCACATTCGCACCCAAGTATCTAAAGCTATCCATTTCCTCCAGTCTCTCTCCCTTAATACTCACTTCCATTTTGCTGCCATTCTCTCCCTTGTATATTTCATCACCTTACTTTTACCCACATTTGTCTTCACCTTATTTCTTTTGCACACCTTCCCAAACTCCGTCACTAACTTCTTTAATCCTCCCTCTAATCCTGCCACAAGCGCAGTGTCGTCAGCAAACAAAAAGTGTCTTATCTTACATTTTATCCATTTTTTTAACAATCTCCAATCCCCTGACCATTACCCCATCCATGTATAAACTGAACAGCCACGGCGACATGACACATCCCTGGCGAAGTCCCACCTTTACCTAAAACCACTCGCTCTCTCCATTTATAATTCTAACACAGGCTCTACTACTCTCGTAAAAGCTCTTGACTGCTCTTAACAGTTTTCCTCCTATCCCATACATCTGCAATACCTTCCACAGTGCCTTCTTGTCTATGTCTTCCCTGTCATTAGCCTTTTCCAAATCCACAAATGCCTAAAAATCATTCTTACTTTTTCTTGAAGCTTTTTCACATATCTGTCTTACCACAAATATGTGATCCACGCAACCCCAATCAGTCCTAACTCCACACTGTTCCTCACCAATTACTCCCTCTGTTCCTCTCCTAATGCTCTCAATCAAAACCCTCCCATAAGCCTTCCCAACTACACTTAACAAACTGATCCCACTGAAACTATTACATTCTTTTGTAAAGAGGAACTACACAGGCACTCCTCCAGTCCTTCGGCACTCCTCCAGTCCTTCAGCACTCCTCCAGTCCTTCGGCACTCCTCCAGTCCTCCGGCATTCTACCCTTTTTTAGAAGAACATTAAACAACCTCAGTAGACAGTCCACCATTACTGTGTTTCCCCTTTTCAGAGACTCCGCATGACACCGGTCTAACCCAGGTGCCTTACATGCTCTCCTCATCTTGATAACTGCTTTCACGTCATCTTTTCTTATTTTTCTTCCATTTTCCTCATTCATCACTGTCATTTTCTTAGCGCATCCCAATGCAACTATCTTTTTTCCATTATACTCCTTCACATCTAGCAACTTCCTAAAATACTCTGCCCATCTTCCTCTTACCGCTGCTTCTTCCATTATTATCTCTCCATCTGCACCTTTTACCTTTTTTATACTTGATTCGCCTCCTCTTTCTCTCTTACTTTCTTTCCAAAAATATCTTTTTATTACTTTCAAAAATTTCTGTCATACTCTTACCCATTTCACACTTGCTTTCCTTTTTTGCCTCCTTTATTTTACGCTTTACTTCTCTTTTCTCTTATTTGTACCTCTTATATGATTCTCTCGTCTTATTTTGCAAACAATCTGTGGATACGGATTTCTTCTCTTCTACAACCTCTTTAGCTTCCTCATCCCACCACTCATTACCCTTCCTTCTGTTTCCTCCCATCCTCCTTGTTCTACACATCATCTTTGCACACTTTGTGGCTCCCTATTGAAACATCCCCATTCCTCCTCCACTCCTAGTTATACTCTATCTTTCACTCCCTCATACTCTTCTCTCAGCTTCTTGTACTCCTTTTTTTCTCACTTAAGCATTTTACTCTAAGCATCTCCCTACTCGTCTGGGGGTATTGGCTGCATGTTATTGTGGCAGAGTAGCATGTAGTTGGTACTTTGGGGTCTATGATAGAGGAAAACTCTGTTTATAGAAAAATTATGACACTTTTATACTACGACTGTCCCTCCGTTATGCTGTCCCCCAACCCTTGAAAAAAAAAAAAAAAAAAAAAAAACGGGATGGGGGATGGGATTAGGAGTCCTGCTACCTGTAGCCCCACAGGGGACATTCCTATAAAAAAGTAAAGGCATAAGAGGGTCTGGGAGTTTTCCATCCGGTACCCTAAGGTTTGGGTCTTTTAATGTGCGTAGGTGCGGTACAGATGAGAGTAAAAGAGAAGAGATAGGCAGTATGTTTGCGAGAAGAAAGATGGATGTGTTGGCTTTGAGTGAAACTAAAATGAAAGGGAGGGGCGAGTGTGAGTTTGGGAGTGTAGCTGGGAGGTACTCAGGAGTGAAGAGGGGACGAGGGAGAGAAGGGGTGGCTATACTAGTAAGTGAAGAGATACGTAAGCGTGTAGTGGAGTGGAAAGAGGTTGATGTGGATGAAGGTGAAGCTGGAAAGGGAGATGTGGGTTTTTGTATGTGCGTATGGGCCTGGTAGTGAGAAGAGCGTAGAGGAAAGGGAGG
>NC_134801.1:31380442-31387942 GCF_046742065.1 Oratosquilla oratoria | reverse complement strand
TGGAGAATTGATGGTGGAGATGTGTCTCGAAAGAGAGTTGATGATAGCAAATACAGTGTTTAGGAGGAAAGTCAAGCATAAGTACACATGGGAGAGGGTGATGTATGGAAGGGTAGCAGATAAAGCGTTAATGGCTATATAATGGTGACCAGGAGTATGGTAGGAAGAGTTAAGGATGTACTTGTTCTAATGGGAGAGAGTGGGGGAATATCAGATCATTTTCTGGTGGAAGGTAAATTGAGAGTGGAGAATAGGTGGAGAAAGAGGAAAAGGGCAGAAGGTAGGGAGGTACTTAGAGTGAACTGCTTAAATGAGAAAGAAAAGGAGGAGTATAAGAAGAAGCTGAGAGAGGAGTGGGAGGGAGTGAAGGATAGAGAAGAACTAGGAATGGAGGAGGAATGGGGATGGTTCAAAGAGGGAGTCATAAAGTGTGCAAAGGTGGTATGTGGAACAAGGAGGGTGAGAGGAATTAGAAGGAAGGGTAGTGAGTGGTGGGATGAGGAAGCAAAGAAGGGTGTAGAAGAGAAGAAGCAGGCTTTCGTAGATTGGCTACAAATTAGGACGAGGGAATCGTATGAGAGGTACAAAGTAAAGAGAAGGGAAGTCAAGCATAAGATAAAGGAGACAAAGAGGAGAGGAGATGTGAACTGGGAAAAGAGTATGACTGAAAAAATTGAAAGTAATAAAAAAATGTTTTGGAAAGAAATTAAAAGAGAAAGAGGAGGCGAATCAAGTAGAAAAGAAAATGTAAAAGGTGCAGATGGAGAGATGATAATGGAAGAGAAAGCAGGGAGAGGAAGGTGGGCATAGTATTTTAGGGAGTTGCTAAATGTGAAGGAGGATAGGGAAGGAAAGGTAGTTGCAGTGGGAAGTGCTAAGAAAATGAGAGTGATGAGTGAAGAAAATGGAGGAGAAATAGGGAAAGATGAAGTGAAAGCAGATATTAAGATGATGAGAGCAGGTAAGGCACCTGGGTCTGGATGGATGCCATGCAGAATGTCTGAAAAAAGGAGGTACAGATATGGTGGACTGGCTAGTGAGGTTATTTAATGTTTGTTTAAGAGAGGGTAGAGTGCCGGAAGACTGGAGGAGTGCTTGCATAGCTCCACTTTACAAGGGAAAGGGGGACAAGGGTGAGTGTAGTAGTTTCAGAGTGATCAGCTTTTTGAGTGTAGATGGGAGGGCTTATAGGAGGATCTTGATTGAGAGGATTAGGAGAGGAACAGAGGGAGTAATTGGTGAGGAACAGTGTGGATTTAGTACAGGTAGGGATTGTGTAGATCAGATTTTTGTGGTAAGACAGATATGTGAGAAAGCTATAGGAAAAGGTAAGGATGTTTTTTGGGCTTTTGTGAATTTAGGAAAGGCTTACGACAGGGTAGACAGGAAGGCACTGTGGGAGGTACTGCAGATATATGGGATAGGAGGAAAGCCGTTAAGAGCAGTTAAGATTTTTTACGAGAGTAGTAGTTCTTGTGTTAGGATTAGAAATGGAGAGAGCGAATAGTTTGAGGTAAAGGTGGAACTTCGTTAGGGATGTGTTATGTCGCCATGGATGGGGTGATGCGAGAGGTGAATGCAAGGGTGGTGGGTCAGGGGTTGGAGATGGTTAAAGAAAATGGAGAAAGGTGGGAAATAAGCCAGTTGTTGTTTGCTGATGACACTGCGCTTGTAGCAGGATCAGAGGAGGGATTGAGGAAGTTAGTGACAGAGTTTGAGAAGGTGTGTGAAAGAAGGAAACTGAAGATAAATGTGGGCAAAAGTAAGGTGATGATAAGGGGAGAGAGTAGCAGCAGGCTAGAAGTGAGTATTAAGGGAGAGAGAGACTGGAGGAAGTGGATAGTTTTAGATACTTGGGTGCGAATGTGGCAGGAGAGAAGTGGGGGTGGAGGTAGAATGTAGATTGAGAGAAGCGAGTAAATGCCTTGGTGGATTAAAAAGTGTAATGAGAAATAGACATCTGGGTATGAATGCTAAGAGGAGGTTATATGAAGGAGTGATTGTGGCGACAGCACTATACGGGGCAGAAACATGGAACATAAGAGAGGAAGAGAAAAGGAGTTTGAATGTGTTAGAGATGAAATGTCTGAGAAGTATAATAGGGGTTACTAGGTTGGATAGAGTGAGAATTGAGGAGGTGAGGAGGAGAACAGGGGTGGAAAGGGAGTTGGAAGATAGGGTTGATGAAAGAATATTAGGATGGTTTGGACACATGGAAAGAATGAGTGAAGAAAGATTAGTAAAAGAGGTGTGGAAGGCAGAGGTAGAAGGAATGAATATGAGGGGGCGTCCTAGGATGAGATGGATGGATGTGGTAAAAGGGTCATTACAAAAGAGAGAAATGTTTTTTGAGGAAAGACGGGAGAAGACAGAAGATAGGGGTGAATGGAGAAGGGTTTTGTATGGATGATGCTGTGATGCATGAGGGAGTGGTGGATGGGGGTGAGGGAATATGTATGAGAAATAAACTGACGCAGCCCGAAGGAATTTCTCCCCGTCTTCTCCTTTTCTGCATTAGGGGACGGAGAGGGGGGGGGTCGCCGATTTAATGAAGCGGCCTTGCTGTGGATGTGCTATGTCTTGCGACACTGCCTCTGACCCAGGGCAGTGGACAGGATGCGGGGATGACCCGTCATCCAGAAGGTGCCAAGATAAGAGGGAGGGAAGAGGGTGGATGGGAGTGGAGTATGTTGCGGATGGAATGGGTGGGAGTGGTTTCTATGCCTTTTTCTTTTTGGTACCTTCCGTGTAAGGGTGAAAAAAGCCTTTGGTATATGTATGTATTTAATAATAATTATAAATAATAATAATAATAATAATAATGATAATAATAATAATAATAATAATAATAATAATAATAATAATAATAATAATAATAATAATAATAATAATAATGATAATGATAATAATAATAATACATACATACATACATAAACCAAGGCTGTTTCCCCCCTTACAAGGGAGGTAGCCACAAAGGGAAAGGCATAAAAACACTCCCACCCATTTCATCCCTAAATACACTCCACACCCCTCCCGCTGTAGTGTTCTGTAGCCAACACGTATAATTACCCCTTCAGGACCCGTGATCGCAGAGTACGGGATAAACAATAGTCACCCCTTAGAACATGCGTCCGACTAAACATACATTCGACTAATTTTAATTAATATAATAACAATGTTCATTATAATAACTTAATTCATTTTGTAAATAAAATAAAACATATCCCTCTACATACTGTAAGAAGCATATTTATGTATTGTAAATATATTTTAATTAATTGTATACTAAACACAAAGAATCCAGAATCTCGCCACAAATATTGTAAATACCATCGTCATCATTTCCAATAAACAGATCAGTCATGGGATTGACTTTAAATATCCTAGCTTCCTCCAAGAAGGACAATTGCCAAATGTAGTGGTTACTACAATTGTCCTTCTTGGAGGAAGCTAGGATATTTAAAGTCAATCCCATGACTGATCTGTTTATTGGAAATGATGACGATGGTATTTACAATATTTGTGGCGAGATTCTGGATTCTTTGTGTTTAGTATACAATTAATTAAAATATATTTACAATACATAAATATGCTTCTTACAGTATGTAGAGGGATATGTTTTATTTTATTTACAAAATGAATTAAGTTATTATAATGAACATTGTTATTATATTAATTAAAATTAGTCGAATGTATGTTTAGTCGGACGCATGTTCTAAGGGGTGACTATTGTTTATCCCGTACTCTGCGATCACGGGTCCTGAAGGGGTAATTATACGTGTTGGCTACAGAACACTACAGAACTCTCCCCCTAGTGACGAGGCAGGAGGAACGATATCTGTTTTTTCTTTGTAGTGTGTTTGTGGTTTGTAGCCCGTGTGTCCGGAGGTGTCGGAAGAGCAACAGGATCTTGTTCGTTGTCCGAGAGGAGGTATGCAGGCTTGGCGCGGTCTATGGAGATGACGTCAGTGGTTCCACGGCGATCGATGGTCAAGTTCTTCCTTGTCCTCTTGACGACTCTATATGGGCCATCGTATGGTTGTTGAAGAGGCTTCTTTACTCCCTCCACGCGAACGAAAACATGTGAGCAGTCTTCGAGATCCTGGCTCACAAACGTTCTTGTTGGTGAGGTACGCGGTGGCACTGGCTGGAGTTTTCTGCATTGTATCTGTAAGATTAGTAGCATAATCTTGAACGCTGCAGGGCTGCGTTATAGGGCAGATGCAAGAAACTCACCGGGCAGACGGAGTGGAGTGCCATAAAGAAGTTCTGCAGAGGAGTGGCCAAGGTCTTCCTTGAGGGACGTGCGTATACCGAGGAGGACCATTGGAAGCACCGTAGACCAGTTGGTGCGGTCGCGTGCTGTTGCTGCAAGTGAAGCCTTGAGTTGTCGGTGGAAGCGTTCGACGAGTCCGTTGGATTGGGGATGGTAGCTTGCTGTTCTGAAACGCCGGATACCTAGCAAAGACATAACCTTGTTCCATAGATTGGATTCAAATTGGCTACCACGGTCGGATGTGAGGCTGAGTGGTGTACCGAATCTTGAAATCCAGGTGGTTATAAAAGCTTTGGCTACTGTATCTGTGCTTATGTCAGTAAGCGGGATTGCTTCGGGCCAGCGTGTAAAACGGTCTACACAAGTAAGAATATACCTGAAGCTGTCTGAGAAGGGAAGCGGTCCGACGATGTCGATGTGGACGTGCTCGAGTCGAGTGGAGACTGGGCGAAAGGTACCTGGAGGGGAGATGGTGTGGCGTGTGACCTTGGAAGCTTGGCATTTGACGCAGGTGCGGGTCCAGTGTCGAACGTCTTTGGCAATTCCACTCCAGATGAAGCGTGATGACATCATGTGCTGCGAAGCTCGAATACCTGGGTGGGAGAGGTCATGTAAATGGCGGAACAAGGGATACCTGTGGTTCTCGGGCAAGTAGGGACGGATGGTGTCCGTGGATACATCGGCGTAGAGCTCAGTGTTGGTTCCAGGGAGCTGTACCTTCTTCATCTGCAACGCGGGGTTTTCCATCAATCGCTGCAGCTCGGTATCACCAGCTTGGTCTGCAGCGATGGCGGCGTAGTCGATGAGAGAGGTAGAGACTGCAGATATGTTGCGCGAGAGGGCATCGGCAGGACAATTATCTGCACCTCGAACAAAACGAATATCTGTGGTGAATTGGGAGATGAAATCTATGTGTCGGAGTTGTCTAGGGGAGTATGTTGTCTTGTTATGAATGAATGTTGTTGTGATTGGTTTGTGGTCGGTGTATATGTGGAATTGTCGTCCTTCGACGAAATACCTGAACCTGTTGACAGCTTTGTTGATGGCTAGGAATTCCTTGTCGAAGGCGCTGTATTTCTTCCCGGCGTTGTTGAGTTTCTGTGAGAAGAAGGTTATGGGCTTCCAGGCATCGTTGATGTACTGCTGCAGAACTGCGGCGACACCTATATCTGAGGCGTCTGTCGAGATTGAAATGATGGCATCAGGAATAGGGAAACTAAGGGCGGTAGCATTCCCGAGTGCTTCTTTGGCTGCCATGAAAGCTGCATCAGTTTCGACGTCCCAGTTGAGTACGATGGAACGTCCCCTCTTGCACGGCTTGATCATGGAGTAGAGCGGTTGGAGCAGTTGAGCGCAGCCTGGAATGAAACGATTGTAAAAATTTAACATACCAAGGAATTGCTTGAGTTGGCGCTGTGTTGTAGGTTTCGGGAAACTCTGGATGGCGTCGCAGCGGGATGAGACAGGGGTGACGCCTGAAGGTGTGACGGTGTGTCCTAGAAAGTTGATGGATGACACACCGAAGTCAGATTTCTCGAGATTGATGTGGATGCCGTAGTCTTGTAGGCGGGTAAAGACTTGCTTCAGATGGTCTTGGTGCGTGGCTTCGTCAGGGCTGGCGATGAGCACATCGTCGATGTAGGTGAAGCAAAAAGGCAGGCCTCGCAGGACTTCGTCCATGAATCTCTGGAAAGTTTGGGCAGAGTTCTTGAGGCCGAAGGGCATTCGAACGTATTCGAACAAGCCAAAAGGTGTTGTGACAGCTGTTTTGGGGATGTCAGGCGGGTTGACCGGAATATGATGGAAGGCTTTTACAAGATCGATCCGGGAGTATACGCGAGTTCCTGCAAGGTGTGAGGAAAACTCCTGTATGTTGGGAACAGGGTACCTATCCATCACAGTTCGTGAGTTGAGGGCGCGGTAGTCACCGCATGGCCTGATGTCGCCGTTGCTTTTGGGGACGATGTGGAGAGCTGACGACCAGTTGCTTGAACTTGGACGAATGATACCTTGACGCATGAGGGCTTCTAGTTCTGCCTTGGCTAGCTTGAGGCGTTCCGGAGCCAGACGACGGGCTTTGGCGTAGACTGGAGGTCCCGTAGTCTCTATGTGGTGCACTACGTGGTGTTTCACAGTCGTGGTCGTGGAGTAAGGTTGTGTCAAGGCAGGAAAGTTCCTGAGGAGAGAAGCAAACTTGTTATCAGCACTGATGGTTGAAAGCTGGCTACTTACTCCGGTTGTTGGCCTGGCGTTGGATGACATCGATGTAAGGGGGTCGTGGAGCTTGCGATTTTTAATATCGATCAGGAGATCGAAGTGGGTCAAAAAATCGGCGCCAAGGATGGGTTGGGAAACTGATGCAACGTAGAAGGTCCACTCAAAGGATCGGCGGAGGTTGAGTTCCAGCTGAAGTGTCTTCCTCTTGAAAACGGGTATCTTGGTGCCGTTGGCTGCGTAGAGGGAAGACATCGGCGGCAGTGATTGCTGGCTTGCTGTGGCAGGCAGGACACTGACTTCAGCTCCGGTATCGATGAGGTATGTGGTGTTGGAGAGTGGATCAAATACGAAGAAGAGTTTCGATGTATGTTGGCGAACGCTGTGCGCCGTTAGCGGTCGCCCATCGTGTTTAAAGGTGACGGTGAGAAGGTGCACGGCTGTGTACATTTCCTCGCATCTTGTCCAAAGCGACGATGGTAGTAGCAGACGCCTGATGTGTGCTTGGGTCTCCCTCTGGACGTAGACCTGGAGCGGTTGCGGTAGGATCTTGGTGACGGGGGTCGTTGTTGAAGGTTGGCAACCTGCTCTTGGAGGGCGCTAACCTGGAGGGTGAGTTTGGAGATTAGCTCGGTTAACGTCATGCTTACGTGATTAGTATGCAGCGATGTTCGTGGGCAGCTGGGTTGGTCAGAGCAGTCCGAGTTGGCGGGGATGGGCAGGACAACCCGGGGCGGCGGGCGGGGCTGGGCACGGCAGGGCGGCGGGCGGGGCTGGGCACGGCAGGGCGGGGCTGGGCACGGCAGGGCGGCGGGCGGGGCTGGTCACGGCAGGGCGGCGGGCGGGGCTGGGCACGGCAGGGCGGCGGGCGGGGCTGGGCACGGCGGGGCTGGGCACGGCAGGGCGGCGGGCGGGGCTGGGCACGGCAGGGCAGGTCACGGCAGGGCGGCGGGCGGGGCTGGTCACGGCAGGGCGGCGGGCGGGGCTGGTCACAGCAGGGCGGCGGGCGG
>NC_134801.1:31372942-31375442 GCF_046742065.1 Oratosquilla oratoria | reverse complement strand
TAACATATCAAATGGCCAGTGGTCACCTGACTGCATCACTACCTCAGCAGTCAGCCACGAGCTACCTCATGTACTCCAAGGTCACAAAACCCCACGCGACTTGCGGAGCATCGGTCATGTAACCTGAGCTTGTTCCTTTTCTCACCTCACATTTTTGTATATAAGCACATGCCTTCCACTATGTATTCATTCTGCTGAAGAGGGTCACAGTTAGTGATCGAAATATACAGAACACTCGACATTAGTGTCTTCTTTTCTCCGACTGTGGGATAAAAAGTTTATTTTATCAATGTGCTACGACATTACTTTATAGTGGATATATACATATATATATATATATATATATATATATATATATATATATATATATATATATATATATATATATATTGGTTTCAGGGGAACTAATGAGTGGAACAGAATATATATGATTGTTTACAGGAACATAATACTATTTCTCTTTTTGGAGGTTGAACCGATATGGCTATCTTAGACGAGATCTCATTCCAGAAAGACTCTGTATGATGTGGACTATATAGAGAGAGTAGAATTACCGCATAGGATGCTCCCAACTGGCAAAGATGTCATACAGAATATGCTGTACTTGCTGTGGCCAAAGCGGGCAGGGCAAGCTCAGCGCTCCAAGGATGCAACAGCTCAGATGTTGGCAGAACTGGTTCAGGAACACTGACTATTCTGCAGTCTGTGCACCATCCACACCAGGCACATAAAGAAACACATCATGAAGCTGTACGGTGAAATTGTCACTTTGATCCAAACACGGAAACAGCGACAAAGTGACAATTTTCAAGCGAGAATAGCAGGCTTCAGTGAAAGGATGAAACATTTGATGGACGTGTTCTGCCAGGACTCTGAAATACGCAAAAAGATGGAACTGAAACATGAGGTGGAAATAGGTGAAATGGAATGGGCCTTCCTTGAGGATCAAAGAACCAAGAAGGAAATGTACTGTGAAGACTTCGTGGACAGGAAATGGATGAAAACGATGGAGCCTCGCAGCAGGGATATGCAGAGCCTTGAGAGAATGAGAGCTGAGTGTGAAAAAGAGAAAGAAATCTCTGTGTCAATTTCATCCTTTGAGGACAGCGAACAGACTGATTCTGAATATGCTGGGATGGGCACCATAACCCCTACTCTGATGTTGGAAGTTGAAGAAAGTGAAAGTCCAAGTGTTAATACGCGGCAGACGGCGACAGACACAGTCATTCAGCAGCATGATGAATTACCACGCCGACATCAGCACATCCGTGAAAGTATACGAAAAGTCCGACCAGAATTCTACGAGACAGTTGACAAGCTGAAGAGCTGATACTACATGTCTAAGTGGCAAGCAGAATCAGCTGTGATCATAGTCGGCAACAAGATGTTTGGGCGAAAATGGAAAGCACACAGACTCAGAAATTATTGATCTGGACACCCTGCCAAAATCCAAGAGTGTCAGGGATGCAGGCAAGAGCACTGAAGTTATGGCGCTGGGTGAAATTGTCCAGGAGATCATGAACTCTGATGAACAAGTAGTTGTGACCTATTTTGATGAGGGTTCAAAGAAGCAGGGCGCAGGCTCTTTTTCCGTTCAGGTATCACTGTCAATGGAACATACCGTGCCCTACCGACTATGAGCATTACTTCTGAGGCCAGGAATAACTTGGCTGCTCTCAGGGTGGCAGTTCTTGAAATTCTGGAAGCGGCAAGTGGTGTCCCATCTAAAACTCTGTTCGAGACTTTGTAATTACAGACCAGACATCTCACAATTTGAAAATGGATGAGCCATTGGCAAAAAGTCTGGAGTCTGAACACTTCCCAGATAATCTTTTCTGCAATGTACACCCAACTCTTATGTTTAATCGCGTCATCACCAAACAGTGGGCTTAATAAAGAACACGGTGGGTAGAGGCAAAATCTACTCAAACTTCCTTGTCAGTACAACAACAATTGCAACATGTGTGACTGAACAAACCCTCGATTGTATGACTCGACTCATCAACCATGACTTTGATCACAAGCCATGGAACCAGGCGCATAAATTTGATATCCACATAGCGCCTCGACTAAACAAGTCTGTCAGCCTCAAGCACGAACGCTTCAATCGCCTGACATTGATCTGCGCTATCAGTTTCTACAATCTGGAAGATGTGGCATCCTTTTTGCAGAAATATGAACATGTTACTAATCAGTTAGCTTGCATTGTGAGGCGTTTATTAAACTTGGACTTCCTGAAGGTGATATACTGTGCAGGTGCCCTTCTTGGACTTCATCTAGTAGAGCCATACCTGTCTTTGACGATGTCACCCAAAACAACCTAGCAAGATCATTCCAGCATTCCAGCATCTGTACCAGGAAGTGGGGGAGGTAGATGTGGTTAACTTGCTGTAGGTTCAGGAGCCAGCTTTCAATTTTGTGTCCCAGGAAAGGTTACAGCAAGCAAAGTATGATGTGGACGTCTGTGATGCCATACTCAAAGTAGCAACCCCATTCCAAC
>NC_134801.1:31340442-31345442 GCF_046742065.1 Oratosquilla oratoria | reverse complement strand
ACATCCACAGCAAGGCCGCGTCATTAAATCGACGACCCCCCCTCTCCGTCCCCCCATTGCATAAAAGGAGAGGACGGGGAGAAATCCCTTCGGGCTGCGTCAAATTTTGCTCACACATACTACCTCACCCCCCATCCACCCGCCCATTCCACCTCATGCAATCACAACATCATCCATATACAACCATTCTCCATTCATCCCTGTCTTCTGTCCTCTCCCGTCCTTCCTCAACAGACATTCCCCTCTTCCCCAAAGCCCCCTTCACCCCATCCATCCACCTCATCCTAGGACGTCCCTTCATGTTCACTCCCTCCACATCTGCCTTCCATACCTCTTTTACTAGTCTTTCTTCACTCATTCTTTCCATGTGTCCAAACCATCCTAATATTCTTTCATCAACCCTATCTCCCAGCTCACTTTCCACCCCTGTTCTCCTCCTCACCTCCTCATTTCTCACTCTATCTAGCCTAGTAACCCCCATCATACTTCTCAGATACCTCATCTCAAACACATTTAAACTCCTTCTCTCTTCCTCTCTTATGTTCCATGTTTCTGCCCCATACAGTGCTGTTGGCACAATCACTCCTTCATACATTCCCAAATGTCTATTCCTCATTACACTCTTTAATCCACCAAGGCATTTACTCGCTTCTCTCAATCTACAATCTACCTCCACCTTCACTCCACCTTTTCCTGCCACATTTGCACCCAAGTATCTAAAACTATCCACTTCCTCCAGTCGCTCTCCCTTAATGCTCACTTCCAGTCTACTGCCACTTTCACCCCTTGTACATCTCATCACCTTACTTTTACCCACATTTATCTTTAGCTTTCTTCTATCACATACTCTCCCAAACTCTGCTACCAACTTCCTCAATCCCTCCTCCGATCCTGCCACAAGCGCAGTGTCGTCCGCAAACAACAGCTGGCTCACCTCCCACTTTTCTCCATTTTCTTTAACCATCTCCAATCCCTTGCCCACTACCCTTGCATTTACCTCTCGCACCACCCCATCCATGTATAAGTTGAACAGCCAGGGCGACATAACGCATCCTTGACGAAGTCCCACCTTTACCTCGAACCACTCACTCTCACCATTTCCAATCCTGACACAAGCTCTACTACTCTCATAAAAACTCTTGACAGCTTCCAGAAGCTTTCCTCCTATCCCGTATATCTGCATAACCTCCCACAGTGCCTTTCTGTCTACCCTATCATAAGCCTTTTCCAGATCCATAAAAGCCCAAAAAACATCCTTCCCCTTTCCTATAGCTTTCTCACATATCTGTCTTACCACAAATATCTGATCTACACAACCTGTGGTGGGGGAAAAGAATACTGCCACCAAGTATTCCCACTTGGATCGTAAGAGGCGAGAAGAAAGGGACGGGGATTGGGACTAGGCATCCTTCTCCTTGTAGCCCCACAGGGGACATTCCTAAACAAAAAAGAGAAGGCATAAGAGGGCCTGGGAGTTTTCGGACCAGCACCCTAAGGTTTGGGTCTTTTAATGTGCGTGGATGTGGTACAGATGAGAGTAAAAGGGAAGAGATAGGTAGTATGTTTGTGAGAAGAAAGATGGATGTGTTGGCTTTGAGTGAAACTAGGTTGAAAGGAAAGGGTGAGTGTAAGTTTGGGAGTGTAAGTGGGAGGTTATCAGGAGTGAAGAGAGGGCGAGGGAGGGAAGGGGTGGCTATTCTAGTAAGTGAAGAGATAGGTAAACGTGTAGTGGAGTGGAAGGAGGTTTCCTCAAGGATAATGTGGATGAAGGTGAAACTGGGAAAGGAGATGTGGGTCTTTGTAAGTGCATATGGGCCTGGCAGTGAGAAGAGTGTAGAAGAAAGGGAGGCCTTTTGGATAGATTTAAATGAGTGCATAGAGGATTTAGGGAGAAATGTAAATGTAATAGTACTGGGAGACTTTAATGCTAGGGTAGGAAATGGTCCAATCGATGGAGTGGTTGGGAAATGTGGAGTTCCAGGAAAGAATCGTAGTGGAGAGTTGATGGTGGAAATGTGTCTAGAAAGAGAGTTGATGATAGCAAATACAGTGTTTCGGAAGAAAAACAAGCATAAGTACACATGGGAGAGGGTGGTGGAGGGAAGGGTGGTAGATAGAGCGCTAATGGATTATGTAGTGGTAAATAGGATTATGATAGGAAGAGTTAAGGATGTACATGTGCTAAGGGGAGAGGGTGGGGGAATATCAGATCATTTCCTGGTGGAAGGTAAGTTGAGAGTGGAGGATAGATGGAGAAAGAGGAAAGGGACAAAAGGTAGGGAGGTTCTTAGAGTGAACTCTTAGAATGAAAAGGGAAAGGAGGAGTACGAAAAGAAGCTGAAGGAGGAGTGGGAGGGAGTAAAGGATAGAGTGGAGCTGGGTGTGGAGGAGGAATGGGGATGGTTCAAGGAGGGAGTCATAAAGTGTGCAAGGATGGTGTGTGGAACAAGAAGGACAGGGGGAAATAGAAGAAAGGGTAGTGAATGGTGGGATGAGGAAACAAAGAAGGTTGTAGAAGAGAAGAAGCGAGCGTTCACAGATTGGTTACAAAATAGGACGAGGGAGTCATATGAGAAGTACAAAGAAAAGAAAAGAGAAGTAAATCAAAAGGTAAAGGAGGCAAAGAGGAGAGCAGATGTGAAATGGAGTAAGAGTATGACAGAAAATTTTGAAAGTAATAAAAAGATGTTTTGGAAAGAAATTAAGAGAGGAAGAGGAGGCGAATCAAGTAGAGAAGAAAAGGTAAAAGGTGCAGATGGAGAGATGATAATGGAAGAGAAGGCAGTAAGAGGAAGATGGGCAGAATATTTTAGGGAGTTGCTAAATGTGAAGGAGGATAGGGAGGGAAAGATAGCTGCAGTGGGAAATGCGAAGAAAATGAGAGTGATGAGTGAGGAGAATGGAGGAGAAATAAGGAAGGATGAGGTGAAGGCATTTGTTAAGATGATGAAAGCAGGTAAGGCACCTGGTCTGAATGGATGCCATGCAGAATGTCTGAAAAAGGGAGGTACAGTGATGGTGGACTGGTTGGTGAGGTTATTTAATGTTTGTTTAAGAGAGGGTAGAGTGCCGGAGGACTGGAGGAGTGCCTGTATAGTTCCTCTTTACAAGGGAAAAGGGGACAAGTGTGAATGTAGTAGTTTCACACTTGTTAAGTGTAGTTGGGAAGGCTTATGGGAGGATCTTGATTGAGAGGATTAGGAGAGGAACAGAAGGAGTAATTGGTGAGGAACAGTGTGGATTTAGGACAGGTAGAGGTTGTATATATATATATATATATATATATATATATACATATAAATATATACATATACATATATATATATATATACACGTATGAACATATATATATATATATATATATATATACATATAAATATATACATATACATAATATGTATATATATATATACATATACATATATATATATACATAATATGTATATATATACATATATATATATAATCTATGTATATATCCCGGTCTATATATATATATATATATATATACTGTATATATATATATATATATATATATATATATATACATATATAATATATATATATATATACATATATAATATATATAATATATGTATACATATATATACATATATACATATATATATACATATATACATATCTATATATCTATATCTATCTATCTATTTATCTATCTATATATAATATATATATAATATATATATATATATATATATGCATATGTATACACTACACCCACATGTATATATATATATATATATATATATATATATATATATATATATATGCACAAATTTCACAAGTCACACGTGAATCACAAATATGCAGAGTCCACTAGGAAAAGGAAAAACACACGGAGTCCGAGCGCTTTCGTGATATATTCACATTATCAAGGAGTACAGAAAAATGAGAACAAAAAATGGAGATGCAAAGAATAAATAGGACAAGAGAGACATTTACCCTCCTCTCCGAAGCCTGAAAGCCCAGGTTGGGTCACTCGGCGAGGTCATGGAAACAGATCATTATTACATTAACTTTTAAAATATGTACTATTTATATTACTGACAATTTATGGATCTAATTTATATAATCCTAAACTATTATTAATGAGTTGGTCATAATTGCATTTGATAATTCCTGACTCTATGATATTTCTTTCTGTTATGTTCTTACACTATAATTTTCGAAGCATTTTTCCAGTCAATAGGATGGTCAAATTCACAAACATGTTTAAAAAGTGCACTAGATTCTTGGCCATTTTTATGCTGTTTTTATGCTGTTTAATCCTAACCTCTAATTCTTTTCCTGTTTGACCTACATAATATTTGTCACATTTACTACAAGGTATTTTATAAACACAGCCTGAAGAATTGTCAGGGGAATTCTTTATGAGAAGATTTTTTAGGGTTGTATTGTTGTTGAAAGCTACATTAACATTGAAATTTTTAAGTATATTGGGAATTTCTATAAGATTTTCATTGAAAATTTTCATTGAAATTTTTAAGTATATTGGGAATCTCTATAAGATTTTCATAATGTCAGGTGTCCACTGCCCTTTAGAAATATTAATATTAGGGCATTCCTCAATTAATGCTGATTCAACTATTTTCCTCCTGAAACCTCAGTGGGACTTGAACACTAATCTGACCTTACCCCAATCGAAAGAATGATTCTTATTTTTGACATGAAGAAATACAGCCGAGTTTTCTTGCCCATACCTAATTGACCTTTTATGTTCTGCCAATCTAGTGTTCAAGTCTCTCCCGGTTTGACCCAAGTAAACCAAATCACAATCTTTGCAGGGCAAACAATAAACACCAGGTGACTTAACTTCCTTCGGTTTTTGTTGAACGTTCACAATTTGCTTACGCACGGTGTTAGGATAGTGATAGGCAATAGTGAGACGTTCATGAGGAAACAACAACTCCATACTTCCCAATCACTCCGTCAATTGGTTCATTTCCTACCCTAGCATTTAGGTCTCCCAATACAACTAC
>NC_134801.1:31325442-31330442 GCF_046742065.1 Oratosquilla oratoria | reverse complement strand
GTTGGTGACCTTCCACCGACAAACTTCTCAATAAACTCTCGCAGCGTGAAGCTAACTCCACTCCGCCCTCAGCTGAATGAAATAGCCTGGCGTAGCCTTTGAACAGCGCGTGCTTTTATGTCGAAAAAAATGGACATGGGAAAGCTGCGGAGGTGCTTATGATCTTTGCTTTTCAAAGCAAAGTGCCGACAGGGTTTGTTGCAAAAAGCGAAGAAAAAAGAAATGCCAGAAAAGGCTAAGAACGACTAAAAACAAATTAAGAAAAGAATACAATAACATAAATGACTGGATATAAGACTAAAAAAAGACAAAGAGAACTAAAACGGATTAAAAAAGATATAGAAATAGACTAAAAAGTAACAGAAATGATGTTGAATACGAGGTCCTACAGATCATTGCTGAAGACAAGAGGTCGTCTGAAAAAAAGCTGATAAAATATATATATGTATATTTGTAATCCTCGCTTACTCCTTTTGCTTATCTTACACAACTTCACTGCAATATTCACCTATTATTTTGAAGTTCTGGTGCCCAAATTAGGCTTGTATATATCATACATACATACATATACCAAGGCTTTTTCCCCCTTACAAGGGGGGTAGCCAAAAAAAAGGCATAAAATCATTCCCACCCATTCCATCCCTGAATACACTCCACACCCCTCCACCCTCCCTCTTATCTTAGCACCTCCTGAATGTAATAAAAATATGTTTTGGAAAGAAATTAAGAGAGGAAGAGGAGGCGAATCAAGTAGAGAAGAAAAGGTAAAAGGTGCAGATGGAGAGATGATAATGGAAGAGAAGGCAGTAAGGGGAAGATGGGCAGAATATTTTAGGGAGTTGCTAAATGTGAAGGAGGATAGGGAAGAAAAGATTGCTGCAATGGGAAGTGCGAAGAAAATGAGAGTGATGAATGAGGAGAATGGAGGAGAAATAAGGAAGGATAAGGTGAAGGCAGTTGTTAAGATGATGAAAGTAGGTAAGGCACCTGGTCTGAATGGATGTCATGCGGAATGTCTGAAAAAGGGAGGTACAGTGATGGTGGACTGGTTGGTGAGGATATTTAATGTTTGCTGGAGAGAGGGTAGAGTGCCGGAGGACTGGAGGAGTGCCTGTATAGTTCCTCTTTACAAGGGAAAAGGGGACAAGTGTGAATGTAGTAGTTTCAGAGGGATCATCTTGTTGAGTGTAGTTGGGAAGGTTTATGGGAGGATCTTGATTGAGAGGATTAGGAGAGGAACAGAAGGAGTAATTGGTGAGGAACAGTGTGGATTTAGGACAGTTAGAGGTTGTGTAGATCAGATCTTTGTGGTAAGACAGATATGTGAGAAAGCTATAGGAAAGGGGAAGGATGTTTTTTGGGCTTTTATGGATCTGGAAAAGGCTTATGATAGGGTAGACAGGAAGGCACTGTGGGAGGTTATGCAGATATACGGGATAAAAGGAAAGCTTCTGGGAGCTGTCAAGAGTTTTTATGAGAATAGTAGAGCATATGTCAGGATTGGTAATGGAGTGAGTGAGTGGTTCGAGGTAAAGGTGGGACTTCGTCAAGGATGCGTTATGTCGCCCTGGCTGTTCAACTTATACATGGATGGGGTGGTGCGAGAGGTAAATGCAAGGGTAGTGGGCAAGGAATTGGAGATGGTTAAAGAAAATGGAGAAAAGTGGGAGGTGAGCCAGCTGTTGTTTGCGGACGACACTGCGCTTGTGGCAGGATCGGAGGAGGGATTGAGGAAGTTGGTGGCAGAGTTTGGGAGAATATGTGATAGAAGAAACCTGAAGATAAATGAGGGCAAAAGTAAGGTGATGAGATGTACAAGGGGTGAAAGTGGCAGTAGACTGGAAGTGAGCATTACGGGAGAGCGACTGGAGGAAGTGGATAGTTTTAGATAATTGGGTGCAAATGTGGCAGGAAAAGGTGGAGTGAAAGTGGAGGTAGAATGTAGATTGAGAGAAGCGAGTAAATGCCTTGGTGGATTAAAGAGTGTAATGAGGAATAGACATTTGGGAATGGATGCGAAGAGGAGACTGTATGAAGGAGTGATTGTGCCAACAGCACTGTATGGGGCAGAAACATGGAACATAAGAGAAGAAGAGAGAAGGAGTTTGAATGTGTTTGAGATGAGGTGTCTGAGAAGTATGATGGGGGTTACTATGCTAGATAGAGTGAGAAATGAGGAGGTGAGGAGGAGAACAGGGGTGGAAAAGGAGCTGGGAGATAGGGTTGATGAAAGAATATTAGGATGGTTTGGACACATGGAAAGAATGAGTGAAGAAAGACTAGTAAAAGAGGGGCTTTGAGAATCAGACAAGAAACAATGGTCTCAAACTGTCCGGAAATAGATTCAATTTGGAAGTAGGTAGAAACAACTTTGCCAACCGTGTAGTAAATGAATGGAATAAACTTCCTGCACAGGTAGTGCAATGTAGTTCAGTTCGAAGCTTTAAGAATCAGTTAGATAAATACCTAAGTAAGATGCTGTAATGATTATAATTTATCATATATTATTTGTTTTTGTTTTGTTATCATTTGTCTGTCTGATTTTCATTTCTTATTAGTTATATGTCAATTTATTATTATATACTATTTACCTGTTTGTTTATTATTTAACTATACCTATGCGTTTATTTATGTATTTTATTTGTTATTTACATTATTATAGTTTTTATTTATTGTTTTATTATTAATATGATTTTTTTTTCGCATCCGACCTAGATATGGATCAAAAGGTCTCCTGTCGGCATGCTCCGCCTTTGTAATCCTTTGTAATCCTTTGTAAAGAGGGGAATGTCTGTTGAGGAAGGACGGGAGAGGACGGTAGACAGGGGTGAATGGAGAATGGTTGTATATGGATGATGTTCTGATGCATGAGGTGGAATGGGCGGGGGGTTGGGGGCTGAGGTAGTATGTGTGAGCAGAATTTGGATCTGGATATATATATATATATATACATATATATATATATATATATATATACATATATATATATATATATATATACATATACATATATATATATATATATTATATATTATATATATATATATGTGAGCAAATTTTGGATCTGGATATATATATATATATATGTATATATATATATATATGATATAATATACATATATATATATATATATATATATATATACATATACATATATATATATAATATACATATATACATATATATATATATATATATATATATATATACATTTTTAAATGGGTGCCGCAATTGTTCTTCATCTTTAAAAAATGTATTGGGTAGTGTCGCGACTGGTATTTGTAAAAAAAAATCCAGACATAAAAAAACATTGTATGTCTCTACTTTATACTGAGAATATCCAGTAATGAAATTGTCTCTTACACACTAAGGTTTCTTGCCACACAGTAAGTTGACGAGATATTTGTGTCTCTCTCGCACTTACATAGATTAGAAAGTTACTATAGAAACAAATTTAACAAACCATTGTGCTGTGAACAACGAGATTGCGTGCTCAACATGGAAGAAGGGAGGGACAGGCCCGTTGCCTGGCATTCAGTTCCCAGTGTTGCTATTTTTCCCAGATGTCGAAAGAGGCAACGAATCTATAAATTGGATAAATAATTTCAAAACCAATCTTCTGACTCACATATTGTCACATTATCAATATTACATCTGATTGGGGAATACCTAGAGACAAGAGGAAGAAAACTGGAAACATTATCATAATCGTCGACGAAAACTCACAGTACTTAATTCAATATACGTTTATCACATCTGATTGAACAGATTCCCTGGACAGGGCGAAAACAAATGAACCGACTTGTGACAACGAAAAAATTTCGAATAAAAGAATTCTAAGTAAATCACACTCGCTGGGACAGAAGTCAGTCCTAACTGCTGACAGCCTCTCGGGTGCCGACAGCGACCGCCCCCCAACACTGTGGTGGCCTTATGTCCATCAGAGGAGGGGTGGCCGACACATCATCTGTCTCATTGTTACTTCTCTTATCTGGACGCGAACTTATAACCATGTCTGATCAAGTAGTACCATGAGAGAGCGATTAGTTTTGTGAGCTATATATCAAACATAGTTAATCTTGTTAAATAACGCCTTCATATATAAATAAATAGATAAATAGAGAAATAGATAAACATATATATATATATATATATATATATATATATATATATATATATACATATATATATATATATATATAATATATGAGAGAAATGGGTGGGCATATATATATGTATATATACCATATATGTACAGATATATATATATATATATATATATATATATATATATATATGTATATATATATATATACATATATATATATATACATATATAAATATATATATACAGTATATATATATATATACATATTTACGTATATGTACATATATATATATATGTATATATATATATGTATATATATATATATATATATATATATATATATATATATATATATATATATATATATATATATATATATATTATATATATATATATATATACTCTTCTTTTTCCCCACGTGCGGGACCGAGTTGTCACTACACGCACAACCTTTCTTCTGCCACTGACCCCCAAGGAGAACAAGGGGGACACCTCCTCCCAGAACACGGAACTGCGGCCTCTGAGGAATCGAACTCGAGAATCACAAAGGGCCAAAGGGCCAAAGGGCACGTCAAGCTTTGATCCAAAGGTCACAAACACACTTCGGCAGAAAGGTAACGGTTCAAGAATTTCTGCGAGTCTTTCTGTCCTCCTCTCTCTCTCTCTCTTTCTCCGCTCTCCATATCCGTCTCTCTTCCTAGCTTCATCTCTATCTCTATATCTCTATTTCTGCAGATTAATCCTCAATGTTTAACACAACATAAAATCTAACGGTAATTTTCGTAATTGTAGCCAATGAAGTAAGTCAAAATTCTACTTTCTAATGGCAGAAACTGTTTGCCAGGGCTGGCGAAAGGTTTTCAAAGGACGGGCCTTTAAAGTCTTCGTTTT
>NC_134801.1:31300442-31312942 GCF_046742065.1 Oratosquilla oratoria | reverse complement strand
TAGCAAACAAATAAATAGATAATATAAAACAAATGGTAGATATTACATTATCTTGCTTAGGTGGTTATTCAAACAAATCTTAAAGCTTCGAACTGAACTACATTGCACTGCCTCTGCAGGAAGTTTATTTCATTCATCAACTACACGATTGGCAAAGTTATTTCCACCCACTTCCAAATTAAATCTATTTCCTGACAGTTTGAAACTCTTACTTCTTGTCTGATTTTCATTCAGTGTGAATTTTTTGTAATTTTTATGTTGTCAATTCCCTTTCCAACCACTTCCAAATGAAATCTATTTCCTGACAGATTGAAACCATTACTTCTTGTCTGATTCTCATTCAGTGTGATTTTTTGGTAATTTTTTATGTTGTCAATACCATTTAGAATCTTAAAGACCTGTATCAAGTTACCTCTGAGTCTACGCTTTTTTAGGGAAAATAGATTAATATTTTTAGTCGACTTTCGTATGATTTATTTTTGATATTTGGAATCAGTTTTGTGGCTCGCCGCTGTACTTTTTCCAATCTGTCAATGTCTTTAATAAGAGTCGGTGACCATACGGAAACAGCATATTCCAAATGTGGACGAAATAATGAGGCTGAAATATAGTGCTTTGATGATTTGAGATCGTTACTGATAATTACGCCGAGATCCTTTTCACTATCCACTTTTGTTAACGAATTTCCAAATAACTTGTAATCGTACTTACTGTTATTTTTACCTATGTGCATAACCTTGCATTTACTTGTGTTAAATTTCATTAGTCAATTTTCAG
Source organism: Oratosquilla oratoria (assembly GCF_046742065.1). NCBI lineage: Eukaryota > Metazoa > Arthropoda > Malacostraca > Stomatopoda > Squillidae > Oratosquilla > Oratosquilla oratoria. Next base: position 31,312,165 of record NC_134801.1, on the reverse strand, counting down.
ACCATTGCTGTAGTTTATCTAAATCTTCTTGAATATCTAATTGGTTTAGGTGATCATTTGCCATTCTGCACATTTTTGTATCATCAGCAAATCTGGAGACAATATATTTCAGCCCGTGATCAATATCACTTATATATACTATGAATGGAGGTGGCCCAAGAACGGAACCCTGAGGAACTCCACTTGTAACATTTTTCCATCTAGAAGTTTTGACATTTAGAACGAGTCTCTGATTTCGATCGTTCAGCCAATTACTAGTCCAACATAATAGGCTACCGCTTATTCCGTGTGAAACTAATTTAGTAAGTAGTCTTTCGTGGGAGACGGTATCAGAAGTCTAGATATATTAAATCTATATTGTTACTTTTGTCATAATTCGAGATGACTGTTGTAGAATTCGAGTAAATTAGTCACACAAGAACGTTTCCATCTGAAACCAAGCTGGGTATCATTTATCAAACAGTTACTTTCTAAATGGTGTTCGATAGCATCTCTGATGATAGTTTTCATAATTTTTCCTATGATTGAAGTCAAGCTTGTAGGCCTGTAGTTATTTGGTTTCTTTTTGTCATATTTTTTAATATGGGAGTAATGTTAGCTAGCTTCCATTTTCTTGGGACATTCCGGATATGATGGCTTTCTTGAAAATAATTTCTAATAGGACAATAACCTCATTTTTAATTTCCTTTAAGATTCTTAGATGTCAACCGTCAGGTCCTGGTGTTTTGTTAACTTTGAGATTTTCTATGCATCTTTCAATTTTTTCTTTTGTTATATTTACCGTAGTAAGTTCAGCCCAAACTTTTCACAGGTTTCAATTTGGAGTTTACTTTGAGGTGTTTTGTTTACGAATACTGAGCTAAAATAGTTGTTTAAAATATCACACTTTCCATTGTTTGAATATTCAAGTTGACCGTCAGCAGATACTAGGGGTGATCAGAAAGTAATAACAGTCGGACTCGTAGCTGAGAGACTATAAGTGTTGGGGGGGGCGGGGAGCAAGGGGCAGCAAGTGTTGCCTGTTGTTACATGTTTGAGCTTGTCGCTGTTTGTCTAGCTTACATTTTATCGTTGCGCTGTGCGATTGCGTCATTGTTGGTTTGCCTCTCTAACCGGAAACATGGATTTTTCGAAAGAAGGCTGCAGATTCTACACCTTCACAAGGTGGAAACTCGGGAAAAAAGCAACGGAGATCAGAGAGGAATTGTTGCAAGTTTTTCCCGAGTCTACTCCATCACTGGAAAACTGTTTTCCGCTGGATTCGAGCTTTCGCAGCCGGAAAATTGCAGCTAGAAGATGATCATCGTCCTGGCCGCCCTCGGACATCCGTGACCGAAGCAACGACGGTCCGTGCGCGGGCCATCATTGACGAAGATCCAACTGTTACTCTTCGATTCTTATCCTTGGAGCTCGGTGTCAGTTATGGGAGCGCACATGACATCGTGCATGAACACTTAGGGCTGAGGAAGAAGTGTGCTCGATGGGTTCCTCATTTGCTTACGGAAGAGCAGAAGAGCGAACGGGTGCGGATTTGTCGTCTATGGCTGGCTGAATTCGAGCCAAATGGTCCGAAACGGTTCTCAGATGTAGCTACCGGAGATGAGTGTTGGATTTCTTTCTTCACCACCAGAGACAAGCAGTCTAACATGGTGTGGTTGAGTGATGAAGAACCTCGACCTCAGATTCTGAAGGAAGGATTTCGCAGCAGGAAGCGCCTTTTCACCATCTTCTTCAATTCACAAGGACCAATGTGTGTGGATGTAATGCCTCAACAGTGTACTATCACAGCCCAGTACTACACTGATCACGTCCTTCCTCGAGTCCTGGAATATCAGGCCAAGACTGCACCAACCCGTCGCCGATCGCGCCTTTTGCTGCACCATGACAATGCTGCCCCCCACAAAGCTCGCCTCACTGTGCAGTTCCTGGAGCAGCAGGGGATCACACTTCTCCCCCACCCACCCTACTCGCTTGACCTTGCTCCCTGTGATTTTTGGTTGTTTCCAAAGATCAAGGGTGCGATCGCAGGGAAGCTGTTTCATCGCATCCAAGATCTGGCGCGAGCAGTCAATTCAGAGCTACGAGGTATATCGGCTTCTGAGTACCGTGAGTGCTTCATGAAGTGGCGAAAGAGGATGGAACGTTGCATAGAGGCAGGAGGGGAGTACTTTGAAGGAATGTAGGCCACTATTTGGATTTACCTCTGTACCGTGAAAATATTTGGTATCACTGTCATTATTTTTTGATCACCCCTCGTACGTAATAGTGGGCCAATGTAATCCCTAATAACCTTTTTATCTCCAATGTAACTATATAATTCTTTAGATTCTCTTTTGATCTATCAGCGATATTTATTTCGTATTGTCGATTTCGTTATTTTATTACCTTTTTAAAAATCTTTCTATATTATTATATAACATTGATTGTCAATAGATACACCCGAGCACATCTATTTCTTATAAGCATGTCTCTTTTTAGCAATAGTTTTATCAGTTTCTTTGTCAAGCCATTTTGGGCGAGCCTGATTTGGGGGACGTCTGTGCTTAAACGGACAGAAAATAAGATGAGCGAAAACAGCGTGATATACGAGATTCCATATAAGGGATGCCCACAAGTTTACATTAGCGAGTCATCACGTGGCATAGACAAACCCTTAATAAAAAGTACATAGATCGACTACGACAAAACTGTCAAGACGCCTCACCCTTCATCTCTCTAATGGAGCCATTAAACAACACCTTATTGACACACACCAATCCCCAGTCACGAGGAAGGATTTGGAGGAAGGAACCATCATTCTACAAAAGGAATCGAATTATAGGCGCCTTCTCACCCTTAAAGCACTTTACATTTTACATTAAAGGACAAAATCCCACCATGAGCAAACAAAATATGGACCAATTCATCATTCCTACTTCTAAGTATATATATCACAGGCTTAGGTTTACCGTTGACCCAGTGGGCGGAGCTACAGATCCTGTCTCCTGATTGGCTGTCCGAATCCCCTGTCTCTCCTAAAGTTATATATGTTTTTGTATTTATTGTCACCATTATTCTTTACATTCGATTTGTACTGAAGATGTCTAAAGTTAGGCGAAAGCTCTACAAGTATAATCAGGAAGCTAGTATTGTCTTTACATTCATTCCAAGTGAAGTTTGGTTATATATTAAGACAACTCAACAATATTTAACGTTCAAGTATTAGAAAAGTTGAATATGTCAGCAAGAAACGCGTGAATGCAAAAGCTTCTGCAAAGTTTAATCAATTTTGCCTAAAAGAGGACCTCTTACCCTACTATTGTAATATATATATATATATATATATATATATATATGTATATATATACAGTATATATATATATATATGTATATATATAAATATGTATATATATATACATATATATATATATATATATATATATATATGTACGCACATATCTACATATATATGCACACACACACACACACACACACACACACACACACACACACACACACACACACACACACACACACACACACACATATGTATATATATATACATATATATATGTGTATATATATCTGTGTGTGTATGTGTGTGTTTGTATATATGTATATATATATATATATATGTATGCATATATATAATATATATATATATATATATATATATATATATATATATATATATATATATATATTTATCAAGGACTACTATTACACAGGACGTGAACACCCAGATCCCCGGGTCCGCTAGCGGAGGCCATTGCTTTCTTTGTAACCTAACATTCTATATTGGAAAAATATATCAAAACTAGAAACCTAACATTGTATATAGGACAAATATATCAACTATTGACTTATCCAATGCAGTATAAGTTAATATGAACTTTTGTAGTGAAATAAGAAACTATTTTTAAGGCACTGTTATCCTTTGAAATACCAATTTTGCCAGGACTTAACAGGTATTATTGTATGAGGTTAGTGGACACCAGAGTTGGCGATTTTTTCTATCTTTCTTAAAAATATAGAAAATCAATTTTTTTTTATTCAAATCAGATTTATTTGATTTAAATCGATTTTATTATAGATCTTAAATATTGTGGGATTGCTATCTGATATACGATCTGATTGCTAAAGGACGTTTTTAGCATATCATTATAAGGAGCAGTGTTATATAGACTTGCCACAAGTATACAAGGAACGGTATAAGCCTACATACAGTATATATCACTGTGCAGCTCACAACAATTTTCAACAAGATTCTTGTTGAAACTTGTTCTAGGTAAGCAGCTTCTCATTGAGTCAGTTGCTGCTTTGGAATCAACCAGGAAGGATGTCTTCTGGACCTGGCAGAGTGGTTCGTTCAGGCAGAAAAAATGATCCTGTCTGGAATTATTTTGAAAAACTACCAACAACTTCTGGCACAGGGTATAAAGCTAAATGCAAAGACTGCAGTCAGGAACTACAGAGCATTGTGTCAAGATTAAAATATCACAGAGATAAATGCCAAGGTCAGCCATAGCATACAGAAGAAGAAATTTATGACCCAGGTAAATAATTTTACTTATATTGTGTGCATTTCTCCCTTTTCATACGCAACTATATAAATTTGGTGAACAATGGAGAGCATGTGCAATAAAAATGTGAAGGCCTAAAGAGATGATACTTCAACTTCATTACTTCTAGATTTGGGTAATGACTATATCCACTCAACTTTGGGGCCTAGATGATTGTTATTCATTTCATTCAACATTGTGTAATATATTTCATAGGTTCCATTGGAATTCAACCCACATGGGATTCAGCCCAAAGGGATTTAGCCTAACCTAACACAACTAACCCATTGTTTTTAGTGAATTTAAAAGTGGACTGAATCCTGTGTGGGCTGAATTCCAAGCCCACCTATTTCATATCCTGTTAATTATTTCCAAATAATTTAGTGGCTTGTGTGAATATGATCATTATCTAAAAAAGTAACTACTGTACTCAAAAGTAGCCTAAATCACGCTGTATTCATTCATATATTTATTCATTTATAAATTATGCAATATGCTAAAATTTTCTGTTTCCATTTCAGGATCTGTATCAACAGCTTCAATCCCTTCATCATTGGCTCCACTTAAATTATCTGCAAACCTGACTCCACCATTAAAAAGGTCACTATCAGACTCCTCCACAGTCGCCACTTCTGCTAAATCATTTTCATCTAAAAGAAAGTCATCAACATCTCTGGACAGATTTATCATAAAAACTTCAGCCTCTCAAAAGGAAAATCTCGACAAAGAAGTTGCAAGAATTATATTTGCTACAAATTCACCATTTCGTCTTGTTCAGCATCCTCAGTTTCTCAAGATGGTTCAGAACCTGAGGCCAGGTTATATTCCTCCATCCAGAAAATATATTGCTGATAAGTACTTGGATCTTGTGTATGAAAAGGAATATAAAAAGTGTGCAGATGACCTGAATAATGAAACTGTTTGTCTTTCAATTGATGGGTGGTCTAAAATCCACAATGAGCCCATAATATGTGTCACTCTAACAACATCCACTGGTCAGATTTATTTAGTTGACACAATAGACACATCAGGGAAACCTCACACTGCTGAATATCTTCTACAACTTGTACAAAATTCGATCAAGAAGGCTGAACAAGATTTTGGTTGTCATATTGGAAGTGTTGTGACAGAAAATGCAGCAAATGTCACCAAGATGAGAAAAGTCTTGGAGGAATCGAGTGAACCTGAGCATACCTTCCTCACATACGGCTTATACCGTTCCTTGTATACTTGTGGCAAGTCTATATAACACTGCTCCTTATATTTATATGCTAAAAATGTCCTTTAGCAATCAGATCGCATATCAGATAGCAATTCCACAATATTCAAAATTTTGAAAAAAAATCTATTTAAATCAAATAAATCTGATTTAGATAAAAAATATTTTTTATATTTGCTAAAAAAAAAAAAAAAAAAAAAAAAAAAAATCGCCAACCCTGGTCTCCACTAACCTTATACAATAATGCCTGTTAATCCGGGTAAAATTGGTATTTCAAAGCATAATAGTGCCTTAAAAATAGTTTCTTATTTCACTATAAATGTTAATATTAACTTATACTGCATTGAATAAGTCGATAGTTGATATATTTGTCCTATATACAATGTTGGGTTTCTAGTTTTGATATATTTGTCCAATATAGAATGTTAGGTTACAAAGAAAGCAATGGCCTCCGCTAGCTGACCCAGGGATCTGGGTGCGCACGTCCTGTGTAATAGTAGTCCTTGATATATATATATATATATATATATATATATATATATATATATATGTGTGTGTGTGTGTGTGTGTATACATATATATGCATATATATATACACACATAATATACATATAATATATATATATATATATGTATATATATACGTATGTATATATATACATATGTACATATATATATAATATATATATATATATATTCATGTGTGTGTGCATATGTATAATTATGTATATATATATATATATATATGTGTGTGTGTATGTGTATGTATGTGTATATATATATATATATATATATTATATATATATACTGTATATATATATATATATATTATATATATATATATATTATATATATATATATATATGTATAGTATGTAAGAAAATGGAGAAAAGTGGGAAATAAGCCAGTTGTTGTTTGCTGACGACACTGCGTTTGTGGCAGGATCAGAGGAGAGATTGCGGAAGTTAGTGACAGAGTTTGAGAAGGTGTGTAAAAGAAGGAAGCTGAAGATAAATGTGGGCAAAAGTAAGGTGATGAGATGTACAAGGAGAAAGAGTGACAGCAGGCTGGAAGTGAGCATTAAAGATGAGAGACTGGAGGAAGTGGATAGTTTTAGATACTTGGGTGCGAATGTGCAGGAAAGGGAGGAGTGGGGGTGGAGGTGGAATGTAGATCGATAGAGGCAAGTAGATTCCTTGGTGGATTATAAAGTGTAATGAGAAATAGACATTTGGGAATGGATTCTAAGAGGAGGTTATATGAAGGAGTGATTGTGCCAACAGCACTGTACGGGGCAGAAACATGGGACATAAGAGAGGAAGAGAAAAGGAGTTTGAATGTGTTTGAGATGAAATGTCTGAGAAGTATGATAGGGGTTACTAGGCTAGATAGAGTGAGAAATGAGGAGGTGAGGAGGAGAACAGGGGTGGAAAGGGAGTTGGAAGATATGGTTGATGAAAGAGTATTGGGATGGTTTGGATACATGGAAAGAATGAGCAAAGAAAGATTAGTAAAATAAGTGTGGAAGGCAGAGGTGGAAGGAATGAATATGAGGGGGCGTCCTAGGATGAGATGGATAGATGGGATGAAAGGGACATTAAAAAAGAGAGGAATGTCTGTTGAGAAAGGACGGGAGAGGACAGATGATAGGGGTGAATGGAGAAGGGTTGTGTATGGATGATGCTGTGATACATGAGTGGGAGTGGGTGGGGGATGCGGGGTGAGGAAGTATGTATAGGAAAAAATTTGACGCAGCCCAAAGGGATTTCTCCCCGTCTTCTCCTTTTCTGCATGAGGGGACATGGAGGGAAGGGGGTCGTCGAATTTATGAAGCGGCCTAGCTGTGGATGTGCTGTGTCTTGCAACCCTGCTTCTGACCCAGGGCAGTGGACAGGATGCCGTGATGACCCGTCATCCAGGAGGTGCCAAGATGAGAGGGAGGGAGGAGGATGGAAGAGAGTGGAAAATGTAGGGAATGGAATGGGTGGGAGTGGTTTCTATGCCTTTTTCTTTTTGGCTACCCACCGTGTAAGGGGAAAAAGCCTTTGGTATATGTACCACTACGATCAATAAGTAATGAGAAAATGTCAAGAGAGACACTTTTTATTTTCATAAATTTACAAAACTTTGTCTCCTTCAAAATAATTGCGTCTCGCATCTACACACTTCTGCATGCGTCTCTCCCAATCCTGGAAAACCTCCTCAAAGTCCTTTTTTCAGTACTCCTTTCAGGTAACTTTCCGATGCCTCTTTCAGCTCCTCTGTTGACTGGAATTTGGTTCCCCTGATGCTGTCTTTCATGCGTGGGAACAGGAAGAAGTCGCAAGGGGCTAGGTCAGGGCTGTAGGGTGGGTGTTGTACCACTTTCATTCCCCTGTCGGCCATACAGGTGGTCACCAGCGTTGACTTGTGGCATGGGGCATTGTCCTGGTGGAACCACCACTGACCACTCCTCCACTGCTGAGGCCTCTTCTTCCTCATCTTCTTTCTGAACCTTTTCAGAACAGTAAGGTAATATTCCTTATTGACGGTTTGACCCTGAGGGACCCATTTAACGTAAATGAGCCCCTGGGAGTCAAAGAAAAGAATGACCATGGCCTTCTCTTATGACCTGCTCATCTTTGTCTTTTTGGGTCTGGGGGAGCTCGCGTGCTTCCACTGAGCACTATGACGTTTGCTCTCAGGGTCGTAGGTGAACACAGCCTGAATCAGCCTCTATCATTTCGAGAATGTCAGTGCAACATTCCACACGAAACTGCCTCTGGTCGTCGGAGAGGATCTTTGGCGCGAACTTAGCACAGACTTTGTGTAGCTTCAGATCTTTGGTCAGAACTGTCTCTACTGTGCCAATACTAATACCAACAGCTTCAGATATCATCCTCACAGATATTCGACGGTCTTGCACCACTATCCTTTGCACTTCCTCAATGTTTTCCTCCTTGCGTGCACTTTTCGGTGCTCCAGATCTGAGTTCATCCTCAACCTGTTCATTTCCTTCAGAAAATCTGTTAAACCATCGATAGAAACTTGCTTGGCTCATCTGTTCATCCACCATAGGCCTCCTTTAACATTCCATAAGCTTCTTGTTTGGTTTTCTTAACTTTAACCCAAAATTTAATGGCGTAACGCTGCTCTATGTTTCCCTGCATCTAGACAAGTGCTCACAGATCGGCAAACCGAATCAGATTGGTTCCACAACGTTCACCGCTGCACTCAGACTTACAAATATAGAAAGCTGCCAGCTAGTCATTTTATAGAATATATGTATGTGTACTTCACCATGAAGTAATATTTTGGTCAAATCATATTTGATGTCTCACCTGACATTTTCTCATTACTTATTGAACATACCTTTTATGTATGTATGTATGTATGTATGTATGTATGTATGTATGTATGTATGTATGTATGTATGTATGTATGTATGTATGTATGTATATATGTATATATATATATATATATATGTGTGTGTGTGTGTATGTGTGTATGTGTGTACGTGTGAGTGTATATATATATATATATATATATATATATATATATATATATATATATATATATATATATATATATATGAGAGAGTGATAGGTGGGGAAGGGTAAACGAAGATGGGATTTAGAATATGTTTATTGTCCTAACGTTTATGCCTCTATTTGGCCTGTCTATTTATGGAGGTATTGGTAACAGATGAATATATTACCATCAAGGGAAGAGGTACGTAGATGATATACTTGTAATAGTGCCGAATGAAACCAATATTGAAAACAAGATAAGGAGACTTAGCACAATTCATATGGACACCCAGTTCACAGTTGAACAAGAGAAAGAATACAAACTGCCCTTTCTAGACACATTAATACACAGAGGCCCTAATCATTTAAGATTCTCGGTATATGGAAAACCCACCAATAGAGATGATTTTATTCACTATTTATCAGTCCACAGTAAAAGAGTCAAAACTGGTGTCCTGATAGGTTTCTTCCTTAGAGCCTACCGTATATGCAGCAAAGAGCTCCTTGAAGACGAATTAACACACATTAAAGACACATTCAAAAACTTGAAATACCCAGGAGGCCTGATCAATAAAACAAAACACAAAGCAAAGAAAATCCACGATAAATCAAACGCCCAAACCAACGGACCAAACGTCCAGGCATCCAGGCCAAACGACCGTGCAGTGACGAAAGATCATGTCACGCCACATTTTATAACTGTACCTAATTCTGAAAACACCGAGGATATTGATAAATATTTATTGAAAGGTGGGATAAACATTGCTAAGGCATCCTCTAATAAAATAGGAAAAATGTTTAAAGACCACACTGATAATCACAACAACCACAGTGTGATTTATCGCATTCCCTGTAGCGGCTGTCCCTTAGCGTACATCGGTGAATCAGGTCGAGGGATTGAAAAGAGATTGAGCGAACACAAAAATTATATAAGAGCACACAGGACATCCAACTCACTTGTTCGCCACCTCGAACAGTGTAACAACCTACCTGATTGGAACAAATTCGAGATTTTACATAAGGGACTACAAAAGAAAATGTGAAAGATGGTGGAAGCTGCACATATAAACATCCAAGTAAATAACAACGATAGAGAAGGATTTATATGCCTTTCCAAAGCAGCTAGTCTTCTAATATTTAACGCTCTGGAAAAAACCTGACACTCGAAGCTTGACGAGTTCCTACCACTACAAGTATAAATTTTGTGATCATGATGTATTGTAGCGAGTCTATCTCCGAAGATCATAGAGACCGAAACGTTAGGAAAATAAACATATTCTAAAGCCCATCTTTCTTTACCCTTCCCCACCTCTCTCATTTGTCTCAAACAATTTATATACATATATACTATATATACATATATATGTGTGTGTGTGTGTGTGTGTGCGCGCGTGTACGTGTGTGTTTGTGTGTGTGTGTGTGTGTGTACTTGTGTGTATATAATTATATATATATATATATAATTTTTATATATATATGTGTGTTTGTGTGTGTTTGTATAAATATATATATATATATATATATATATATATATATACACATGTTGAGACATTCTGACAGGTTGACGTAAGAGGAGTAGGAAGCACAGTAGTCTTAGTCTTGAGTTTATTCCTGACTAGTTTCGCAGGTATGCTTTTTCCTATCTGCAAAACTAGTCAGGAATAAACTCAAGACTAAGACTCCTGTGTTTCCTACTCCGGTTACGTCATATATATATATATATATATATATATATATATATATATATATATATGTGTGTGTGTGTGTGTGTGTGTGTGTGTATGTGTGTGACACTGTGTGCGTGTGTGTATATATGTGTGTGTGTACGTGTGTGTGCGTGTGTACGTGTGTGTGTATAATTATATATGTATATATATACATATATACATATATATGTATATATATATATATATATATATATATATATATATATATGTGTGTGTGTGTGTGTGTGTGTGTGTGTGTGTGTATGTGTGTGTGTGTTTGTGTGTGTGTTTGCATATATATATATATATACATATATATATGTAATTATGTGTGTGTGTGCATGTACATAAGGTAATGAATATTATACAAACTTTCTATTCCCCTCTCGAACTATCGAACGTATCGAACTCATTCAAGCCCGCAGCAGACACTAAGTTGCCGCTAATTATGTAAACACAGCGCCGATCTTACGAAAGGACTCAAACTCACAGGAAGGCGTTGTCGATCTCCAAACACGGGCTAAGAAGTTTCAGACGGATCTTCCTCCCCATGGTTGGGTCTTAAAAAAAAAAAAAAAAAAAAATGGAAGAGGGAAACAAGTTGGTTGACTGATTCTTTAAAAAAAAAATAAAATAAAATAAATAAATAGATAAATGAAAAAAATAAAAAAAATGAAGACACATGATTAAGAGCACAAACGTCAACCTCTAATCAGCCAACTCTGCAGCAGTTGGCTGAGAGAGGAAG
>NC_134801.1:31290442-31295442 GCF_046742065.1 Oratosquilla oratoria | reverse complement strand
ATATGGACTATAACTATAACTATAACGAAGTCACAGTAAAGTCACTCAGGCTCATTCTCGGAGGAGCTTAGCCTCGATAGGAGACGTCACTTTTGCTCAAAGTGCTCGGATAACCAAAACAATTGACAGTCACTGCTCTCCTCACTAGTCGAAAGTTAGTCACTACCACACCAAGCATATAAAAATAAATGAATGAATGAATAAATGAATGAATGAATAAATAAATAAATAAGTAAATAAATAAATGAATAAATAAATAGATAAATAAAAAAATAAATGAATAAATAAATGAATAAATAAATAATAATAAATAGATAAATAAATAAAAAAATAGAAAATAAATAGATAATTAATAAAAATTAATAGATGAATAAATATATTTGCAAATAAATATGTAATCAAATAAACATATAAATAACCAAATAAACAATTAAATTGATAGATAAATAAATAAATAAATTAGTAGATGATTAAATGAAAAATAAATAAAACAGAATAAAATGAATCCATAAATTTTCTGTCAGAATATGAAATATATTTTTCGGTGATCTGGGAACGATATACTGATTCATTAGAGATTAAATAACTTTGCCAACATACATAAATGAATGTGCACACACACACACACAGACACACACACACACACACACACACACACACACACACACACACACACACACACACACACACACACACACACACACACACACACACACACACACACACGCACACGCACACGCACACGCACACGCACACGCACACGCACACGCACACGCGCACGCGCACGCGCACGCGCACGCGCACGCGCACGCGCACGCACACGCACACACACACACACACACACACACACACACACACACACACACACACACACACCTCAGTCAACCCGTGGGGATTCGAACCTAGGCTAAAATCTGGGTTTAACACGATGGAATGTGTACCTTCGAGTTGCCGTATGCAGAGTACGTCAGTTCCAGGTTGCATCGGCGAAAAAGGTCAGAAGTTCATTTTCTGCCGGCCGCGTTTAGAGCAGATGTACCGGAAGGCTTCAGGGAGGCCGCCAGGGATCAGTGTTGGCGTGTGCGCGCGCGCGCGTCTGATAGCCATCGAGGAAGGGTCAAGGCGTCGATTCGAATCCCGGGCACGGGGCAGATGTAGGGCATCATTTACTCTGAGCAATTATGGTCTCCAATAAACGGGGACATGCATAAATGCATACGTACATGCTGGTAAATACATACATACATACATACATACATACATACATACATACATACATACATACATACATACATACATACATACATACATACATACATACATACATACATACATACATACATACATACATACATACATACATACATACATGCGTACATCATACATGAATAGATACATGCATGCATACATACATACATACATACATGCATGCTTACATAGATTTACCAGCATTATTTTTCCAAATATATGGGAATTGTCCAGCCAAGGGACATAAGAACATAAGAACATAAGAAATAAAGGAGACTGCAAGAGACCATAAGGCCTACACTAGGCAGCTCCGTGACGCACCCATCCTTCACCCCTTCGGCTCCCATTTGTTTCCTCTCTCATCTTAGCCCCTTGTGGACGAAGGGCCATCCCCGTCTCCCGGCACATAGCTCAGGTCAGAAGTAATGCAACAAGTATAGAAATGGATTATTGATATTCTACTTTGATGTGTATTCGCTAAAAGTATAGAAGTATTTGATGTTATAGCAATAATTTATGCGAAGTGGAATATTATATTTGAATAAATATAGCCTATGTCCAGATACCGTAAACACAAGATAGTTATGTTCAAATACGTTTGCAAACGTACATTCAGGGATTTGACATAAATACTGTTAGACTATATCAGTGTTTGATCAGTTTCGTCATATTAATATTTACTTAATTAAATTCTTTCCTTATGTGTATATTTGACAGGTATATGAATGTGTGTGTGTGTGTGTGTGTGTGTGTGTGTGTGTGTGTGTGCGTGAGTGTTTGTGTACGTGTGAATGTGCCAAAGTGCCGTTCATATCTGTGTATCCCTCTGCTGAGCGCGTGTACATACACTTTATACATATATACGTGTACGCTCACGCGTGTGTATACAGGACCTGTTCAGTAACTGAATCCGGATAGCGGCAAATGTACTGTTAAATCGGTTCGGATAGGGACGAATGTGATGCGGAGTGGATTAGCTCACCGGCGCTCGATAAAACCATTTGTTCTGGGGTGGAACCGCTGCTGCCACTGCTCCTCCTCCTCCGTAGTAGCAGTTGTGGCCTTGCCGAGCCGCCTACCTGCTATTGTTCCTTGGCGTGGTCCAGGGTCTGCCCGTCTCAGCAAGTTACCTCAGGCGTTTTTGATTTTTTCCATGAGTATTGTATTGTTCTTTTTTTGTTTCACTTATTATTCTATTGTATAATTCATAATTCGTTGTTATATCTAAATATTTGATCCATTTATTCATTTATCTGTTTATATATTTATTTATCTATTCATTTATTCATTTATTTATTTATTAATTTATTTATCTATCTATCGACACATTCATTCATCTAATTTAATTCTATTTCTTAGATTTCTAATCAGGTTTATCTAATCAAGTTTAATCAAGGCTAAGTGGCTTATCTATATACCGGGTATATACATTTCTTATTATCATTTAATCTAGATTTAGGTAAATGAAATGGAACTTGAATCTTATCTATAAAATGTAACTGTAATATTCGTACGTATGTTGCCAATGAATCTAGTCATGTTCAGCATTCTAAGCGTTGGCCGGGCCCTGGCGAGAGGAGGTTTTAGAAATAGGCCCGTGTGGCCCTCAGGAAGGTGCCCTGCCCCCCTGGTGAATAAAATCCCCTGACGACAGACAGGAATCGTCGTGGTGGAGGGTAGAGGAACATCGACCTTCTCATGTAGATATGAAGTTATTTTCGTTTTTGATATTTCAGAAAAATTGCTTTTGGTTCCAAAGTGGTTTCTGTCAGCTGAAGAAATTAACGAGGCAGCCGAAATGATGTATACATACATACATTCATACATGCATGCATACATACATATATAAATACACACACACACACACACACACACACACACACACACACACACACACACACACACACACACACACACACACACATATATATATATATACATATATATATACATACATATATATATATATATACATACATACATACATATACCAAGGCTTTTTCCCCCTTCCAAGGGAGGTAGCCAGAAAGGGAAAGGCATAAAAACACTCCCACCCATTTCATCCCTAAATACAGTCCACACCCCTCCCACCCTCCCTCTCATCTGAGCACCTCCTGGATGACGGGTCATCCCTGCACCCTGCCCACCGCCCTGGGCCAGAAGCAGTGTCGCAAGACACAGTACATCCACAGCAAGGCCGCTTCATTTAATCGGCGACCCCCCCTCTCCGTCCCCCTTTGCATATAAGGCGAGGACGGGGAGAAATCCCTTCGGGCTGCGTCATATATAAATATATATAAATGTATATATATTATATATATATATGTATATACATATACATATATACATATGCATATATATATATATATATATACATATGTATATATATATATGTGTGTGCGTGTGTGTAATAAAACCACTTGGAAAATAAAGTGAAAGGTGACCGAACGTTTTCGTCTTAAATAGACGAAAACATTCGGTCATCTTTTATTTTATTTTCCAATTGTTTTTATTACACATTTTGTGAATCACGTGTGTTTGTGACTTTTTTCGCATGTATATATATATATATATATATATATATATATATATATATATCAGGAGGTGGGAAGTATATGAATATATGCATATTCATATACGTATATATATACATACACGTATGCACACGAGTATATATGCAGATGTGTGCTGTGGTTAAATAGTTTACCTCATTCTACGAAATGACCTCTTTCCATTGGCTCTTGGCTTGAATTTTTAATATTGCGGGTCTTGTTAGCGTTTATGATACTGTTGTTTTTTCATCGTTGTTGCTTTCCATGTTTTTGTAACTGTTGTCAACGTGGATGTATTTCTTTTTTGTCTACTTATTAATTCTCCCCTCCTTCCGTCTCCTTTTCATCCACATTTTCTTTTTCTTTTACCTTTCTTCCTTCTCTCCTACCCTCTATCTTCTCTTAGTCTTCTTATTAGTTGCATCTTAGCTTAAGTTGATTGCCATCTTTGGTCACTTTGTCCTCTTTCACACAGAACTTTGTACTTCGCTGCTTCTAGAAGTCCTGCGCTTCTGGCTTAGAATGTATTACCGCGTTGTATTTTCTGTATAATTCAAAACAAAATTCTTTCTTGTAAGAGTAGTCTCACTGGCACTGTTGGAGGCTGCCATTTTGAGCAGAAGCCTCCTTTGGGGAACGATATGACGTCATGTCGTGTAACTTCTACTCTTGGAAATTCATCGTCCTCCTCCTTCTACCTCGCTTCCTCCTCCTCCTCCTCCTCCTCCTGAGACTCTCTTAAGACCAAGACCTTTTTCTATGGACCTTGACTGCGTTTCCACAACTTTTTCATATGTAGAGAGCTGTTCACCGGAGTCTGTACCCCTCCTCATGCAACTACAATCCTCTGAAAACGAAATTACATCACATTGATGCAAGACACACCAGTCCAAAGTTTCTTCATGGAGAGGTAGCTGGAAAAACTCGGAGATCGTTGCCATCCGCTATGGGGATGGGGATTTTAAGTAGTTGAAATTCGGAGAAAGAATTATAGTATTCTAATTGTATACTTAACAAAAGGAAAATATGAGTTGGGGGAATGGTATGTGTTCACTCCGAATTCGCCTTTATACTACATGTATGTAAGGGATTCAATTGCTTACGGGAAGCAAATGAAAGAGCAGGCTCTGGTGTTGGCGCTACTGTTTTTCTTCCTGTGGTTGGCGGTATTAGTCTTTCCCTCAATATCTTTTCTGCTGC
>NC_134801.1:31280442-31282942 GCF_046742065.1 Oratosquilla oratoria | reverse complement strand
AAATGGCACCGCCACCCAAACACCTTCCCACGACTCTAACTCTTCTACTTTACTGACAGCTGTGGACTTGCGTTCCAAACGTAACAGACGCACTAACTCCTCCCGCATGTCCAAATCAGCAAAACTCAGGACAAAACACCCAGTAAATACCGTTGATCTTTCACCGCCTGAGGACACCTTCTTGCCCCTCTTAGAGGAATTCAACAACAAATCAACCCCAGTCTCGGAAGTGTTATTTACATTCAAGCACACTCGCGCAGTGCTTATCAACCTAAAAACGCTGTTCCCTTGTGAGTATACAAAGATATACGAGTTTTCCAAGCACAAGACATCGATGTACTCTGTATGCCAGAAACTTGTCGTGTTAATGGTATTTCCCTGCTTTTAGCTCTACGTCAAAAGAAGGTCATACTTACATTTTAATTGTCAATGACACTAACGCACCCTCCATCTCACAGTTGGTATAAGCATTTGCAATTTCGAAGTATATCCTTCACGCATCAAAGTCATGGATGACAAATTCGCCTCTTCTCAAGTTTGTTCCACAATTTCCGACGTGCCCACAGCACAGGAACCCATTGATGCATCACATTTAATTTTCATAGACTTCCTTGAGGTACAAGCAGACTTGGTTGCACTTTGCAACAAATTCAGACATACAATTGCCACTCAAAGTGAATGCCCTGGAGTCACTAATCTTATTCAGCATCATACACCCCTTCGTGAGAACTAAACCACGTTACATGCCCGCATACAGATTACCAAACAGCAAATGCATGATTGTAGATAACCTTCTCCAAGACATACATACATACATATACCAAGGCTTTTTCCCCTTCCAAGGGAGGTAGCCAAAAAGGGAAAGGCATAAAAACACTCCCACCCATTTCATCCCTAAATACACTCCACACCCCTCCCACCCTTCCTCTCATCTGAGCACCTCCTGGATGACGGGTCATCCCTGCACCCTGCCCACCGCCCTGGGTCAGAAGCAGTGTCGCAAGACACAGTACATCCACAGCAAGGCCGCTTCATTTAATCGGCGACCCCCCCTCTCCGTCCCCCTTTGCATATAAGGAGAGGACGGGGAGAAATCCCTTCGGGCTGCGTCAAAATTTACTCACACATACTACCCCCCCCACCCCCCGCCCATTCCTCCTCATGCAGTCACAACATCATCCATATACAACCATTCTCCACTCACCTCTGTCTTCCGTCCTCTCCCTTCCTTCCTCAACAGACATTCCCCTCTTCCCCAAAGCCCCCTTCACCCCATCCATCCACCTCATCCTAGGACGTCCCCTCATGTTCACTCCCTCCACATCTGCCTTCCATACCTCTTTTACTAGTCTTTCTTCACTCATTCTTTCCATGTGTCCAAACCATCCTAATATTCTTTCATCAACCCTATCTCCCAAATCCTTTTTCACCCCTGTTCTCCTCCTCACCTCCTCATTTCTCACTCTATCTAGCCTAGTAACCCCCACCATACTTCTCAGACACCTCATCTCAAACACATTCAAACTCCTTCTCTCTTCTTCTCTTATGTTCCACGTTTCTGCCCCATACAGTGCTGTTGGCACAATCACTCCTTCATACAGTCTCCTCTTCGCATCCATTCCCAAATGTCTATTTCTCATTACACTCTTTAAACCACCAAGGCATTTACTCGCTTCTCTCATTCTACATTCTACCTCCACCTTCACTCCACCTTTTCCTGCTACACTTGCACCCAAGTATCTAAAACTATCCACTTCCTCCAGTCGCTCTCCCTTAATGTTCACTTCCAGTCTACTGCCACTTTCACCCCTTGTACATCTCATCACCTTACTTTTACCCACATTTATCTTTAGCTTTCTTCTATCACATACTCTCTCCAAGACATGATTGCACAATACATTATTGAACCACCCATCAGTGACTGGAACTTCCCCATCTTTGTTGTCCCTAAACACGATGGTTCCTTCCGCCCTGTAGTAGACTTCAGAGAGTTAGATAAGCTAATCATACCAGATAGACACCCAATGTTTCTCTTATATGACATATTCCACTCCGTTGGTGAAAACAACGTAGTATTCACGACCTTGGACCTTACTCGTATGTTGGGATACTTCCAGATCCCCCTTGCTCCAGAGCCTAGGCCTCTGACAGCCTTTACCACACCCATAGGTCATTATTACTTCAAAGGACTATCCATAGGTCTCGTTTCAGCTCCTTCAGAGTTCACACAACTTATGCACACAGTGCTTACAGGTCTCATAGGTCATTCAGTGTTCATGTACATCGATGACGTGATCATCACTTCCAAATCCATTAGCGAACATTTACACATTCTACACACTGTCTTCTCACGACGAGAAAAGCCAGGTCTCAAACTGAAGCTTAAGAAGTGTTCCTTCAGAAAGAAATACGCTTCCTAGGGTATATCCTTGATTCATAAGGAATTTTAATCTCGCAGGACAAGGTCAAGGCAGTCATTGATTTTCCACGTCCTATTTCT
>NC_134801.1:31255442-31272942 GCF_046742065.1 Oratosquilla oratoria | reverse complement strand
GAGCGACGAACGATTTCGCTCGGTAAAGTTCCAATGTCGCTCTTCGCACTCCAAAAGCGGGTGCGATCCCCCACAAAAAAATCGCTCTCCGCCGGCAAAATTCAACTTTTTCATGCCTTATCCATCACTTTGTAATCCCTGATCCCATCACCATTGAAGAAAGGATCAGAGCAGCACATTTACCCCGTTGATCAATCAGTGCATTATCAATCGAAATCATAACGCAACGCATCAAATCAACTTTAATTTGTTGAATGTACGTCCATTTGTGTACGCGTATAGCTGCTAAGAGTTCTATGGCTTACAAGCCCTGCTTCGTATCAGCTGCAAGCGCGCAGTATCCTAGTACATGTTCGACTATACCTCAACACGTCTAACGTGCTACATAATGTCGCTAGTTTTTGAATTGCATGGTAGCTGTAAGCAAGGGAAGTTTTTAATGTTGCATGCAGCTAGCTGCCAATCAACGCGCTGACTACATGTACAATGCACCATACCCAATACCTACCTCCCGCATGCATAGCGTACACTGTACATATGCATAACTTTCGCCTCCGACAGAATTTGAGTTAGCCTTCAAATAGTTTGAAAGCAATCACGAACCTGCAAAAACATGCTCCTGGAATATGACAAAAAGGCTCCTGGTAATTAAAAAAAATGGCTCTGGTGAAAAAAAAAAAAGGCTCTGGAAAAAAAGTATTTTTTTTCCTGTATATATATATATAAATATATATATATGAGCAAATACCCACAGGGAAGGTAAACTATAGACAGTAGTACTTTCATATATTACATCTTCAGACCTGAAGATGTAAAAAACTAAAGAACATACTGTCTACAAGTTTCCTTCTCTGTGGTTATTTTGCACATATATGTATACACACCCATAATATTTAATAAAATATATATTATATATATATATAAATAAGCATGTATATATACCAATTATATATGCATGTATATACATACAACCACACAACCACACACACACACACTCACACCACGACACACACACCACACACACCACACACACACCACACACACAACACACACATACACACACACACACACACAAAAAAATATACATATATATATATATAACATAAATATATATATATTATATATTCATGGGTATATATATTATTTATTCCATGTATATATAGTATATATTATACATATATATTATATATACATATATTTATATATATATATATATATATATATAAATATATATATATATATATATATACACATACTGATAAGACAAAAGTGCTTTTCCAGCCTGCAGCATCCGGGTCCATTGCTGATCCAAGATTTACTCTTGGCGGCAATGATTTTAAAAGAGTAAATGTCTTTGTTTAATTTGGCAGCGCTGTAACCAATACCAACTCAATGGACCTGGAGGTGACAAGGAGAGTCCAGGCTGCATGTGCAGCCTTCGGAAAACTTGTCAACGGTGTTTGGAATATCCATGACTTTAAAGCTTGAAACTAAACTTGCAATGTACCCAGCTTTTATAGTCTCAGCCCTTCTCTATATATGTCAGTGTTTTTTTTTTCAATATATGCACTTTGGTCACGTCTCCTCCCTCACATGAGGACATGTTCCCTTATCTAAAGGTTGGTGAAGCAATTAGGGATGGGCCTGGCAGACCAAGTCCAACTGATAGCAACAGGTAACATACTAGCATCTGCAGCTAAAGAAGGACCGTTACCAGTATCTCTGGCGACACATAAAGCAGTTGAACTCTGTACAGCAATGACATCTGCGACAACTTCTTCACGTAATATAGGTGGACCGCGTGCCAAACGTTGAGGTTCTAGACAGGGCTAAGATGCCCAGCATCGTAGCCCTTCTGGTCACAGCGAAATGGGGTGGACATGTGATCAGGATGGAGGATGGTTGCATACCTAAAGCTGTGATGTATAGACCTTTCCAGAGGCGAGATGTAGAACTATCTGGTAGTGATGTCATTCGAGGGTCACAAATGTGAACAAACATGGTTGAACTGTGTGTTCATCAGGTCCCTTTTTTTGTTTTGTTTTATTTGCAATGGGATGCACAGATGTAAGACTACAATGTAAATTTTACGAGGATAACACAATAAAGCATATGAAACTTATTTCCATTGTGGCCCTCAATTTTCAAGTCTATTTTAGCTATAAACATAGTAAGCTTACTTGGTTTACTTGTTTGGTTTAAAATTTCAGCAGCAGCTACAGTTTATTAGAACGATATCATGATATTTTAGTAGTATTATAGCTGTGTGGAAGGTATTAGAAAAGCTGGTACCATATCTTACTTCTAAGCAAATGAAAGCCAGAATAAATGCCTGCACAACACGCTGTGCCAAATTCACTCTCTTCCCACATCAGCCCCAGAGAAAATCAAGGCTCTCCTTGCCACCACTCACCTACAATGGCGCAATATTAGTCAGTGCGCTCCCAAAACATATAAGAAATCTCACAGGCTGCTCCAACATCAGATTAAAGAAGTAGACAAATACTTAAGGACATTACCTGATTAACTCTCTCTCCCCCCTCTCCCTCTCCCTGTTTTCATCATTATAACTTCCCAAGGGTATACTCACTTCCCCCACATACTCACATACCCACATACCCACTGAGGGGTCCACACACATTCCTAGGTGCTCCACATACCTGCATACAGATTGGACCACCGAAGATCGAAGAGGTACATAGACTGAGGCTTCACAATAGGCCTGTGAAATACAACTGCAGCAAATAGTAGTGCTCCTAGCACACCACAGGCACAATAAATAATTAACAATCCAACTCTTTTTTTTTAATTTGTCCACACATGAAGATGCAGAGTTCACTCACATAGACTTAACTTAAGAGGATATCATGGCAGCAATACAGGAGGTAAGAGCAAATTCAGAAGTAGTTATAGGTTTTTATTTTTTTTTTTTTTTTATTTTTTTTTTTTTTTTTTTTATTTGTTTTTTTATTTTTTTTTTTTTTTTTTTTTTTTTTTTTATATTTTTTTTTTTATTTTTTTATTTTTTTTTTTTTTTTTTTTTTTTTTTGTTTTTTTTTTTTTTTTTTTTTTTTTTTTTTTTTTATTTTTTTTTTTTTTTTTTTTTTTTTTTTTTTTTTTTTTTTTTATTTTTTTTATTTTTTTTTTTTTTTTTTTTTTTTTTTTTTTTTTTTTTTTTTTTTTTTTTTTTTTTATTTTTTTTTTTTTTTTTTTTTTTTTTTTTTTTTTTTTTTTTTTTTTTTATTTTTTTTTTATTTTTTTTTTTTTATTTTTTTATTTTTTTTTTTTTTTTTTTTTTTTTTTTTATTTTTTTTTTTTTTTTTTTTTATTTTTTTTTTTATTTTTTTTTTTTTTTTTTTTTTTTTTTTTTTTTTTTTTTTTTTTTTTTATTTTTTTTTTTTTTTTTTTTTTTATTTTTTTTTTTTTTATTTTTTTTTTTTTTTTTTTTTTTTTTTTTTTTTTTTTTTTTTTTTTTTTTTTTTTTTTTTTTTTTTTTTTTTTTTTTTTTTTTTTTTATTTTTTTTTTTTTTTTTTTTTTTTTTTTTTTTTTTTTTTTTTTTTTTTTTTTTTTTTTTTTTTTTTTTTTTTTTTTTTTTTTTTTTTTTTTTTTGTTTTTTTTTTTTTTTTTTTTTTTTTTTTTTTTTTTTTTTTTTTTTTTTTTTTTTTTTTTTTTTTTTTTTTTTTTTTTTTTTTTTTTTTTTTTTTTTTTTTTTTTTTTGTTTTTTTTTTTTTTTTTTTTTTTTTTTTTTTTTTTTTTTTTTTTTTTTTTTATTTTTTTTTTTTTTTTTTGTTTTATTTTTTATTTTTTTTTTTTTTTTTTTTTTTTTTTTTTTTTTTATTTTTTTTTTTTTTTTTTAGTTCATTAGCACGATATCATAATGTTACATTATTATTATAGTTGTGTGGAAGGTGTTAGAAAAGCTGGTACCTGATCCTACCTCTGTGTACCCCATGATTGGTTCAACAGATAACCACTGAGTACGCAGGTGATGCCACTTCTGAGGATTCTTAGTGCATGTTTTCTGTTGTGGGAATTCATCATAGTTCAGGAGTACACAATGATAAATGACATATAGCTGCTGTGCCCTTTCTTCACTGCGCCATCTAGCTTTAGCAACACATACAAACTGTGAGCTTCATTTTGTTTTTGGGAGCGATAGCATTTAGCTCTGATGTAAGAGATATCACCACAATGGCCAGCCTCCACCGTGTGAACATAGTCTTCATAAAAGAACTTGTAGCCCTTGTTCAATGTCTTCTCATTGTATGTTCTTTTGTCACATCACCTCGCTGACTTGAGGACATGTTCTTTTGTCTGAAGGTAGGTGAAGCCATTCCCATTAGCTGCCCTTATGACTTCCAATAATGTCAATAGCTTGAATTTACTGTACTATATATAGATATGGATAGCTAGGAATAGATCATGAAATAGAATTATGAGCATTGATAATATTTACAAAAAGCAAAATAAAAACGGGAAATGACAAATATACGAAAACAGCTACAAATCGACTACACAACAGAGACTCATGCTAATCTAGTGAGATATTTGATGCTGTTTTTGTGCAATCAATGCATGGAATCTGGGTATAGATAGACAAAGCTACTTATATGTCATCTGACACATCAAGTCAATTTCTCCACTTTGATTTTAGGTTTAATGATGTAGAGAATCCTGTTCCACAGAGAAACGTTGTCATTTTTTTGTGGTTTGATGTTTATCTCCTGTATTTTACAATCCCACTTTAATGCTTTCCTAACCTTACCTATATCGAATGCAGGCAGGTGCTAATTTATAATGAATTTGACAAAAGTCTAGGGTAGTACTTAGAAGGCAGGATAGATAAGATGGGGGAGAGGGAGGGAGGGGGGAATTTGGGGGTTTAGTGGAAGGAAAGAAGGAAATGGAAGGAAGTTAGAGTTATGAAAGATGTGAGGCAGACCTACTTGCTCGGTTGTATTTTAGGGTAGTACGTAAGTCTGGTTTTATGATATGGACTGTCAGTGCTAGTTAATAATCTAACATTCTACCCAAGTATAAACTGACACATTAAATAAAATAGATATCAGTACCCAAAGATCGAGTCCCATACCACCAGCGTTTGGTTTCCATAACCCCAAGGGGTATGGACACCCCTGGTTAACAACCTTTGCTGTAGAGGAATACAGATACTCAGGAAAGTTCCTGCAGGGGTAACTTAATGAAGCTCTTTAAGTCAAGATCTCAACTGAGTGTAAGGAAGTACGTTTTCTCATGCAGGGTGGTAGATAATTGGAATCAATTGTCTCAGTGAGTGGTTGCGGCAGCCCCAGCACATCAGTTTGAAGCCAAGAATTCAAATATAATCTCCTGTAAATATCCGTATCTAAGTAAAGAATATAGACTGAGTCACAGGTAAGAATATAATAATATAGTAGGGATAACTGGCTAAAAGAAATTATTCACCCATGTTTTTCATTTGATAACCAAACTGCAATTACTTGTTCTAAGACTGACAGGCATCGGAACACACTTAGTTTATTTACTAGAATGTCAAATTAAACAAATGCAAAGATTGCGCTTGTTCCCCGAATGACGTCACGGGATTGAAAATGAGGCAGCGGCCATCTCTCTAGGAAAGGTCTATAGCGAGTTGTTATGGCAAACGTTCTGTTGGTGGCCAGAAGCTGCGCTTCAAAGATGTCCTCATACGCAACTTAAACGCCGCCTCAATCCCACTTGATGACTGGGAAGATTTGGCAGAAAGCACTACAGGACCCTGCTCAAGAAGGGCATAGATTCATCTGAGCAAAATCGACGCGAAACATACCAAATAGCAAGGAAGAGGGGACACAATCTATTTACGCCAGGGTCTGCGTCACCTGTCCTCACTTTGCATGTACGTGCCAAAAAAAAAAAAAAAAAAAAAAAAAAAAGATAATAATAATAGAAATAAATAAATAATAAAGATGCGAAGGTTCTGAATAGAATTATTCATCGAAACATAAAACCCAAAAGTGAGAATGACAAAGTTCGTCTCTTTATATTACCGCAACCAAAAAACAGCTACACTTTTAATTAGAAACAACACTTCTCCTCGCCCCGAAGGTCCCGCTTGCACCAACGTAGTATATAAAATTTCCTGCCCCCTAGAGGACTGTACGCCTCTCGACTGCTCAACGTTGGCCAACCAGAACGACATTGTCGGAGAAGAATTGTCTTCCACTTGTTCAACTGGAGGGCCCAAACTACACCTACTAGAAAAACACAACACACAAATCACAAGAAAACTTTTAGACGACACCGTCAATTCTCGGCAAGGCAACAGAAGAAGTCTAGAATTTCTTCCCGTAAACCCTTATTATACGAGACATACAACCAACTAATAACAGACAGTGAACCCCTACATTACTCCCCATCATGAGCCCCTCGCCTAGGACTAGTAGCCCTCACAACCACAACAACACACCGTCCAATCACAACGACACCCCAAAGTCCCTCACCAACGATCGCCAGACTCATAGAGAGGACTCTAGGCCCTCAACGGACATTTGCCCCATATTATCAAAATCCCCCTCTTCCCCCCCACACATGTAGATTACCACTCCCCGTGTCTTAATGTCGTCGAACCTCCCCCCGTGTCTACGTTGTGACCTATCCCAGTAGCTTTCTTTCTATGTTTATTATGTCCTTACGCTCTGTATCTATTACATTGAAAATGCTAACAATGCGTTTAGCGAAACGTCTGTAACAATTCTTTCTCAACTAAAGTTCCTAATGTCTACAGAAATCTATATTCCGTCTGACCTGTGAAAACCAGAAATCCACGTTCAGAAGACCTTGAAAGGTCTACTAAAGAAGCTTTGTAGCGCCGAATTCGCAGTTGTTTTTAACAAAACATATATATATATATATATATAAAAGGGGGGGGGGGGGGGGGAGCATAAAATATACACATATATGTATATCTACATACATATATATATGTATATACAATATATATATAATATGAATACATGCATACTAATATGTATATATAACATCTTATAAATATATATGTATATAATATATCAAATACACACACACACACACACACACACACACTCACACACACACACACACACATATATATATATTATATATAAATATGTATATATATATACATATATGTATATATATATATATATATATATATATATATATATATATATATAATCTTGATAGAATTGAGACACTAGGCATTGAAGGAAGAATTAGAGAACAATGTGCAATCATTAAAGAAATAAGAAAAGGGTACAGACCAAGGTTAAATATGGTAAAGAACCGAAGTGGAAACATTGAAACAGGAGAAAAGGAAATTTTAATGTGTTGGGAGAACCATTTTAAAGAACTCCTTAATCGATCAGAGCCAGAGAACCCTTACGATGAGGAGGAAAATAATGAGGACCTAAATGAGGTAGAACTACCAGAACCATCCATTCATGAGGTAAGAACAGCAATAAAATAATTAAAAATAACAAAGCCACGGGACAAGATAGAATCCCTGGGGAACTTTTGAAAGCAGGAGGTAAATATTTAGAAAATAAGATGAACTTTCTATTGAGAAGAATATGGAGAGAAGAGAAATTCCCTAACAGCCTTAAAACAGGTATTATTTTACCAGTGTTCAAAAAAGGGGAAAAAATTGAGTGCAGTAACTACCGAGGAATTACTCTCCTGCATCTATAAGGTCTTTGTTAAAATTTTGTACAAGAAGCTGGTAACCTACACCTATGGGCTTAAAGGAGAATACCAGTGTGGGTTTAGAGGAGGCAGGTCGACAGCAGATCACCTCTTTACAATAAGACAGTTACTAGAGAAATGCTGGGAATACAGTGTTGGACATTGGCATATGTTTGTGGACTTTAAGCAAGCATATGACAGTGTCCACCGGCAGGCCTTGTGGAAAGTACTAAAAGATTTCAACATTCCAACAAAGCTAGTATAGCTAGTGAAGGCGGCATATGAGGAATCAAGAGCAATGATAAGGGTCGGTAATAAGTACACTGACTCATTTGAAATAATAAGTGGACTGAGGCAGGGATGTATATTATCCCCCCTGCTCTTCAACATGATATTGGAGAGGGTTATCAGAGGGATCCCAAGGGAGAATCATGGACTGGTGCTTGAAACCGGAAGGGTAAATGTCTTGGCGTACGCTGACGATGTAGACCTAGTAGATAGAACCTTAGAAGGGGTAAAAGAGATTTTCATGGCCTTTAAAGAGAGAGCAAATAGAATGGGATTACAGGTGAACAGTGCAAAAACAGAGCTAATGCGAATGGAAAAGGACGTTAATAGAGAGGAACAATTAGAAATAGATAATGTCAGGTATGGGGTGTGCAGAAGATTTAAATACCTTGGATCTATAGTTGATGATGATAATAATATGGAAACAGAAGTTAAAAGCAGAATAGCATCAGCCGATCGATGTTTCTACAGTCTCCAAAAAGTCCTGGGAAGAGCGAACATATCTAAAAAGACAAAACTGAAGATCTACAACACCATTATCAAACCAGTTTTGCTGTATGGATGTGAAACATGGAGTCTCACAAAAAGAATGGAACACTCCTTATCTGTCTTTGAAAATAAAGTCCTTAGGAAGATATTTGGCCCAGTGTATGATGTAGATGAACAAACATGGAGACGGAGACACAACCATGAACTGAGAGAGTTGGCAGATCAAGGAAGTATCGTAAATACAATAAAGGTAAGACGAATGCAATGGGCTGGTCATGTCGCCCGAATGGAAATGGACAGAATTCCAAGAAAGGTCATGACGGAAAGAATTATCGGTGGAAGAAGATCAGTAGGAAGACCCAGAAGAAGATGGATGGATAACATCAAACAAGACCAAAGAAGTGCTGGGATGGAGAATACGGAAGACTGAATGACAAGTGCGCCAAATCGACGTCAATGGAGGCAGATAGTATCGGCGGTGAGGGGGCAGCAAGCGGCCCAAACACCAACAGAGTAAGTAAAAGTATATATATATATATATATATATATATATATATATATATATATATATATATATACTGTATATATATATATATATATATATATATATATATATATATATATATAGATACATACATACACACATACACACACACACACACACACACACACACACACACACACACACACACACACACACACACACACACACACACACACACACACACACACACACACACACACATATATATATATATATATATATATATATATATATATATATATATATACACATAAAATGGCTTAGGTATATTGATGGCATTTCATGTCTTTGGCCAGAAGATAAAAATGTCCATGATTTTTTAACCAAATTAAATACCCTTGTTGATTCTATTAAATTTACTTTAGAAATTGAGAAAAATTGTACCTTACCTTTCTTAGATTGTACTATCCTACGTCATGACAACAGCCTTAAATTTAAAATATATCGTAAACCAACCAATGTAAGCTCATATATTCATTATTATTATTCTCATCCAAATAGTATTAAACGTTCAGTTTTCTCTTCAATGTTTCTTAGAGCTTTCCGTATTTGTAGTCCTGAATTTATTGATGACGAAATCAGAAATGTTTTTAACATTGGGCTAAAATTAAAATACCCTAAACAATTCCTTAATATTGCTTACAATTTTGCAAGGAAATAATCTTTAATTCCTCAAACAAAATCTCCTTTTAGTTATCATAGTGTTTTAATTTTGCCATTTCAATAATTTTTTTAAGTGTTACAGAATTATTAAAAGAAATCTAACGTAAAGGTAGTTTTTAAAAATGATAGTACAGTAAAACATATGCTCATCAATAATAGTATTGAAGCTAAAAAATGATGCATTTATAAAAGTTTCTTGCAAAATGAGTAATCAATTTTACATAGGTCAAACTGCCAAACCCTTAGATATTAGAATTGAACAACACAAGAAAAATGTTAGGGATGACAATAATTCCAGTGGAATCTTTAAGCATATTGAATTGAATAATCATCCAGTTGATTGGGGTAATGCCCATGCAATCTATTATACTAACAACATAATAGTAAGACACTTAATAGAGTGTAATTTTATCTATACCACCAGTGAACAAAATACCAACCTACACAAGGGCTTATATAAACTTGACAATTTTATCTGTCAAGAAATAGGCAAAATAATAACAGGTAGAATGTAACCCTGCGACTGTGACCTAATGTCGCCCTAACCTCATTAGCGGACGCATTGACCCTTGCGACCTGACAGCCCGCCTCCCAGGGGGTAAATTGTCCTCTATCCTTTTGTAAACTGTCCTTGTTCCTTTTTCATGTATATATAATCTATGTATTTCTATTAACTATGTACTTTTTGCACTGAAGATGTAATATACGAAAGCGCTCTGCTTCGTTAGTTTCTTTTTCCAAGTGGTCTACTTTGCATATATATATATATATATATATATATATATATATATATATATATATATATATATGTATATATATATTTTATTCACATAGGACAACATATATATATATATATATATATATATATATACACATTTATATTATACACATGTTAAAACTGACGTTTAAAAGTCAAAATAACGCATTTAGATTATAATGGAAAAATTACTTATTGAAATACATTGTAAGTGTTGGGAATCTTAGAACTAATATTCCTTAATTTGTTGATGTCCATATTGTTCTACAGACTCTATAGAGATTTTGTTTAGGCTTACACCAGAGGATTTTATTCACATAAGAGGGGACAAGTGGGAAACTCCAGACATAAACGGTGATACCACTGGGAGTCGGAAAAGAAAAAGTATTCCCTCTTCCAGCACGGGAAGGCGCCGAATACATCTCTCCCTCCTTTCATGCATCGTTCTCCATCTCTCTTAATCAGCTTCTGTCTCTCCCCCGTGGGCTTCAAGTCCCATTCCTTTACAACCCTCCCTATCCCCAGTTTCCATCTCTCTCGTGCCCTGAACGGCCGGGCTTGTAGAACTGGGGCTACTCTCGCATTAGGTAGGGGCTATCCGAGCCTAAGACTCTTCTCGCATGTAGACAAGGTCTCCCTGATGGTGATAGGTTCCTCATGTCGAAGTTTGTCCATTCTTTTTGTTTTTCTTAACCACTGGAACACGTCGATATTGTTTTCTTTTCGAAGGAGGCGATTAGGTACCTCTTGTGTTGCGTTATTATCCTCACTGACTTTATGGATTTTTTTCCTTTTAAGTTTGCTGGTTGAGCTCACTCTTTTGCTCTTTTTTCTCTTTTCTTTTAACTGCGTTTATTTTTTCTTTGTCTTTTTTCTTATTCAGCGTGATGGAGGTGTCTCAACTTTTGGAGCAAAAAATGATCAACTACTCTCATATTTTTACGAACAAGTAAATTTCGAGGCGAACTTAAAACCCCGCCAATACTGTGACGCGAATTTAAAACTGCCGCCAATACCGTGACGCATCAAGAGGTATCGACAGATGATTTCATCCAGGTTAGGGCAAGCCTCGCTAGCTCGTTGATGTAGGGCATATAGTGTGCTTTTATTCCGTCCTCAACCTCTGGGTCTAAGGGCCTTCACGCTCATATATATTTTTCTTCACGAAATTTTGGTTTATTTTCTTTTCTTCCAATTCCAGTTGCCAACTACCGGTAGCACCAGATTCTTCCTCCATGATATATATATATATATATATATATATATATATATATATATATATGTATATATATATATAGATATATACATATATATACACACACACACACACATATACATATAAATACACACACACACACACACACACACACACACACACACACACACACACACACACACACACACACACACATATATATATATATATATATATAATATATATAAATATATGTATATATATACATACATATATATGTATATATATATAAACATATACATACATATATATACATGTATATATAGATATATAAACATATACATACATATATATATATATATACATATATATATATATACATGTATATATATATATATATACATATATATACATGTATATATATGTATATATATACATATACAATATAAATATATATATATATATATACATATATATATATGTATATTTATATATATATATATATATATCTATGAATATATATATATACATATATATATGTATATATATACATATATATATATATATATATATATATATATATGCATATATATATACACATATATAGCCAACTCTTAGTGCCAAAGTTGATAGATTTTTTCATCTTTTTTTTTCTTCTATTTGCCATTAGGTCCCAAATTTTGCGGACTTAACTCTGGCTGTCGCCAGACGATCTTATTGAACTTTGGGAGTTGGGAGGACAGGGGGAGGAGGAGGAGGAACTCGACCGTTAGGAGGTCATCAGATTAGCCTTTTTTTGTCTTTCTCCCTTTTCTATTTCTTCTTCTTTGTTCGTCTTCCCCCTTTTCTTCTTCTTCTCTGTTCGTCTTCCTCATTTTCTTCTTCTATTTCTTCTCCTTTTTCTTTCTCTTCTTCTTTTTGTTCTTATAGTTCTTCTCCTTTATGTTGTTGTTCTTCTTCTATTTCTTTTTTCCTTCTTCTTCTTCTTCTTCTTCTTTTTCTTCTTCTTCTTTCTTCTTCTTTTTAATAGGATAAAAGAAAATAAATTTAAGTAAAATAAGACAATATAAAAGTAAATAGATAAAATAAGGTAGAATGAAATAAGATAAAATAAAAATAAATAAAGGAAAATAAAGTAGAATAAAATAAAATAAGGTAAGACAAAAATAAGATAAAATAAGACAAAACAAAATAAAATGAAAATAATATAAAGGAAAGCGAAGTTGAATAGAACAAAATCAGTAAACCATGACACCTAAATTAAAAAATAAAAACAAGATAAAATGTAATTGAACGATGATGAAAAACAGAAGAAAAAAAATAGAGTAAAACAAGATTTAAAAAATCCTAGAAAAGAAAAGGGGGATCATTAAAAAGTTTAAAAGCAAAATTACAAACAATCCACCATCTTCAACCACCGTAGCTCACTTGTCCTACCAACTCGTCCTGTTCCCAATTTAATACTAAATTGTCCTCTACTTTTGCCCGCCACCAATTACCTCCCAAAACTTTTCCCCCTCCCCCTCCCCTCCTCCCCCTCCCCTCCTCCCCCTCCCCTTCCCCTTCCCCTTCCCTCCCTAAGCATGATCACCTTAAAACTTTCCTGAACAGCTATGCTGTGCTTATTAGCGATTTTCAGTACAATGACTAAATTCCCACTTTTTGGCCCTCATTTAAAAAAATTTGGCCAAATTTCCACTCTTTGGCCAAATTTCCACCCATTGGCCAGTTTCACTCTTTGGCCAAATTTCCATCCATTGGCCAAATTTCCACTCTTTGACCAAATTTCCACCCATTGGCCAAATTACCACTTTTTGACCGAATTCCAACTCTTTGGCCAAATTCCCACACAGTGGCCAAATTCCTATGCATTGGCCAAAAGACTCTCCCGAACCGTTCTGATCTTACCCTCTTGGTCTTTCTCTTTGTAATCCTTCCTAATTGTCTGCTCGGAACCTTTGTAGCTTGTCCTCTGTAATTCTCTCGGTCTCAGTCCTGTTGCTCTTCTCTTTTTGGTCTCTTTTCGCTTTCCTTTTTCCTCTCGTTTGTTCCTCTTCTTCCGGGCTTCGTGGCCTTTGTATTTGTTGACCTTATTTCACGTATTCTTTGTCATCTGATTCATCCCTTCGTGTGGTCTGCCGACCCCCCCCTTTTTTTTTTTTTCTTTTGTTATCGCTTTGTGATTTCTGGCCTTAATCTCTTTTCTCTCCTCTGTGTGAACTTTTTCGAATGAACAATTTCTCTCTCTCTCTCTCTATACATATATATATATATATATATATGTATATATATATATATATATATATATAATATATATATATATATATATATATATATATATATATATATATATATATTTCTTCCTCTCTCTTTATTCTTGTCTTTCTCTCTCTTCCTGTCTCTACACACACACACACACACACACACACACACACACACACACACACACACACACACACACACACACACACACACACACACACACACACACACACACACACACACACACACACACACACACACACACACACACACACACACACACACACACACACACACACACACACACACACACACACACACACACACACACACACACACACACACACACACACACACACACACACACACACACACACACACACACACACACACACACATACACACACACTCACACTCACACTCTCTCTCTTTCTCATATTCTCTCTCTCTCTCCCTTTCCCTCTCTACCACCCTCTATGTTTTCCACCCTTAGATACTTTACCAAAGTGTGGATCTTTAAGGATCTCCAAATCTGCCGTCAGTCGATTTTTACCATCTGTCAGTTGGGTGTTTTGTAAGGTATTTAATCTTCTGAACAGAATCTTTCATGAAGCGATAATGCCAAACATTTGTCTGCATGTCGGTAGGCAATCTTTCTCAGCTCTTGGGATATCCTCGGCCCTTTACCGTGTGGGGGAGGGGGAATATGTTCTGCTTAATTTGTCGATAACCAGCGTTTCTATCCCTTGGGGACAGTAGAGGTTAAAAGTAATGAATATTCCTCTTTGAATAAAAATGTGTAAAAACATAAAAGAAGAAAAAATAAAATTGAAAGTTAGACGAAAAAGAAAAAAAAGAATAAAGAAAGAAAAGACCAAGAAAGAAGGGAAATAAATACATTAATAAAGACAACAAATAAATAGGTAAAAAATAGAAATGAAAAATAAAAAAAGAATAGTAAACGTAACTCTGGTTCGTAGGGGTGTCACTGAGATCCCGATTCCCGGTGCTCCAACTCCCGGTCAGCGGCGGGATCTCGTTCCTTTGGAGCGGGATCCCGGGTCCATATGGGAGAGCATTTAATTCTCACGTTGGATCTTTGGTCCCGACACGGAATCTCCATTTCCAAGCCCTTGACCGCCGCTTTCTCTTGATCATTTCCCAGATTCCTTTCGTTCCATTTCCCTTTTCTCTTTTCTCTTCGCTCTCTCTCTCTCTCTCTCTCTCTCTCTCTCTCTCTCTCTCTCTCTCTCTCTCTCTCTCTCTCTCTTTCTCGTCCGCGTCCGATACTTTTCTTTTTACTTTTTCTTCTCTCCCTTTTGTTGGCTTTTTTATTTATCTTTTCCTTTCGTTTGTTTCTTTCTTTTTCTTTCACTCTATTTTCTCTCTTTTTTATGTTTTTTCTTTTATCTTTATTTCTCTTTTCCCATTGTTCGCTCTCTTTTTTTATTTCTCTCTTTTCTCTCCTCGTCTATTTTCTTTTTATTTCCATCTTCTCTTAAATTTCCTTTACTCGTTATCTCTTTATGGTTTGCTCTCTTCCTATTTTTCTTTTATTTCTATTTTCCTCTTTTTCATTTTACTTCGTTCATTCTCTTTTCATCTTTTGCTCTCTTTCGCTCGTCTTAATCTATTTATATTTTATTTCCTTCTTCGCTTTTTCTCTTCTCTTTATTTTTTCTCTTTTTTCCTGTTATCACTCTTTTCTCTTCTTTTCCTTTCCATCTTTTCTTCTTTTTCTCTTTTCTTTGTTTTTTTTCTTCTCTTATTCGTTCGCTCTCTTTTCTCCCATTTTCATCTATTTTGTTTTTATTTCCTTCCTTCATTTTTTCTTTATTTTCGTTTCTTCTCTTCTTTTACTTTCCTAACTCTTTTTCTCATTTTTTTTCATTTCTATTTCCACATTTTTTCTTTTTCTTTTTTTCTGTTCGTTCTCTCATAATCGTTCGCCCTTGTTCCTCTTTCATTCAATTTCCTCTCTTTTCATTCATTTTTATCTTTCCTTCTGTCCCTCGTATCCCTCTCTTTCCTTTTCCTCTCTTTCTGTTCCTTTTCAATTACTCTTTTTCTTTCCTTCTCTTCTTCATACTCTTCACTTCTTTCCTCTTCCTTTCTTTCCTCTTTCTCTTCCTTTTATTTCTTCTCCTTTCATCTCCTCTCTTTCCCTCTCTTCTCTCTTTCCTTCTTATACACTCCCCTTTATTTCTTGCTCTTCCATTCCTTTTTCTCCTCTTCCTTTCCATTTTCCTTCCCTTCCCTCCCTTTCTCTTACCCTCCTATCCATTTACTTCTCTCTCATTTCCTTCCCTTCGTAACCTTTTCTCCCTTTTCCTTCCTTTTCTTGCCTTCTCTTCCCTTTTCTTCCCAATACATTTTGATTTATTTCTCGCCTTTCCCTTCCTAATCTCTTTCTTCCTTTTCCTCTCTTTGCACCCTTTGCATTCCTTTCTTTCCCCTTTTCCTCTTATTCTTTTTTTTTCCATTCTCTTCCTACCTGTTCTCTCCCCTTCCTTTCCTATCCCTTTCCCTTCCTTTCCCCTCCCCCCTCCCCTCCCGCCCATGTCGGATATTATGATGGCAGCAGTTGCAACGCTGGTAAAGACAGCTCGGAGTTAACTCCTCCTCCTCTTCCTCCTTCCCTCTTCCTCTTTCTCCTCCTCCTCCTCCTCTTTTCCTTCTTCCTCCTCCTCTTTTTTCTCCTCCTCATTTTATTCCTCCCTTCTTTCCTCTTCCTCTTCCTCTTTCTCCTCTTCTTCTCCCTCCTTCTCCACCTCCTCCCTCTCCCAGACAACTCCCTCTAAGGCTCCTCCCTTCAGTAAATAACTTTAACCAAACTGGGTGATTCCTCAGAGGTAACCAGCGTTTCTATCCTTGGGGACACTATCGCGTGGAGGAGGGGAGAGTAGCAGAACGGAGGAACGGGAGAAATATAAAAGTGATCAACCTTCTTTGAGTGGAGATTAGTTTCCAGTCATACAATAGTGTTGTATGAATTCTGTTTTCAAGTTCTATATATAGCCTTAGGGTAACACTGACTATTCGCTTCTTATATTCAGTGTTTAGCTCAAGTTCACAGATCTCTATCCTAAGACTAACTCTATTCTAGGTAATCTCGATGCGTTCATATACTTTACCTAAGTCCATGAACGTATTGAACATAAAACCTATGTAATATATAAAGCTCCCAGATAAAGTCTATAAAGATTAGAGTGAAATACGCGATTTAAAACTTTACCAGAATGTTATCGACATTTTGTAGAAGGTCTAGGCAAGCTATACATTTGCACAATGTGTTTTACACAAGAACATTCTCGCATTGTACATGATACCAAGGTAATAGCTAAAATTCCTAGGTAAAGTATGCTAAGCCAGAGTAGCATACGCTAATTAGATATGGCAAAAAGTTATAGATATTATGTGGAGGCCTAAGCAGTATGAACTATATATACATATATACTTACATACATACATACATACATACATACATACATACATACATACATACATACATAAATACATACATACATACATACATATATACATGAATACATACACACACACACACACACACACACACACACACACACACACACACACACA
>NC_134801.1:31207942-31212942 GCF_046742065.1 Oratosquilla oratoria | reverse complement strand
TTCTATCGCCGACTACGCAGCCCCGGCTCTCCTTACTGTGGACGTGGACAAACTCCAAAGGCTTGAGACATGCCAGAATGAAGCGGCTAGAGTTATCCTGGGAGCACAACGGTGGTACAAAGTTCTCAACCTCCAGCGGGAAGCCTCGCTCCCTCCTCTCCAACTCAGGATAAGAATGCTCGGGGCGGACTCTGTTGCCCGTGCACTCCACCCCCGCGACGAAACAGGTCTAAGTCGGGACATCTACTCCTCACTTGCACGCGCAGACACACTGCAACGCCCCAACACTTGGCTCTCACACGCGGCCAAGCTCCTGGATTCCTTCCAATTACGGCAACCTCTCCTCGAGAAGGACATCCCACAATCCCACCCAGACTTCAAATGCCCGCATCCGTGGGCACCAGCTCCCGTTACCTTTAAATTTACGACACTCCCGGGGACAAAGGGCGCATGCCACCCCGACAAAGCGCGTGTATTAGCAAATAACGGCATCCGGGCACTGACGCGACCTGGTCATACAGTGTATTTTACAGACGGGTCCGTCGAACAACGCAGCCCAAACACGGCTGGAGCTGCCTTCGTCACTGATGGACACATCTTCGGCAGGAGAGTCAGCGACTCCGCGTCCTCTCTTCAAGCCGAGGCCGTGGCGATGCAGGGGGCCCTAGAACATGCCCTTGTATCCCACTCCAATTCCGTGGTCATCCACACTGACTCTCTGAGCCTGATAAGCTGCTTACAACAGGCAGAGCCCGAAGATAATGTCCACCTCCTCACCAACATAATTGCACTCCTGCACAAATTACACCGTGAAGGACGACATATCATCATCAACTGGGTGCCAAGCCACGTCGGTGTGCATGGAAACGACCTTGCAGACGCAGCTGCTGCCACAGCCCGCAAAAGAGCCAGTGTCGATGTCCAGGTCCCTCCCAGTAAGAGTCAGCTCCAACTTAAAACCAGGGCATTAGCACGCAAGAAGTGGCACCTCCAACACAGGCAGGAGGCGCAGATCTCCCAACGAGCGGGTTGGTACATAAAGGTGACAGCCTATGAACCTCTAGTCCTCCCCCGCTCCACTTTTCAGGTTACGTCTTGAGGACCGTTGCTTCTGGCAACTTAATCCCCAGAGCACCATAGAAGACCGCCGGTGCAACCACTGCCATGAAGAAAATGCCGACCTCCACCACTACCTGAGCGATTGCCCCGCCACCTCTTTCCTCAGACGAGGACCACCGGCTCCCCCTGAAGGTCTTGTGAGCCGCCTCTGCCGCCTCCAAAGCCCCTATGAGCTCCGTCAGCTGCTAGAGCGTCCACCGCCGCTCTAGCAGCCGCAGCTTCTCTTTTCTACTGCCCCCTATCACCCTCTGACTAGCTATACTATTCCACCTCTCCACAAGGTGTGCCTTACATAAACACCACCGCACGGGCTCAAACAAAGCCCGTGGGAGTGATTCTTCACTCCCAAAAAAAATAAAAAAAAAAAAAAAAAAAAAAAAAGAAGAAAAAAAAAAAAAAAAAAAAAAAAAAAAAAAAAAAAAAAAAAAAAAAAAAAAAAAAAAAATGTATTCCACTCCCCTCCACCCTCCTCCCTCCCTCCTATCTTGGTACTTCCTTGATGACGGGTCATCCCTGCATCCGGTCCACTGTCCTGGGTCAGAAGCAGTGTCGCAAGACACAGCACATCCACAGCAAGGCCGCTTCATAAATTCGGCGACCCCCCTATCCGTCCCCTCATGCAGAAAAGGAGAAGACGGGGAGAAATCCCTTCGGGCTGAGAGATAGTCAGAGAGAGAGATATATAGTGAGAGAGGACGACTCCCAGTCTGAAAAAAAAAGTCCCCATTACGAGTATTGTATGCAATTTGATCATTTGCACATAAATAGGAGCATAGAAATGACCAGCACCCCTTTTTGATGGCGAGACAATTTTCTAATCATAAAATAAAGCTGTGTAACTCTGGTCCAAAAAGGTGTCAAAATTGGTTTTATTTTTTTGTCTGTTTTGTTTACGGTTCTTTCCTCCCAGATTTTAGGTTTGCTTTTATATTCATATTTTGATTCGTGATTACTTTATCAATTCATTATTTTTCTCCCCCTACGGACTACAAACACACATCTTTTACAATTACATATCTTTAAATCTTTCCAATATCATCTCTATGACTCCAGCTCTTCGGCAAAATATAGTTCCAGAGGACTGAAGAGTTGGCTCTTGGAGTCAAAAGACTCCTTGCCCCTGCTAC
The DNA here is from genome assembly GCF_046742065.1 of Oratosquilla oratoria. Classification (NCBI taxonomy): domain Eukaryota; kingdom Metazoa; phylum Arthropoda; class Malacostraca; order Stomatopoda; family Squillidae; genus Oratosquilla; species Oratosquilla oratoria. Next base: position 31,210,696 of record NC_134801.1, on the reverse strand, counting down.
CAGAATCCTTTGTCTTTACACATGAGTTGTTGTTCATCAACGATTTCATTTTCGCTAAACAAAGTATCTGGTAATTCATGGAAACACACACACACACACACACACACACACACACACACACACACACACACACACACACACACACACACACACACACACACACACATACACACACATACACATACACATGCACACGTACACGCACACGTAAACACACACACACACACACACACACACACACACACACACACACACACACACACACACACACACGCGCGCGCGCGCGCGCGCATGCACACGCAAAAAATAATGATAATAATAATAATAATAATAATAATAATAATAATAATAATAATAATAATAATAATAATAATAATAATAATAATAATAATAATAATAATAATAATAATGATAATAATAATAGTAATAATAATAAACACCTGCTGAAGAGCAAGGTCACTGCCAGAATTCCCTTCATTAGGCACCCAGCTAGTCCCGAGTGGGGTGCTTTTTCCAACGCCCTTAGAACCTCAGCATTGTCATTTGCCTATACAGCTGCAGATTACTGTGCCCCAGTGTGGACGCAGAGTGCTCAGACTCATAGACTTGATATACCCTTTCATGATACAATAAGACTTATATCAGGATGCATCCGCTGTACTGTACTGAGTCACATACCATTCCAGTCTGGGATTCAACCACAATGGGCTCGTCGTAATGACATCTGTAGACGATTGTACCAAAAACCTAGTCAGCCAAATCACCTTTTGCATGATGTCTTCACTGAGAAAGAAGCTCCACCTAGGCTCAAGTCAAGGAAACCTCTGCGTCCACTTCGGAAGAACTTGGTAGCAGAGGAGTCACCCAGTGGTGCCTGAGAGGCTAAAATCGTATATAGACGCTTGGTCACCTCATCTTCCAGGCAGTAACCTTCCCAGAAAACCGTGGGTACAGCTGAATAGGCTAGGCACAGGTATTGTCTGTTTTGCAGCAAACATTAAAAAAAAAAATCGATATTCTCTGGCTCAGACCTTTGTCCATGTGGTTAAATGCAGACCCATGAACACGTCCTAAATGAGTGTAACGTGGTAGGACCTACCTGTTCATCAACAGATTTACACAACCCAGAACTAGTGACCTACCTCACCAATTGCCAATTTTGACAACTTACTGTTGACATACGAAATGGTAATAGTAATGATAATAATAATAATATATATATATTTACATATATATCTATATATATATATATATATATATATATATATACACATATGTATGTATGTATGTATGTATGTATGTATGTACGTAGCCGTTGGATGAGTGGAAGGGAGTGGAGTTCGCGTCTTCTCCGATGTGAGTCCAGATATCCCATCAGTGGCCAACAGGATAATCCTAAAAGTCTTAAGACTCTTTTCGATTTCTCTTTCTCTCTCCTTCAATCTCTCTTTTACTGTTTCATTTCTTCTTTTGAGCTCTTATACTTCCTCTTTCTCCTACACTTTCTCTTTACCTCTCTTTCTCTTCCTCTCTTGATCCTTTTATTTTCTGTTTCCCTATCTTCACTTTCTTTTTCGCTTTCACAAAAACACGTATACACGAACACGTACACGCATAAACGAACACACGCACTGAATGATTTCAGTTTTGGAATTAGGAAGGAGGAAACAAGAATGGCTGTTATGGAAGGAAGGGGTTCCGTTTTCTATGAATGACATGGCGCAAAAGACCAGTTTACCAGCGTTTCTATCCCTAGGGAGAGGTTTGCAGGATTACAAAGAAAGAGCATACTGAGAGGGGACCTTTTGGTCCATAACTAATCTGAATACTAAGAATATATAATCAAAACAAAAAAACAATTGGCAGGCACTAAAGCATATTGCTTAGGTGTTTATCTAAATGAATGTTAAAACTTCAAACCGTGCTATATTGCACTGTCTCTGCAGGAAATTTAATCCATTCACTGACTATGCGGTTGGCGATGTTGTTTCTGCCGATTTACAAATCAAATCTACGTCCTGACAGCTTGAGACCGTTATTTCTCGTCTGATTCGTATTCAGTGTGAACTTTTCAACACTTTTGATGCTGCAAAATTATCATTATCATATTTTTTATTTTTATGTGTATTTTATAAGGTCGTCTGAACCAATCGTAGTATCAATCCTCAATGGATGATAAAACTTTCGTGCTACCTACAATAGTGAATCAATTTTGTTGCGTTAATGAGCTGACATGAACATTGTAAAAAAAAAAAAAAAAAAAAAAAAAAAGTTTGTTAATCCAGTGAGGGTACCATAAACTTTAAGGGTTTTATTTTGGGAAACCCCCAATAATTTTGTTGATCTGGGATAGACCTCCAACCCTCAGCTCATAAAACGAGAGAAAAACATTTTTCACTTGGGATTTGGCGAGATATGGAAAAAAACTATTATATCGGAGAGAAAGCTATTCGTAGCTTATAATGGAGTGATGCGTTTATAGGATCGCAGCAAATGACCAAAAGCACACTCGTGTTTTGAAATTATGTTAGTGTTTAAAGCCGCTTGGGGTAAATATTCTATAAAAAGAGACAGAGAGAGAGAAAGAGAGCAGAGAGAAAATTGAATTTCTAATGTTAGGTATCAAATGCCATAGGTACACTCACACACAGATACACGTTCACACACACACACACACACACACACACACACACACACACACACACACACACACACACACACACACACACACACATACACACACACACACACACA
>NC_134801.1:31200442-31205442 GCF_046742065.1 Oratosquilla oratoria | reverse complement strand
GAGAGGGTCTTGATTGTTTGCTGACGACACTGTGGTTGCAGCAACATCAGAGGATGGATTGAGGAAGTTAGTGACAGAGTTTGAGAAGGTGTGTGAAAGAAGGAAACTGAAGATGTGGGCAAAAGTAAGGTGATGAGATGTACAAGGGGAGAGAGTGGCAGTAGGCTGGAAGGGAGTATTAAGGGGAGAGAGACTGGAGGAAGTGGATAGTTTTAGATACTTGGGTGCGAACGTGGCAGGAAAGGGAGGAGTGGGGGTGGAGGTAGAATGTAGATTGAGAGAAGCGAGTAAATACATTGGTGGATTAAAAAATGTAATGAGAAATAGACATCTGGGAATGGATGCTAAGAGGAGGTTATATGAAGGAGTGATTGTGCCAACAACACTGTACGGGGCAGAACACATGGAGCATAAGAGAGGAAGAGAGAAGGAGTTTGAATGTGCTTGAGATGAAATGTCTGAGAAGTATGATAGGGGTTACTAGGCTAGAGTGAAAAATGAGGAGGTGAGGAGGAGAACAGGGTTGGAAAGGGATTTTGGAGATAGGGTTGATGAAAGAGTATTAGGATGGTTTGGACACATGGAAAAAATGAGTGAAGAAAAATTAGTAAAAGAGGTGTGAAAGGCAGAGGTGGAATGAGTGAATATAAGGGGGGCGTCCTAGGATGAAAGGGATGGATGTGGTAAAAGGGGGATTACGAAAGAGAGAAACGTCTGTTGAGGAAGGACGGGAGAGGACAGAAGATAGGGGTGAATTGAGAACGGTTGTGTATGGATGATGCTATGATGGATGAGGGGGTGAGGGAGTATGTATGAGAAATAAATTGACGCAGCTCGAAGGCATTTCTCCCCGTTTTCTTTTCTGGATGAGGGGACGGAGAGGGGGCGGGGTCACCGAATTAATGGAGCTGCCTTGCTGTGGATGTGCTGTGTCTTGCGACACTGCTTCTGACCCAGGGCAGTGGACAGAATGCAGGGATGATTCATCATCCAGGAGGTGCCAAGATGTGAGGGAGGGAAGAGGGTGAAGGGGAGTGGAGTATGTAGGGAATGGAATGAATGGGAGTGGTTTCTATGCCTTTTTATTTTTGGCTACCTCCCGTGTAAGGAAAAAAAAAAAAACCCAACAACTTTGGTATATGTATATATACATATATATATATATATATATATATATATATATATATATATATATATATATATATATATATTTGGATGGTGGAGAACATAAACACAGGGGAAGGCTCGGAACCCTGTACACTCTAACGTTTCGTTCGTGTAGAACTTCTTCAGAGAGTGTATGTAGAACTGCAATTGGAGTTTATGTACTAAATCTAATTATCTTTTCGGACACTTGGGAAAGGTCGTTTTTCTGGCGTGTTTTAAAATTAAAATACTAGTTTCTTTAGCTAAATTGATAAACCTTCTTCGATGATTCGATGAATTATTAGTAGAAATATATGCTGATTCAACAATTCTTCTAGTGAATTTATCAAAACCTTTATGTAGCACTTCAGCTTCTCTCCAGTTTGGTAAATGATCGAATTTTTCCGCATGAACTACTAAAGAATTAGATGTCCTATGTGCTTTTATGTCGTTTTTGTGTTCATAAATTCTTTTTTCTAATCCTCTTGACGATTCGCCATAATAAGCCATTGAGCAACTATTGCACGGGATTTTGTATACGACGCTGTTTTCGGAATTGCTTCTCTTTTCAGAAGTCTTTATTAAATCACCTATCCTCTTGTTAGTTATTTTAGCTATGTTTGTACCCGATTTTGTTAAATATTTGTCTATTATTGGTGACGTTTCTGAGCCAGGTACCGATATAAAATTTGTATTATTTTTATCATTTCTCTCTTTCTTTCCGCGATTGTAAATATTTATTGCTTTTCTTTTTGTTCTTTTCAACATTCCCTCTGGATATCCAAGTTTGTCAAAGGTTTTCATAATGTAATCAAATTCGCCTTCTAGGTATTCATTACTACAGATTCGTAGTGCCCTGAGAAAAAATCCTATTACTATACCACTCTTTGTCCTATCATCATGTGCGGAGAAGTAATGTATTAAATCCTCTTTGTTTGTTTCCTTTCTGTATACTGAGAAAGTTACAGTTTTTTCCCACTCGTCGTATTAACGTATCTAGGAAGGGCAATTGTCCGTTTTGTTCCTCTTCTATGGTGAACTGAATATCGCTGTTGACCGTGTTAAGCATTCTCACTTTATTATTTACATTGGTGTTTTCGGGGATGATTGCGAGGACGTCGTCTACATATCTAAACCAGTGTGATCCCCTACCATTGATTCTGATGAAGTTTTCTTTTTCTAATAACTCCATATATAGACAGGCCATCACTGCACTTAAAGGACTACCCATAGCGAGACCTCTATGTTGTTCATATTCGTCACCATTAAAAGTAAACGCACCGAAATTTACGCATAAATCTATCAATTCTATATAATCTTGTTTTCTTATGGGTAGGTCAGTATCGTTCATATCTTTTATTACTCTCTTTACTGCTTCTAACGCACCGTTAGTGGAAATATTTGTATATAACGCCTTGACATCATAGCTTACTAACTTTTTCCCCGTGAAATCTAAATCTTTTAGTCTTGTCAAAAGATCGTTAGAATTTTTCAAATGTGTATTGCTGATCGATCCCATTGCCTGTGATAGCGGTTTGGCTAGACATTTCGCTAGTCTGTGGGGTGCACTGCCAACCCCTGAAGTTATGGGTCGCATTGGAACGTTGGGTTTGTGAATTTTTGGAATACCGCGCATTCTGGGAGGATTGGGGTATTCCTCCAGAAGTCCCATTAATTTCTTTCCTTTTTCAGTTTTATTAAGAATTTTTCTGGCATGTTTTTTGAATTGATCTGCTTCATTCGTTACGAAACCTATATGTTTTTTGCGATAAGTATTGTCGTCATCTAAGAGCTCTAACATTTTACTGATATAGTCCTCTTTTGATAAGATCACGATACCACCTCCTTTATCTGCATTGGTGATTACTATGTCTTTGTCTAAGCCTAGATTTATTAAAGCTTTCTTGAATCTTCTGGGGATGACGCATTCGTTTTTAATGGCTAACGCTTGGTAACATGTAACAATCCCCTGTTTGAATCCTTTTTCAATATCGCTGTCACTCCATCTATATTTTCTCTTAATAAAATCTGTGAATCCCCTTGTGTTAATACCAGTGTCGAATTTAAGTCCTAGCGATAGAGCTTGAATTTCAGTATTCGATAATCTCCTATCTGAAAGATTTGTTATTATTTCACACCTTCCAATTTTATTCCAATCGCTGTTGTCACATAGACTGTTTAATTTTCGCTCTAATCTTTCATTTTGTGATGTCTTTTCTTTTTCTAATTTATAAGTTAGGTGTGATGGTAATTGCACTCCAAATCTACAAGTACATTTATGAGTCGGTGGGCATATGTCTGATGGGCAAATGTCCGGTGACCAAATATCCGGTGTCGGTGTTCCGTTCTTATGGACCTGTTTCCATATTGGTATTTTCACTTTATCACGTAATGTTTCTATTTTGTTGTCCAAATCTTTACAAGCTTCTTCTAAATAAACTTTAGCACACTTACCGAATGGGTTGTTCTCACTAACCAGTTGTTTCGGAGCCGATTTAGGAAGGACCTTTTCTTCCAAGCAATCCTGTAGAAATTTACGTTGTAGTACACATCTATCCAACTTGCGTCTTCTGTGGTATTCCTGCCAAATAACCTCCTGTTGCTCTCCATCATTTGACATATTGATAAGTATTTTAGACAAATTATTTGGATGATGGAGAACATAAACACAGGGGAAGGCTCGGAACCCTGTACACTCTAACGTTTCGTTCGTGTAGAACTTCTTCAGAGAGTGTATGTAGAACTGCAATTGGAGTTTATGTACTAAATCTAATTATCTTTTCGGACACTTGGGAAAGGTCGTTTTTCTGGCGTGTTTTAAAACATGCCAGAAAAATTCTTAATAAAACTGAAAAAGGAAAGAAATTAATGGGACTTCTGGAGGAATACCCCAATCCTCCCAGAATGCGCGGTATTCCAAAAATTCACAAACCCAACGTTCCAATGCGACCCATAACTTCAGGGGTTGGCAGTGCACCCCACAGACTAGCGAAATGTCTAGCCAAACCGCTATCACAGGCAATGGGATCGATCAGCAATACACATTTGAAAAATTCTAACGATCTTTTGACAAGACTAAAAGATTTAGATTTCACGGGGAAAAAGTTAGTAAGCTATGATGTCAAGGCGTTATATACAAATATTTCCACTAACGGTGCGTTAGAAGCAGTAAAGAGAGTAATAAAAGATATGAACGATACTGACCTACCCATAAGAAAACAAGATTATATAGAATTGATAGATTTATGCGTAAATTTCGGTGCGTTTACTTTTAATGGTGACGAATATGAACAACATAGAGGTCTCGCTATGGGTAGTCCTTTAAGTGCAGTGATGGCCTGTCTATATATGGAGTTATTAGAAAAAGAAAACTTCATCAGAATCAATGGTAGGGGATCACACTGGTTTAGATATGTAGACGACGTCCTCGCAATCATCTCCGAAAACACCAATGTAAATAATAAAGTGAGAATGCTTAACACGGTCAACAGCGATATTCAGTTCACCATAGAAGAGGAACAAAACGGACAATTGCCCTTCCTAGATACGTTAATACGACGAGTGGGAAAAACTGTAACTTTCTCAGTATACAGAAAGGAAACAAACAAAGAGGATTTAATACATTACTTCTCCGCACATGATGATAGGACAAAGAGTGGTATAGTAATAGGATTTTTTCTCAGGGCACTACGAATCTGTAGTAATGAATACCTAGAAGGCGAATTTGATTACATTATGAAAACCTTTGACAAACTTGGATATCCAGAGGGAATGTTGAAAAGAACAAAAAGAAAAGCAATAAATATTTACAATCGCGGAAAGAAAGAGAGAAATGATAAAAATAATACAAATTT
>NC_134801.1:31182942-31190442 GCF_046742065.1 Oratosquilla oratoria | reverse complement strand
CGACTTATCTCCATCCCGGAGACAAACAAGAGCTCAACGCACACGTACATACGTGTACACACGCTCAGAAGACCGTCCGGTAATGCACATGTATAAATGTACACGTATACATGCACAAACATGCACGTGACACATTTACGAATTCGTGTTCACACGCACATGTGGTCACACACACACACACACACACACACACACACACACACACACACACACACACACACACACACACACACACACACACACACACACACACACACACACAATTACAGACTGATTGAATATCTAAGCCTGGACTACGTCCAATTAGTTTCGGGAAAGAAATTATGAAGAGAGGAAAATCCAAAAGAGGATGAAAGGAAGAGCAGCTGGGAGCAGGATGAAGGGATGAACGGTTGGATGAGGTGCAGGAGGAAGAGAGGGAAAGGGGTGGGGGGGGAAGGAAGAGAAAGGGAGGGTCTGAAAGTCGGTCTGAGGTTGCATATCATGAAGTGGCCTAAAGGCTTTGACATGAAAGTTTCAAGACTGAAGTTAAGGCGGATTAAATGTGTAGGTATGCATGCAAGGCCAATAGTCTTGTATTCATGTATGTATTAATGCACAATATCTGTATGTATTTAGGACGTATGAATGTAAATATTCATGTGTGTGTGTGTGTGTGTGTGTGTACGTATTCATGCATGTGGGAATATGGCTGCATACATATAAGTATGCATGTTTGTATGAAGTCATGTATTTACGTATGCTTGTGCATATGTGTGTGTGTGTGCGTGTGTGTATGTATTCATGCATGTGGGAATATGGTTGTATCCATGTATGTATGCATGATTGTATGAAACCATGTTTTATGTATGCTTGTGCATATGTGCAAGTGTGTATGTATATACATAATAAATGCAAATAGTATGCACAGTCACGAGCAAGATGTTTTACTCAACTAGATATTTAATTATACAAAATTCAAATTCGTCCTCTGACAATTTTGTTTGATTTATTCAATAATTTTTTTTAAGCTATAAGCTAAATACTATACATAAAATATATCAGAAACCCGACAAAATAAATATCTGACGTTATGCTAACTGTCACGTGGTTCAAAACTTTTGCTCCTGACGGGAACATATGGAAGTATATTTCTATTCATATAAACAAACATATGAATAGTGATTATAAGAACAGCAACAGACTTATTAAAGATATATATATATATATATATATATATATATATATACATATATATATACATATATATGTATATATATGTATATATATATATATATATATACATACATATATATATGTATATACATATATATATATATATATACATGTATATATATACAGATATATATATTATATACATGTATATATATATTATATATATATGTATACATATATATATATATATATATATACATATATGTATATATACATGTATGTATATATATATGTATACATATATGTATGTATATATATATATATGTATACATATATGTATATATATGTATAAATATATATATATATATGTATATATGTATGGAAATATATATACGTATATATGAACGTATATATATACAAATATATATATATATATATATAAATATATATATATATATTATAGTTTACAAATCTTCAACGGTCTTCAAGTGGTGTCCTCTACAAAAATCATGTAGCCTACTCACTAAACGCGGCTTGAGTGTGGTTACGATCGAAATATTAGAACCCTCTCCCAGTGGGTCCCTTCCCCGGCGTGACTCAGGTCCCTTCTTCACTGTACTTTGGCTGTCATGTTCTCCCCACTCCCTCTACGCGATATTCTGATGTGGTTGTTCATACATTTCGAATGTCATGATGAACTTTTGACACCATGTCAAGGGATGTTAGGTTAGGTTAGGTTAGGTTGGGTTGGGATGGGATGGGTTGGGTCAGGTTAGGCTACGTTAATGTTAGGTTGGGTTGCATTGGGTCGGGTTGGGTTAGGTTGGGTTGGGTGAGGTGAATAAAGGTTCAGTTAGGTTCGGTTATGTTAGGTTAGATTGGGCTAGGTTAGCTTAGGTTGGGTTAGGTTAGATTAAATCTAGTTGTTACAGGACAAAGAACCGCTGGGAAAGAATTCTATTCTTGCAGTTTGTTGAAAACAGAACATTAGAATAGTGGCATAAATAATGAGCCAGGTTTTAGAAGGAAATAAAACATAAAAACATAGGTGGGACATAAGAAAAACAAAACAAAATATAGTTGGGAAATTGAATAGTTTAGGTTAAAAAAATATAGTTGGAAAGTGTAATGATTTATTTAAAGAAAGAAAATCAGACAGGACGAAAGGAAAATATGGTCACATATTCAAAGAGAAGTTGAGGGAAAATAGAGGACTTTAAATCAAAACAGAAAAAATGAAAGAACAACAGTCACAGATTCAAAGACAAACCCAGCCTTGGGAGATCAGAGTATTTTAGATTAAAAGAAGAAGATGAAGAAGAAGAAGAAGAAAAAGAAGACGAGGTAGGAGAGGAGGAAGAGGAAGATGGAGAAGAATGGGATGATGAAGAGGAAGAAGAAGACGAAGATGATGAAGAGGAAGAAGAAAAAGAGGAAGAAAAGAAGAAGGAAAAGAAGAGGAGAAAAAAGAAGATGAAAAAGAAGACGAAGAAGATGAAGAGGAAGAAAAAGAGAGGAAAAAGAAGAAGAAAATGAAGAGGAAGAAGAAGAAGAAGAAGAAGAAGAAGAAGAAGAAGAAGAAGAAGAAGAAGAAGAAGAAGAAGAAGAAGAAAAAGAAGAAGAGGAAGAAAAAGTAGTAGTAGTAGAAGAAGAAGAAGAAGAAGAAGAATGAAAGGAGCAGGCCCACAGATTCCAAGACTCTTAGAGCCTTGATGATGTCTCGGCGCCGCTCCCCTGTGGAGGAAAGAACGAGCAGGACGAAGGAGCCCTCGGCGCAAATGCGACGCTTTGTCTTCGGGACAGCAGGAGAGTTCCGTCTGTGTCTTTTGCGTCCTTGGTCTCCGTGCCATTTGTCTACCACACCGCTGGGGAGGAGCATCACCCCCCGCCCCACCCGACGTCCACCTCCACAGGCTTCCTTCATGGGTGTGTTTCTATCTAAAGAACCCCATCCACGGTGCGATCTGGTCTTGAGGACGCCGGACTAATCTAGTCGGATCAGGCCAGATTGGATTGTGTATGTCAGTCGCACAAACCAAGATCAGTACATACACGATCCAAAATGCTTAGATCCGACCAGATCTGTTCGGCCGCCTCTAGACCAGATCGCACCGTGGATGGGGTCTCGATGTTCTCTCCTTCAGGTGAATGAAATCGCCCCTTCTTTACCATTTACTCGACATAATTCTTGTATTCAGTTTACATTCTTTGTTTTGGCTGACTTTAGACCGATGGTTTCTAAACTTTTTGACACAGGATGCCAGCCTCCACTCCTCTCCTTTACCCCTCTGTTCTCCCTCTCTATTAAACCGGTGGCGCTCCCTACGCCCATACAAATAGATAGATAAATTAATGAATAAATGATTAAATAGACAGATAGACAAATAAACAAATAAACAGATGTTAAAAGATGAATAAGTGAACAGATGAATAAATGAATAGATAAATGAATAGAATAAGAAAACTAATATATCGATATACAAGTTTTGAAGATGTTAAAGATAGAATGAAACAAAATGAAACAAACAAAACCAATCTAAAATAGAATAGAATGAAATTAGAGAAGAGACAACACCCGTTGAGATGAATGAAAGTGTTTAACGTAAAAAAAAAAAAAAAAAAAAAAAAGGAAACGAAAATACTTTTTGATACTCCGAAGGGAAGCTGGTGCAACTGGCGTGGTTCCAGGACCCTCGACGGGAACCACAAGGTCGCCGAAGACTTTTGGGCCTTAACATACGAGGGACAAGACCCTTGTAGAGGAGTGTCTATGACGTCATCACTTTGTCTTCCCTGAAATTATGATATCATTGATGACGTCATAGATACGTTCGACAACGTTACTGGACTCGTTGGCCGAGGCCCAAAGGCAGCAGGAGACCTTAGGGTACTCGAAGGACGAGGTGGTATAGAAACAGACTTGAGTCTTTTATGGGCTCTATCAAAGGTATTCTTGTTGCCGCCGGGCGATTTTATTCGGCAGGGGGACTGGTGGAGCAGTAGTTAAAGGACTTAGCTCAGAAAATTGTAGTTTAAGATTTTTTTTTTTTTTTTAACAGAGCTTTTATCTTTCTTGCTACGGTGAGGTCCTCCATGAAGTTGGATCGAGCTGGTGCCGCTAGACGATTTCATTAAACTTTGGGGACGTCACCGTATCCACTAAACACAAATAAGTAGCTTTGGGTCACCTTTGCCCTATATGCTTGGGTAGCAAGGCTAACTGGCAGTCACTGGAAGTCATTGGCTAGAGGGGGGTTGTTGGGAGGGGAGGTGGAGGGGAGGGGAGGAGGTGGAAGGGAGAGAGGGGGTGGAGGGGAGGGGAGGAGGTGGAGGGGGGAGGAGGTGGAGGGGAGGGGGGAGGATGTGGAGGGGAAAGAAGGTGGAGAGGAGAGAAGAAGGTGGAGGGGAGGGGGGGAGGATGTGGAGGGGCGTACAGGAGGAGGAGACTTTTTTTCTCGAGGTGGAATTGATGCCGACCTCGCCACAGCGGCCCTTGGGAGTCGGGAGGATAAATGACCTGATGTCTTTCTTTCCTTCTTTCTTTCTTTTTGTTTCTTTTTCCCTTTTTCTTCTGCCTTCTTTTTCATTTTTTCTGTTTCTTTTTTCTTTTTTTCTTTTAATTCTTTTTCCTTTTCTTGTCCCTTTTCCTCTCCTTTTTCCGCTTTTTCTTTTTTACATTTTTCTTTTTATCATTCTTATTTTTTTCTTTTTATTATTATTTTTTTGAAATGCAGACGGACACGATTACCAAAACAACTTGTTGCGCGAGACTCGATGACAGAACTTGCTGACGTCATTCCTTAAATTGATGGCGCAACTTGATGACGTCACTATATCCCTTTCTTCTCCTGGGCTTCCATTACGAGTAGGAGTACGTAGGGCAAAGGTGACGGACTCACCTGAAGCTAACCGTTCTCTCTCTCTCTTTCTTTGTTTCTCTCTCTTTCTTTCTCTCTCTCTCTCTCTCTCTCTCACTTTCTTTTTGTTTCTCTCTGTCTCTTTCTTTCTTTCTCTCTCTCTCTCTCTCTCTCTTTCTTTCTCTCTCTTTCTCTCTCTCTCTCTTTCATAATGTGTGTTCAGGGGGCGTAGCACAAGTGGCATATGCAGTGGGTATCCTTAGGGTTTAGTCCCCGGGCTTTGAGCTCACGAGGAGGAGACAAACCGACCCTTCCGCAGGGATCCTTCAATTCCCTAAATTAGGGAATCACGGGGTAGAGGGATGGAAAGGTATGTACGTACGTACGTACGTACGTATGTATGTATGTATGTATGTACGTATGTATGTATGTATGTCTGTCTGTATGTATGTATGTATGTATGTATGTATGCATAATTATGTGTGTGGATAGTTTACTGGGGTGGGGGACAGGATCACATATTACCATAAGCAAAGGATTGGAATCTATTAGTATAACTATAATACATAATTGTTGCTTCGAGTTTCACTGAGTGGGTAACGGAGCCCCAAAGTGGCCGGCGGCAACGATCCTCGGATCCTCCCGTAGATCTCTCTAGGAAGAAACGTTCACTTATGTTGTATCAAGGTAGGAGGGGAGCAGTCACCGGTTGTCAGATTTAGGGAGATGATTTCCTTCGATGTCCATCATGCAGGACCACAACTGCTGGGAATCGGTTAGGAGTGCAGGACTCGAACCCACGGTTAGAAAAATGCGAGACCAGGAAGCAGGCGCCACCAGCTGGCACAAAAGTGGTTAAACGTTCCACCTGTTTACAGGAACGAGATTAACACGTCATACACTATACTACTTCCTCCTCTGTTAATGAAGGTTCGTAAACTAAGCAATTCATCTCGGACCGTAACTGCCTTCCTGCATTTGGTCTTAACTACAAAGGCAGACCGGCGGTTGACGTGGGATTAGACCAGTTCACCCTTGCAACCAGGTCTACGGTACCTTCCTTCCTTTCCCGGGTTGCACTTTTCTTCCCACGATGGCTGTCGCCAGGTGGTTTTATTCACATCCGTGTCATCGCAGGGATTAACTCACTTTTTACCTCTCTCTGTGTCTCTTTTCTTTTTGTTCATTGGTTTGGAATGGCGCTGAATGGAAGACCTCTAGACCTCATCCAGAGCAACTCCTGGATGATCAATTACACAATTCACACCAATAATTGGGACTGGTTAACTCTACCATATCCCACCAACATTCGAAGGGGAGCGGGAGGAGGAGGAGGAGGAGAAGGAGGGGAGGAGGAGAAGAAGGAAGAGGAGGAGGAAGGGGAAGACGAGGATAAGAAAGAAGATAAGGAAAAATGGGAAGAGAAGGAGGAGGAGAGAAGGGGGAGGAGAACAGAATGAGGTGGAGAAAGAAGAAAGAGGGAGGAGGGTAAGTGAAGAAGAGGTCACCTCGAATTATGACAAAAGAAACAATATAGATTTAATATATCTTGACTTTGCAAAATCTTTTGATACCGTCCCCCCAAGAAAGACTTCTTATTAAATTAGCTTAACACGGAATAAATGGTAGCCTATTAAGCTGGACTGGTAACTGGTTGAACGATCGAAAACAGAGTTGTTCTAAATGGCAAAAAACATGTAGACATAAAAATGTTACGAGTGGAGTTCCTCAGAGTTTCGCTCTTGGAGCACTTTTATTCATGGTATGTATAAATGACATAGACCACGGGCTGAAATCTATTGTCTCCAAATTTGCCGATGATACAAAACTGTGCGGAATGGCAAATTACCACACTGTTAGTTCTGCTGCTATTAACACTTTCAGTAATTCCAGTCACTTACAATTTTTTTTCACTTTCTTTTATCCTCTTATAATTGTACGTTATTCATCTGTAGGCCCCATGCCTCTTTCGTCCTATTTAGTCAAGTTCCATTATTCAATACGAAGGTGAATTAAACGTAAATTTTCTTCTTTTCTTCCGAATAATATTACACTTCTACAATTTAGTTGAGTAAATACACCATAGGACTCCCATCTGGGATCCTTGTACACCCACCAAACCAATTCTGCTTCGACGTCACTATTTAATTCATCCAATAACTTTGAACGTTACAAATAAATGCCACCCTTTAAGGGCGTGACTTTACCTCCGTGCACCAATAATTTCTCTCCTCCTCCACCCTTTTCTCCAATCAGAAAGGCTGTTATACTATCTCAAGCAATACTACTTACGCAAGCACTTCTGTCACGAAGCGAATGTGGCTTAGCGTATACATTTCGCAACATCATCACCTCTATCGATACCCTAGCTTGTGTTTACAAATATTGGACGGTGAGCGAGAATATGCAACTCGGCAACTTCCTCTCGGCCATTGTTTCAAAACATTCAAGTCGTAGAATGAATTCCTCGCCCCCTACCCTTCTATCT
>NC_134801.1:31160442-31177942 GCF_046742065.1 Oratosquilla oratoria | reverse complement strand
GAAGAACCTACCATCTGATCTGGTCCGCAGGTATATTCCCTCTTGTGCTGTGCCGAATGCATGCCTCAGGAGGAGAGCGAAAAAGATTCCAAAGAGAGTTAGGGCGAGCACGCATCCTTGTTTGATCCCGCTGCGTATGTTGAAGGGCTCGGAGATGTTGCCATTGAACTGCACGGTCCCCTTCATGTTGGAGTGGAAAGACTCGAGTAAGCTGTGCAGTTTTGGGGGACAGCCGACCTTTCTGAGAGCCAGCTTCTGTAGTCGGATCAGGAGAACCCGAGCGTAGACTTTGCCTATGATGCCAAGTAGAGAGATGCCTCTGTAGTTGTTGCAGTCGCTCCTCTCGCCCTTGGTCTTGTATAGGGTAACGATCTTGGCATCTCTCATATCCTGCGGCACAGCTCCTTCTCTTCAACACCGGTGGAGGGCTTCGTGCAGAGGCTGCAGTAGGGTAGTCTTGAAGTGCTTGATGAGGTTTTTGGGAATATTGTCGCTGTCTGGTGCATTTCCTGTTCCCAAACTGCCAAGACCTTACTGAGTTCATTCACAGTTGGCTCTGCATCGAGTTTTTCCATGACTGGCATACACTCAATGGCGTCCAGGGCTGAGGGGATCACAGTGTTCTCTCTGGAGTAAAGGTCGGAATAATGTTTCACCCATCAACCCTTCTGCTGACCTTGGTTGGTGATGATTTTCGGATGCGAAAAAAAAAGATGAATAAACAAATAAGTAACTAAATAAGTAAATAAATAGATAAGATAAATAAATAATGATAAATAACACCGGGTAAAAAAAATTCACAAAATTTTTGCTTTTAATTTCTTGAGTATTTCTAATGCAGAAATTTGCGCTGGTTTCAAATATGTACTTGCTTTTCTTTTACCATTGACTGTTTTAGTGATATAGGAAATTCTACTAATATGAAGAAAGGTATGGGGTACGAAAAACACAACTGTCGCTTACAACTGTCCTTTTTTCAGGTTTGTATTATAAATATTGACGTTCTTGACCATGGCTTCAAGAGGATGCAGGAATCCACCAGATTCATTCTGTATGTGGTTTCTAGGTTGGACCTAAGCTTGTATTACATAAAGTTGTGAAAGGTGCGATGTTCTGGATTGCTCATACAGTAGACTATACCATACTTTGGAATGAGCGTGGGTGAACAAGAGAAACCATGGGTCCCTCCTTTGATATGTGGAGGTTGTCGATCAAATTTAGATGCATGGCTGACAGGTGCAAGAAAAGCAGTGCCATTTGCTGTAATGAGAGTTTGGCGAGAGGCAAAAAAGTATCACGATGGTTGCTACTATTGCATGATCGACATATCAAAGTACAAGAAAGCTAAGGGAAGAAAATCCCTTTTATATCACAGCATTTTACTCCCTATTGCACCTGTACCACATGATGATACCTTACTGGTTCCACGGCCACCAGAAAATGTAAGTAAATCGTATAAAACTGTGAGCTCTATTCTTTGTAACAATCATTATTGAAATCTTCCAAAAATCTAGCTTTGTTTTCTTGTAATGCGATTACCCATACAATTCATATTCACGTTCCAGTTGATAAATGTATTTTTCTCTTTTTAGGTAGAGGATCTAATGGAGAATGGGAAGGTTGTGACAGTGAAGAAATGGATAAAAAATTTGAGCCAAGACCGAGTACCCACACTTTCTAAATCAACGTGAACTGAATGAGCTCATCAGGGACTTGGACATCACTAAGTCAGGAGCTGAGCTTTTAGCATCCAGACTGAGTGAATGGAATCTATTGGGGGAGGACTGTAGATCAACGGTATACAGGAAGCGCCATGAGGAATTTGAAGTATACTCTGATATACAGTATGTGAGAATCTCTGCTTCTGCGAAGATATTAAGGGCTTATTTATAGCTATTGGAATTGATCATAACCCTGAACAATGGCAATTGTTCATAGATATTTTACAAAAAGCCTCAAAATTGTTTTACTACATAGTAGGAATCAGTATCCATCCCTGCCCATAGCATACTCGGTACAGATGAAGGAAGAATATGACAATGTAAAAATATTTCTCAAGAGGGTAAATTACTTGAATTACAGGGTAGGTACACCAAATATTCCTGTTTTCTTTGCCTATGGGACAGTCAGGCTGATAATGAACACTACCAGAAAGTGGAGATGATTTGCAACAAAAAAAACTCAATGTTATTAGACAGCCTCTTGTAGAGCCTACCAAAGTGTTGCTAACCCATTTCATATAAAGCTTGGTTTGGTTAAACATTTTGTGAAAGCATGAGATCATGGTGGAAAAGCACTTCAAGAGATTCGTCTACTCTTTCCAAATTTATTAGAGGCCAAGTTTAAGGGTGGTATATTTATTGGTCCGCAAGTAATCAATGCAACTTGAGAATGCAATGAGTGGTGTCGAAAGAGATGCGTGGTGTGCATTTCGATGTAAAGTTAATGGATTCCTTGGTAATAATGAAGACCAAAACTACAAGCAGCTCGTAGAAAAACTTTTGGAAAGTTATGAGAACTTAGGATGTAGAATGTTATTAAAGGTACATTTTTTGAATTCACATTTGGATTTTTTCATGAAAACTTGGGAGGAGTGAGTGAAGAGCAAGGTAAGATGTTTCATTAGGACATTACTGCTGTCTGGCTTCTGAATGACATGCAGCTGAGCAGCAACGTCCTGTTTCTGCTTGTCACTCAGCCTGCTGCTGAAGAGCGCGAATGGCCTCCTGTGTCAAATACCACACGTGGTTTTCCATCTTCTGAATAACTGCCTCAGCAACAGCTGGGTCGGATCTCTTGTACCTCAAAATGTTCTTGATGAGTTGAAGATCATATACAGAAGCATCCGCAGCAGATGTTGACATCATTCAGATTGGTGTGGAGAACAGCGCCAGGAAGATGTTGAGTCGTCCCAGCTTTACAACAGTCTTTTCACCATACTCAAGCTGGTCACAAAACATCAGCATCTTCAAGGAATACAAGTTCCTGGCCATCCATCTGGCCTGGTTAATGGCCACTGGTCGACTCCAGTGAATCCCACGGAGAGGTGTGCATCCAAGAACAATCACTGTGAGCTCAGCCATTTCCTTGTAGTCATGAAGTATTTCCTTACAACCCCTCTTTTTTCCCTGAGCCATTTGCTTGTGATCATCAGGGTTTTAGGGGTGTTTGTTGTCATTTCCCCACACACATCCTTGAAGTGTCTGAACCAGGGATTCTCTAGACTCTTCACATTACCAAACAGCTTTTAACAGACTGCTCCAGCTAACACTTCCAGGATGTGGTCTCTGCACGCCAGGTAAAACACCTTAGTGCTCAGCTTTTCCTCAAGCAGTTTGGCAGCTCCCCTATGTACTCTACTTGTTACTGGATGTAGCATAAAAAACAAAGGCAGTTATGACACCTGTAAGCCCCCATGTCTCCAACAAGTTCATTGGTTCCTCAGCTTGAGCTGTGCCTGTTGAGCTGTCAATGACAGGTTACTTCCAGTAACTTCCCTTCAGTATAGGCAGGTGGTTCAGACACGAGCACGGCTAAAGTCTCTGAGTTGGTTCCAGGTTCACTATCCAGGACGTTTCTGAGCATCTTCCCATTCCAGTGTAGAGCAGCAGGATGGGGAAGGTTCCCACTGAACTCCGCCATGTAACTCTGGCTGATGTACCTTGAGAGCATTCTGTTATGACGTGTTGTTAATCTAGAAATTATCAATTTTTCCAGATCAACCCCACCAGCTTTCAACGTGGCAGAAACTAGGGTAGTTAATTTGATTGTCAGACAAGCCAAAACGATCAGCTGTATTGCAGATGGCATCGCATTCCATGACTCTCTTGGGGAATGTCAAAGCCACAATGTCTTCATGGTAAGAACATCCAGGACGAGGGTGCTGGTAATTCATATCCTTTGTGTTAGCGTCACTGTCACTGGAATCATCCCGGGTAATGTCATTCATGTGAGTAACAGCCTCTTGTTCTGCTGCAGCTGGAAAATAATACAATGTGGTAAGCATGTAAAACTGCAAAATAATACAATGTGGTAAGCATATAAAACTGCAAAATAATACAATATGGTAGGCATGTAAAACTGCAAAATAATACAATGTGGTAAGCAAATAAAACTGCAAAATAGTACAATGTGGTAAGCATGTAAAACTGCAAAATAATACAATGTGGTAGCATGTAAAATTTCCTTCTTGTTGTGATATTCACAAGTATGATTAATAAAAATATGAAGGCAAGATTACCTTGTTTGCCTTTGCAGTTGCCTTTCAGTCCAGCCTACTTGTTGCTGGGATCTTGTCTCAAAAATCTTGTCATAGCCAGACATGCGACTTTTCCTCTCAGTCCTCTGCTCCTGGTAGAACCTGATGTCCTCATCTTTCTTCCCCCTGGATAACAGTCTGTTGCTCTCAATATCCAGGACAGCATCTGGAGCTCCTATGTCGAACAGGCTGTCCAGTTCCAAGACAAATGCACTCCTCATCAGTACTCTGTGTTTGTCATGAAGATTCATGAAGAACTTCATGCAGTTCTGTCTGGTCATCGTCTTGATCCTAGTCATCTGCCAGAATGGGATGATAGCTTCAACTGTTTCATAGGCGAGGTCTTGAACCATGGGTTTCCCTGTATTTTCTGGTAAACTTTGGAGATAAAGGAAGTACTGGAATGCTTATCTGTTGGTGGGAAGCTGAGAACCACTGATGTAAGCTGAAGGGTATCCGACCAGGAAGGTTTCAGTGAGAGATCTGGTGGACGGCCGACTTGATGCTTGCTTGTGGACTGCAGGTGGAGGTTCTGAGACATCAACTGTGCGTCCTCGTAGCTCCTTGCTTAATGCTATTGTAAAATACGTTGTGGATAGTTTTCTGGGTTTGGGTCTAGTTTCTGTGCTGTCCTTGCTTTTGTTCTGTTCAGTATTGCCCAATATCATTAACAGGTTTCTGTAAATATGAAATATGAAATTAAATGCTGAAGTTATACATGACTTTTGGTCTAAATTCACTTAAAATTCTAACATTCATACAAAAACCATGTCTCCAGGTTAGCAAAAAAAGTAACGATTTTCAACGATTTCGTATTTCTTTTTAAATTCACGGGAAAAATAATCAATTCTAATGTATAGACACGGTAAAGGAAACATGGACTGGAGGTGAAGCTTTTATTCCTTTGAGAAAGTCGATAGACGAAACGTCAGGAATAAAAGCTTCACCTCCAGTCCATGTTTCCTTTACCGTGTCTATGTGGTGCCGCGATTGATTAGTGTTTAACCAAGAGCACCTCCAATGGGAGTGATCAGAGATACCCACATAAGAACGATTTGGGAAATAAGAAATCAAGGTATACGCTGCCACCACCCAATCGTCTATATGGATATATCTGACCATAAATGGAAACTGCTCCTTGTTATTCACGTCTGACTCCGTCCCCTTTCCTCAGGTCATTCGGGGTTGGTTCTGGGTAGCGAAAAGGCCTATGCCCAAGTGGGGTAGTAAAAGAATATAAGTGAAGGTTTTCTATGTGTTAATTATTACACTGAAGCAAAAATATAGTAAGAAAATACAAAAGTATATTGTGGTTTTCTCCAACTAGACAATCTATTGATCCTTACAGTATGAAAAATATATGGGTATGCGAGACATTTAATAACACAGTTTTTTTTGCTTATGGGCATCATAAGTAAGGTCACAGGCACGTGGAAAAACGTAGTTATTTACGCTCCAACCTTCCGGTCACTGTATAAGTCTACTTACAATATTGTGTCTACCTTCAACCCCGTATTCTTATTAGAGAACGATCACAGACAGAATTGTACTCTAAGGATTACCGTCTAACTCCTTCCACGCAAAGTGTTTGTGGAGTACACTCCCTTAAACCCTTTTTTTTCTGTTATCGGGATAGTTTTTGGCATCAGATTCAAAACTTAATAATAATAATAACTATCTACCTACTATATCTGCACTATATCATTTAACTCACATATTGACATTTATTTTCATTAATCTTACAGAACGTACCCATACCTGTTATCGGGATAGTTTTTGGCATCAGATTAAAATTTTAGCTGCGCACAAAAAAAAACGAGACGGCTATGTGTTCGTATCTATGGGTAAACTACTAACCTCCCTGTTGTATTATTTCGTAAAACTTCATTTCGCTTCTC
This sequence comes from Oratosquilla oratoria, assembly GCF_046742065.1. Taxonomy (NCBI): domain Eukaryota; kingdom Metazoa; phylum Arthropoda; class Malacostraca; order Stomatopoda; family Squillidae; genus Oratosquilla; species Oratosquilla oratoria. The sequence continues at coordinate 31,171,786 of NC_134801.1, read as the reverse complement.
AACACAGCCCCTAGCTGCTACAATCTCTCCCTAAACTATTTCTCTAGTGGAATCCTGAACTGAAAGTTGGGAATTTTTCCTATTACTCTTAAAATTAATGGCCTTAGTTTACGCCTCTGTCCGAACGTGTCAGTGACGTCACGGGTGGGCGGAGCTACAGTGCGCCCGCTATGTTCGAGAACATTCTAATGTCGCCCCGAAGATTAGTTGAACCAAAATCAGCTGAAATATATTTGTAGCTATCTCCTATTGTATGTTTTTCTTCAATGATTATAGTAAGGCTCTTTGCCAATACATCTTGATGGGCAGACATAGAATAGAATAAATTCATGGTCTATTAAGGCTCTATTTTCTACTTTGCTTCTTGGTTGAGTAAAACCGTCACGACGTCCATACTACCCAGTCTCTCAAGTCAACACTCAAATAAATAAATAGATAAATAAAACGAAATTCCAAAAATAATATCCCTTCAAAATTCCTGTCCTTACATCTATACAACTTGTTCACATGGATTTTCAATTCAAATGGTTTCTATATTTAGAGCATATTCTATTCTTTCAATTGGTACCTAATTTGTTTATCTATCTTGGATAGATAAAAAATTATATCACAAAATGTACTTAGAAATGCCTCAGAATTGGCGCTTTTGGTAAGATAGAAAAAAAAAAAAAAAAAAAAAAAAAAGCCTCCATGCGGCAATGTTTCCACACATCCTACATGGAAATGAATGCAATTTTTGGCTTTTGAGGTCCAAAAGAATAGGAAAAGAACAGTAACGCATGAAAAAAAATAAATAAATAACACGTCTAGTGTGGGGTGTGCGGAGGTGAGGCGTTTGTGGTTAAAAAAAATATGCTACGACTCACAGGAAAGGGGTGGTGTGGGGTTTGCTATAAGAGCGAAATAAACTTTAATCAAATTTATATACATATGTATATTATACATCTTATTTTACACAAAGAGATATCTAAAGCTGCCCGAATGAGTGTTGGTTCAAATAAAATGTGTACACGGTTAATTCAGAGATCATTATTTACTTTTCTAATTCATCAAAACATAGACGTTAAAAAAACAAAGTTTATTTTGGTTAATAAATGAGCCATAAAAGTAAATCAAGGTTTATGAACGATTATGAATACCATCAATCACTCGGATAAAAATATACAGTTACGGCATTCTTAGCTCTATTGGATCGTTAACAGAATCTCCATTAAATCTAATTAAAATGACACTATTAAGACTTAGAAAAAGGAGGCAAATAGTACTGCAAATATATGAATCTATTACTGTAATGAGCAGCATGTTTTTTCTAACAACTTTATTACGAAAGAAGTATATATAATTATCATATCTCAACGAAGGGCAATTATTCTTTTCTTAGAAATACTTTCTCACGCCTGTGTAGGACGAAAAAAGATAAAGCGCAGCAATCAACGGACCTACAAGAGACTAAGTGTCGGGCACTGGGTCAGTCGGCACTGACGCGATTAGAATTAACGGAAATAACGGCTATTTCTGTTGGAAATGAATCGTGCTGATGAATTTACTTAGACTAAAATAATTCTCAAGTTTCCCTTTTTTTATTTTGATGCCGGTGTTCACGAAGTTTTCTCAGCTCGATAGCGAGAGATATTTCATGTTTTTCTTCAAGTGCGGCCAGGCGATTTAATTCAAATAAAACAAACGCCTCAGGAACTACGAGTACAAGCTTAAAACCGAAAGTGAGGTGAAGTGGTGCGTTGATTTCTTTGAACCGCGAGGACCCGGGTTCGAGTCTAACGGTTGTTTGAAAATAGAGGTAAAGGTCTCGTCTGCTTCTGAGTGCCTCCTGGGAGTAAACTTTCGATAACACCACAGAGATTTGCACGTAATTGGAAGTTTGCCTTCCCCGCGTCCAGTCGACGAACAGGTACCATGGTATTCTTCTCTTACTACAGTCGTATTCCCCCGTAATTTCTTCTACTATTCACGGTTTGTACAGTCACGAAAAAAAAAACTCTCGATACAGTTCTCACAACGTCAATATGAGTATGTGATGTAATTCCTTATGTAGTATCGAGCTTACAGGCTAGCAGGATCTCAGGAATTAACGGTTCACGTCTCTATAGAAGAGACTTGAAATGATGAGGGGGAAGAGCTAGGATTGATTAAAAATGAAAAGAAAAATCGGGCCAAATCTTATCAACAGAACGTTAATTAAAATGAACTTTCTTTTAATAAGATAGTTCACCGTTTGCCTGAACAGCATATGTAAAGAGGTCCCTAAGCTGTGTCATACAAAACCTTTGGTGTGAAATGAGTCTGCCATACACGGCTTGGTACAAGAGAATGTACAAAAGTGTCTCCTACCTCCGGATGTTTTTTTTTCTGGATCAGAACACACACCTGGCGCTCCACTGCGGCCTGAGCCGCCATCTTTCCTTCGGCTCATCTCCCAACGGCTCCTGGTGACTCTCCGAGCTGATTGGGCAAGAAAGGTCACGGCTTCGGCAGCAGGTAAAAGGTAGACAAGAAGGCCATATTCTGATGCTCAAAATAAAATTTCACTTTCTTAGTCTTCGCTCGCGATGGCAAGTCTCCACCACGGTGTCGTTGTCGCACTTCAAGATGTACAAACCGGAACACGCCATCGTTCTTCTGGATTGTCTAGCGGCTTTCGGAGACACAGTAGCCAAGGAGATCAACAACGGAAAATATTTCTTGCAAGCTCAATGGATTCGAATAAGGAACTTCGTCACGACGCACAAGAGACGAGGAGAGATCGAACTCAGGAATTTGACCAAGAAAGTCAAGAAAGAACTTCGACTTAGGTCAGGCCATGCTAAAGTGTTCGAGGTTTACAGTACCTTCTTCGTGGTTGAAGGAAAATTCTTGTTCCGAGAGGAACTCGAGGGCAAGAGCTGGTTTCTCCTTCTCATTGTTAGGCACACAAAACATTGAATATCTTGGGCCGATTCAATATGGAAGACTTAATAAAACATCAGGTGAATTGGGAATGAAATTTCTCTTTATTCAGCAAATTCTGTCAAAAACAGGGAAATTCTGATGTCCATTTAGATATTGATGATGATGAGAGTTTGACCAGGAAGGGCTCATGGAACACTGCAAATCACAGTAAGGCACTGAAATGAATTTTCATCTGAAGCAGCATTGTTCATTGGATGTTCGTCTCTCTCTCTTTGTATATTTTGGATACTATGTCGTTTTCGAAATAAATTCAGCGGTCCATGGCTGTCAAAAATCCTTTCCCGATGACGTTAGTGCAAATTTGATTCAAGAAGAATCACCCAGCAGAGGCAAGCACAAGCGGTTGGAACACCCTCAGTTATGTGTTGCCTCCAAACTTACATACATACATACATATACCAAAGGCTTTTTCCCCCTACACGAGGGGTAGCCAAAAAGAAAAAGGCATAGAAACCACTCCCACCCATTCCATTTCCTATATATTCCACTCCCCTCCACCCTCCTCCCTCCCTCTTATCTTGGCACCTCCTGGATGACGGGTCATCCCTGCATCCTGTCCAATGCACTAGGTCAGAAGCAGTGTTGCAAGATACAGCGCATCCACAGCAAGGCCGATTCATAAATTCGGCAACCCCCTCTCCGTCCCCTCATGCAGAAAAGGAGAAGACGGGGAGAAATCCCTTCGGCCTGCGTCAATTTTTTTTCTCATACATACTTCCTCACCCCCATCCCCCACCCACTCCCCCTCATGCATCACAGCATCATCTATACACAACCCCTCTCCATTCACCCCTATCTTCTGTCCTCTCCCGTCCTTCCTCAACAGACGTTCCTCTCTTTTGCAATGCCCCTTTCACCCCATCCATCCATCTCATCTAGGACGCCTCCTCATATTCCTTCCTTCCACCTCTGCCTTCCACACTTCTTTTACTAATCTTTCTTCACTCATTCTTTCCATGTGTCCAAACCATCCTAATACTCTTTCATCAACCTTATCTCCCAGTTCCATTTTCACCCCTGTTCTCCTCCTCACCTCCTCATTTCTCACTCTATCTAGCCTAGTAATCCCTATCATACTTCTCAGACACCTCATGTCAAACACATTCAAACTCCTTCTCTTTTCCTCTCTCGTGTTCCATGTTTATGCCCCGTTGGCACAATCACTCCTTCATATAACCTCCTCTTAGCATCCATTCCCAGATGTCTATTTCTCATTACACTTTTCAATCCACCAAGGCATTTACTCGCTTCTCTCAATCTACATCCTACCTCCACCCCCACTTCTCCCTTTCCTGCCACATTCACACCCAAGTATCTAAAACTATCCACTTCCTTCAGTCTTTCACCCTTAATGCTCACTTCCAGCCTGCTGTCACTCTCTCCCCTTGTACATCTCATCACCTTACTTTTACCCACATTTATCTTCAGCTTCCTTCTTTCACACACCTTCTCAAACTCTGTTACTAACTTCCTCAATCCCTTCTCTGATCCTGCTACAAGCGCAGTGTCATCAGCAAACAACAACTGGCTCATCTCCCACTTTTCTTCATTTTCTTTAATCATCTCCAACCCCTGACCCACCACCCTTGCATTCACCTCTCGCACCACCCGATCTATGTAAAGATTGAACAGCCAAGGCGACATAACACATCCCTGACGAAGTCCCACCTTTACCTCAAACCATTCACTCTCCCCATTTCTAATCCTAACACAAGCTCTACTACTCTTGTAAAAACTCTTTACTGCTCTTAACAGCTTTCCTCCTGTCCCATATATCTGCAGTACCTCCCACAGTGCCTTCCTGTCTATCCTATCATAAGCCTTTTCCAGATCCATAAAAGCCCAAAAAACATCCTTACCTTTTCCCATAGCTTTCTCCATACTTAAGTAGGAATATTACAACAACACAAACGGACACAAACTCACTATGGTTGCTGTCAAGACGATTTAGGGACAATGTTTGAAATGATCGCCCTTTTCGCCGTCCAAAGCAAAAATCCTTCGTAAGTTTATGGATTTAGTACTCAAGGACTCAGTTACGAACAATGAGAACCCTAACTGACGAAGAGGTCTTCCACAGCCATATAAAGTAGTCAGGTCACGCTGGTAAAGATTTGGTCAATCTTCAAAGGGTATTCCCTCAGCTGAATAAAATCGCCTGGCGGAACCTGAAGTAAATACTAAAGCCATAAAGAGGCAGCAAATATGTTCAGTTTTACTCCAGATTCATTAGGAAAAAAATCAGGCTGCAGGCAACCTTAACACTAACCAAAGTCTTGGCGATTCGGTGGTCACATTTGATATATCACTCAAATTTTGTCACGGTTTCTTGTTGGTGGCGGACTTTGTGTTCATCTAAAGAAACGCGCGGGTTTATAACCCAACCAATCTCTATGTACACTCACGAGCAAAAGCTTTGACACGCGCTAAAGTTCTCACAACGTTAATTGAATTGGTTTTTGTCGACCACTGATATATTTTGTTATGTAGTATTTAGCTTAATGTTAGGTAATTTTCTTGAATAATAAAGGAAAAAGAAAGGGTCAGACGAAGAATCTAAATTTCGTATCACGAAAAACTCTGGATGGGTCGAAACTTTTGCTCGTGACTGTACACTTACTCAGCCTCCCTGTCGTCAGGCGATTTTATTCAATTGAGAGAGCCCTTTACAATAAACATCAATCAAATTTCTATTCATCAAGACCATCGCTGCTATTAACGACCCGTTCATTTGTTTTGGCTGCCGCCGGGCGATTTCATTCAATCGAGGGAGATTCCTCACTAAACCGTAGCTCATCAAAAAAGTTTAACTGAAAAAAAAACCCCGCAAGGGTAAGTGATGCAAGGAATCGCAGGAACGAAAAAGAAATATTAAAAAAGAAAAGACATACAGCATTCTTCTTTAACCAATAATTTTTTTTTCCGTTTTCTTTTCTTCATAGATCTTTGACTGGATTCAGTTTTTCTAATATCAGCATTGTCACTCTTGGTGTCCCATCTACTTTTATATTTTCATTCACCTCTTCTAAGTCACTCTTTCTTAAGATTTTATTTGTTTCTATGTTCCCATGTTCCTATGTTCTATGTATAGAACAACTAGAATTACTTTTCTTACAAGGGTTTATTTTCCTTGACTCACCTTGACTCACTCCTTTGACTTGTTGTACCTCTATCAGTCTCCTTTGTCTTGTACCTGTTTCTTCTCTGCTCGTGGTCTGAGTCCTCTGAACTACTTACTGTCTCTTCTATTTCTTTTGGTTCCTCTGATATGCTTCTTTCACTACTGTCGCTTTCAGAAGACCTCCTCCTCTTACACCTCTTTCTTTCCTTCAATAACCTGTTTCTTTTACTCTGCACTCCTAATCCTTTCAAGCTCTGTTCAAACTGGCTTGACATAAAGCTTGTGCCTTGTTCACTTTGTATCTCTTTGGGGAAACCCATCAAAGAAAAATACATGATTGATTCCTTCACAACAGTTTGAGACCTAATGTTTCTCAATGGAATTGCTCCGGTGCATCTAGTACCGAGATACATGATTGTCAACAAGAACTTGTGTCCTTTCTTTGAAGGAGGTAACGGTTCTACGCAATCTATGATAGTTTTGGAGAAGGGTTCTCCCATAGCAGGAATAGGTTGTATGAGTGTTTTAGGAACGGGTTGATTTGGTTTGCCTACCATCTGACACGTGTGACATTGCTTGCAGTAACGTGATACATCTTTTCTGATATGAGGCCAATGAAAATGTCTAGTGATGTGTGCCAATGTTTTTCGGACTCCTTGGTGGCTTGCCAAAGGAGTGTCATGGGCCAACTGCAGGAGTTGTGACCTCATGCATGTGGGGATAATAATTTGATGTCTGGCTTGCCAAAACTGGTCCAGCGGGACATTAGGCGCTAACCATTTGCGCATTAAAATACCTTGTTCAAGGTAATAACATCGAGATAATGTCTCGGATTGTGTTTTGGTCACACATTGATCCCAAAGGGGAGAAAGGGTTTCATTCTCCTTCTGGCCTTTAATTAATGATTCCCTAGTCACAGTAGAAAGGGAAGTATTTGGAGTGAAAGAAGCATTACAGTTTTCCAGGAAGTGTGTTCAATACCCAAGGATTCTATGTCCTCGGCGCGTGTACTACCTGTGTTTGTGTTGTCTTGTGAAGTGTGAACGTTTTGTACAACACTTTGTTTTCTGATTTGAGGCCTAGTTACAGCACATACAAGATAAATGGATGGATCTTCTAGTGAAGTCTCATCAATAATGGGGTCATTAGTGACTATAGGGGAATTTACCTTAGTACATGTTAGATTGAGAGAAGCAAGTAAATGTCTTGATGGATTAAATAGTGTAATGAGAAATAGACATTTGGGAATGGATGCTTAGAGGAAATTGTATAAAGGAGTGATTGTGCCAGCAGAACTGTATGGGGCAGAAACATGGAACATAAGAGAGGAAGAGAGAAGGAGTTTGAATGTGTTTGAGATGAGGTGTCTGAGAAGTATGATAGGGATTACTAGGCTGGATAGAGTGAGAAATGAGGAGGTGAGGAGGAGAACGGGGGTGGAAAGGGAGTTGGGAGATAGGGTGGATGAAAGAGTATTGGGATGTTTTGGACACATGGAAAGAATGAGTGAAGAAAGACTAGTAAAAGAGGTTTGGAAGGCAGATGTGGAAGGAGTGAACAGGAAGGGGTGACCTAGGATTCCGTCTCTTGGGATGAGGAAGTGGGTTTTGGGCATGCTTCGGGAGGACGATTTACCTTGTCAATTGGTCCTAGCTGGGCTACAATAGCTAGTTGGACCGGAGAATTATTTTAAATAACCACTGGTTGAGAACGAGTTTGAATATTGGGCCTTTTCCTACATTCAGCGAAACTATGTCTAAATTTGTGGCAATAACTGCAAGTTGAAGCAGGACTGCGGGAACTAAATCTGGAATAGGTCGTTTGATAATGTCTACCATCATGAAATTGACCTTTCGATAAAGTCACCAGGTTTGCACTTTATTGGACGTCTGTCTTCCCCGCATCTAATCGACGCAAAGACAGTACGACATTCTTCTACTGCTCTTCACGACTTATATAGTCACGAACAAAAATTTAACTCTGGCTACAGTTCTCACAACGTCAACATGAGTGCGTGATATATTTCCCCATTTAGTATTTAGCTAACAGGCTAGCAGGACCTCAGCCTGAAGTGATTAACTGTTCACGCCCCATAGAAGAGACCTGAAATGATGAGAGGGAAGCGCTAGAAAAAATCCAAGTGAACATCTGTTAATAAAATGGTTCAGCGTTTGCCTAAGCAACGTATATAAAGTGGTCCCTAAGTTGTGTCATACAAAGACTTTGGTGTACAAAAGGAGAAGAGGGATCGAACTCAGGTCTTTGACCATGAAAGTCAAGAGAGAACTTCGACTCAGGCCAGGCCATATCAAAGAGTTCGAGGTTTACAACACCTTCTTCGTGGTCGAAGGAAAGGTCATGTTCCGAGAGGAACTCGAAGGCAAGAGCTGGTTTCTCCCTCTCATTGTAAGGTACATAGAACATTGAATTTCTTGTATCAATTGAAAATAGAAGTCTAAACAAAGAATCAGGCGAACAGAGATATAAAAATTCTCTGTCTTCAGCAAGTTCTCTCCAAAAGAGGCAGGTTCTAACGTCTCTTTAGATATGACAATGATGAGAGTTTGACCAGGAAGAGCTCATGGAACGTTGCAAATCACAGCAAAGAGCTGAAATGGATTTTCAACTGAAAAACAGCATTATTCATTGAATGTTTGTATATGTTTTGGATACTACGTCGTTTTCGAAATAAGTTCAGTGGTTCATGGCTGACAAGAATCCTTTCCTGATGACGTCAATACCAACTCGATTCAAGAAGAATCACCCAACCGAAGAAAACGCAAGATTTTGGAAAACACTCTCAGTAATATGCTACATTCATCCTTAATTAGGAATACTACAACATCACAAACGGACACGAACTCACTATGACTGCTGTCAAGACATTTCAGGACAATTTTTGAAACAATCTCTCTTTTCGCAGTTCAAGTTCTTTGTAAGTTTACGGATTTAGTTATGAAGGACTCAACTACGAACAATGAGACCGTACCAGACGAAGAGCTCTTCCACAGCCAAATAAAGTAGTCTGGTCTCTCTCGCAAAAATTTGGTCTATCTTCAAAGGGGGCATTCCTTCAACTGAATGAAATCGCCTGGTGGCACCTGTAATAAATACTAAAGCCATAAAGAGGCAGCAAATATGTTCAAAGTTTCCATCCAGATTGATTAGAATGCGAATAAAACAAAACGAGGCTGCAGGCGACTTTAACACAAACCAAAGTCAGTGGTCACATTTGAAACACCATCCAAACAAACTTTTGTCACGGCATCTTGCTGTTGGCGAATTTCGTGTTCATCTAAAGAAACTAGACGAAAACGTACGGTTTTATGACTTAACTAGTCATTATGCACAGTAATCACGAACAAAGGTTTTGACCTACGCTAAAGTTCTCACAACGTCAATAGAATTGGTTTTTGTCGACCACGTGATATATTTTTGTATATAGTATAGCTTACAACTGGGTAATTTTTTTGAATAGACAAATAAAATTTGGTCAGACGAAGAATATGAACTTTGTCATGAAAAACTCTGTGTGGGTCCAAACGTTTGCTCTGGACTGCACGCTTACTTAGCCTCCCTGTCGCCAGGCGATTTTATTCAATGGAGAGAGACTTTTTTCCATAAACATGAAATAAATTTCTATTAATGAGCACTATCACTGCTATTCACGACGAATTCAGTTGTTCTGGCTGCCGCCGGGCGATTTCATTCAATCGAGGGAGATTCCTCACCAAACTGTAGCGCAGGGATTGAATAAAATCGCCTGGCAGTCACGAGCAAACGTTTGGACCCACACAGAGTTTTTCATGACACGAAATTCAGATTCTTCGTCTGACAAAATTTTATTTGTCTGTTCAAGAAAATTACCTAGTTGTAAGCTATACTACACAAAAAAATATATCACGTGGTCGACAAAAACCAATTCAATTGACGTCGTGAGAACTTTAGCGTAGCTCAAAACTTTTGCTCGTGATTACTGTGCATAATGACTAGTTAGGTAATAAAACCGCACGTTTTCGTCTAGTTTCTTTAGATGAACACGAAATTCGCCAACAAGAAGCCGTGATAAAACTTAGTTTGAATGGTGTTTCAAATGTGGCCACCGAATCGTCAAGACTCGGGTTTCTGTCAAAGTCGCTGGCAGCCTGTCTTTTTTTTTTTTTTTCCTAATCATTCTGGATGGAAACTTTGAACATATTTGCTGCCTCTTTATGGCTTTAGTATTTATTGCAGCTGCCACCAGGCAATTTTTTTCAGCTGAGGGAATACCCCTTCGAAGAATGACCAAATTTTTACCAGCGTGACCAGACTACTTTATTTGGCTACGGAAGAGCTTTTCAACGAAGAAGGTACTGTAAACCTCGAACTCTTTAACATGACCTGACCTGAGCCGGAGTTCTCTCTTGACTTTCTTGGTCAAAGACCTGAGTTCGATCTCTTTTCGTCTCTTGTGTGTTGTGACGAAGTTCCTTAATCGAGTCCATTGAACTTGCAAGAAATACTTTCCGTCGTTGACCTCCTTGGCTACTGTGTCTCCGAAAGCCGCTATACAATCCAAAAGTACGATGGCGTGTTCCAGTTTGTACATCTTGAAGTGCGACAACGACACCGTGGTGGAGACTTGCCATCGCGAGCGAATACTAAGAAAATAAAATCTCATTTTGAGCGTCAGAATATGGCCTTCTTGTCTACCTTTTACCTGCTGTCGAAGCGGTGACCTTTGTTGCCCAATCAGCTCGGAGAGTCACCAGGAGCCGTTGGGAGATAAGCCGGAGGAAAGATGGCGGCTTCGGCCGCAGTGGAGCGCCAGGTATATGATCCGATGCAGTAAAAAACAAAAATCCGGAGGTGCAAGACACTTTTGTACATTCTCTTGCACCAGATCGGATTTAGCAGACTTATTTCACACCAAAGGCTTTGTACGACACAGCTTACGGCCCGCTTTACATACGTTTTTCTGGGAGACATTTTTACTGACTGATAAGTTTACTTGGAATGAAATTTGGCTTTTTTTTTAATGCTAGGCTTTCCTCCTCATCATTTCAGGTCTCTCCTACGGAGGCGTGGACCATTAATCCTTTCAGGTTGAGGTCCTGCTAGCCTGAAAGCTAGATACAACACAGAAAAATATATCACGTAATCATATGGACATTGTGAGAACTTTAACTCAAGTCAAAATTTTTGTTCGTGATTTACAAACCGTGAAGAGCAGCAGAAGAAATTACGGGTAATACGACTGTAGTGAAAAAAGAATGT
>NC_134801.1:31150442-31155442 GCF_046742065.1 Oratosquilla oratoria | reverse complement strand
TATTATTTGTTTTTGTTTTTGTTATAATTTTGTCTGTCTGATTTTCATCTATTTATTAGTTATATGTCAATTTATTATCATTTACTATTTACCTGTTTGTTTGTTATTCAACTATACCAATGCATTTATTTATGTATTTTAATTGTTATTTACATTGTTATAGTTTTAAATTTATTATTAATATGATTTTTTTTTTTTTTTTTTTTTTTTTTTTTTTTGCATCCGACCTAGATATGGATCAAAAGGTCTCCTGTCGGCATGCTTTGCCTTTGTAATCCTTTGTAATATATATAATGTATATATATACACATACATATACATATGTATATATATATATACACACATATATATACATATATATGCATCAAAAACACATAACCAGGCTATTCTAAAAACAATAGATAAGTAAATAGATAAATAAGTAAAATGATAATCGTCAACCTAATGCCGCGTCCACACGGTCGAGCTGTGCCTGGCAGACTGCCCTTATGCCGCGTCCACACGGTCGAGCTGTGCCTGGCAGACTTTGCCCTTAACGGACAAAGTCCGCATACTCTGCCCACGAAGTGTCCACACGGCTGACGATGGTGGTTGGAGGTTAGTTGGCCGCAAGCAGAGGTTGGGAGGGAGTGATTCAGTGCGGTACGATAACCATGGTTCCCGCCATACTTGGAAAGAAGGTAGCACTTTACAGCATTATAATTGCTGCCTGCATTAAAAAGAAAAACAAGAAATCCCGGAGACATGTCTGGTGCCGGGAGTGGTTACAAAGAGGTGATTTAATGGGAAACTCAGTGACAATCCTACGTGAATTGCAGGATGAAAATGAACAATTGTTTTGCAGTTACATGAGAATAAACATAAGCAGCTTTTCTGTTCTCCTTTCGAAAGTGGAGCCACATATACAAAGGCAAGAGACAAATATGAGGAAAAGCATAGCACCAATAGCACGTCTTGTCGAGACCAGTACACACTAGTACTAGGTGCGGACATGGTGGTAAGGTAACTTCGGTCTGTACTGAGCGGGTTTGCTAACTTTGCTCGCACCTCACCTCATGCGTTTGGCAGCGATGTCAGCCCTCCATCCACTGCCCGCAAATGGCGCCGGGAACGGACAGTTTGATGGTTTGCCCGCTGAAATTGCCCGTTGTCGAGCAAAGCCCTCGTGCCCAGCGGACAGTGCTCGACCGTGTGGACGTGGCATTACCGGGCAAAGTCCCCAGGCTCTGCCCGCGAAGTGTCCACACGGCTGACGAAGGTGGTTGGAGGTTAGTTGGACGCAAGCAGAGGTTGGGAGGGAGTGGTTCAGTGCGGTACAATAACCATGGTTCCCACCATACTTGGAAAGAAGGTAGCACTCTACAGCATTATAATTGCTGCCTGCATTAAAAAGAAAAACAAGAAATCACGGAGACATGTCTGATGCTGGGAGTGGTTATAAAGACGTGATTTGATGGGAAGCTCAGTGACAATCCTACATGAATTGCAGGATGAAAATGAAAAATTGTTTTGCAATTACATGAGAATGAACATAAGCAGCTTTTCTGTTCTCCTTTCGAAAGTGGAGCCATATATACAAAGGCAAGAGACAAATATGAGGAACAGCATAGCACCAATAGCACGTCTTGTCGAGACCAGTGCGCACTAATACTAGGTGCGGACATGGTGGAAAAGGTAACTTCGGTCTGTACTGAGCGGGTTTGCTAACTTTGCTCGCACCTCACCTCGTGCGTTTGGCAGCGATGTCAGCCCTCCATCCACTGCCCGCAAATGGCGCCGGGAACGGACAGTTTGATGATTTGCCCGATGAAATTGCCCGTTGTCGAGCAAAGCCCTCGTGCCCGGGGGACAGTGCTCGACCGTGTGGACGTGGCATTACGTTTGGTCCCCTATTGGGGACATCTTTAGGGAAGACGAGCATAGAATTCTTCAATGTAAAAAAAACAAAACAAAATAAAAACCCCCCTACCCCGGAATCCGAATTGATATCTTATATATTTTTGCATTGTACGATTTTATTGAACTTTGAGGGTGGCTTGGGGGAGGAGGGGTGCGGGATTAACTTGCCTGAATTGTTGTCTCGATCGATTCTAACATCTTTCAGACAACAGTCCCTCCCCTTACCCCCCCCCCAAAAAAAAGAATAAATAAATGTTAGTTCGTCCACATTTGAAATATGCTGTATCCATATGCTCACCGAATCTGATTAAAGACACTGACATATTGAAAAAGTACAATGGCAAACCACACAACTGATTCTGGATATCAGAAATAAGTCCTACGAAAATCGACTTAAAACATATGAATCTATTTTTCCTAAGAATACGTAGACTCTGGGGTGATTAGATACAGGGCTTCAAGATTCTAGAGCAGTGGCTCCTAACCTTTTCTAGCTTGAGTGACCCTTGCCAAGCCTTTCAGAAGTCCCCGGCACCTTTATTAGAAAATCTAAGTTCTAGTTTGTCAGTATTTTGTTGATTCAACATCAGTGTAACGAAATTTTGTCCCTGGATGATATGGAAATACTCATCTTTACACTGATGCTGCTTTAATGAACAGAAATGGATGGCAATACCAAAATATAATTGTGACAGTAATTAGAGCAGTTGCACAATATATTCAAGTAATTTGCACAATAATTATGAGCTATGTGCAGTGTGCGTTAGTCGGCGTTGGGTTACCGGAGAGAGAGAGAGAGAGAGAGAGAGAGAGAGAGAGAGAGAGAGAGAGAGAGAGAGAGAGAGAGAGAGAGAGAGAGAGAGAGAGAGAGAGAGAGAGAGAGAGAGAGAGAGAGAGAGAGAGAGAGAGAGAGAGAGAGAGAGAGAGAGAGAGAGAGAGAGAGAGAGAGTTAGTCGGCGTTTGGTTACCGGAGAGAGAGAGAGAGAGAGAGAGAGAGAGAGAGAGAGAGAGAGAGAGAGAGAGAGAGAGAGAGAGAGAGAGAGAGAGAGAGAGAGAGAGTCGGTAATACGGAGATTATTTTTGCCCTGAGTTTTGGCGGCACCCTCAGTTGATCTCACGGCACCCTTTGATGCCGCGGCACACATGTTGGGAACCACTGTTCTAGAGGGAATTGACATCAAAAGTGACGATATTTTCACACAATGAAAATCAGACAAGAAATAATGGTCTCAAACTGCCAGGAAGTAGATTTGATATGGAAGTGGGTAGAAACAACTTCACCGGCCGTGTAGTACATGAATGGAATAAACTTCCTGCAGAGGCATTGTAATGTAGTACATTCTGATTTTTTAAAATTAATTTAGATAAACATCTAAACAATATGCTGTAATGCCTGCCATTTATTTGATCTTATCTTGTTTTTTAATTTACGATTATCTATATATTTATTATCTATTTTTTTATCATAACTTATTATTTATCTGTTTATTCATTATTTACCATTATCTACTTATTCCATTTATTTATTCACTTATTTACTTATTAATTTGTTTATTCATTTATTATTAGTTTCATATTTCGCATCCGACCTAATTATGGACCAAAAGGTCTCCAGTTGGCATGCTCTTCCTTTGTAATCCTTTGTAAGTACAAGACAAAAAATAAACAAATAAAACAAAATAAAAATAAATAAATAAAATGAAGTAAAACAAACAAAACAAAATAAAACAAAATAAGATAAAATAAAATATACTAAAATAAGATCAGATAAAATAAAATAAAACTAATCTTAGGATTGTTAGGAAAGGAAAGAAGGCTCCACTACCAAGTCTCTACTCAAGCTTCCCCTTCCGTACACTTCCTATTGGCCTATCCCATCCTCCCTCCCTCCACCACCCTGACTTCAATGGGTAAAATCGAATTCGATTTTGTTTCTTATCCTTTTGATAGCGAATACAGTTGTTTTAAGGCCTTATGGTCTCTTGCAGTCTCCTTCATTCTTATGTTCTTAATAGGTTAATCGCTTTTAAAATAATCTAAACAAAGCAATGTAAAGCAAACTGAGTAAAACGAACAAAATATTTCAAAGCGAAACAAAACAGAACAAAGGAAAATAAAACAAAGCAAACTACGCACATCGAACAAAGTAAAGCAAAGCAAATTAAAGCAAAGAAAACTAAAAGAAATGAGCAAATTAAAAAGAAACTAAAACAAAGTCAAAGTAGGAAAAGCAAATCAAAGTAAAAATAAATAAACAAATAGAATAAAATAAAGTAAAAGCAAAATGAGCAAAGCAAAGCGAACTGAATAAGTTAAAGAAAAGCAAAGCCAAGATAGGGCAAGCGAGGTGAAAGAAAACCAAACCAAACAAAACCAACAAAGCATATCGAGTAAAGCAAAACGAATTAAACAAATAAAAAAACAATACAAAACAAAAAACAAAGCAAAGTAAAGCAAAGCATAGCTAACTAACTTGACTTGACCTGATCCGACCTAACCTTATCTAGGAGGCCTCTAATTAGGTTAGCTTAGGTCGGGAAAGCCGACTTGTCGTTCTTGTACATTTTTACCAAAGTCCAGCATTCACCCTTTCCTTGTTTATTTCAAGATTATTTCAACAACTCTTTATCATTACACAACAACTGAAAACAAAACACAGAAAAGTGAACAATAGATAAGATAGTTGGGCAGTGTTAAGGGAGGTTAAAAGTTAGAAAAATATATATATATATATATGTATATATATATATACATATATACATAGATATACATATATATGTATATATATATATATATATATGTACATATATATATATATATATATATATATATATATATATATATATATATATATATATATATATATATATATATATATATATTGGTAGGTTCCGAAATGCGGTTCCTAATGGTCTTGTCCGGAAACGCTATTGGCTCTTTCTCTCCTCCAACCCAACCCCTCCCCTGTTAAACATGGCAGACCAGATGACCAACAATCCCTAGTATATGCAAACCAAGGTAATTTGAACATTAGGTGATGAAATAGCTCGTTGGTAATGATTGATTTTGCCGTGTTTAGGGCAGGAGTTTCACATTTTTGG
>NC_134801.1:31142942-31145442 GCF_046742065.1 Oratosquilla oratoria | reverse complement strand
TATTTCCCGTCCGCCATGACATAAGTTATGCACAATGAATATTCTAATGCATTGTACAAGTTATGAAAATAATGTTTCATATAAATACTTTTTATAATATAAGGGCTATCCTTGTATGTGACAAAATATTTACAATATACAATTTTGATTATAATTGACATATAATTGTTTGACCAAAATTACAAATTTTATTATACTACAAAGCTATATGCAGTAGTGGCGTGTTGCCACATTACTCCCTCCCGAGTGACTGATGAAACGAGACGGTCTTGGAGGTCCGGGGGCACTTAGGAGGAGTAGGAATGGGAGTGCTGTTGACGGGAGTGCCCGTGGGGTAAAAAAGGTAGGCCGGTTTGACGCGATCAATGGATATGTGGTCACGCTTTCCGTTGCGCCGTATTGTCACGGTCTTCCTGGTGCTGCGCAAAACTTCGAAGGGGCCTTCGTACGGAGCCTGGAGGGCTTTTCTGACGGCCTCCGTTCTGACGAAGACGTGGGTGCACTGGAGAAGGTCCTGGCTCACGAAGGTTCTGGGCGACTTGGCGTGGTGTGGCGGAACGTGGTGGAGCTTGGCCATGGTCTCCTTCAGTTGGAAGGCGAAGTCGTGTGGAGTACAGGAGTTGGAGTGAGGCACGTCAACGACGAATCCTCCGGGAAGCCTGAGGCTGGTGCCGAAAACGAGTTCAGCAGGAGAGTGGCCAATGTCAACCTTGAGGAGGTCCTGATGCCAAGGAGCACAAGGGACAGCGCCTCTGACCAAAGCTCGTTGCTAAGGGCATGGGCGTAGAGGGCGGCCTTCAGCTGGCGATGGAAACGCTCTACCATGCCGTTGGCCTGGTGATGGTAACTGGCAGTACGGTAACAGCGGATACCAAGGAGGGCCATTACTTTGTTCCAGAGGGTCGACTCAAACTGGCTGCCTCTGTTCGAGAGTACGTTGGTCGGGACACCGAAGCGAGCAACCCAGTTGTCGACGAACGCTTGTGCAACGGTGTCGGTTTTGATGTCAGGAATAATTGCCTCTGGCCAACGAGTGAAGCGGTCGACACAGGGGAACACGTACTTGTAGCCGTTGGAGAATGGGAGTGGGCCGACGATATCGGCGTATACGTTGCTGAATCTGGTAGAGACAAGTGGGAAAGGCGGTAGTGGGGAAAATGTGTGTTGTGTTACCTTGGAAACCTGGCACTGGAGGCAGGTACGGGCCCAGTGCCTAACGTCCTTGTTGGTGCTTGGCCAGATGAACTTGGAGGTCAACATCCGATGGGATGCACGGTGCTAGGGTGTGCAAGGATCAAGAACCAACGCTGGATGGTGGCGGGCAGACGGTGGTAGAACAGCTGGAGAAAAAGGGTCTTGTCAAACGTGTTGTACTTGTCTGCCAGGAGATTCTTCATGCGGCGTAGTAGGTCTGACGGTCTCTCGTTGCCTAGTTCTTCCTCAGAGAGAAGCTCTTGAATGCGTGTAGCGACGGATGACTGGAATCGGGCGAGGATAGCGTCCTTTTAGCCTTCGTACGGAATGTCGGATATTAATACTGTAGAAATAGCGTCCGATACACGAGAAAGGACGTCCGGAGGAAAAAGGGAGCAGGCGTTGCTGAATTTAGCGAGGCTAGTAGAGATGCGCGAGGACTTGAAATTATATTCTAGAATGTTGAACCACACAGTCGGGTCGTGACTGAGGAAAGGTGGTGCACGAAAGGCATTGACGGCAAATAGGGTTGCAGGTTGCTGGGGTGGGTTGTTGGGTGGTTCTTGCATAGGAACCACGTCCGTTGAGGTAGGAACAGGCTGGTTCATGATGGTTAGGGCGTCGGTTCTCCGGCGACGACTGGGGGCGGACCACGTCTACTGCAGCAGTGTCTGGAGCTGGCGGCGCTGGGAGTCTACTCCAGTAGAGGCTGGGGTCGGCGGCTGGGGCGGCAGTCCACTCCAGAAGGCGGGGGCTGGCGGCGGCTGGGGCTGGCAGTCCCCTCCAGGAGGCGGCAGGCGGCGGCTGGCAGGGCTGGTAGTCCACTCCGGAAGGGGGATGCAGGCAGCGGCTATTGTATGTCTATTTCATAGTTTATGGTAAAATATATTCAATCTTAGGAATTACAAAAGTAATGCGTAATTGGAAGTATGTATGTTTGTATGTATGTGAAATTGTTCTCGAAGTTTCCGTGAGAGTCGTATGATCATCACACCTGTATACTTATTTAATGATCATTTCAATTCTTGTAATGTGAAAGTGGGATGAATGTGAAATAGGATATCTTTGTAAATATATCTATACTTTTATATTATTTTGAGTGTCCGTTGTTTTATGTGTGAAAGGGAATAAATGGAACTAATTGAGCAGATGGTAACTTAAGGGAAATTTACGGCGTGCCCAGAGGAAGGACGCGCCCGTCAGTTAGAGAGAGAGCGTGGGTGTACGCACATACACAATAAAGCAGTGATACGTGTCCGTGTCTATCTTTAGTGCCTCATCCCTAATGTTGAATACAACTATTAAC
>NC_134801.1:31132942-31135442 GCF_046742065.1 Oratosquilla oratoria | reverse complement strand
CTCCTTCATACAGTCTCCTCTTAGCATCCATTCCCAAATATCTATTCCTCATTACACTCTTTAATCCACCAAGGCATTTACTCGCTTCTCTCAATCTACATTCTACCTCCACTTTCACTCCACCTTTCCCTGCCACATTTGCACCCAAGTATCTAAAACTATCCACTTCCTCCAGTCGCTCTCCCATAATGCTCACTTCCAGTCTACTGCCACTTTCACCCCTTGTACATCTCATCACCTTACTTTTACCCACATTTATCTTTAGCTTTCATCTATCACATACTCTCCCAAACTCTGCCACCAACTTCCTCAATCCCTCCTCCGATCCTGCCACAAGCGCAGTGTCGTCAGCAAACAACAACTGGCTCACCTCCCACTTTTCTCCATTTTCTTTAACCATCTCCAATCCCTTGCCCACTACCCTTGCATTTACCTCTCGCACCACCCCATCCATGTATAAGTTGAACAGCCAGGGTGACATAACGCATCCTTGACAAAGTCCCACCTTTACTTCAAACCACTCACTCTCTCCATTTCCAATCCTGACACAAGCACTACTATTCTCATAAAAACTCTTGAGAGCTCCTAGAAGCTTTCCTCCTATCCCGTATATCTTCATAACCTCCCACAGTGCCTTTCTGTCTACCCTATCATAAGCCTTTTCTAGATCCATAAAAGCCCAAAAAAACATCCTTACCCTTTCCTATAGCTTTCTCACATATCTGCCTTACCACAAAGATCTGATCTACACAACCTCTACCTGTCCTAAATCCACACTGTTCCTCACCAATTACTCCTTCTGTTCCTCTCCTAATCCTCTCAACCAAGATCCTCCCATAAGCCTTCCCAACTACACTCAACAAGCTAATCCCTCTGAAACTACTACATTCACACTTGTCCCCTTTTCCCTTGTAAAGAGGAACTATACAGGCACTCCTCCAGTCCTCCGGCACTCTACCCTCTCTCCAACAAACATTAAATAACCTCACCAACCAGTCCACCATCACTGTACCTCCCTTTTTCAGACATTCCGCATGGCATCCATCCAGACCAGGTGCCTTACCTGCTTTCATCATCTTAACAACTGCCTTCACCTCATCCTTCCTTATTTCTCCTCCATTCTCCTCATTCATCACTCTCATTTTCTTCGCACTTCCCACTGCAGCAATCTTTCCTTCCCTGTTCTCCTTCACATTAAGCAACTCCCTAAAATATTCTGCCCATCTTCCCCTTACTGCCTTCTCTTCCATTATCATCTCTCCATCTGCACCTTTTACCTTTTCTTCTCTACTTGATTCGCCTCCTCTTCCTCTCTTAATTTCTTTCCAAAACATCTTTTTATTACTTTCAATATTTTCTGTCATACTCATACCCCATTTCACATCTGCTCTCCTCTTTGCAACCTTTACCTTTTGCTTTACTTCTCTTTTCTTTTCTTTGTACCTCTCATATGACTCCCTCGTCCTATTTTGTAACCAATCTGTGAAAGCTCGCTTCTTCTCTTCTACAAAATTTTTTGTTTCCTCATCCCACCATTCACTACCCTTTCTTCTATTTCCCCCTGTCCTTCTTGTTCCACACACCATCCTTGCACACTTTATGACTCCCTCCTTGAACCATCCCCATTCCTCCTCCACACCCAGCTCTACTCTACCCTTTACTCCCTCCCACTCCTCCTTCAGCTTCTTTCCGTACTCCTTCTCCTTTTCCTTCTCATTCAAAGAGTTCACTCTAAGAACCTCCCCACCTTTTGTCCCTTTCCTCTTTCTCCATCTATCCTCCACTTTCAACTTACCTTCCACCAAAAAATGATCTGATATTCCCCCACCCTCTCCCCTTAGCACATGTACATCCTTAACTCTTCCTATCATAATTCTATTTACCACTACATAATCCATTAGCGCTCTATCTACCACCCTTCCCTCCACCACCCTCTCCCATGTGTACTTATGCTTGACTTTCTTCCGAAACACTGTATTTGCTATCATCAACTCTCTTTCTAGACACATTTCCACCATCAACTCCACTAATAATAATAATAATGATGATGATAATAATAATAATAATAATAATAATAATAATAATAGTAATAATAATAATAATGATAATAATAATAATAATAATAATAATAATAATAATAATAATAATAATAATAATAATAATAATAATGATAATAATAATAATAATAATAATAATAATAATAATGATAATAATAATAATAATGATAATAATAATAATAATAATAATAATAATAATAATAATAATAATAATAATAATAATAATAATAATAATAATAATAATAATAATAATAATAATAATAATAATAACAATAATAATAATAATAATAATAATAATGATAATAATGATAATAATAATAGTAATAATAGTAATAATAATAATAATATTAGTAGTAATAATAATAATAATAATAATAATAATAATAATAATAATAATAATAATAATAATAATAATAATAATAATAATAATAATAATAATAATA
>NC_134801.1:31122942-31125442 GCF_046742065.1 Oratosquilla oratoria | reverse complement strand
ACGTAGTACTTATGGGTGATTTTAACTGCAAAAAATATGTTGGGAAGAGATGATAGTGAAAGGTGGAGAAGACCTTTGGGGAAATATATTACTTGACATGACTATATGATATACAATGACACAATAGGTAAAAGAAAATAACAGATATAGAAATAATAAAGAACCATCGAGACTATATTTGATATTTACATCAGAGCCTGAAATTGTGGATAGAATTTAATACAAGACACCAATTGGGAAAAATGGCAACATACTACTTGAGTTTGAACTAAAACAGGAAATATATATGGAAAGAAATGAGAAACACAGAGAAGGAAGACTGGTGTATAACAAAACAGACTTTGGAAAACTTAGAGACTTCCTTCAAAAAATGAAATGGGAAAAATTGTACAATAAAGAGACACAAGTGAAAAAGAAATGGATGATTTCGAAAGAAATCTACAACAAAGGAATGGATAAATATATACCAAGACAAAAACAGAAAAAGGTGTATATTAAGTGTTGGTATAACAGAAGGGGCAGTGGGGCGAAAGATAGAAGAGATAAGGCTTGGAAAAGATGGAGAAAAGATCAAAAAAGAAAAATAGGAAATGGCATATATATATTAATCTAAGGAATGAATACGTAAAAGTGCGCAGCGAGGAAAAAAGAAACTATGAGTAAGATATAATAGAAAAATGTAAGGACCAACTAAAACCATTCTATAGATATGTGAACAGTAAACTAAAAGATAAACAGGAAATAGCAAAATTACGCCAAGGGGACGTAGAATACACAGATGATATAACAATGGCTGAAGTCATGAACAAACACTTTAAGTCTGTGTTCACAAGAGAAAATATGGGAATAAAAGAAGTGAAGTGAAATCCCCGCCCATGATTGAAATAATTTTATCAAGAAAAGAAATAATGGGCCAGGAAATCGCACGGCTCGGATGGAATTGCAACCTGGATACTAAACGAATGTATAGATGAAATAATAGATAAAGGAAAAGTACTGGAAAACTGGAAAAATACAAATATCGTTCCAATATATAAAGGGGGAAACAAGGAAGACCCAACCAATTACAGATCGGTCTCCCGTACAAGTACAGTAGCCAAAATTTGTGAAAAAGTTATTAAAACTAGATGGACAACACATCTGGAGGAAAACACTATACTAAACCCGAGACAATGCGGATTTAGTCAGGGAAAGTCATGTGCCACAAATTTGATCTCTTTCTATTCAAGATTAAAAGATTTAGTACAAGGAAGGAATGGATGGACTGATTGTGATTTCCTAGATTTACAAAAAGCTTTTGATAAAGTTCCACAGAAAAGATATTAAGAAAACTGGAAACCATATGAGGGATATAAGGAAAAATATTAAAATGGATGGAGGATTTTTTGCATGAAAGAAAAATAAGAGTGGGATGAAGTGATTAGTGGTGTTCCACAGGGATCACTATTGCCTCCAATAATGTTTGCTATTTATATAAATGACATGGATGAAGATGTAAAATGTTACAAGAATTTCTTTGGAGACGACGTAAAACTGATGAGGAAAGTAAGTAAAAGAAAAGGATTGTAAGTCGTTACAGAGACCTAAACAGGGTTTGGGAATGAAGTCAGAAGTGGAAAATGGACTTCATCATAAAGAAATGTAGCATACTAGAATTTGGAAAAGATAAAAAAAGAATATCAGGACAACATAAAATCGGTACAAAGGAAGTAAAGAAAGTGAGTTCTGAAAAAGACCTGGGAGTGATTACCACAAAGGATATGACTCCTAACAAAAAGATAAACAAAATTGTCGGAGAAACCTACAACATGCTAAGATAAAAAAAGCTAGCCTTTACCTACTTGGACAAAGAAATGGTAAAGAAAATACTAATCGCACTGATAAGGCCAAGACTGGAGTACGCAGTGACATTATGGACACCCAGCACTAAAAAGAATATAAAGAAAACTGAAAGAGCAATCACAAAGATGGCCCCAACACTTTCAAAACTGTCATATGAAGAGAGATTGTCAAAGTTGGAATTACCGACTCTGGAACAAAGAAGAGAAAGAGGTGACCTATTGACCATCTATGAATCATGAGAGGAATGGAAGTCCTTGATAGAGAAGACTTACAAAATTGGGTAAGAGAAATACTAGAGCACAAGGAAAAAACAAAAACAAAAAAAAGACAGCTATAGAAAGGACCTCAAAAAGAACAGCTTTTCACACAGAGTGGTGGATGTCTGGAACAAATTGGACGAAACAATAGTGAGTGCAAAAACCATACATGAAATTAAAAGTAAACGAGATACTGCGAGATACAAAGACGAGACATTCACGAGCATAGTTCCCCTTCCCGTATGATATAGCTAAGTAAACACAACTAGGTAAATAAACACACACACACACACGCACACACACACACACACACACACACACACACACACACACACACACACACACACACACACACACACACACACACACACACACACACACACACACACACACACACACAC
>NC_134801.1:31110442-31112942 GCF_046742065.1 Oratosquilla oratoria | reverse complement strand
TTTCTTGTTCCTCCCTTCTATATTTTGTACTTTACCCATATTGCGACCGAGTGGTCCTCAGTCACGACAGAACTGGCGCCCAGAGCCCTGCAAAAGTACCTATTGCTGTGGGTTTTACTTATTACCCTAAATTGCTCCAGTGGGTTTATAATGACCTAACATTCTTCCAATCTCCTCCCATTGTGCCTATCCGAGCCTCGCGGCGATTCTACCCGTCGCCGTCACATACATACATACATACATACATATGTACATACATACATACATACATACATACATACATACATACATACATACACACACACACACACATGCATACATACATACATACATACATACATACATACATACATACATACATGCATACATAGATACATATATTCGTGAAGAGCTGAGGTCCAGGATTTTTTTTAAGAAAGCACACACTGGACCGATCGTTTGAACTTAATTCCTATATTTCGAGCCCTGTCCGGGGTTTGTCTTCAAGGTAATACCGTGTCAGCAGTGGGGAATTTATAAAAAGGGGCATACCTGGTACACTGAGTTAAGTAACTCCCATTAACCGTTACGCTCCAGAAAAATACATGAAATAGAACACTAAGTCACAGGAAATACATACCCTAAAGATTAAACACAGCGTATCCAAAAATGCCCGAAAATATTTCTAGATAGGCACCATATCGCATAATTCACAAATTAATATTGGTATAAAAGGAAATGGCAAATGTATCTCTAGGCTAAAAACAAATGTGACTAAAGTTATGCGACAAAACCCCTTCAAGTCCAAATATAATATAACTACTCATCGCTCGGAATGCAATGGAAAATATATATATATATATATATATAATACAGATGTAAATAAGCGTGGAAAAACCCATAAAGAATATAGGAGAGTGGGCCACAAAAGATGGACCAAGAGTCCATATGTCAGTACTCTCAATACACTCATTAACATAAAGCTGAAACGTGCAACGTAGAATGAAATAAACACGACTAAGGACAGAATCTCACATAACAAAATGAACTGCACCGCTAATTCACTCAAAAAAAAAAAAAAAAAAAAAAAAAAAAAAACAGCTATCACTTCAAAAAATTAAAATACTTCCTGATGGGTACCATATGACACAGTTCACAAATTCGTATTAGTATGAACATGAAATGGAATAACAAAGCATTGTCCGTAAAAAAGAATCCACAAAGAGAAAAAATAAACATAGGAGTAATATAACCCGTATGGACCAAGTGTCTACATGACAGAATGCCCAGCAAAAACAATTATTAACTTAAAACAGGTAATTTACAACATAGCAATGAAATAAACATACGTAAAGACACAATCCCACCAACCAACAACACAGAATGACTGCATCCTTAGCTAATACAAACAAATCACAGCCAAAAATGTACATTACTGTCTCGATGAACAAATCCTCTCCAGCCTATCCTTGGCTCTTTTGTAAATCGGATTCAAAGTGACACTGTTCTCGTCACTAGCCCATGTTTCTAGGAACAACCTAACATGTTTTCCATTTCCTTTGTACTTAACCTCTGCGTTTTGCCAGTCCATCTCATGTTGTCTATCTTTGCAGTGTCGTAGAATAGCTGAACATACATGCATACATACATACATACATACATTCATACATACATACATACATACATACATACATACATACATACATACATACATACATACATACATACATACATACATACATACATACATACATACATACATACATACATACATACATACATTGTTACATTATGGGCTGTCTATGTGTCGCCACTTGTTAGGTTATTCAGGCAAGATGTCGCCAGTTGTTATGTACAGGAGCCCGTAGTTCAGCTCACCCCTAGTAGTTTGCCTTAGACTGAATTATCTGGTCTGTAGCCGGACAATTTACTGTAGGATTAGAAGTATGGTAATAGAAATCAGATGATCCCAGAAGGAATATTAAACGTGTAGTTTAAATAACGAGATTATATTGACATATGTAAATAGAAAACAAAAACAGGTAGATATGTACATGAAATCATATTAACACTTGAAAGAATGGAATATATCGATCGAATAGACCAAACATGTTGTACATGATAGAGTAATTAGATAATAAGAAAAAGGGTTACATGGCTGATCAAACAAGTGTCATCATGGGTCTAAACTACCCTGAGGTAGTACTTGTCATGAGAGTGGATTCGTTGGAAATGACGTAGAAATGACGCCCAGGAACTAGCCGATCTGGAAGCCAGCTTTGGTCAATCTGCCGTTCCATCGGGTGAATGTGCCTGCGAACCGACCGGAAGTGTATACGTGCGACAAGGCAAATACTGTTCAAAAAAGCCTGTCGTAGTTATTTAGTCGATCTGCCGTTTCATCGATCGAGTAAGTTGGCGTGACTGATGACAAGAATGCAGAGTTATTTTTACAAATTTGGTAACATATATAAGATTGCATATATTAATGGTGTATTTTGCATTTACATACAAACGTACA
>NC_134801.1:31100442-31102942 GCF_046742065.1 Oratosquilla oratoria | reverse complement strand
ATGAAGCGGCCTTGCTGTGGATGTACTGTGTCTTGCGACACTGCTTCTGACCCAGGGCGGTGGGCGGGGTGCAGGGATGACCCGTCATCCAGGAGGTGCTCAGATGAGAGGAAGGGTGGGAGGGGTGTGGAGTGTATTTGGGGATGAAATGGGTGGGAGTGTTTTTATGCCTTTCCCTTTTTGGCTACCTCCCTTGGAAGGGGGAAAAAGCCTTGGTATATGTATGTATGTATATACATATATAGATATACATTATATATATACATATATATATATATATACATATACTGTATAGATATACATATATATATACATATATATATATACCATATGTTCAAGGTATCGATATTTCAACTTAACGCCCCCCTCAAAAAAAAAAAAAAAAAATAACGCTTTTCAGATTAGGTCTGTCATCCTGTCTAGTAAAAGGCCTTAAGACGACTGCCATTTGAGACTTTATTCTGGTTAATAGCAGGCGACTCTGTTCAGAGGAGGGTTATTGTATGGATAATTATTCCAAACAATATTTAAGTATGGGGTGGTTGTTTGTGACGCCCTTACGGAACAGAGGAATGGCCACCTTTTTCGTCGTGATATTGTCTTCGAGGTTAGAAGCTTTGGTGATGGTGCGGCTTCGTGAGGGAAAGAGGTCAAAGAAGGTCAGAAAAAAAGTTCCAAATCTAAGTTCGAGTAAAATGGATGGTTGAAGTAAAGGCTCAGACGAGAGAATTTTACTTATCATTTATGGTCGGGCCATTTGACAGTTGGCCATCTTCCTTCATGTTTCTCATTCATGATGTCCGCAACTAGAAGTAGGTTTTGGAAAAGGATTGGGTGTAGGGCTAGGATCAGGAATAGAAGCAGAAGTATTCGGAGTAGGAAAAGGAGCAGCTATAAGAAAGGCGTAAACACGGTATCCCAAAATTGGTTGTTCGTGACGCTGTCCACCACACCTGCTTGCCGTGTGTGCGTGCGTGCGCGCGCGCGCGCACGTGTGTGTGTGTACGAGCACATATGTATGTATGTATGCATTTATATGTATCTATTTGTAGCTGTGAGTGTGTATGCACGGGGTATGTGTGTATGTGTGTTTGTGTGTGTGTCTGCGAGTGCGAGTGTATGTATATGAGCATATATATTTGTGAGTGTGTATATAAGTATACGATTATGTGCATGAGTATGTATGTATGCATGTGCATGTATATATATGCATGCATGTGTGTATGTATGTATGTATGTATGTATGTATGTATGTATGTATGTATGTAAGTATGCATGTATGTATGTATGTATGTGTGTATGTATGCACGTATATATGTATGTATGTATGTATGTATATATGTATGTGTATGTGTATGTATGTGTGTGTACGTATGTATGTATGTGTGTGTGTGTGTGTACTTGTATATTTCTGCATGAGTGTATGTGCAGCCGCACTTATGCGTAAACCCAAGTGTGCTTGTTGTTGTACACATGCACATACGCGCACTTCTGCGTTACACATGATGTGCGCATCTTTGCGCTTGCTCGCCTTTCCTGTAAAAGTTCCGGCATTTCAGCAACAGGGAACGTCCGGTTCACACTGAAGAACACGAAGCCCGAGAACCGAACCTGGATTGGAAATTGTTTTTCCAAGACACACACACACACACACACACACACACACACACACACACACACACACACACACACACACACACACACACACACACACACACACACACACACACACACACACACACACACACACACACACACACACACACACACACACACACACACACACACACACACACACACACACACACACAAGCACACACTCAGGATCGGCTGACATGCTGACTTCTTTCAAGGTGATGACGTATTTCGGTTGTGGTTGGCGTCAGGTGATTTTAATCAGCTGAGGGTGGAGTGCAGGGGTGGGGGTAGGGGGTACATGTGGGAGGCCCCAAGTATGTCCCTCATCTGAATGAAATCGTCTGTCATGAAGAGAAAAAAATGTATATATTGTAATTAATTCTAATGGAAGCGGTGGTGGCCTTTTGGAAATGTGTATATTTTTCTCGAAACATTTGAGTACTTTGTCCTGGCTCATGCCAGACAATTTCATTCGGTTCTGGAAAGACCTCTGGAAAAGAAATAACGAAAGAACTTCCCTCTGCCAGGATTGGGTCGTCGTTTCTGGGCATAATTTTGTTCTGGTTAAAGCCACACGATATCATTCAGCTTGTCGAGTCCTCTGGATCAACGCAACATTTGTGTGCCTGATTCGGAGACAGTTTTTTTTTTTTTTTTTTTTTTTGTGGGAGAGCGCTGATACGTAGTATCGATCAACTTGGTTTTCCATTGGTGAAAACCTTCTTTAAGAAATTTTGTTTTCATGTTTCCAGGTATTAAAGAATCTGCTGGATATCGCGTCACTGGTTCTGGAAGAAAAATTATGGTTCCTACTGTAATACACTTTGGTGTTTCTTTTTTATATATCTATTTAGTTTTTCCA
>NC_134801.1:31080442-31082942 GCF_046742065.1 Oratosquilla oratoria | reverse complement strand
AGTGTAGTTATTTTTTTTTTATCATTTCCTCGTCCAAATAGGCAAATGCCACTTTTATTGACTTCACTGAATTGTAGGTTTCTCCGACTATTTTATTAATATGCTTATCCGGTGTCAAGTTTTTGCTGATCATCACTTCAAGGTCTTTTTCAGAGTTTACTTTTTTGACCTCTTTTTCACCAATTTTATAATCTCTCAATATTCTGTTTTTACTTTTTCCAAATTCCATTATACTATATTTCTTGATATTGAATTTCACTTCCCACTTTTGAGTCCATTTCCAGATCTTGTCCAAGTCTTGTTGTAATGAGTTGCAATCCTCCTCAGTTTTTACTTTCATTAGTATTTTTGCGTCGTCTGCAAAGAAATTCATATAACACTCCACTCCTTCATCCATGTCATTTATGTATATGGCAAACATGATTGGGGCCAGTACTGATCCCTGAGGGACACCACTTTTTATTTCTTCTCAATTTGAGAATTTATCTCTAATTACTACTCTCATTTTCCTCCCAGTCAGGAAGTCTTTCATCCATTCCAATAATTTTCCTCTGATGCCACCTATTGATTCTATCTTCCTTATTAGTTTATTGTGTGGTACCTTATCAAATTCCTTTTGTAGGTCCAGAAAAGCACAGTCTGCCCAACCATCTCTCTCTTGTATTATGTCTATTAATCTTGAGTAGAAGCAGATCAAGTTTGTTGTGCATGATCTTCCTTGTCTGAATCCAAATTGATTTGGATTCAGTATAGTTTTTTCCTCCAAATGTTTAACCCATCTATTTTTGACGACCTTTTCGGAAATTTTTGCTACTGTGCTTGTCAGGGAGACCGATCTGTAGTTTGATGGGTCTTCCTTGTTTCCTCCCTTATAAATTGGTGCAATGTTTGCATTCTTCCAGTCCTGTGGCACTTTTCCTTCTTTAAGTGAGAATTTGATTATATTGTATATTATATCTGTTAATTCCTCCATGCATTCTTTCAATATCCAATTTACAATTCCGTTTGGACCATGTAATATTCTTACGTCAAGGGTTTTGATTTGGTCGCTGATTTCCTTCTGTGTTACAATTATTTGTTTCATTGAGGGGGATAGCTCTCTCTCTATTTCCTCACAGTTAGGTGAGTTTTCTATTGTGAATACTGATTTAAAGTGGTTGTTCATAATTTCAGCCATTTCCAGTTCTTCTCTATATTCATATGTACCTTGGCGCAACTTTTCTTTTTCTTGTTTGTTCTTCAGTTTGCCATTTACATACCTGTAAAATAGTTTGGGTTCTTCCTCGTATTTTTTTATATTATTTTTTCATAGTTTCTTTTTTCATTTCTGCGTATTTTTTACATAATCATATCTTAGTTTGATGTACATTAGCCATTTGCTTGTTTCCTTGTCTCTTTTTCATTTCTTCCAAGCTTTGTCTCTTTTATCCTTAGCCTCACTACACCTTTTGTTGTTCCAGCTTTTGATGTATGTTCTTTCAATTTTTTGTTGTAGTACATATTTATTCACCACCTCATTATAAATTTCTTTTAGTGTATTCCATTTCTCTTCCATCCCTGTTTCTTCATTTAGAATTTTTTTCCCAGTTCGCATTATGAAAGAATTTTTTGAGTCTCTTAAAATTTGTTTTGTTGTACATTAGTCTTTCTATTCTATGTTTGTCATTACCTGCTTTGATCCATTTGCTCTTTCAACTCAAATTCTATTAGTACATGGTCACTCTTTCATATCAGAGTTTTATAATTAATTTTATCGACAATTTCAGGCTCTGTCGTAAGTATTAAATCCAGCCTTGATGATTCTTTACTGCCTCTGTATCTGGTATTTTCCTTTATCCATTGAGTCATTGTGTATTCGATGGTCATGTCGAGCAGGACATTGCCCCAGAGTTCTTCTCCGCCCTTCACTGTCATTTCCTCCCAACATATTTCTTTTGAATTAAAGTCACCCACAATTACTGTATTTCCTCTGTACTTCAGTATATTAGTTAATTCATATTTTGTATCTTCTGATATTCTGGAATGATCACTTTCTGTCCAGGACTTTGTTTTGGGGGGGCACATACACCACTACAAAATTTCTACTCTTCATATATTTGCTCTCAACTTGTGTCGTAATTGATTCTACATTATTTTTTCCTTCAGTTATTTTTGTTACATTTAAATCTTTATTAGTCAAAATTAACACTCCGCCACCCTGTATGCATGTATGTATGTACGTATGTATGCATGTATGTCTTTATATATGTATGTATTTATGTATGTATGTATGTATGTACGTACGTATGTATGTATGTATATGTACATATATGTATGTATGCATATGTATGTATCTATGTATGTATGTATGTATGTATGTACGTATGTATGTATGTACGTATGTATGTATGTATGTATATATGTATGTATGTATGCATATGTACAGGTATGTATGTGTGTATGTATGCATATGTACAGGTATGTATGTATGTGTGTATGTATGTATGTATGCATGCATGTA
>NC_134801.1:31065442-31067942 GCF_046742065.1 Oratosquilla oratoria | reverse complement strand
CACCTGAGCAAGATGCTGTAATGACTATCATTTATCTTATATCATTTGTTTATTTGTTTTGTTATCATTTGTCCGTTTGTTTATTATCATTTGTTTGATTCTCATTTATCATTTGTTATATATCAGTTTATAATTATTTACTATTTACCTGTTTGTTTATTATTTAACTGTA
This sequence comes from Oratosquilla oratoria, assembly GCF_046742065.1. Taxonomy (NCBI): domain Eukaryota; kingdom Metazoa; phylum Arthropoda; class Malacostraca; order Stomatopoda; family Squillidae; genus Oratosquilla; species Oratosquilla oratoria. The sequence goes on along the minus strand of NC_134801.1, from coordinate 31,067,770 downwards.
CCTATGCATTTATTTATATATCTTATTTGTTATTTACATTTTTATAGTTTTTATTTATTTATTTATTTGTTTATCATTTTTATGATTTTGTTTTGCGTCCGACTTAGATATGGACCAAAAGGTCTCCTATTGGCATGCTCTGCCTTTGTAATCATCCAAACTTAGAGCCAGTATCAGTAATAAGAAAATCTCTTGAAACATATAGGGAAGAAAACAATGCTAGATTGGATGATAGCGGAACAAAGTGGTCCAGACCAACAGAAAATAAAGTCTCACATAGTGAATCCACCTCAGGTGTTCAAGAAATCCAAGAAATTACTCAGAATTCATCAACTACAAACGAATCTTTGCTAATTGTGGAAGGTGGCGTAATAAAGTCGACATTATTACACTCCAGAGCAATTAACAGGGTAGGGTGCAGTTGAAAGGAGTTACTGTTGATTCTGAAATTTTAATCATCCCAGAATCAATTGGAGTAAAATATTTGAAATTGGACTAAGGGGGTTTATAAGACAATCAAGAACATGGTAGAAATATCAGTGATTAGTACTTTGAATAAAGACATAGCCTCAAGAAAAGGTACACAAACAAATGTTTTTAAGTTTGTACAAAACCCATTAAGATTTTGAATGGGAGGACGGAGGAGGTGGAATCACCAATTTCATCAATCTGTTCAGTTGAGGAAGAAACAGATTTGGGAGAGAAATACAAGAATCAACTATAACCTAATAGTTGTCCTGGGTTGGATGAAAGTTTAACAGCATTGCTCTTGAAGAACAATAAAGGAATTGCTTTTCCGGGGGACGCCTTGGTCAAAACAACTATTTTAAAACATCAGATCAAATAAAAACCAGGGGCTCAACTTATCTATATACCTCCCCACAGGTTATCACATTCTAAACTAGCCATTGTAGACAAATTGTTCACTGAAATGTTATTGCAGGATATTATTGAACATAGTAAAAGTGAATGGAATTTCCCTTTGATTCTGGTGCCAAAATCGTATGGTACCATGTGTCCAGCTATTGATTATAGCGAATTGAATAAAAAGAACATACCCGATAGATTGCCGTTACCGGTAATAGGAGACATACTTAGGAGTTTGTGAACCGAGAATAGATATATTAGCACTATAGATATCAAGTCTGCGTTCTGGCAGATTAAGTTTCATGAAGTCTCACGAGAATTCACAGGTTTTTCCACACTAACGGGGCACTATGCGTTGAAACGAATGCCATTTGGGTTGTGTAATAGTCCATTAATTCATATGAGATTAATTAATACAGTTCTAGTTGGGTTGTTAGGAAACACTGTCGGTGTAGTTCTAAATGTTATTTTAATAGTTTACCAAACAGCGGCTGAACATTTTAAGAAATTAGGTTTGGTGTTCTCAAGACTAGTTGAAGCAGGATTTAAATTGAAACTTGAAACATATAAGTTGTTGCAGGGCTGTTATTTATTTGAGACATAAAATAGACAGGCATGTAATTAGTACAGTAAATTCATAGGTTGAAGCAGTAAAGAACTATCCAGTTCCGAACAATGTAGAAAAATGTTAGAAATTTCTTGGGATTGCTGCACAGCAACAAATTTTTGATAAGTTGAAAGATAAACTTACTAGTTCTCCAGTTCTCATGTTTCCTGATACGTCTGACATAGTGTTAGGAGGAATACTGATGTAAGAGAGAAATGGTACGTTGAAACTGATAACTTACACATCTAGATATTATAATAGTGCAGAGAGAAACTACTCCATAACAGAAAGAGATACCTTAGCAGTGATGTATTCATTAGAATGTTTTAGAGATATGATACTGGGATACCCAATCAGAGTATGGTTTGACCATACAGCTTTTCAGAACTTATTTAAACATAAGAATCTTAGGGGCAGATTAGCAAGGTGGTTTACTACACTTCAGTGTTATGGGGTTAAATTTGAATATATTCCGGGTAGACCGAATGTTGCAGCAGATGCACTATTTAGAAATATTAGCCAACCAACGTCAGGACTGATATATTTCATCTGTAGTATAGCTGAATTAGTAATATTAGATGGGGAAATGATAATGAGGGAACAAAGAAAAGATAAGACGTGGGAAAAGTAGGCCATACTTTGATGAACTCAAGAGGTAATCCTCCAAAACTACCAAAAAGTTTTAAGATAGAGGAAATACATTTGACTAATGGACTTTTGTATAGAAAAACAGTTGAAAGTGGGAAATATATTTCTAGGGGCCCAGTGAATCAGTTGGTAATTTCACAAACTCTTGTTCAAGGGATACTAAAGTTACTTCATGATAGTGATTGTAGTTCACATCCAAGAAAGGC
>NC_134801.1:31057942-31060442 GCF_046742065.1 Oratosquilla oratoria | reverse complement strand
ATATGTATATATATATATATATATATGTATATATACATATATATGTATGCATATATATGTATATATATATATGTATATATACATGTATATACATATATATATACATACATATATATATATATATATATATATATATATATATATATACTCGTATATTCCTTAACATCCATAGAACCAACAAACCAGGTAACGAACATTCATTCTAATAAGACCAAAGTGATGTTCAACGAATCTTCAAGGACCAGGCAATCCGGTTTACAGTCGCTGTCAAAGGTAAGAAAAATTTAAATAATTAGACAATGACCTCTACTGACCTACTTCATCTACTTCGGCAAAAAGGTGTCGCAAGAGGAAAATAATCTACCCTTAAAGACCAAAAAAAGGAGCTTAGACGGTTGTCCAGTCTTTAGGGAAGTGAACAAGAGACGCGTGCGTTGAACAAACCTATCCCACGACGTATCATGTTACGCATCACGCTGCGCACCACCCTTCTTCCGCAACCAGAGCCCCAACACCTGGATTGGACAACAAACGCGTGTCAGCGACGTTATCGACAACATCCACAGGACAAGCGAAGGAGAAGGATTCGCTTTCCACGGTGACGTGATAACCGTTAGACCATCTGAGCGACAGAATGGACTTCAAGCAAGTGGACCACGAGGTGTGGAGAACGATGGGGGAGGAATTAACTGGTCCAAACGTTTTCGTCGATTTGGGACATTTTCAGGGAATACGGTATGGGAGATACAGAGATATATACTACAAAAATGAAGACATTGGAAATAAAATGGAAAGTTAAATCACACGAACCTGAGAGAATTACATTACACAGGCCGGGAGGAATAACATTCAGCAATTTTCTTTGAAATGAAATTATCAAGCCTGTACATACCTAAACTTAGACTAATGTTTTGATCAAAAGTGTATTTTATGTGGCTTGATTCAATGATGTTCCTTTCAGTCAAGGAATTACAAGAAGTTATTTTATTTGCATCCAGTCAATTGAATTATTGTCCCTCACATGAATAAAAATACCACTGGACATTTGCCCATTTCTCTCGCTGTATTTGTGTTGGTTAATCCTTGTCTGTATATCTTTACCAGTTTGGCCAATGTAAAATTTGTCACATTGCAGACAAGGAATGGAGTACACATATCCTTCAGTATTACCTAGGAATTTTTAATTAGGATGTTTTTAACAGCACTCTTGTTCTTAAAGTCTAAATTTATATTAGATTCCATGAGAATTTTAGGTAGCTTTACCATGCTTTCATGAAAGAGAAGCACCAGGAGGTTCGTACAAAACTGATTTCTCTCCTGTGAGGGGTTATGGTAAGATTTGATGAGATTTGTCTACCAAATGATTTGGATATTTCAAGTATGATGCTATGCTATATGTCTTACTCAGCTCACCATTCAAAAACTCAGGACTGCACATTCTGTACGCTCTGAGGAACATGGAACTGAAAACAGAAAGCCTAGGGTTTTCATGGTGAGCCGAATAGTAATGAACGTAAGACAGAACATTAGTATGCTTCTTTTCTCGTGTTCCGGTTTTGGATTTATTATTGTACCTTGAAGAAGAACTATCTAAACATGATATACCACTACCTCCCAAAACCATAGAGTTGATAATGTATATATATATATATATATATATATATATATATATATATATGAATATATATGTATATATATATATATATATATATTGAGACATTCTGACAGGTTGACGTAAGCGGAATAGGAAACACAGGAGTCTTAGTCTTGAGTTTATTCCTGACTAGTTTCGCAGGTATGCTTTTTCAAAGGAATAGGTTTACAAACGGGCTGTGGGCAAAATATACATGGGGTGGACCTCACCACCTCCCCGAGTTACCATAGTTGGTGACGAGTGTGAACATTACATTGTGGCTAACGTAACAATGATGAAATTTACAATTAAATATGATAACACTAATAACAAAGAAATTAATAATAGTAAATGTAACAATAGTAATGATAACAATGATGATAAAAAATTTAGATAATAATAACAATAATAATAACAAAAATGATAATAACAATAAAATAGAAGTAATAATAATAATAATGATAATAATAACAATAAAATAAAATAAAAGTAATAATAATAATAATGATAATAATAAAAAATAAAAAATCTGATAATACTAATAATTTTATTTTTATTTCTTTGTTATTAGTATTATCATATTTTTTCATTTTTTATTATTATTATCATTATTATTATTATTACCTTTATTTTATTGTTATTATTATCATTATTATTATTATTACTTCTATTTTATTGTTATTATCATTTTTGTTATTATTATTGTTATTATTATCTAAAATTTTTATCATCATTGTTATCATTACTATTGTTACATTTACTATTATTAATTTCTTTGTTATTAGTGTTATCATATTTAATTGTAAATTTCATCATTGTTACGTTAGCCACAATGTAATGTTCACACTCGTCACCAACTATGGTAAC
>NC_134801.1:31025442-31052942 GCF_046742065.1 Oratosquilla oratoria | reverse complement strand
AATCAAGAGAGAAAGGGGAGGTGAGTCAAGTAGAAAATAAAAATAAAAGGTGCAGATGGACAGATCTTAACGGAAGAGGAGGCGGTAAGGGGAAGATGGGCGGAATATTTTAGATAGCTGTTTAATGTGGAGGAGGATGGGGAGGGATTGGTGGTAGCAGTTAGAGGCGCTATAAACGACGGCTATGGGAGAGGAAAATGGAGAAGAAATAAGAAAATATGAGGTGCAAGTAGTTATTAAAATGATGAGAGCCGATAAGGCACCTGGGTTAGATGGGTGTCATACGGAATGCCTTAAGAAGGGAGGTACAGTAGTTGTGGACTTGCTGGTGAGGTTGTTTTATGTGCCTAAGGAAGGGTAGAGTGTGGGAGGACTGGAGGAGTGCTTATATAGTTCCGCTTTACAAAGGAAAAGGGGACAAATGTGAGTGTAGTAGTTTCAGAGGGATCTGTTTGTTGAGTGTAGTTAGGAAGGCTTATGGGAGGGTTTTAATTGAAAGGATTAGGAGAGGAACATATGGATTAATTGGCGAGAAAGAGTGTGGGTTTAGGAAGGGCAAGAGTTGCGTGGATCATATTTTTGTGGTAAGGCAGATATGTGAGAAAGTTTTAGGAAAAGGTAAGGATATTTTTGGGGCCTTTATGATTTTGGAAAAGGATTATGACAGGGTAGACAGGAAGGCACTGTGGAAGGTATTGCAGATATATGAGATTAGGGGAAAGCTGTTAAGGGCAGTTGAATCTTTTACGAGAGTAGTAGAGCCTGTGTTAAAATGTGGAAATGGAGAGAGCAAGTGGTTTGAGGTAAAGCTGGGGCTGCGTCAGGGATGTGTCATATCGCCGTGGCTGTTCAGTGTGTACATGGTTGGTGTGGTGAGGGAGGTAAGTGCGAGGTTAATGGGGAGGAGACTGGAGATGGTTAAAGAATATGGAGAAAAGTGGGAGGTAAACCAGTTGATGTTTGGTTACGACACTGCGCTTGTGTCAGGGTCAGAAGGGTGACTAAGAGAGTTAGTGTCGGAGCTTGGGAAGGTATGCGATAGAATGGCAGTGAGTTGGAAGTAAGTCTACAATAAGAGAGGCTGGAGGAAGTGAATAGCTTTAGGTTATTTGGGGTTGCATGTGGCAGGAAAGGGGGGAGAGGAGGTAGAGGTAAATTGTAGATTGAGAGAATGTTTTTTGAATGTGTGTGAGATGAGTTGTAATTTGAATGAGTGTGAGATGAAATGTCTGAGAAGTTTGGTAGGGGTTACTAGGTTGACTAGTGTGAAAAACGAGGAGGTGAGGAGGAGAGTGGGAGTGGAAAAGATGACAGATAGGGCTGATGAAAGAGTATTGGGATAGTTTGGAGACATGGAAAAAATGAGTGAAGGCAAAGGTGGAGGGAATGCATATGAAGATACGACCGAGGATGAGATGAGATGGATGGGGTGAAGGGGGCGTTGAGAAGGAGGAGTATGTCTGTTTAGCAAGGAAGGAAGAGGACAGAACATAGGAATGATTGCAGAGTGGCTGTGTATAGATAATACTGTTTTGCAAGGAAGGGAGGGGATGGGGATGGGGGTGGGTGTGGTGATGTGTAAATGATATTTTGATGCAGCCCGAAGGGATTTCTTCCCATCTTCTCTTGTTCTGCATGAGGAGACGGAGAGGAGGGGGGGGGGGCGATTAAGTGAAGCGGCCTTGGTGGAGGGGAGTGGAATGGGTGGGAGTGGGCACGTGCCTTTGACTTAGCTACCTCCTTTATAAGGGGGGAAAGACTCTTGGACGACCGAGGATGAGGTGGATGGATGGGGTGAAGGAGGCGTTGAGAAAGAGGGGAATGTGTTTAGTAAGAAAGGGAGAAGGTAGGAGACAGGGATGAGTGGAGAGTGGCTGAGTATAGATAATACTATTGTGCAAGGAAAGGAGGGGCGGGGGATGGGGATAGGGGGTGTTCTGCAAGAGGGGACGGGGAGGTGGGGGCGCCGATTAAGTGAAGCTGACTTGCTGTGGTTGTACTGTGTCTTGCTACCTTGATTCTGACCCAGGGCAGTGGGCGGGATACAGGGATGACCCGTTATCCATTAAGAGCTAAGATGAGAGTGAGAAAGGGGTGGTGGAGGGGGGTGGGTACGTGCCTTTGACTTGGCTACCTCCCATATAAAGGGGAAAAAACTCTTGATGTGTATATACCCAATTCTGGATGGGTAACCCAAGTGTATACGACAAAGAATCAGACAAACAAAAAATAAAATCTAGAATAAAATGAATGAATAAAGGGAAACAAAACAAAGAAGACAGGTGAAGAGGACACAAATAGAGCGACAACGAGGACAACACCGTCAGGAGCCGATGGAGGTGGAGGTGGTGGTAGTGGTGTTGGTGGTGGTTGAAATGTAGCGTATTCCGTATTCATGGGAGGAAATGGGCTATTTGCTAAGGAGAAGGGCGAGGCGTCACAAACCAAGACTAAACTAATCCCTCCCAGTCTGATCGTCTCCTTCCTCCCCAAGGACTCAAGATCGAGCCGTCACCGCTTCGCGGGTACGAAGTGGTCTTTAACGTGAGCGTGTGTATAAGGAAAGTGGGGGTGGGGGGAGAGAAGATAGCGTGGAGCTCTGTGTGGTGGTATGCCGCTGATGAGAATTAAGTCTCGGAGGGATCAATGGAAACAGAGTGGTTGGTTGACGTGATGGTATACGGGAGATAAGACTGGTATGAAGGAGATAAGACTTGCAGATAATATTTGGAGATAAGACTTGCAGATAATATTTGGAGATAAAGACTTGGAAATAAGACCTGAAGAACAGGTTGAGCCAAATAGAAATGATCTAGATAACCCTACACAGACATGCCTACGGACCAGAATCACGTAGCATTCTTTTATATTTGGAGACTCATCTCCATTCAAAAAAGAATGTTGATCACTTTTATACGTCTTCTTAATCCCTCCGTTCTGCTCCTGCCCTCCTTAAATCTCTCCTTTGCCACTTCCATGACTCACCTCTTCGGTGCGATATTGTTCCTAAGGATAGAAGCGCCGGTTATTGTAGACAAAATACCAATACTCTCACCAGACCAGAAATTCCTGTAAGATAAAGGAAATTGTTTGGGAATTAAGGCGTCTCAATCTGTTTAGTTTTATGATTGGAAGATTAGGCTCAAAGATTGGGGTAGTGGTGATTGTATTCTACATGGAGTGGCTTGTGCTACTGATTACTCCAGATAAGACTTGTGGGGAAAATGCAGGTAAAGAGGATTGTATGACGATTTACTGTGTCTTGCTGCATTGCTTCTAACCCGGACAGTGGGCGGGAGCCAGAGATAGCCCTTCATCCACAAGGAGTGAAGAGATAAGGGAAAGGAAATGGATGATGGATTGTTGTGGGATGGATAAAGGATGGGTGCATTCATTTTAAGGGTGAAGAGGCATTTTGGTATATATGTACATATAAACAGACAGATAGATATATCGATAGACTGATAGATAAATAAATAGATAGATAGATGGATATATAGATAGAGAGATAGATAGATAAATACAGAAGTCTCTTCGGGCTGGGAGCCAGACTGACACGGACAAACTACTATAGTTTCCTGTTGGAGAATAGACTGGTGGAGGGTCTGAGTACTATTTGGTCATCAATAAGGTTTCTATCTTTAGGAACAATGTTTCACCGAGGAGTTGTAGCCATGGAGGTGGTAAAGGAGAGGTTTAACGAGAGTAGCAGAACGGAGGGTTAGTAGAAGTTAGAAGGGGTCAACATTTCTTTTTTGAGTGAAGTTTTGCCTCAAATCAGGAAAGAATGCTATGTGACTCTGGTACGAAGGGATGTCACTAACATCTAAGACACTAAGGACATAAAACCTGTGCAGTCAGTACCCCATGTGGGGGTAGGGGTGGGGGTCAGAGGCTGAATAGAAATAAAATACTTCATGGGGTGGTTTGCGGGGAGGCGGGGGGTGGGATACTTCAAGGGTATGGGACTGTACTGGTCGAAAAAAAAAACTGGTTCTTGCATTATAGGGACAAGGCCTAAGAGCAGGATAACTCGAAGGGTAACAGAATAATCGATAAGTGTTTATATAATATATGCAAGCTTTGGTATACAAGGATGAGACCCCTGTAGCAACGGGATGGCTTAGATAGCACGACTCCCAGTGTAAACTACAATGTTCAGAAATAGTTGTGGGGAATTTTGTATCAAATATTTAACTGCGTAGTGATATATGTTTGGGACCAATCAGTGTACAAAATTTCTTATTTCACATTTGTACTACAAGGACCGTGAGGTCTTGGCGTGGAGAATTAACATGCTTCAATCCCCGTGAAGGGTTGCATTACATAGATAGCAACGTTCAACTGTACTTGACATTGGTACCTCAGTATTCCAACAGCTTAGGTAGTAAGGGATCTTTCGACACTGGAACGTCCTGTGCGAGCGTGGGAAGGGCAGTCACGAGATTCATGACGTGTATGAAATACAAGATACATGGATACATAGATGAACAAAAGTGGGTTACAAAGTTTGAGAGACAATTGGCTTTGAAGCAGGTGATTGGTTGATGGTGGGGAGGAGGTGCAGGAGAAGTGGGGTATTGAATTGAATAATGAAGTTCTAGCTTAGAAGGGGAGAAGAAAGAGGGGAAGGGAGAGCGGGAAAGGAAGGCGAAGGTTGGGCTCAGTCGAACCAAACGCTTCCCACTTTCTACTGATCTGTCTGAGATTGTCTCCTTTAATCTTCTTTAAATATTCTGTATATTTTTCTGAAATTCCATCAAATTACGCATCTTTAGAGTTCTCTATTTCTCCATTGCGATCTCTCATTCTTATCAAGGGAATATGTCATCTAGAATAATTTTTCAACTTGAAATAAATCTCCATCACGTTAACGTAATGCGTCTGCATTTGATGGCACTTGGTGCCGAAGGGATGACTTAGCGTGGGGGAATAGTGACGGAATATCTTAGACATTCCGAGTCAAAACAAACAAACTAGACAAAAAAAAAAAAAAAAAAAAAAAAAAAAAAAAAAAAAAAAAAAAAAAAAAAAAAAAAAAAAAAAAAAAAAAAAAAAAAAAAAAAACCGCTTGAACCAGGTCAACCTTTGTGGGAAAGCGACTGATATCACCAAATAAGGCTTGGGGATATCCCTGTTGTGGGAGGACCAAAGAAGACAAGTGGGGGAAGCGGGTTAACAGTAGGGGAGACAGTTTGTAGCCACACAAGAACTACGAAAATAAACAAGAGAACTGGGTTGTAATGCTGTGAATATAGGTACAAATGAAGTGAAATAATGGAGTAGAAATAGAAATAATTTTGGAGTTCTCAGCCACCATATATCACTCTCTCTCTCTCTCTCTCTCTCTCTCTCTCTCTCTCTCTCTCTCTCCTATCTATCTAACTGTCTATCTATCTATCCATCTATCTATCTATCTATCTATCTATCTATCTATCTGTCTATCTATCTATCTATCTATCTATCTATCTATCTATCTCTCGCCTTCTCCACCGCCATATATATACATGTTTAAATTGCTCTCTCTCTCTCTCTCTCTCTCTCTCTCTCTATCTATCTATCTATCTATCTATATATCTATCTATCTATCTCTATCTCTCACCCCACTCTCTCTCTCTCTCGTACTCTCAAGTATATGGGATACTTAGGAACACGAGTCGTGGGGGCCCGTCCGGGATATGACCATTTTGTGCTAACTCACCACGTGTTTCATCGCTGAGAATCTTAGATTGCAAGTTGGTGTGTCGACAGTGTTCATTTCATTGCATTGCTCCTGTTTTATTGCTTATGCGACCGACGAGTTCACTCATATCTTTGTATTTCTCATTTTGTGGTTAACCTCTTGTTATGTTTCACTTATGACATTTTTCTTATGTGCCATTGAATTATTAGCTAGTTAGCTAAGCAGCAACCGTTATTAATTTTGTTCAATCTTAAGTTAACATGTTTTACTTAGTTTCTTGGATGCACCTTCAGCTGGGGCTTACCAAGGTAGAGTGGTTCTCCTTTGCTCATCATTCTAAATTAGATGTTTGTTCTGGTCTGAATAAGACCAGGTTGGAAGAGACAGTCCTCGATCATCTTGTTGAAGATAATATCATAACTTTAACACAAAAAATAAAATAAAATTAGAATAATTTGGCTCTACAGGTTGAACTCAAAAGGCTTGAGGTAGAACTGGAAATTTTTCAAACAGCAAGTTTCAGCTCAAGTCAATCATTATTCCACATACATTGTAGACAAACATCTAGGTAGTTTCCCTAAACTTAATGAGGAAGAACCGGATAAGTTCTTCTCTCTGTTTGAGAAAATTGCTAGATTAAACAAGTGGCCGGCTACTGAATGGACTCAACTTATTTATAGATCACTCACTGGTAAGGCATTAGATGTATTTTCCACTCCTTCCGAAGATCAATGCCTAGACTATGCCCTTGTTAAGCCCACCGTTCTTAACAGGTATAAACTTGTTCCAGAAGCCTATCGGCAATAGTAGAATTAATCTTCCTCAAAGATGTTACCAAATATTCCAGCAGATGTGCGAGCCTACCTAGACCAGAGAGGTATTCGCATCCTGGCTGCCGCATGTCCAGTGACTGACTATCACTATTTGACTAACAGAAATGTAAATTCCAGGTATTATGCTCCCATGTTATAGTTTTTCACCCACTCCAGGCGGTCTACACCATCCTCTACATCAGTGCCACCATCTCCTGCCGCACCGACCGGACTGCCGGCACACCCAGTATCTGCATCGTCTGCCTCAGGTACGCCCGTTGTCCGTGAAACAGGTAAATCTACCCTTACTGGTGAGAGGAATAACATTTGTAAATATTATAAGAAGGCTGGACATGTCATGAGTGATTGTCTCAAGTAAAAAAAAAAAAAAAAAAAAAAAAAAAAAAATCTCGCCTAGGATCCTCCTCTCCTTTGGTCAATGTGGCCGAGAAATCGGAAAGTTTGTTGGAATTCTGTACCACTGCCAGTAATCGACCCATTGCCATGAATGCTTCTCCCTCTCCTATGTTTTCAACATTTGAACCATTTTGTTCCTCTGGTTCTGTAGCTCTTGATCAATTCAGTCTGTCCACCTTTATTAAACACTTGAGAGACACAGGCTCTGCCTTATCTCTGGTCACCAAAGACGCTGCTCTATAATTAGAGATTTGCTTTACCGGTAGCTGGGTTCTTGTGAACAGTTTGACCAGTGGATCGCGTATTACCCTGTGCCACTTGTACTTGCGGTCATCTATTCTACCATGCTATGTCACACGAGGGGTATTTGATTGTTTACCTGTGGAAGGAATCTCTGTTTTGTTAGGAAGTGACCTCGCTGGAGGCGTGATGTTACCGAATACCTTGGTCTCATAATATTCCACTACTGAGAATAACACAACGCAGTAAAAAGCAGATATCCCTAGGTTACCTGTATTTGCTGTCACCCGGAGCATGAGCCACAGGACAGATGTAGAGGTTAATGAAACTAATGAAGACACTTGTGTTGATGTAGCTTCTTCCTGTTTTGTGGGGAGTCTGAGGATGTTCGTATTCGATCTGATCATTCTGGTCTTGGTGTAAGTTATTTTTTTTAGGGCTCCCCACAAACAGACAACCCTCAGAGTAGTTCTGCTAATGACAGTGTTGCACTCTTGACTAGTTTTGGTTCCTTTCCAGTCACTAAATGTAAGCTTATTCAATTCCAAGCAGAGGACCCTGAACTAGCCAGTTTTCACAATAGGGCAGTTAGTGAATCAGAAGCTCAGCTAGAATACAATTGCCATTACACTAGGACATCTGAGTATTGCTCATAATGGGGTAGTAGGGCATCTAGGAGTTAGGAAGATCTATGCAAAGATTCTGTCTCACGTTTATTGGCCCAAGTTAAAGAATAATGTTAGTTCCTATTATCGTACATGCCATCATTGTCAGGTAGCGGGGAAACCAAATCCCGGTGTTAAACCGTTCCTTCTGCAACCTATCCCAGTCATTGAAGAACCCTTTAGCAAGATTGTTATTGATTGTATCGGTCCATTGCTCAAGACCCCTTGTGGTCACCAGTTCTTGCTTCCCATGATAGACTGTGCAACCCGTTATCCGGATGACATCCCCTTGCGCAGCATCACGGTAAAGAAGGTTGTGAAATCCTTAACCCATTTCTTTACACAAGGTTAAAGCTCCCAAACTATTAAGACGCGGTCACACGAGCATTATTTTTGTCAATAAAATACCAGAAACGCAAACCCGAGTCGAAGTTGGCAATACATTGCCGGTTTTTGTGTTGAAGGTCTTGCGCGTTTATTTATTGCCATGATTTATTGTCATAATTTCGTTGAAGACAGAATGGTGAAAGCCCCACTAGCCAACATTTTTTTGACATTTATTATTTATGTAATAGGTGCCAAGAACCGAATCTAGGACAGTTAAGAGTTCCTGTTCTTTATTTTTTATAATGCGATTATTATGACGCAACATCGTACGTCTGGCAGTTAATGCTGCCAGACGTACGATGTGGCCCGTATTGAAGGGGTTAAGCCGAAATTGGTGCTACAATTTGGCTAAGTTCGTGTGACCAGATTTTGGCTTAAAATGGCTAAACTAAATTATTGCTGAAATAAATTGTCCTAAAATATTGCTCGTGTGACCGCGCCTTTAAAGCTTAAGAGACAGGTTCATACCGAAATAAAAGTCCGGTAGGCCACATACTATACCAAAGAAAAAATTCGTAGGCCACATCCAAAAGGTAGGCCACATACTACACCGGCACCTATATTGCTTTAATAGTCTGGGAGCGCTAACCGCGGCCACACTAAAGCAAACCGTACCGAAGAACGCATCAAGGAACGTAGCGATGAACGCGCCCAGCTCTGCTATCTTATTTCGTTCACATTTTGGCGGGAGGTGTCATGTGCCCGTGATGTTTGTCTACAGCTGTGTCTGTAATTTAAGTTAATGTTAAGGTTATTTTAAGCATGTGTATTGAGCATCTAGACATTCATGTTTCTCCCACCCCCAACAGGACCCTCACCCCCATGCCGTGGGTGGTGGCATAGGCCGTTCTTACACCAGGACAGCTCAGTCTGCGTATGCTCGTATAGGTTATTGTTTTAATCCTGGGTATTGGCTGCTTGTTATTGTGGCAAAGTAGCATGCAGTCGATACTTTAGGGTCTATATGGGGCGCCCCTACGGACCAGAGCCACACATCATTTTGTCTATGATAGAGGAAAACTCTGTTCATAGAGAAATGATGACACTTTTATACTACGACTGTCCCTCCGTTATGCTGTCCCCCAACCCCTTGTTGCTGTCCTGTACCATTTCTCTGAGTATTCTTTTTCTGTGGTGGGGGAATTCCCTGTGGTGGGGGAAAAGAATACTGCCACCAAGTATTCCCACTTGGATCGTAAGAGGCGAGAAGAAAGGGATGGGGATTGGGACTAGGCATCCTTCTCCTTGTAGCCCCACAGGGCACATTCCTAAAAGTAAAAGCAAAGGCATAAGAGGGTCTGGAAGTTCTCGGACCAGCACCCTAAGGTTTGGGTCTTTTAATGTGCGTGGATGTGGTACAGATGAGAGTAAAGGGGAAGAGATAGGTAGTATGTTTGTGAGAAGAAAGATGGATGTGTTGGCTTTGAGTGAAACTAAGCTGAAAGGGAAGGGCGATTGTAAGTTTGGGAGTGTAAGTGGGAGGTTATCAGGAGTGAAGAGAGGGCGAAGGAGGGAAGGGGTGGCTATACTAGTAAGTGAAGAGATAGGTAAACGTGTGGTGGAGTGGAAGGAGGTTTCCTCAAGGATAATGTGGATGAAGGTGAAACTGGGAAAGGAGATGTGGGTTTTTGTAAGTGCATATGGGCCTGGCAGTGAGAAGAGTGTAGAAGAAAGGGAGGCCTTTTGGATAAATTTAAATGAGTGCATAGAGGGTTTAGGGAGAAGTGTAAATGTAATAGTACTGGGAGACCTTAATGCTAGGATAGGAAAGGATCCAATTGATGGAGTGGTTGGGAAATGTGGAGTTCCAGGAAAGAATCGTAGTGGAGAGTTGATGGTGGAAATGTGTCTAGAAAGAGAGTTGATGATAGCAACTACAGTGTTTCGGAAGAAAGTCAAGCATAAGTACACATGGGAGAGGGTGGTGGAGGGAAGGGTGGTAGATAGAGCTTTAATGGACTATGTAGTGGTAAATAGGATTATGATAGGAAGAGTTAAGGATGTACATGTGCTAAGGGGAGAGGGTGGGGGAATATTAGATAACTTTCTGGTGGAAGGTAAGTTGAAAGTGGAGGACAGATGGAGAAAGAGGAAAGGGACAAAGAGTAGGGAGGTGCTTAGAGTGAACTCTCTAAATGAAGAGGAAAAGGAAAAGGAGTACAAGAAGAAGCTGAAGGAGGAGTGGGAGGGAGTGAAGGATAGAGTAGAGGTAGGTGTGGGGGAGGAATGGGGATGGTTCAAGGATGGAGTCACAAAGTGTGCAAAGATGGTGTGTGGAACAAGAAGGACAGGAGGAAATAGAAGGAAGGGTAGTGAATGGTGGGATGAGGAAATGAAGAAGGTTGTAGAAGAGAAGAAGCGAGCTTACACAGATTGGTTACAAAATAGGACGAGGGAGTCATATGAGACGTACAAAGAAAAGAAAAGAGAAGTAAAGAAAAAGATAAAGGAGGCAAAGAGGAGAGCAGATGTAAAATGGGGTAAGAGTATGACAGAAAATTTTGAAAGTAATAAAAATATGTTTTGGAAAGAAATTAAGAGAGGAAGAGGAGGCGAATCAGGTAGAGAAGAAAAGGTAAAAGGTGCAGATGGAGAGATGCTAATGAAAGAGAAGGCAGTAAGGGGAAGATGGGCAGAATGTTTTAGGAAGTTGCTAAATGTGAAGGAGGATAGGGAGGGAAAGATAGCTGCAATGGGAAATGCTAAGAAAATGAGAGTGATGAGTGAGGAAAATGGAGGAGAAATAAAGAAGGATGAAGTGAAGGCATCAGTTAAGATGATGAAAGCAGGTAAGGCACCTGGTCTGGATGGATGCCATGCAGAATGTCTTAAAAAAGGAGGTACAGTGATGGTGGACTGGTTGGTGAGGTTATTTAATGTTTGCTGGAGAGAAGGTAGAGTGCCGGAGGACTGGAGGAGTGCTTGTATAGTTCCACTTTACAAGGGAAAGGGGGACAAGTGTGAATGTAGTAGTTTCAGAGGGATTAGCTTGTTAAGTGTAGTTGGGAAGGCTTATGGGAGGATCTTGATTGAGAGGATTAGGAGGGGAACAGAGGGAGTAATAGGTGAGGAACAGTGTGGATTTAGGACAGGTAGAGGTTGTGTAGATCAGATTTTTGTGGTAAGACAGATATGTGAGAAAGCTATAGGAAAGGGGAAGGATGTTTTTTGGGCCTTTATGGATCTGGAAAAGGCTTACGACAGGGTAGACAGAGAGGCACTGTGGGAGGTTATGCGGATATACGGGATAGGAGGAAAGCTTCTCGGAGCTGTCAAGAGTTTTTATGAGAGTAGTAGAGCTTGTGTCAGGATTAGAAATGGAGAGAGTGAGTGGTTTGAGGTAAAGGTGGGACTTCGTCAAGGATGCGTTATGTCGCCCTGGGGTGGTGCGAGAGGTAAATGCAAGGGTAGTGGGCAAGGGATTGGATATGGAGAAAAGTGGGAGGTGAGCCAGCTGTTGTTTGCGGACGACACTGCGCTTGTAGCAGGATCGGAGGAGGGATTGAGGAAGTTGGTGACAGAGTTTGGGAGAGTGTGTGACAGAAGAAAGCTGAAGATAAATGTGGGTAAAAGTAAGGTGATGAGATGTACAAGGAGTGAAAGTGGCAGTAATCTGGAAGTGAGCATTAAGGGAGAGCAACTGGAGGAAGTGGATAGTTTTAGATACTTGGGTGCAAATGTGGCAGGAAAAGGTGGAGTAAAGGTGGAGGTAGAATGTAGATTGAGAGAAGCGAGTAAATGCCTTAGTGGATTAAAAAGTGTAATGAGGAATAGAAATTTGGGAATGGATGCTAAGAGGAGACTGTATGAAGGAGTGATTGTGCCAACAGCACTGTATGGAGCAGAAACATGGAACATAAGAGAGGAAGAGAGAAGGAGTTTGAATGTGTTTGAGATGAAGTGTCTGAGAAGTATGATGGGGGTTACTAGGCTGGATAGAGTGAGAAATGAGGAGGTGAGGAGGAGAACAGGGGTGGAAAGGGAGTTGGGAGATAGGGTTGATGAAAGAATATTAGGATGGTTTGGACACATGGAAAGAATGAGTGAAGAAAGACTAGTAAAGGAGGTATGGAAGGCAGATGTGGAGAGAGTGAACATGAGGGGACGTCCTAGGATGAGATGGATGGATGGGGTGAAGGGGGCTTTGGGGAAGAGGGGAATGTCTGTTGAGGAAGGACGGGAGAGGACAGAAGACAGGGGTGAATGGAGAATGGTTGTATATGGAAGATGTTGTGATGCATGAAGGGGGGTGAGGTAGTGTGTGTGAGCAAAATTTTGACGCAGCCCGAAGGGATTTCTCCCCATCCTCTCCTTTATATGGGGGGACGGAGAGGGGGGGTCGCCGATTTAATGAAGCGGCCTTGCTGTGGATGTGCTGTGTCTTGCGACACTGCTTCTGACCCAGGGCAGTGGACAGGGTGCAGGGATGACCCGTCATCTAGGAGGTGCTAAGATGGGAGGGAGGGTGGAGGGGTGTGGAGTGTTTTCAGGGATGGAATGGGTGGGAATGATTTTATGCCTTTTCCTTTTTGGCTACCTCCCTAGTATTATTATTTTCCATTTCTTGATGGTTACTTTAGGTTAATTATCTTTTTTCATATTCACACTATTCAATTTTCCTGTCATATTGTTACCATGTTAACTTGCTAATAGTGTAAATGAAAATTCATCAAATGTTGATTGATAACTGTGTGAAGCCCTGGCAAAAGAGGCTCCCCGTATGCCCATACTCTCTTACACTCGCAGTGTTCAGACGTGCGAAGTAGCCTTCATTATCCGTGGGGTATACGGTATTTTATATCTATTAAGATAGGTTGGAGCTAGGAGGGAACTCAGTTGATACTGGTATATCCTACTAGGGACGGAATATTTATTGGTTAAGTTATAAATTATTACAGTCACTACCCGAGTTACGACGTACGCGAGTTACGACCACCCGTGTTTACGACCACGTCTATCAAATGCCTATTATGAGTTTACTGTATATGTCTGGCAGCACAGCGTGTAAGATAGTTGTGGCAGCCCGGCATCGAGTACGACAGTTATGGCAAAGATGGAAAAGTTGCTGTACACGTGGTTGGATGATACTAGGCAAAGAAATGTGAAAGTGATGTTGCAAGCAGTGCAAAGTAAGGCTACAAGTTAATTTCGCATGTTGAAAGAACGTGTAGGTGAAGAATACGCTTCACATGAATTCATAGCGAGTGCTGGGTGGTTTCGTCGCTTTCGAGAGCGTTACTAGGTTCACCACGTGTTACCGAGCTGGTGCTAATGTTGTGAAAACCAGCTCGGTAACAGTTGGCAGTCTTATAAAAAGCCGAAACAAAAGTAGGAAAAATGTTCGTCAAACAGGTGTTTACTGTGTGCCATGTTTAGGTCGTAAAAAGGTCTACATTGATGAAAGTTTCCGTGGTATTGATAAAAGAATATCGAAACATAAATATGATATGAAAACTTACAATGTGAATAATGCCATTGTTAGGCATAGATACGATACAGGCCACAATGCTGACTGGAATAATTCTAAGATTATCAAATATGAAAACCATACTATGAAACGTAGATGTTTTGAATCTGCTTTTATATCTCTCACTGATAATATAAATCAAAACAATGGATTTTGTACAGAAATAAACCTTTAGCAATTTTGATAACAAAGTAACAAGCAATTAACGCAAATTGTGTTTACACCAGTTTCATGTTCGTTTCTCCCTGCAAGCTCGGTTTATATAAGGAGTCAGATGTTTGTCCACTATGTTATTTCTGAAGAAGCCCTGCTGAGCGGAACGTTAAATACATTGGATCCCATACTCTGCGTTTGACTTCTCTCCTACAGTGCTGCTGCAGTCGTTGCTGCTTTTACTTAATGCTGTATACTGTACCTATATCTCACACTTAAAATGGATTAAAATGGATGAGAATGATAGATCTTAAAATATACATATATTTAGAGTACATATAACAATTGAAGAGTTAAGAAAAATTATTAAAAGGAAACTACAATTTAAAAACCTTAAAAATGATAAGCAAGGTTATATTTAATACGTGTGTGTGTGTGTGTGTATACAGGTATAATATATACATACAGTACCTGTATACGTATATATACTGAAATACAGTACAGTATCAAAACATTAAAAAAGTAAGAAAAAATCATTAAAATGAAGCTAAAAGGCATAAAATTGATAAATAAACAGTAAACAACTTGTATATAATAGTATTCAATAGAAAAAGGTACTTGATAACGCAACAGGTTGATATCATATATCCTAGAGTATGACCCTCGTGTCGGCCATTTTGAATGGGATCCGACTTACGACTGGTTGGTCGGAACCGATCTAGGTCGTAACTCGGATAGTGACTGTATATATGTCTTCTCTTTAATACAATTAATGTTATATAGAATGCATTTCTTATATCCTAATGACTTGAGATATTAAGACGTATTTCCAGTCCTTCTTTTCCACAACTACATGTATTTTATGAAATGTCGTAAGGACTTTGAAACATAAATTAATTATCTTCATGTTTTCATATAACTTACTTTAACCATATATCCAATTGAGTAAGAATTATAGAGGTAATTATTGTCGTGTTTTCGCTTCTTTTGTCTCTTATTTATTCTTAACTTGTGGTAGGTTTCACTCCTCAAGTATAAGGAATAGTTGGGAACACGACAATGCATACATTACATACATACATACATACATACATACATACATACATACATACATACATACATACATACATACATACATACATACATACATACATACATACATACATACATACATATGTACATTCATGTATACAAGCATACATAACATACATACATACATACATACATACATACATACATACATACATACATACATACATACATACATACATACATACATACATACACACACACACACACACACACACACATACATACATACATAAATACATACATACATACATACATACATACATACATACATACATACATACATACATACATACATACATACATACATACATACAGTAGTAGTAGGCCTCCGTCAGTCGATATTGCGCCGGAGAAAGTCATGATATTGCTAGCGACAGTGACGGCTGGTGAGTCCGATGCGGGAGTGGCAGTCTCGGTCGCATTTGCTGCATGTGTGGCTTGTTGGAGTGGCTACTGGGGTGTATGCCTTCCGCTTGGCTCTCTTTTCACTGGCTGTGGTCAGAATTTTTTCCTCTCCAGACTTCAGCTGCTTGTGAAGAACACTGCGCCATTTGCTGTGGTCGGCTGCTATCTCTTCCCAGTCCTCCGTGTTGATGTCCAGGGCTTTCATGTCACGCTTGCAGACATCTTTGTAGCGCAGTTGGGGTCGACCAACGTTTCTCTTCCCGAAGGCAAGTTCACCGTAGAGGATGTCTTTGGGGATGCGTCCATCTTCCATTATTCGCACATGGCTGAGCCACAGAAGTATGCGCTGCCTGAGCAATGTGAATATGGTAGGAAGACCTGCTCGCTCGAGTACCTGGGCATTGGTAATCTTGTCACTCCAGCGGATGCCAAGGATGTGGCGAAGGCAGCGCAGATGGAAGTTACTCAGTTTGCGCTACTGCTTCGAGTAGGTCGTCCATGTTTCGCTGCCGTAGAGGAGAGTGCTGACAATACACGCGTTGTACACTGCCATCTTAGTTGACGTTGTCAGCTTCCGGTTCTCCCAGACGCGGGTGGTGAGGCGTCCTAGGGTCGTAGCAGCCTTGCCGATGCGCTTGTTGATCTCGGCGTCAAGGGACAGGTTGTCGCTGATGGTGGATCCCAGGTATGTGAACTGGTGTACGACTTCGAGTTGGTAGTCATCGATGCAGATAGCTGGTGGAGTGTCCACATCCTGACTCAGCACATTGGTCTTTTTTAGGCTGATGGTCAGTCCGAAGTCTTTGCTGGCCTGGGAGAACCTGTCCATGAGGCGCTGGAGTTCTTGCTCATTGTGCGAGGTGACAGCGGCATCATCAGCAAAAAGCATGTCCCTGATGGTTATCTCAGTCACTTTGCTTTGTGCTCTCAGTCGATCCAGGCTGAAAAGTCGACCGTCAGATCTTGTGCGAAGGTACACTCCTTCTGTTGATGTTCCAAAAGCATGATTTAAGAGCATAGCAAAGAAGATGCCGAAGAGAGTTGGAGCCAGTACACATCCTTGCTTGACTCCACTCTTGATGTCAAAGGGGTTGGACATGCTGCCCTCAAACTAGATCGTTGCCTTCATGTCATCGTGAACATACATGTACATGCATACATACATACATACATACATACATACATACATACATACATACATACATACATACATACATACATACATACATACATACATCCATCCATCCATCCATCCATCCATCCATCCATCCATCCATCCATCCATCCATCCATCCATCCATCCATCCATCCATCCATCCATCCATACATCCATCCATACATACATACATACATACATACATACATACATACATACATACATACATACATACATACATACATACATACATACATACATACATACATACATACATACATACATACATACATACGAGTACATGTATGCATGCATAAACAGAGGCGAATTTGTATGAAGTCTGTGCGGTGCGTGTTGTGAGTGTCACTTGCCCAAGCTGTCCATGTACCTCGGGCATAGATGACTGCACGGGCAATAGCTGTGAACCTTTCTCGTAAAAATTAGCTGTTCAACACTAAGTGTATAAGATCATATAATCACATTTGATGCTCGTGTGAAACGCATTGTATTGTGGGAAGGGAATCAGCAAATGTTTAGGAACTATGTAAAATTTTCTACTACATAGTTTATTATTATATCATATTACACTATATTATGTTATATTACGTAATATTGTATTGTTATATATTATATTATATTATGTTATAGTATACTGTATATTATATTATATATTAAGATTATAAAGGATTACAAAGGATTACAAAGGAGGAGCATGCCGACAGATGACCTTTTGGTTCATAAAAAGGTCGGATGCGGAAAAAATTATGATAATGATAGATAAAAAAAAATATATAATAGTATAGATAATAATTAATAAAATAAATAAATAAATGCATAGGTACAGTTGAATGATAAAAAAACAGGTAGATAGTAAATAATAATAAATTAAACAGATAACTAATATTAAATGAAAATCAGGCAAACAATAATAAACAAACAAATAATAACAAACAAATAAACGAATAATATAAAATAAATGTCAGTCATTACAGCTTCTTGCTTACGTGTTTATCTAAATGAATCTTAAAGCTTCGAACTGAACTACATTGCACTGCCTGTGCAGGAAGTTTATTCCATTCATTAACTACACGGTTGGCGAAGTTGTTTTTACCCACTTTAAAATTAGATCTATTTCCTGACAGTTTAAGACCATAATTTCTTGTCTGATTCTCATTCAGCGTGAAAATTTTGTCACTTTTGATGTTGTCAATTCCTTTTAGAATCTTAAAGACCTGTATCAAATCACCTCTGAGTTTACGCTTTTTTAGGGAAAACCGATACATATGTTTTAGTCTAATTTCGTGTGATTTATTTTTTATATTTGGAATCAGTTTTGTGGGTCGCCGTTGCACTTTTTCCAATCTGTCAATGTCTAATGAGATTCGGTGACCGTACGGAAACAGCATATTTCAAATGTGGACGAACTAACGATTTATATAGCTTGTTAATGAGAGAAGAACTTTTGAGTTCAAAAGATCGCGCAATCAGTCCTAGAATCTTGTTTGCTTTCTCAGAGGTTGAAATATACTGCTTAGATGATTATATTATATTATATTACATTAAATTATGTTATATTATATCATACATATATTATATTATGGGATATTATATTATAATATATATTATATTACATTATATATTATATAATATTATATTATATTATATTATATTATATTATATTATATTAGATCATATTATATCATATTACATTGTATTATATTATATCGTATTATATTATATTATATTATATTATATTATATTATATTATATTATATTATATTATATTATATTATATTATATTATATTATATTATATTATATTATATTATACTATATTATATTATAGATTATATCATATTATCTTCTTACAACCTTAAATTAATCCTAATGTATTGCAGGGTCGACCACTCGAGTTATCTTTCTCCATTTGTTCCTATCCATTGCATCCTCCTTTTGCACTCCTACTTTCCTCATCTCATTCTTTGTCTCCCGACGCTTCTTCTTCCCTTAACTTCGGCCATCATCGCCTTCTTCACTGGTTCACCATCCTCTCTCTTTTTAACGTGTCCAAGATATCTCAGTCTTGCTTCTCTTCCTTTCTCTTTATATTACATATTCCACACGTTTTTCTTATGTCTTCACTTTGTCCCCTCTCCAATAGAGATATGCCAACTACCCATCTCACCATCCTCATCTCCGTTTTATCCAAAATGCCTTAGGCTACTCTCTCTTCCAGGATCACGTTTCTGCACCATACAGGAGGAAGGGTCTTAACACAATTTTGCATATACTTTCATTCTCAGCTTCAATGGTATTTTCTTATCTAATGATACTACGCTCGCTTCTCTCCATTTTTGCCATGCATCTTTTACTCTTTGTCTAACGGTTTTTTTCTGCTCCTCCTTCATCGGCAATTAATGATCCCAGGAATTTAAACTCTCTTATCTGCTTCAGTCTTCTGCTGTCCTCTGATGTTACACTGATTTCCTCATAGCCTTCTCTGCTGCTTATAATCACCTCTGTCTTTTGTGTATTCACTTTCATTCCTGTATTCTCCAGGTTGCCTTTCTATATCGAATATCTATCCTGTAGTTCCTCCTCCGTATCTGCAATAATGACTAGGTCATCAGTGAACAGCAACTCCCACCGGTCATCATTATCTCTTACGTCCATCGTTATTGTGTCCAACACTATAAGAAAGAGAAAAGGGCTCAGAGCTGATCCTTGATGGAGTCTTACTTCAACTGGGAATAATTCAGTTTCCCCATATTTTGTCTACACTGTTGTTTTTGATATTGTATTATGTTATATTATATTATATTATATTATATTATAGTATATTATATTATATTATATTATATTATATTATATCATATTATATCATATTATATTATATTATATTATATTATATTATATTATATTATATTATATTATATTATATTATATTATATTATATCATATTATATTATACTATATTATATTATAGTATACTATAATGTTTATATTATATTTTATTATATTATATCATATTACATTATATTATATTATATTATATTATATTATATCATATCATATTATATATTATATTATATTATATTATATTATAATATATCATATCATATTATACTATATAATATATTATATTATATTATATTTTATACTATATTATATTATATTATATTATATTATATTATATTATATTATATTATATTATATTATATTATATTATATTATATTATATTATACATTGTTATAGTATGTCATATATTACGATAAAAGAATATGTGTAAAACAGTACTCGTTTCATTGAGTCTATATTCAGTCCTCTGTTTTCTATTTTGACATGAATTTTCCTGCTAATCCTAAATCTTGATTCTTGTTCGAGATTGATATACATTAATCTACAGAAGTAAAACTAATCCAATTTGTAACATGTTGGTACATTTGGTGTTAATCTACAATAAATTCATCTGCCTGACTTATTTAAAGGTCAAACACTCATTAAATGTGGATTAATCAAAATTGGAATGACCGATCAATCATGGTTAAGATGTGAAGTTCGTTCATCTCTATCGTACATAAACATATTTTTCAATTTTGACACAGAATCATTTTTCCGAGGTCGACATTCCTTAAAAAAAAAAAAAAAAAAAAAAAAGACGAACGCATCTAAGCAACAGGTACAAAAAACAAAACAAAAAGATTAATTTGATTTTTCTTTATTTTCAGAAGTGAAAGGAATTTTGTCTGTGTTGATGAACATGATTATTTTTTAGTTCTTGATATACTCAGATTAGAAAGATGGAGATTGATGTAATGATCTCGCTAATTATCAACAAACTCAAGCGTTTTACAATAAAATCTTTCATCTTTATATCAGTCTGCACAATTTTCTAATTTCAATTGGATGCAAAAATATACTTTCTTGTTTTTACTAAAGAAACTGATTATGATAAAATAATTTTTGAAAGCGATCACCACGGGGAATGAAATGATTACTGACAAGGCGAGCACGTGCACGCTCGCGCACGCACGCACACACACACACACACACACACACACACACACACACACACACACACACACACACACACACACACACACACACACACACACACACACACACACACACACACACACACACACACACACACACACACACACACACACACACACACACACACACACACACACACGTATACATACACAAAAAAAGAATCCTTGTCCACTAGAATTGGGGTGACGGGCCGCCGTGTAGCCATTCTGAAATTTCGTCCTTGGGCGAGAATCTAACTCGGATCACTGAAGCAGCGGTTGGGCGCGGTACCACCACATCGTCGAACCGTGTATGTATGTGTATGTGATTCACCTTGGTCTTTGTATCACGTGTTGGACTCGTGATTGACAGCTATTTCCTTCTCGGAAGAGAGCTCAGAGCTCGTATGACCGATCTATGGGTAATGCTAACCTTACACGCACACCCAACTCCCCGCCCACGAGAGTTGGAGTAACGACTCGAAGCGCAGCGATACTGAAAAAATTTCAACCCTGGGCAGGATTCGAACAGGTACCGCCGGCACCGCCGTACTGACAGCCTGGAACTCTACCAACCGCGCCACCGAGTCGTGTGTGTGTGTGTGTGTGTGTGTGTGTGTGTGTGTGTGTGTGTGTGTGCGTGCGTGTGTGTGTGTGTGTCTGTGTGTGTTGTGTGTGTGTATACATGTGGACGTATGTGTATATCCGCGTACATATTCTCATGAATGCATATTTATACAAATATACACTCCATGTAATTCCCTCCCCCTTCTCCTCGTCTCCCATTTGCCCATACTATCCCATACCCCACCCTCCCCCTCCCCCTCCCCCCACGCAGAGGTGTATGCGTGTATGAGGAGGGGCGGGGGAACCGAAATCGGACCAACAGTCTTGCTTATTTGGGCCTAAGGAAATTTGAATTCCCTGCCAAGCAATGTCCACGACTTGCAAATGGCGCGTTCGTGAGGGAGGGAAGGAGGGAGTTGGATGACTCTCGAGTGTTTGCGCCTTCTGACTCGCCCCAACATATTTCTGGCGCTGAGCGGGGGCGGCCCTTGCTCAAGGACGAGGAGGAGGAGGAGGAGGAGGAGAAGGAGGAGAAAGGAGGAGGAGGAAGAAAGGAGGAGGGGAGGAGTAGGAAGAGGAGGAAGGAGGAGGAGGAGGAGGGTAGGAGTAGGAGGAAAAGGAGGAGGGGCAGGAGGAGTAGGAGTAGGAGAAGGAGAGGGAGGGGGAGGAATAGGAGGAGGATAAAGAAGATCTCCCATTTAGCTTTCGCTCTGGATCCAATCACTTTGAATACTCTCGGTGTACGAAAAAACAAACAAACAAACAAACAAACAAACAAACAAACAAACAAACAAACAAACAAACAAACAAACAAACAAACAAACAAACAAACAAACAAACAAACAAACAAACAAACAAACAAACAAACAAACAAACAAACAAACAAACAAACAAACAAACTGTGCTCTCTGTATGGCTTAATGGCCTCCTTTTCAGTTTATTTTTATTGTAATAAAATGTATCTAAAACCGTAATTGGGACATGATGTGAATATTTACTAATACACTGGTAACTATACAGGTATGAAATAATACATTTATCAGTTTATTCATCTAATTGTTATAAAAACTAATATCTGTTAGTGTATTGCAGATTATACTCTTACAAAGCCATATACTTCTTCAGTTATTTATTCATTCGATTATTCTGGAGACTAATCCCCTCCCCCCCCCAAAAAAAAAATCACTAAAACTCTCCTCCTTAAAACTCTCCTTGACTACCTCTTTGACTCTTTTTCTTTGTGTTCCCAAGGAGAGATGCGCTAGTTACCTCCAAAAATATACTATAATATGTAATTATCATATTCACTCATAGTCTTTGTCACGAGTAGTACCCTCCTTTCCTGTAACTGCTTACAGAGCAGAATAAGATAATGCAAGGAAAAAGAAGAAGAAAAAGAGATGGCGAAAGATAAGACAAAGGTTAAGACATTATTTGTTCAGAAACCAGTTGGGCCTTGACAACAACACAGATGTAAGCAAGATGGCAGAGGACGGCACGAGCGCAAATGCAAATACAGGTGGAATACGACGAGAGGCACAAGTAGAGATAACAACTCTAATGCAGATGCAAGAAGAAGCATGTCGCAAATCCTACTCAAGCACAGATAGAAATGCATAGCTGAAGCCAGATATGGACACGGAATACAAAATATAACCACGAACTCAGCAGATATAAGGATTTGCTCTGGTCAGAATGCAAATAGGGACAGATTCTGTGTATCATTCACCAAGGTCTTGGATCACGTGTTAGACCCGTAATTGAAAATATTACTCTTCCGGATGAGAGCACAGAGCTTATGTGTGGACCGATCTATAGGGAATGATGTGAGTTTGTACACACACACACACACACACACACACACACACACACACACACACACACACACACACACACACACACACACACACACACACACACACACACACACACACACACACACCAACGCACACACACACACACACACACACACACACACACACACACACACACACACACACACACACACACACACACACACACACACACACACACACACACACACACACACACACACACACACACACACACACACACACACACACACACATACACCAACACACACACACACATACACCAACACACACACACACATACACCAACACACACACACACACGCGCGCGCGCGCGCGCGTGTGTGTGTGTGTGTGTGTGTGTTGGTGTATGTGTGTGTGTGTGTATGCGCGCGCGCGTGTGTGTGCGTGTTGGTGTGTGTGTGTGTGTGTGTGTGTGTGTGTGTGTGTGTGTGTGTGTGTGTGTGTGTGTGTGTGCGTGTGTGCGTGTGTGTGTTTTATTTGTGTTTGTGTAACTGTGTGTTTGTGCTTTATGCATATGTACGCATGTATCCAAACAGCCTCTGAAACAGATACATTGATACATCATAAGACAAATGGAAATCAATTCAGTAAGAGACATGGTTGCAAGTTCTGATCA
Organism: Oratosquilla oratoria; assembly: GCF_046742065.1. Lineage (NCBI taxonomy): Eukaryota > Metazoa > Arthropoda > Malacostraca > Stomatopoda > Squillidae > Oratosquilla > Oratosquilla oratoria. The sequence goes on along the minus strand of NC_134801.1, from coordinate 31,029,392 downwards.
GATATTGTTTCATACACGAGTTTGTACAAAACTTGGAGAGCGTTGCTGATAAAAGAAAACAAATTATCTCAATCATGAATACAGAAGCATAACTTACAAGGAATACCAACTGGTACAATCAGCAATGAGTCTCTCGAAAATTTCACGTAGAATACTTCCTCACCTTGGCCCTTCTTCCTGGACTACGAATTTCTTCCTTTTGCTGTAATTCGGGTGACACCATTTGTCTCCACTCCTTCCAGACGCGAAACTTTAGGTAAGGTCAGTTTAAGTTACGTTAGGTTAGTTTTGTTTAGGTTAAATTAGGTTAGGTTAGTTTAAGTTTGGTTAAGTCAGGTTAGGCTAGGTTAGGTTAGTTTAAGTTTGGTTAAGTCAGGTTAGGCTAGGTTAGGTTAGTTTAAGTTTGGTTAAGTCAGGTTAGGCTAGGTTAGGTTAGGTTATGTCAAGTCAAGTTAGGTAGGTTAAGTTCGATTGGTTAGATTTTGTCAGGTCAAGTTAGGCTAGGTTAAATTCGATTGGTTAGTTTTGGTTAGTTTAGATTAGGTTAGGTTAGGTTACCTTAGCTTGGCTTAGTTAAGGTCAAGCTAGATTAGGTTAGGTTATGTTAAGTTAAAATAGGTTAAGTTAGGTTAGGAGAAAGATTCCGGAATCGAGAAAGAAATTCGAAAACGGGGAAAGGACCTGTTAGAAAAGAATTCTATTTTTGTCACGACAGTTCCACTATCTTGACGTAAACCGTATCATTTTTATAATGTCATAAATAACCAGACACCATACACATCTCCGTCTTTTCGAGATTCATATTCTTCGGGAAATTTTGCATTTCGAGCGCCTCCGTCCTCCGGAGTTTCATATTCTTCGGCAAATTTTGGATTTCGAAGCTTCTTCAGCTGACTGAGCGATTCGAAGCTTCGAAAGAGGAAGGGAAGTCCGCACCGCTCACGTACCAATATGCTTCGGACTTTTATACATTTTCTTCGGTTTTGTCTTTTATGTACGAGTTGCTGGCTACGATTACTTTCGGATCCCTTCGGGTCAGAAGTGAGGTAATGAACGCAGTTCTGTTGTATTGTCTTTCTTTCTCTCTCTCTCTCTCTCTCTCTCTCTCTCTCTCTCTCTCTCTCTCTCTCTCTCTCTCTCTCTCTCTCTCTCTCTCTCTCTCTCTCTATCTCTCTCTCTTCTAAAGTAAAGCTGGGCATTTTTACACGAGTTTTATGCATTTATTATTTCATGGACTTGAATGATATTCCTACGGACCAGAGTCACGCAATACTCTTGCGTGACTGAGGATTAATTCCGCCACCACCACAAAAGAAAAAGAAAATACTGATCGCTGCTTTTAACATATATAGTCTCTTCGTTGTGCTATTTCCCTCCTTAAAACTCTCCTTGAGCATCTCTATGACTCCACCTCTTCGTAGTGATGTTTTATCCCAAAAGATAGAAGTGCTGGTTATTTGCTTCTATTTAATAGATTAACCTTATCTCAATTAATGTATTTACACTCGAGGCTCCGCTTTGGCTGGATAAAATCTTTTAGTGTCACCTAGAATGAATTTCCTGAGTGTAAAAAGGGCAACACACACACACACACACACACACACACACACACACACACACACACACACACACACACACACACACACACACACACACACACACACACACACACACACACACACACACACACACACACACACACACACACACACACACACACACACACACACACACACACACACACACGAAGCATATACATAGGAAAACAATATACGAGTATTGCGTCCCTCTTGGTCAGCAGAGTTACTTGAGGACAACGTAGGAAACTTATTGGAGACGTACTGGTTGATTCTGGGTTCTTAATTGCCTGCAAAGAAACGTCCGATTTATATAAATATCTATCTATCTATCAATCTATCAATCTATCTATCTATCTATCTATCTATCAATCTATCTATCTATCTATCTATCTATATATCTATCTATCTATCTATCTATCTATATATATATATGTATATATATATATGTATATACATATACATAAATATATACACACACACACACACACACACACACACACACACACACACACACACACACACACACACACACACACACACACACACACACATACACACACACACACACACACACACACACACACACACACACACACACACATACACACACACATATATATATATATATATATATATATATATATATACAGTATATATATATATGTATATATATAATATATATATATATATGTATGTATGTATATATATATATATATACATATACAGTTTAGACTATTTAGTTGAATGAAATCTTGCTGTGTTTTCCAGAACTTGCATCTATAGATTCCATCTTCATAATGTTGGGGTTGCTATCGGTATTCATAGTTCAAGAACAATGGAACAAACCAACCTTTGTAATAAACTTTTATCATGTCTTAGACGACGTTACTATTGAAATCAGCAGACTGTTTCAAAGAGAATAGAAAAAATATTACAGGGTCTGTAGATTTCTCGTTGTGATATTATGAAAGTAGTTTTCTTCACCAATGCGGCTTTGTGATTGGTTGGCGCGGTTTCCCTACCGACATGACGTTTTGCTATCTGATTGGTTGACACAGTTGCCCAAGCGACATGACGTGTTGATCTCTGATTGGCTAACTTGACAGTTTTCTTAACGGAGGTAAATATCATTCATTCCATTTCTCTTGATTATATGATTTATGATAAGGGCCTTCAAATTAATTATTTTGAAAGGGGAGGAAAGGCTTTGATCTTGTACTCAATAATAAGATTTATTTCTTTGTATCTTGCATCATGTACAATAACTTTGTTACTTGTAAGCATAGAGTATATATTGAAAGGTGTGGTGTATGTATGTTCTCTCTTATTAAGAAAAAACAGCATAAATATTTTCCACCTCTATGATGTGGTAGGGATATGTACCCCACCCTTCCTCATTTACTAGTCCATATGTGACTTCTTCCAAAAGAACATGTGTTCTTTTGGAATCCATTTACTTTGTGGATGGTTTCTGAGTGTGAATTTTTGTATAAAGGGTGTATAAAGGGTTCCCCATTGCTCCACGTGCTTATGAAGGGCTTTTCTGGTCTCCACACACACTTAGACTCCTGTAATTTTAACGTATTGATTGATTCCTTGGTTTTAATCTCTTTTAAGCCATTCATTGGTGTAGTGCACTGTGTACACTTTGTTGTGGTGAGTAAACATCAAACGATTTGCTTATTTGAACTACTAACACAGTATACTACCACCATCATTGCCGTCACCACCGATGCCGCCACAGTCGCCACCACCACCACCATCACCATCACCATCACCATCACCATCACCATCACCATCACCATCACCATCACCATCACCATCACCATCACCATCACCATCACCATCACCATCACCATCACCATCACCATCACCATCACCATGACCATGACCATGACCATGACCATGACCATGACCATGACCACCACCACCACCACCACCACCACCACCACCACCACCACCACCACCACCACCACCACCACCACCGCCACCACCACACTTCAACCACCACCACCACCAGCGCTACCATCACCACTACCACTACCACCATCATCACAATAACTACCACTACCACTACCGCCACCACCACACTCCAACTACCACCACCACGACAATTCCCAACGATCCGACAATGATTGGTCATCACTTTTTTTTTTTTTTTTTAACTTTCCTTCTAATGCCTCACGCTGTCTTTCATTTAACACCCTTTCGTATTAATTCTGCTGTCAGAAACTCTGCACGAATCCGAAATCTCCGGTTTTTTGTTAGCCTGGAGCGCGGTGGCTATCAGGCACAGATGAACTGATATCACAAGTGAAAAGGACAAGTTAAATCTCCTCCAAATCCCTATACTCTTTGATCACTATTCTT
>NC_134801.1:31015442-31020442 GCF_046742065.1 Oratosquilla oratoria | reverse complement strand
ACTTTTGATGTTGTCAATTCCCTTTAGAATTTGAAAGACCTGTATCAAGTCACCTCTGAGTCTACGCTTTTTTAGGGAAAACAGATTCATATGTTTTAGTCGATTTTCGTATGATTTATTTTTGATATTTGGAATCAGTTTTGTGGCTCGCCGTTGTACTTTTTCCAGTCTGTCAATGTCTTTAATGAGATTCGGTGACCATACGGAAACAGTATATTCCAAATGTGGACGAACTAACGATTTATATAGCTTGTTAATGAGTGATGGACTTTTGAAATCAAAAGATCGCGCAATCAGTCCTAGAATCTTATTTGCTTTCTCAGAGGCTGAAATACACTGCTTGGATGATTTGAGGTCGTTACTGATAATTACGCCGAGATCTTTTTCACTATCCACTTTTGTTAACGAATTTCCAAATAACTTGTAATCGTACTTACTGTTATTTTTACCTATGTGCATTACCTTGCATTTAATTGTGTTAAATTTCATTAGCCACTTTTCAGACCATTGCTGTAATTGATCTAAATCTTCTTGAATATCTAATTGGTTTGAGTGATCATTTGCCACTCCGCACAGTTTTGTATCATCAGCAAATTTGGAAACAGTAGATTTTAGTCCATGGTCTATATCATTTATATACTATGAATAGAAGTGGCCCAAAAACGGAACCCTGAGGAACTCCACTTGCAACACTTTTCCATCCAGAAGTTTTTCCATTTAAAACAACTCTCTGTTTTCGACCATTCAACCAATTACTAGTCCAACCTAATAGGCTACCACTTATTCCATGCAAAGCTAATTTAGTAAGTAGTCTTTCGTGTGGGACAGTATCAAAAGCTTTTGCAAAGTCTAGATATACTAAATCTATATTGTTTCTTTTGTCATAATTCGAGATAACTGTGTTGTAGAATTCGAGTAAGTTAGTCACGCAAGAACGTTTCCGTCTGAAACCATGCTGGCTATCATTTATCAAACGGTTACACACACACACACACACACACACACACACACACACACACACACACACACACACACACACACACACACACACACACACACACACACACACACACACACACACACACACACACACACACACACACAAATATATATATAATGTATATATATATATATATATATATATATATATATATATATATATATATTCAAAACGAAACGACTTAGTTCACGGCCCAGTCGTTCCGCCGAGGACACCCGGGTGGAACGTGATATGTAATGTATTTCATCAAATCTTTTATGCAGGCTAGTCTTCCGACAAGTGTTTTGTGTCAATTGACATTTGGAATTAAACTCGTCTGCTGGGACTCGAACCCTCGCCTAGGCGGAGCATGCCGACAGGAGACCTTTTGGTCAATATCTAGGTCGGATGCGAAAAAAAATCATAATAATAAATTAATAAATAAAAACTTTGATAATGTAAATAACAAATAAAATACATAAATGAATGCATAGGTATAGTTAGATAATAAACAAACAGGTAAATAGTAAATAATAGTAAATAGTAAATAATAATGAATTGACATATAACTAATAATAAATGAAAATCAAAACAGACAAATGATAACAAAACAAAAACAAATAATATAAGATAAATTATAATCATTACAGCATCTTACTTAGGTATTTATCTAAATGATTCTTAAAGCTTTGAACCGAACTACATTGCATTTACCTGTGCAGGAAGTTTATTCCATTCATTAACTACACGGTTGGAAAAGTTGTTTCTACCCACTTCCAAATTGAATCTATTTCCGGACAGTTTGAGACCATTGTTTCTTGTCTGATTCTCATTCAATGTGAAAATTTTGTCACTTTTGATGTTGTCAATTCCCTTTAGAATTTGAAAGACCTGTATCAAGTCACCTCTGAGTCTACGCTTTTTTAGGGAAAACAGATTCATATGTTTTAGTCGATTTTCGTATGATTTATTTTTGATATTTGGAATCAGTTTTGTGGCTCGCCGTTGTACTTTTTCCAGTCTGTCAATGTCTTTAATGAGATTCGGTGACCATACGGAAACAGTATATTCCAAATGTGGACGAACTAACGATTTATATAGCTTGTTTAATGAGTGATGGACTTTTGAAATCAAAAGATCGCGCAATCAGTCCTAGAATCTTATTTGCTTTCTCAGAGGCTGAAATACACTGCTTGGATGATTTGAGGTCGTTACTGATAATTACGCCGAGATCTTTTTCACTATCCACTTTTGTTAACGAATTTCCAAATAACTTGTAATCGTACTTACTGTTATTTTTACCTATGTGCATTACCTTGCATTTAATTGTGTTAAATTTCATTAGCCACTTTTCAGACCATTGCTGTAATTGATCTAAATCTTCTTGAATATCTAATTGGTTTGAGTGATCATTTGCCACTCCGCACAGTTTTGTATCATCAGCAAATTTGGAAACAGAAAGATTTTAGTCCATGGTCTATATCATTTATATATACTATGAATAGAAGTGGCCCAAGAACGGAACCCTGAGGAACTCCACTTGCAACACTTTTCCATCCAGAAGTTTTTCCATTTAAAACAACTCTCTGTTTTCGACCATTCAACCAATTACTAGTCCAACCTAATAGGCTACCACTTATTCCATGCAAAGCTAATTTAGTAAGTAGTCTTTCGTGTGGGACAGTATCAAAAGCTTTTGCAAAGTCTAGATATACTAAATCTATATTGTTTCTTTTGTCATAATTCGAGATAACTGTGTTGTAGAATTCGAGTAAGTTAGTCACGCAAGAACGTTTCAGTCTGAAACCATGCTGGCTATCATTTATCAAACGGTTACACACACACACACACACACACACACACACACACAAACACACACACACTCACACACACACACACACACACAGACACACACACACACACACACACACACACACACACACACACACACACACACACACACACACACACTGCATAAAGGTCTAACAAAACAGAGAAGAAAAGTAATTGAGGCAGCCTATATCAATTTACATCCATGTAGCAACCACCGTGATGGATTTGTAAAGTTGGCGAGAGTAGCGGCCAGCTTGGTTCTTCGTGATGCCGAACGGGGGTGCAAGAGGAGCGAAGACGAACGGGGAGGAACGGGTTAAGCTGTGGGTATATAAGCTGTCAATTATTTGTTTGTGTAGACTCTGAGGAAGTCCTTTCAGGACGAAACGTTAGAAATAAATACTCCAACGGTTCCTAGTGTTTACTTCACCACCCTTCCACTCATACATACACACACACACACACACACACACACACACACACACACACACACACACACACACACACACACACACACACACACACACAAATATATATATATATATATATATATATATATATATGTATATGTATACATATATATTCATATATATACATATATATATATGCAGACAAACCACTGGGAAAATGAAAGAGATGAGACCGAGCGCTTTCGTCTATTCAGACATTTTCAAGGTATAGATACATAAAAGAGACAAGTATATATAGTCAGAAGGTTAAGGTGGATCTGACTATATATACTTGTCTCTTTCATGTATCTATACCTTGAAAATGGCTGAATAGACGAAAGCGCTCGGTCTCATCTCTTTCATTTTCCCAGTGGTTTGTCTGCATACTAGTATCACGCGTTCAAGTGATTTCTTCTGCATATATATATATATATATATATATATTTATGTATGTATATACCTACATACATATATATATACATATATATACACCTATATATATATATATATATATATAATATATATATATATATATATAGTATATATATATATATATATATATATATATATATATATACTGTCCATAGATATGTATTTGATTAGCTGGTTCGGTTTCGTCGCAAACTTCCCCTTTTAGGAAGATAGGAAGGTGCCCCTTACATATGAATTTTAAAGAGTGGGATTTTATAAACCATGCCCTTGGTCCAACTCGCTGCCGGTAGGATTCGAACTGCTTGGTTAATAGATGGTAATATAAAAAAAGGAAGTGAATAAATAGAAAGAATGAAGAGATATATGAATAAATAAATGAGTTGATAGATAATCAAATAAACATATAATAAATAAATGGATGAATAAATAGATGAGTAAATGAATAAGTATATGAAAACATGAACAAGTAGATAAATAGATTAATAAAGAAATGAATGAGTAAGTATAAAGAAAGAAGCAAATAGATGAGATAAATGAATAAAGTAATATAGATAGATAAATATATTACTAAATGAATGAAAATTTTGTACATAAATGGGTAAATAAGTAAATAGATGAATAACTAAATAATCAATTAAGAATATGAATGACTATTATCTATATAATTAAAAATAAACTGACCCTTCGCGTTTGGTGGTAAATCGGTTACACCTACTACTACGTTGAAGAAGAAGAACTCGAAGAAGAAGAACTCGAATAAATCGAAGAAGAAGAAGAAGAAGAAGAAGAAGAAGAAGAAGAAGAAGAAGAAGAAGAAGAAGAAGAAGAAGAAGAACTCGAAGAAGAAGAAGAAGAAGAAGAAGAAGAAGAACTCGAAGAAGAAGAAGAAGAAGAACTCGAAGAAGAAGAAGAACTCGAAGAACTCGAAGAAGAAGAAGTAGAACTCGAAGAAGAAATAAAAAAACTCGAAGAAGAAGAACTCGAAGAACTCGAAGAACTCGAAAAAGAAGAACTCGAAGAACTCGAAAAAGAAGAACTCGAAGAACTCGAAAAAGAAGAACTCGAAGAACTCGAACGAGAAGAACTCGAAGAAGAACTCGAAGAAGAAGAACTCGAAGAAGAAGGAGAACTCGAAGAAGAAGAACTCGAAGAAGAAGGAGAACTCGAAGAAGAAGAACTCGAAGAAGAACTCGAAGAACTCGAAGAAGAACTCGAAGAACTCGAAGAAGAACTCGAAGAAGAACTCGAAGAAGAACTCGAAGAAGAACTCGAAGAACTCGAAGAAGAACTCGAAGAACTCGAAAAAG
>NC_134801.1:31002942-31007942 GCF_046742065.1 Oratosquilla oratoria | reverse complement strand
AATATATTCATATGACAATATGTGAATTGGGAAATCCCACACAAAACAATGATGAAAGATCAAAGCTCTTATGAGGGGATTATGTCCGTGGCGCTCCGTGGAGTGCTGGGATGGCCATTTGTCTACCCAGGGAAGCGAGAGCCACGGAGGTTGTACCTCCCTGTACATTTATGGTAGGAGCCTTCTCTCGAATATGGAGGGCCTCCAGGATCTCCAAACGCTGAAAGTTATGTGCGGAGTCGATGATCTTTGTGTTCTCCTCCAGGATCTTTCTAGTCAGGGAGGAGTTGTGTTTTTTCAAAAAAATACGTCTTCGGGGCACCAGATTGTAGATGACACGTTAGTCTTCTGGAGAGAGAAGTCGTCGTCATTCCTGTATAAGACATAGGACGAAGCTTACAGTTTTCGTGCAGGCAGGTGAATTCATAGACGATATTACTCCTCCGTAATGGGTTGAGGTTACGGCTCGGGTTATTTCACAACATGAGATTTGACGTTTTGAAATTTTTATGATAAATTCCAAGCTCCAGCTTTTCTCCATGGTCGGATGGTTGTACACTGCGTTCAACAATTTCTCTGAGGATTCTTTCGTCCGTTCGGTAAGCCGTAGTCATGAAAGATCTGTAATTGAGAATAATAGAGGGGAGTTTCTTGGGAGAGACGGTGTCATGATTTAGGTAGTTCTCCATTTTTCGTCGGATGACTTCTTGTACGTCGTTATTGGGGAATCCATTGTTAACCAGGACTTGCTGCAAGAGTTGAAGCTCATGGTGTAAAAGAGGCAATGTGGAGCAGTGCGTGAATGCCATGTTCACGTATGAACGTATGACGCTATTTTTGTAGGCTGCCTGGCATTCCCCACCCGCATTTAAACATCTACCCTCGTTCGTGCCTTTAACGTATACAGTGGTGGTAAATCTATTTACGTCGGGCTTTACAGAGATATCTAAAAAGGGCAAAGAACCATCAGCATGGTGTTCACTTGTGAAGTTGAGACAAGAGTTATTAGCGAATGCCTCACATAGTTCTTGTAGATGTGTATGGTCTCTTGCTTCAACGAATATATCGTCCACATATCTACCATAGGAGTGTGGGCGAATTACAGGATCAGAGAGAACTCGTCTTTCCACTAAACCCATGTAGAAGTTGGCGAAAAGGACCCCGAGAGGGGACCCCATCGCCACACCATCTACCTGTCTATACAACTTACCGTCCGGTCCGCGGAACGGGGATTCTGTCGTGCACGCTTCTAGGAGTTTACGAAGCAAAGTTTCCGGAATGTCCAAGGGAACATGATTGGAGTGATAAACCTCATCTAAGATGAAGTTTATGGTCTCAATCACGGGGACATTAGTAAAGAGGCTCTCAGCATCTAACGAGGCAATAAGACCTGTAGGGGCTTTGTTGTGAAGAAGGTCAATAAATTCTTTAGGGGACTTCAGCAACCAGGAACTAGGTACATATGGGATAAGAAGTTCGTGGAGTCTCTTGGTTAAACCATTACCTCTTTGATAATGTCCCCGTGACTGAGACCATAAACTTCATCTTAGATGAGGTTTATCACTCCAATCATGTTTCCTTGGACATTCCGGAAACTTTGCTTCGTAAACTCCAAGAAGCGTGCACGACAGAATCCCCGTTCCGCGGACCGGATGGTATATATATATATATATATATGTATATATATATATATATATATATATATATATATATGTATGTATATATACATGTATATATATATGTATATATATGTATATATATATATGTATATAATATATATATATATTTAATATATATATATATATATGAACGTTTTCGTCTATTACGACATCCTTGTACTCTGAGGATGTCGTAATAGACGAAAACGTTCAGTATTCCGACTTTAATTTCCCTGTGGTTTCTGGAGTATATATGTATACATACATATATATATATATATATATATTATATATATATATATATATATATATATATATATATATATACATATATATTACAATAAAGTCGTAGCTTCTGTCTGTCTGTCTGCTTGATTTTTTGTTTGTTTGTTTGTTTGTTTGTTCACGAACTCCTCCTAGGGTTTAGGAGATAGATCCGCATAACCATATATTTTCTGATACCCTATCACTCCAGGTACTTGGATAACTATATTTCATTTCCAAAAAAAAAATATTATTTTGGCTAGGGTTAAAGGAAAAAGGGGTATGGTGGGGTAACACGCCATTACTGTAGTGTCCCCTTACCACAATTGTCATTTTGTGAAATTTTTTTTTATGATTAAACAAATCATTGTATGTGTTCATAGATATTATTTATATTTGTGATATTAATATTGCCATAAACTATGATAGCCTTTGTAAGGAGAAAGCATGTAAATGTAAAATGATTGTATATTTTTACCAAATGTTTAATTTTTTTTTTTTTCTTAACTTTTTTTGTGAGCGGTAATTTATTTGCGTTATCACGAAGACAACGAAGATACATAGAGACTGAACAACTTCACATCAGGCTTAATGACCCCCTTATGGGTCGATAGCCTTAAAAAAAAGAAGAAGAAAAAAAATAGAGTTCAAAGATAATAAAAAATTGGTTCAATTGGTTCAATACGGCCGAATATACTTATTCCAAAGGGCGTCTCCCTCCTCAAATTTATTTTTTCTTACTTTCTTAACATTTTATTTGTGTTACCTTTTCCATTGAGTATATTGATACGTGTCATTTTTCTCCACAAATTCTATCAAAATTAAATTAGTCATCATTTGGCCGCAGCAACGCGCGGGTAATTTGGCTATATACATACTCGTACATACATACATACATACATACATACATACATACATACATACATACATACATACATACATACATACATACATACATACATACATACATACATACATACATACATGCATACATACATACATACATACATACATACATACATATGTATATGTATATATATGTATATATGTATATATATACACACACACATTTACATATATATATATATATATATATATATATATATATATTATTTTCACTATCCCTCAGTTCCGCTATTCTCTTTAAATCTCTCATCCTATGACTTCATATCATCAGTGCGGTAATAATATCCACAAGGACAGAAGTGCCGGCTATTGTTGGCGAAATACTCAATACTGAACATGCATTTCCATTCCACGCCTTTTCTTTCTTCTATTCTCTTTTATCTATATGCTTTTCTCACTTACGCTAGACTTATTTTTTCGCCAGAAAAAAAATAAAAAAAGAAGAAGAAAAAAGAGAACTAGTGAAGTAGATATCGAGTAGTGGCGGGTTTGTTTCTTCCACTCGTTCCCTCTTTCTTCCCTTTACCATCACCAGACCACTTCTTCTCCCCTCTCCCACCCTCTACCTTGTCAATTTCCCTTTCCTTCAGGAGAGACCGGGCCCTGACTCCAAGATACTCCTTTGTCCCTCCACCTTAGGTCTTCTTCTCCTCCGCCTCCTCCTCCTCCTCCTCCTCTCCCCTTCTTCGTCTCTCCCTTCCCTTCCCTCTTCTCCCCTTCTCTTTCCTCTTTTTTTTCTTCTCTTTCCCCTTTGAGCTCTTCCATCTCTCTTCATCTCCCTTTTCCTCCTTGCCCTCTTCCTCTCCCTCCCCTTACCTTTTCTCCCCTTCCCTTTCCTCTTTTTTTCTTCTTCCCTTTCTGCTCTCACCCCTTCCATCTCTCCTCCGTCCCCTTTTCCTCCTTGTCCTCTTCTCTTTCATCATATTTTCATTTTCCATCCCTATTCTTCATTTCCCTCTCCTGCCCTCCCCTTTGCCTTTTCTTCCCCTTTCCTCTCCCTATTCCTTTCCTTCATTTACCCGCTTTATTTATACTCATGTTCCCTTTTACTCTCCCCGCATTTTCATCTCTCTCCTCTCTCATCCTCCTCTTCCTCCTCCCCTTCTCTTGTCCTACTCCTCCTCTCGTCCTCCTCCTCGTTCTCCTCTCTCCTCCTCCTCCTCCTCCTCCTACTCCTCCTCCATCTCTTCTCCCTCTTCTTCCACGTTCCCTTCAACTTACCCATTTCTTTCCTCTGCTTTCTGTAGGAAATATCATGAGGATTTTAGTGACACCCCTATGGACCAGAGTCATTCATCTCTCTATTGAGAATAAAAGCTAATCTTCATTTAGAAAAGGAATGTTGGTCGCCTAAGACCATATGAATGAAGGAGACTGCAAGAGACCATTAATACTTTCTGCTACTCCACGGTAGGTACATTCCTTGCATCTCCTCATACTATCTCTATGAGCCCACCTCTTTGTTGAGATACGTATTGTCTCCAAGGATGGAAGCGCTGGTTATTGCTAGTAAAATATTAGATCTTACTGATTTTTTCTTTCCATTGTTCTCACGCCCTTCTGCCTTTTGGTATTCATCTCCTCTCTAACCTGATTTCTCTTCACCTCTCTCCTTCTTACTCTCTTTTTTCCTTTTACTGTTCTTTTCCACGTTTAATCTTATAAACATGCCAAGTTATTTTGACCTTCTCTCTTTTCTATTCTATCCTTCCATTCTTCTTCTTCTTCTTCTTCTTCTTCTTCTTCTTCTTCTTCTTCTTCTTCTTCTTCTTCTTCTTCTTTTTCTTTACTTCTTCTTCTTCTTTTTCTTTTTCTCCTTCTTTTTCTTCTTTTTCATCTTCTTTTTCTTCTTCTTCTTTTTCTTCTTTTTCTTTTTCATCTCTCTCTTCTCCTTTTCCAGTCTCTCTCTTCTCTCTCTCTCCCTTCTCCCCCTTCCCACCTCTCTCTCTCTCTCTCTCTCTCTCTCTCTCTCTCTCTCTCTCTCTCTCTCTCTCTCTCTCTCTCTCTCTCTCTCTCTCTCTCTTTCTCTCTCACTCTTTCATGCTCTCATTTACTCCGCTATTTCTCCAGCCCTTGCATCGCTTTTGTAATGTTTGCGCCCGTAATGAGGCGATTGTTGTCACTAAGCACATTTTTCCGCCTGCCTTGTCGCAGCCTCGGTCCGTGATCAAT
>NC_134801.1:30992942-30995442 GCF_046742065.1 Oratosquilla oratoria | reverse complement strand
CTGTCAACCACCGTCTGCTCAAAATCTAGGTTTTGTATATGTGCCGATTTGGGCGGTGGGGACCTTGTACCTCTCAGGCATAGGAGGGCTGATCTTAGGAGTGAGAATGACAGTCTACATCTCATCCATGAAACAATGCTGCTTTTGGGTTGTTGTTTCTTTTCAGCCATTACCTCTGCCAGCCGAGCGTAGAATGCCTTTGCTTTAGGACCCATCCCACCTGAGGTCGTAAAGGTTATAGGAGTGAATGAGCCCTGGTCTACATTCTGTATACGCTCTTCGTACATCCTGATCTTCTCATACTCGTTCTGGGAGTGGGATGCCTCAATAGTTAGGTTGTTATAACAGGGGGCCATCGAATAAAATATTCGCATGCCAAATGAAGCCAATTGTCCCCGTGTCCAGAAACCTCTTGCGCTGACATCCACTCTTGCTTCATCTGATGTGTTGGACGTGCGGTATCTGAAGTTCTCCCCTCCTAGTGGAAGTAATGTTGGTTCGATAGTCACATCCTTGCACACCTCCTGAAGCATTTGGGCAGTGAGATCTCTTACCTCATCATGTCGCATGCAAATGAATCCACCCTGCTTGCATATCATCGCATGGTCCGGAGTAAACTGTGCACCACAGGAGCATCTGTTAGGCAGCCCTCCCAATGGCCATCCATACCTCAGGGCAATGGCATCCGTGAATTCTCTTTTGTTTAAGGTGAATCCCTTTGCCCTGATTGGTAGTGCTGTCAGCCAATTGGACGCCCCAACTTCCTGCGCCAATGATATCTTTCTTTTCATACAATTCGATACCCGAGCTAGAAGTGCTTGAAGTTCCTCCTTCTGCCTCTCCTCCCTTCCCTTTGAAATGTTTCTTCTAATTTCTCTGATCTCCTCCATGTTAGTCTCCTTCCGTTGATCTTGTGACACGATGTTGTTTGTCAGGGAGGACGTGAGTTTCATAGAGTTTTGGTGTTCTATTTTGGCTAGGTTTAGCGGGTTGGAGATGCCTAGCCCTCCCATTCTAGGTGGAAGTTCAATGAGTTTTCTTTCCTCTTCGTTTAATGTCCGTCCGTTGGTGATGACCGGTACTAGCTCGTTTCTAATGGCTTCTTCAAGGGGTCCTAATAGGTCGGTGATGTTCGGTACCGTCCTTAATATGTAGTTCCACTTATGTTTAACCCCATATATGAATGCGGCATATGCCGCCTGCGGTTCGGTCTTTGCAAAGTTAGCTAGGAGCCTAAATTCCGCCACCCAATCGTTAACTTTCTTTTCAATATATTGCTTTTTTAATTAGGATACTGAGCCGATCACTGCACCGAGATGTCTTTCCCTTTCTTTTGTTACCTTCACTTCACTGTTCTCAAAGAGGATTTTGGCATTGTCAAAGTGCTCTGGTTTCACTATGAGGACAGACTTCTTTGCATTCGGAATGTAACCCAAGCCCGGGCCGTGTGCCAACACCAGATCCCACCACTTTTTTAGGTCAGCTACTTTTCCTGCCCCCGTGAGATCATCTGCATATGCTACCTGTTTGACCATGGTGTCCTCATATTGTATCTTCTGTTGCAGGTGCATAAGACCGAGCGCGTACATAGCCATGGCCACCGGGTCTCCCTGAGTGGTTCCTTCCGCGGATTTGATGATCTCCACTTTAGTTTCTTTTTTCTCAAACCTGTTGGTGACAAATAGGTTTGCAGGTTCTCTGTATGTGTTCTCCACATACCTGGCCAATATTGGGCATTTAATTTTGATGTTGTGTATTGTAGCCTCTCTATTCAAGTTGTTGAATGCGTTTGATGCATCGACTAATAGGACTGCTTCGCAGTCTGGTTCTTCGAATATCTTCCTCATGACGTGGACTGTAGCCTCGGAACCCGCCTGTTGCCCGGCGCACACCTGCAGGTTGCCAGCCGCTTTTCGTACCTCGTCCTTTGCGAATTCCTTGATGGTTTTCCCTATCATTCTTCTTAACACCTCTCCTATACCAATCGGACGACAGCCAGGCTTTTTGTCCAGCGGGATAAGTCTGCACGCTGTGTATGCCTCTAGGTGATGACAGTCCTCAGTCGCCTGTTTGTTCGCCAAACCAGCTATGGCCTCCTGCAGTTCCCCCCCTGCCGTTCCAAATAGACTGGTACTAAGGAGACATTTCCATCTAGATGCATCTAAGCCCGATGGTCCCGCTGGTCCCTGGGTGTGTAGAGCATGGTTCCAGATCCTTCCTCTTGTGATGCTGTCAAAGACTACCTCGTGGGGTGGAAGGTAGTCGCCACTGAATTTAGACTCCAGGTTTGCTGGTCTTGCTTTTGGGTGTTTTTCTTTCAGGATCTTTAGCGTTTCCTCGTTTAGGGATAGAACTCCAGGATCTTCACTCTCCCCTGCGAGCGACCTCATGGCAGCCGCGACCTTTCCATGCCTCATCTTATCTGCAAAGTTTCTGGCTTTGTCTTCTAGATTTTTCTTTCTGTTGACACCCTTGTAGAGTTTACCTTGGATGGCCTCTG
>NC_134801.1:30982942-30987942 GCF_046742065.1 Oratosquilla oratoria | reverse complement strand
TCACATAGCTGTCTATACAAATTCTAAGCATTTTATTGTGGCTAAAGGCGGACGGCTTTATCTTTCTACGGAGGAACCTGCAGTCCTTAGTAAGAAGTCAGATAGTGTTCCAAGACATTGAGGAACTGGCATGGGGCAGTGGATAACGTTCTTGCTTCGAACACAGGAATCCCGAGTTCGATCGCCGTGTAAGTAGTGTTAGTTGAGGATATTAGAGGCTTAGGAGCTCACTGTTGTATCTCAGTGCTACCACGTCATCAGTAGGGTTGAGCTGATGGAGCTGATGAGCTGATGGTTGGTTTCAGACTCCATCCACTCACAACCACAGACAGATACTCCATGCATCCACTCCTTACCCTCCATACAACCTTACCAAGCCGGATGAAACCTCCGTGGTGAGGTACAGAGGCTGTATAATTCCATAGGGGATAGTCCGGTGGTCCTGCATTGGAGAGTTTAAAGCTAAATTTAATATTGCGGGATTTAAACACTTTTACCAGGATTGAGACCACAAGAAAGGTAGGGGTGTTCTGTTGTACGTGAAAAGCAATGTCCATGCCTGTGTTTTAGAGAAAGTGAAGTAGGATACATGTGAGAGTTTGTGGGCAGAATTAACCCCAAAAAATGAACAAAAATGAATGTAGGTGCAATATATAGGCAAAAAACATTATCATTAGCTGACGACAAACTGTTGTTTCAAGAACTGTCTAGTTTCTGCAACCAAGACTTATTGATAATGGGTGATTTAAATTTTATTGACATTGATTGAATGACCCTTGAATATGACCATGTAGGTAGTCGCTTGACAGATTTTCTCGGTGACAATTACTTAGTTCAGCAAGTAAAAGAGCCGCAAAACATGGACTTCTACTCGATCTATTGATCACTAGCCGCGAAAGCATGATAACTGTTGTAGAAATTTGTGAAACTATTGCAAGGAGTAATCACAACTTAGAAAAGATACTTGTGTATCTAAAATACCCGATTTCAGTAAAGTTCAGTTCATAGGACTACGTCAGGAGCTTCAGCTTACAGATTGAAAGGCAAAATTAAGCGAAAGACCTGTAGGTCAGATGTGGGAAATATTTCAAAATACGCTTACTAAGATGATTCACACTTACATCCCGTATAAGGACAGACGCCCAATAGATCAGGTTAGCCCAAAATGGCTTGACAAAGAAACTGAAAAAGTAATGCTAAAAAGAGACAGGTTTTCAAAAAAAAAAAAAAAAAAAAAAAAAAAAAAAAAAAAAAAAAAAAAAAAAAAAAAAAAAACGGGGCTCGGGTGCACCTAATGACTATCAAAGTTATGTAATAATAGAGTGATTTAAAAAAGACAATAAAAACGAAAACGCCAATACGAAATGAATATAGCTGATAAATCCAAAGAGAATTCCAAAGAATTCTATAGTTACATTAGAGATAAAAAGGTTGTTAGGAATCACATTGGCCTACTACTATCTGCTGACGGTCAACTTGAATATTCAAGTGAAGTAATGTGTGATATTCTAATAACTATTTTAACTCAGTATTCGTAAACGAAACACCTCAAAGTGAACTCCAAATTGAAACCTTTGAAAAGTCTAGGGTGAACTTACTACGGTAAATATAACAAAAGAAAAAATTAAAAGATGTATAGAAAATCTCAAAGTTAATAAAACATCAAGGCCTGACGGTTAGCATCCAAGAATCTTAAAGGAAATGAAAAATGAGATTGTTGTTCCGTTAGAAATTATTTTCAAGAAATCCATCATATCCGGAGATGTTCCAAGATAATGGAAGCTAGCTAATGTTATTTTCATGTTCAAAAAAGGTGACAAAAAGAAACCAAATAACTACAGACCTATAAGCTTGACTTCAATCGTAGGAAAAATTGTGGAAACTATCATCAGAGATGCCATCGTACGCCATTTAGAAAGTAACTGTTTTATAAATGATAGCCAGCATGAATTCAGACGGAAACGTTCTTGCGTGACTAACTTACTCGAATTTTACAGCACAGTCGTCTCGAATTATGACAAAAGAAACAATGTAAATTTAATGTATCTAGATTTTGCAAAAACTTTTGATACCTTCCCCCACAAGAGACTATCTACTAAATTAGCTTCACACAGAATAAGTGGTAGCTTATTAAGTTGGACTAGTAATTGGTTGAACGATCGAAAACAGAGTTGTTTTAAATGGCAAAACTTTTAGATGGAAAATGTTACGAGTGGAATTCCTCAGGGTTCCGTTCTTGGGTCACTTTTATTCATGGTATATATAAATTATATAGACCTCGGACTGAAATCTATTGTCTCCAAATTTGCCGATGATACAAAATAGCTCGGAATGGCAAATAATTACTTAAACCAATTAGATATTCAAGAAGATTTAGATAAACTAAAGCAATGGTCTGAAAAGTGGCTAATGAATTTAACACAAGTAAATGAAAGGTTATGCACATAGGTAAAAATAACAGTAAGTGCGATTACAAGTTATTTGAAAATTCGTTAACAAAAGTGGACAGTGAAAAGGATCTCGGCGTAATTATTAGTAACGATCTCAAATAATCTAAGCAGTGTATTTCAGCCTCTGAGAAAGCAAATAAGATTCTAGGAGTGATTGCGCGATCTTTTGACTTCAAAAGAGCTTTCATTGATAAGCTATATAAATCGTTAGTTCGTCCACATCTGGAATATGCTGTTTCTGTATTGTCACCGAATCTCATTGAATACATTGACGGATTGGAAAAAGTACAACGACGAACCACAAAACCGATTCCAAATATCAAAAATAAATCATACGAAAATCGAAGAAAATATATGAATCTGTCCCCCCCCCAAAAAAAAAAAAAAGTAGACTCAAAGGTGACTTGATACAGGTCTTTAAGGTTCTAAAGGGAATTGATAACATCAAAAGTGAAATTTTTTTTACACTGAATGAGAATCCGACAAGATATAATGGACTCAAACTGTCAGGAAATATACTTAATTTGGAAGTGGGTGGAAACAACTTCGCCAACCGTGTAGTTGATGAATGGAATAAACTTCCTGCAGAGGCAATGCAATGTAGTTCAGTTCGAAGCTTTAAGATTCATTTAAATAAACACCTAAGCAAGATGCTGTAATGCCTGCCATTTATTCTATATTATTTGTTTGTTATTATTTGTCTGTTTATTATTATTTGCTTGGTTATCTGTCAATTTATTATTATTTACTATTTACCTGTTTATTTATTATTTAAATTTACATATCTATTTATTTATTAGTTTTATTTATTATCATTTATATCATTATATTATTTATTTATTCATTAATTTGTTTATTTATTTATCACTATTATAATTTTTTCGCATCCGACCTAGTTATGGACCAAAAGGCATGCTCTTTCTTTGTATTCTAAGCAAAAATCTTTCGGACTTTCAATGATGCAGAGGTATCGAGGCAGAACGGGGTGTACACAATGATACCTGGTGAAAATGGTGTTGAGAGAAAGATATGCATACGTGCAAAAAGGCTCTAGAGTTTTTGGTGTCGGGTAGGGAAGGGGGAGAAGAGATAGATAGCACTCCCGGCAGTAAATATGTTTGAGTGGATGAAATATATGGCCATAGAAGCGACGGATATCGGGAGAGGTGACGGCGAGGGAGACTTCGAATATTGTCGAAGGTCGATCGGCCGAAGAGTGTCGAATTGGGCTCCCCGTGATCGATGTCAATGGAGGACTGTCCCGATTTTGTGGATAAAGTTGGCAGATGTGTTCGGTCGATTTTCGTGGAATGCACGAAAGGGATGGTGTTCTCAACTCCTTGGCTTTGATGATACACGTCAAAAGTTTTCTTATAGTTTAAAGTAAGCAACATCCAACCGACTTTGAATGTAATCATGTTCTTCAACGACAGAAAAAAATCATGGTCGCACAGAGAGAATAGAAAATGGCGATAACTGCACAACATAATTTCCAAAAGATACTGCTAACTCTGTTGCAGGAATCCCCTCATACATTCTATTCTGGTTATTTTTAGCCGATTACCTATTTACTTCCTTTTGATTGTACGTTAAATTGACGTCGATATTTTCGACCTCCTTTCAAATGATTCTCTTCGCTTGTCGTTGGGACCAATGCTTACATGTGGTGGCTCTGCAAGATGGACAGCGTTGCTGCCCTGAGGGACTGACACTCGGTCTCCGGACTGGGTCCAAGATCCCTCTGTCTATTTCAATTTCAACTGTATTTCTTATACCTTCTCATACATGGAGAGCTGAGAGCCGGTGACTGCTTCCGTATCCTTACTATTTTCAGCTGGTGAGACTGAAGCAGTCGCACACTGATGCAACACAGACAACAGTCGAAAGTTTCTTTCCAGAGAGATCCGTTTGAGATCTCAAAGACTGTTGCCATAACAGAACCCTTGTTTCAGATGCCTGTGCACCCAGGGCAAAGGTGGCGACTTCAGGCAAAGTTAAGCCCCACCTGGAGTAAGATACTCATCACTAACGTTTCTGGGGCGTCAGTGTTTATGAAAACCAAATTAAATTGCAATAAACTTCAGGGCATGGGAAGAGGGACCACATCAAGACCAAGGTATGAAGTTATTGTTTAGACTAGGAGTCGGCAACCACTTGCCAACACCATCGAACACTACTGCCTAGCGTGCCCCGCTGTAAGACATCTACTACCCCAGGAACTACCATTAGATGCCATCTGTCGTTATCTCCTAACACAAAACATATTAGATGAAATACTTGTCCGTTACCCCCGCTTTGGTGGGTTTTCATAATACCTGATGCCCTGCGTGATATCTCTAGCTTACTTCCCCTTTGAATGAATGTACAATACCCAGTGTCCTATATTATGTTACCTGCAACTCATGTATAGTATGTATGTGTATAAGTGTGTATATATATAAGTGTATGTGTACGTGTGTAAGCATGTGTATCCCAGTTGCCTTCCTACGTTTATTATGAAAACCTCCTCCCACTGTATGAAAAAAAAAAAAACTGTGTCCGATTTTTTTG
>NC_134801.1:30975442-30977942 GCF_046742065.1 Oratosquilla oratoria | reverse complement strand
AGTCTCTAGGCGTCGGCTATGTTGGTAAGAAGAAGACCAAAGGTGAACATGAGGTTTGATGGTTTTTAGGTGATTTATTGGGTGTTCGTCTCGGAGTTTTTGCCACTGCTGTGGTAGGTTTGTTCGAATGATTGGGAAAAAGTCGGGTACAGGCAACGGGGTGGTAGCATTGAAAGGGGTCAGTGTTGCATTCCGGGTTGCCTTATCAGTTTGTTCATTTCCAGGGATACCGGTATGTGATAGTACCCAGCAAAAATTACTGATTTGAGGAGGGAGGAGATTCGGATCAGCCATGAGTGGATGTTCTGGACTATTGGGTGGCGGGAATGGAGGGAGGAGAAGGCTTCTAGAGCACTATGTGAGTCTGAGATGATTATAAAAGAGGAAGAAGGAAACGGAATATCATTTGTAGGGCAGTGAGGATAGCTATAGGTTTTGGAGTGAGGACCGAGACAAAGGGTGGGAGAGATACTGATTTCGTGGCTGAAAGGGTCTGCCCCGTATCCCACTCCTTGAACTAAGCTGGAGCCATCAGTATACTACATATAGGTCGCGGAGATATGAGAGAACAAGTGAGTACGGAATCCTTGTCGAATGATGCTTGGAGACGTTTCGTCTTTTGATAGTGTGACCAAGGCGAAGCAAAGGTATAAGGGGGGAGAAACCAGGGGGTTAGCGTGGGGATGTGTGCGGAACTACTGTCCCAGTTATCACTAAAGTGGATAGAAGTTCTGTAATTCTCATGCCAAAAGGACGAGCGCTGTATAGGGGTCGATCGTAGCCTTGTTGGTTAGATGGGCCAAAGAGGGTTTGCGTTATTGTTTTTTTGTTTAATTTTTTATCTATTTATTTTTAAAGAACTCTTGATGCGGAAAGTATATTTCAATGATACTATTGAGTGGTAGGTGTCAGGGGGAAGTGTCCACTTTCTGCATATAGACTCATTACAGGGGTGCTACGAAAAGCTCCTGTGCTCATGCGAAGGCCTAAGATGCGTATGGGATCCAGTAAACGAATGGCTATGGGAATAGGCTTGACATCCATAATCCAATTTGATCTGTTAAAGGACTTGTTAGAGGTTCCAGAGGGAACTTTTATCTGCTCATTAATTTGTGTGTGATAATGTCTTGAGGACATCACATGCTCATAGACATGAAACTTTGAGGTGTTTCAAGTGTGGGATCCATATACAGCAGGAGTCAAGAATCAATCCTAGAAATCGTGTTTGCTCAATTACTACGAGTGAAGTGTTGTCTAAATAAATTGAAGGAGCCTCTTTATAGCTGCGTCGTCTGCATGACGACTGATTTTGATGAAGAAAAATTACAACCGTAGTCTTCGGCCCAGTGGTCCACCGAAGTTGAGGGTCAATAGAGAAGACGATTAATGTAGCCTGGATGGGTTCCTACGCTGAAGAGAACCAGGTCGTCAACATACATGCTGGCTGTAATTTCAGGGGGTATATGTTTAGTTGCGTCGCTGACTGCTAACGTGAAAAGTAGGACACTGAGAATATTTCCTTGTGGGACTTCTGGTTGAGTGTTTTGGGTGAACAAGGATGTTTCCACATGGAATCGGAAGATTCGGTGTGATAGGGAATTTATTATGAATGTCGGTAGTGCTCCACGTAGACATAGGAGGAAAATTTTCTGTTTGATCCATCACCACCGAGCTCTATCGTATGCTTTTTCCAGATAAAATGTACGGGGAAGATATGGTGTTATTGGCAAACGCATTGCGGCTTATTGTTTCGGGTTATGGCAGCGTGTCTATAGTGCTGCGTCTTGTCTTGAAACCAGTTTGAAGGGTCGGTAGGAGAGAATGGTGTTCCAGTTGCCATGAAAAGCGAAAGGAGACAATTTTCTCCATGGTTTTGCAAAGACAATTTGTGAGGGCTATTGGGCGGGAGTTGTTTGGGGAGGTACTATCTTTACTTGGTTTAAGGAAAGGTAGGATGATGGCTTCTGTCCAAGTTGTGGGGAAAGTGCCTTCTATCCATATTCTGTTGAAAAAGGTTAATATGAAATGTTTTGCTGTTGGGTGTAGGTTTTTAAGCATGTCAGAGTGAATGTTCTCTGGGCCAGGGGTTGTTGTTCTGCAGAAAGGGAGGAGAGGAGCTCTGTTTCTGTGAATGGTTTGTTGTAGTCCAATAAGGTGTGGGGTATAAACTCTGGTCCTGGGGAGGACTCAAGGGTAACTTTTCTAGAAAGGAATTTGTGTTTGTGTCTGGTATGGCTCGAAGTCGATTGTACTGTTGTGGCTAGGGTTCCTGCTACTTGGGGATAGTCTGTTGGTTGACTTTTAGGATAGGTAGGGAATGTGTTAGGGGTTTGTTGGTTAATTTTCTAATTCTTTTCCATATTTTAGATATAGGGGTCTGGGAAGTTATTGTCGAGATGTATGTTCGCCAAAATAACCTGCATGTGCTTGATCTTGAAGAGAATGGTATTTTTTAGGGTGTGGTGATGTTATGGGCAGCGGAAGGTCGTATTTTTTGCCC
>NC_134801.1:30947942-30957942 GCF_046742065.1 Oratosquilla oratoria | reverse complement strand
TTTTGTCTTTTAACTCCCTACATCTTTTGTTGTACCAACACTTTACATATTCTTTTTCTTGCTTTTGTCTTGGAACATACTTTTCCACTCCTTCTTTATAATTTTTCATCAAAATATTCCATTTCTCTTCTACTGTTGTTTCCTTCTTGTGCATTCTTTCCCAGTCTGCTTTTTGAAAGAATTATCTTATTTTATCAAAATTTGTTTTTTCATACATCAATCTTCCCTTTCTATATTGTTTGTTTTTTCATGTATTTTTCCTCATTTAGTTCCAGTTCAACCAATATGTAGTCACTTTTACTTATTGGTGCCTTATATTCAATCTTATCCACTATTTCGGGTTCTGATGTGATTATTAGGTCCAGTCTTGATGGTTCTTCCTCATTTCTATATCTAGTATTCTCTTGTATCCATTGCGTCATTGTATGTTCTATAACCATATCAAGTAGTACATTTCCCCATAGGTCGTCTCCACCCTTCACTGTCATCTCTTCCCAGCAGATTTCTTTACAATTAAAGTCACCCATTATAACTATTCCTCCTCTATCTTCCATTATCTTACTTAGTGTAATCCTTGTATCTTCTAACATATTTTTGTGTTCTTTCTCTTCCCACGAAGTCGTTTTAGGAGGCACATAATTTATTACAGACTTCCTGCTCTTCCCATCCTTGTCCTCTATTTCCATCATAATTATCTCTACTCTATTCTTTCCATATGTGACATTCCTCACATTTATATCCCTTTTAGTCAGGAACATAACTCCACCCCCTTGTTTTACCTCTCTGTTTCTAATCCAATAATTATATGCACCATGTCCTACACTGTTGGGTGGTAGTGAACCTTTCAATTTTCTCTCAACAATTCCCATTATGTCTGGTTCTTTTTCCTTCAGGTAATCATTCAGTTCGTTCAAGCCTGTTATTAAGCCATCTATATTTGTGTAAGACACTTTTGATTTTCTGCTACTTCCATTGTGTTTTCTGTTTCCCTTCTGTTTTTCTCTGCTATGAACTATTTCCTCACTTTCATATTCACTACTCTCCACTAGAATTTCTCTTTTTCTGACCCTGTTCTTTTCTCATTTTTTTTGCTTAGCTTCTAGTCTTTTTGCTTTCTCATCCTGTCTTTTCTCTTTATTCATTTCTCTTTTCATCCGCACCTGTTTATATTGATCACTTTCTGCTAGTTTCCCTGTTTTTTGCTAAGATATTCTCTGCTGTCATTTGTGACCTGAATTGAAATGTAATTAGTCTGGTCTTATCTGTATTGTATTTCCCTATTCTATATATTTCTTCTATTTCTTTCCCTGTTTCTGGTTCATTTTCTTGAACTACTTCTAATATCTTATTTGCTTTTTTCTTTTCCTCCTTTATTCTTGTAGTCCTATTTGGATTATACTTCTTTTCCATCCCTAATATAATTATACATTTCTTTTTATCCGCTAAGTCTCTTTCTATTTTCTCCTTCTCCCTCATCACTTTAATAACTGTGTCCTTATTTTGTTCTTTCATCTGCTGTTCCACTATACCTCTAAATTCAATTTTATTGTTCTCTTATACTTTTTTCCAACCACTTACCTCTTTTGCTATGGACTCTTTATTCTCTTTATTATTCCTCTTTAATTCCTCATTCTCATCCTTTACTTCTCTTAACTGTCTTTTTAATTCTTCTATTTATTTAGTTAGGTTTTGATTCTCCTTCTTTAGTTCTCTCAGTTTATCAACTCTTTGGGTAACTAACGTTAATTGGTTAAACCTAACCTCTCATGTTTCGTTAACTTCTTTTAGTTTCTCCTCTAAATTTACTAGTCGGGGGAGGTTGTCATTTTCTCCCTCATTAAATCCATTGAAATAATTATCTTCACCTTCCATTGCACTGCTCTTATCTATATTTCTAATTTTTACAGTTTTACTAATCTCTTCGACTTCACCACTGTCGTCTGCCCCTCTCTTGTTGACATGTCGTCTGACTTCCTGGGCCCATTCGTCCCCTTCCTTATTTCCTTCCATTTTCCTCAGTAATCCCTCCCCTTCTCCTTTTTCTTCACCTTTCCACTACACCACGAGCTTTTACCTTCCCTATTAATACAGCACAGGTACTCTCTCGTCGTTGATAAACTTGAAGTTTTCTTGGAGTTCCAAACTTCGTTGTCACTTCGACCGACGTGTGTGTGTGTGTGTGTGTGTGTGTGTGTGTGTGTGTGTGTGTGTGTGTGATTCACCTTGGTCTTTGGATCACGTGTTGGACTCACGATCGACAGCTATTTCCCTCCCGGAAGAGAGCTCAGAGCTCGTATGTCCGATATATGGGTAATGCTATGACCTTACACGCACTCCCCCAACTCCCCGCCCACGAGAATTGGAGTAACGACTCGAAGCGCAGCGATACTGAAATAATTTGAGCTCTGGGCAGGATTCGAACCAGGTACAGCCGATACCTCCGTGTGTGTGTGTGTGTGTGTGTGTGTGTGTGTGTGTGTGTGTGTGTGTGTGTGTGTGTGTGTGTGTGTGTGCGTGTGTGTGTGCTTGTTTGTGTTCGTGTCTACAAAGGTTTACATATATTATAGGGTCTTGGCTGTAGTCAGCAGATGTGTCCTTGCTTCATACTTTACTTCGACTGTTCAAAATACTTTTATTCCAACAGGAATTATTTCTCCTTGAAACTACTTCTTAAGTCTATATTCCAATTCGTTTTTTTTTTTTAATTTCCATTTATTCTTTTAAATACTTGAGAATAGTAGACTTTAGCTGGAAATTGATATCATGCTTACACCCGGGCCACCATTCAGCTGAATAAAAGATTCTTGTCTCTGGTAGAACAAGATGTAAGGAGGACGTCAACAACGGAAGGGTGGAGAGAAACATCGTGGCCGGTGAAAATTATGGCGCAGACCACCCCTTTCTCCATTCCCCTCTCCTCCCTTCTCCCACTTTCCTCCCCCACGGAAAAAAAAAAAAAACTACTAAAAAAAAAAAAAAAAAAAAAATATATATATATATATATATATATATATATATATATATATATATATATATATATATATATATATGTATATATATATATTTACTGCACCTCTTCTCCATGATTTTGAAATCATGAATGATTATGTTCACACTTTGAACTGTGAAGACAGAAAAATATTCTTCAAACTGAACAATTTGAATCTTAAGATACCTAAAGCTATTAGCGCAGTTGACTTAAAAAAAAAAAGAAGAAAAAAAAATATATATATATATATATATACACAAAACATATATATTTATACATATATATATTTATATATGTATATATATGTGTATATATATATATATATATATATATTCAGGAGGTTCTTTTCCAAGTCCTCTGTAGACGAAGGTTTTAACAATATATTAATCCTGACCAATGCCCCTCCTACCTCCTGTGTCCTCCTCTTCCTCCTCCCAACCGTGTTCTCCTTTTTTTTCCTCCTTGGGGGCTAAATTCCCCTTTGCTTTGGGAGCCCCTGACCTCGTCTTCCCCCTCTCCTTCCTCAACCCGACTGCCCAACCTTCACTCCTTCTCTCTCCCTTTACCGCCCTCCTCCCCCTCCCCGCTCCTCCTTCTCCTCTCCCCTTCCTCTTCCCTCCCCCCTCCACTACCCCTTCGTCTTCCCTTTCTCCCTCTCCCTCCATCTCCCCTTCTCATTCCCTTTCTCGCTCTTCCTCCATCTCCCCCTCCCCTTCCCTCTCTCTGTCCCCCTCCAACATCCCATTCCCATCCCATCTCCCCCTCCCCTCCCCTTCCCCTTCTCATGCCCTTTCCCCTTCCCCCATTCCCCTTTCCCCCTTCCCCATCCCCTCGCCTTCCCTTTCTCCCTCCCCTCCCTCTCCCCATCCCCTCTCCTTTCCTCTCTCTGTCCTCCTCCCATCCCCCTTCCCCTCCCTTTCTCTCTTTCCCCCTCCCCTTCCCATCCTCCTCCCCTTCACATCCCCTCTCCCCTCCCTCTCTCCCCTTCTCCTCTCCTCACCCTTCCATCCCCCTTCCCTACCCATCACCTCTCCCCCCTCCCCCACTCCCTTCCTGCCCCTCCCCCTTCCCCAGGAGATTCGTCCACATTCATATGTTCTCCACGCGTCTCCCATTCTTCTCCATACAACATGGGACGCCTCTCATCTTCCCTACAGACCTCATCTCCAGGTGCCTTGGAGACCCCTCCCTTCTGGCCCATACATCTCCTCCCATAGAGCTGTCTCCTCCAACATCTCCTCTTTTGTATAATATTCCATACACGCGCGTCTATTATATGTACATGTTAAGATCCATGACAGCGGGGAACCAAGTCAAAAGAATTCTTTAAATCCATGAAGAAGCTAATATAGAATAATAAGCTGCAGGAGAGGAAAGTAAATAAGTTAATAAGTAAATAGGCAAATGGATAAATAAACTAAGAAATTAATAGATAGATAGGGAATTAGGTGAATAAATGAATTGACACATAAATCAAATAATAAATGAATAAGTAAATAGGTGAACAAATAAACAAATGAATGTATAAATAAAATTACGTGTGATTAATTAATTAGGTGAATTAGTCAATGAATGAATAAAGTGATAAAGGATTAAGTAAATTAATGAATAATAAATTAATTAATAGATAAATGAATTAATAAATGAATGCCTCGATGAATACATAAATTCATAAATGAAGAGATAAGGAAATAGGTGAATAAGTAAATGAATAAATTATTAAATGTAAATAAATGACAAGGTGAATAAACAAGTAAATTAATAAATATGTGAATAAATGAACTGATGGCACCTTGATTATTTACATTTGGAATTGAAATAATTAGTTCTCTTTTTCTGATTCTTTTTGATGACTGTTCTCAATTCATATGTTGGATTTTTACTGCCGCCAGGCGATTTTATTCTGTCAAGGAAAACCCTTTACACCTATCTCCTCTCCACCTCCCACCCCTCCCCCTTCCCTCCTCCCCCTCCCCCTCCCACCTCCCCTTCCCCACTTTTTAACCTCTATCTGGGGATGAAAAAATGAACGAAGTAAATAGAATCCTAACTAGGAAACAGCTCAGAATTCTAAGATTCAATTAGACATTGGATATTCTTTTCGGGAAAGAGTCAATGCCCTCCTCAAAAAAAAGAAGAAGAAGAAGAAGAAGAAGAAGAAGAAGAAGAAGAAGAAGAAGAAGAAGAAGAAGAAGAAGAAGAAGAAGAAGAAGAAGAAGAAGAAGAAGAAGATTAAGAAGAAGAAGAAGAAGAAGAAGAAGAAGAAGAAGAAGAGGAGGAAGAAGAAGAAGAAGAAGAAGAAGAAGAAGAAGAAGAAGAAGAAGAAGAAGAAGAAGAAGAAGAAGAAGAAGAAGAAGAAGAAGAAGAAGAAGAAGAAGAAGAAGAAAAAAAGAAGAAGAAGAGGAAGAAGAAGAAGAAGAAGAAGAAGAAGAAGAAGAAGAAGAAGAAGAAGAAGAAGAAGAAGAAGAAGAAGAAGAAGAAGAAGAAGAAGAAGAAGAAGAAGAAGAAGAAGAAGAAAAAGAAGAAAAAGAAGAAAAAGAAGGAAAAGGAAAAGAAGAAGAAGAAGAAGAAGAAGAAGAAGAAGAAGAAGAAGAAGAAGAAGAAGAAGAAGAAGAAGAAGAAGAAGAAGAAGAAGAAGAAGAAGAAGAAGAAAAAGAAGAAAAAGAAGAAGAAAAAAGAAGAAAAAGAAGAAGAAAAAGAAGAAGAAGAAAAAGTCGCCCACACAGAGGACTGTCATTTGTGTCTTTCTCATTTATCTTTGTCTTGTCGCCTGGCTTTGCATGAGAAAAGAATGAAAAAAATCATGTTTAACACTATTGAAAAGTAATTTGAACTAGAAAGACTAGATACAGCAATCAGTGTTCTTTGGAATAATTGAGGTCAATGAAACCACCACCACCACTACCACCACCATTGCCACCACCAACTCCACCACCACCAACACCATAAACATCACAATCACCACCATCACCACAAACACCAACACCACCAATACCACCACCACGACCATCACCATTACCACCACCATAATTCCACTACCACTATCACCACCATCCCACCTCCACTACCACCACCACCACCACCACCACCACCACCACCACCACCACCACCACCACCACCACCACCACCACCACCACCACCACTATCACCACCACCATAACCACCACCACAATCACAACAACCACTACCACAATCACAACCAACACCACCACCTCTACCACTGCTACCATCACCATCTCCACACCACCATCAGCACCACTATCACCATCATCACCACCACCATCACTACCATCACCACAACAATCACCATTCCCATCACCACCATCAACACCACATTCACCACTACAATCACAACAACCACCACCACTACGACGACCACCTCCACCACCACCACCACCACCACCACCACCACCACCACCACCACCACCACCACCACCACCACCACCACCACCACCACCACCACCACCACCACCACCACCACCACCACCACCACCACCACCACCACCACCACCACCACCACAGTCACTACCACCACAATCACTACCACCACCACAATCACAATCATCTCCACCACCTCCACCCCTACTACCATCACCACCTCCAACACCACCGTCATCACCACCACTACCATAACCAAATTAGTGGGAATAATTTAGTTCTTATTTGGAATCACCGAGTTTGTGAAACACCTAGAGACCATGTGACTCCAAAACCCCATTTTTTTTCTCAGTTCTTTTCGTAAGTGACCATTTTTCTTTTCGTTCACTCTTCCTTTGTATTTCGATTTTTCATTCGTGTTCATTTCCCAGAACTTTATTCTTCTTCAACATTTGCTCTCGTTATGAAGTATTTTTTAGTTGGTTTGTTCTTTCTTCATATTCACTCACATTCCATGGTATCATTTATCTCGCACTTTTTCTTCAATATTGAATAATTGGTCTTTTTGTGAAGAAGTTTGTACTTCCATTGTGCTCCAATCACTTTGTTCAGTTACTCTTGTATTGACTCCCCCCCCCCCGTCAGTAAAGTCCTAAATTTAATTTTTGGTAAACTTTTAGAAGATCCAGTAAAGTCTTCTACCACTATTTTGCTCCCACGGACACAAAAAACAACAACAAAAAACAAAAAAACAAACAAACATATTAATCAAAGAGTTTCTGGAAGCGCTCTTCAGCCTTTCCAGAGACCTTCTTCCCTACAGCTGGCTTTCTTTTTCTACACACACCGACGCCCACCAGTTCTTCTCTAACTTTCAGACTCCTTTTTACTAATGTTCCTATTTTTCCGGGTGAAGAAGTAGTGGAAGAAGAAAAAGAGAAAAAAAAAAAAAAAAGAGAGAGAAAGAAGAAGACGAAAAAGAAAGAGAAGAAAAAAAGGTGAGGAGCCTACGCCAGGAGGTGTGTAGCTGGTGCCGAATCCGTAACCTTTGCCTTATTATGTGCTTTGGGGGTTGTGGGGAGCAGGTAACACCTGTATGAAGTTCGGAATGTATGAATCTTATGCAATCAATATTGCAGGAACTTCAGTCACACCATTACGGATCAGGGATACGGATCAATCAATCAATCAAATCAGCCATCTTGAGTCCACTGCTGAACAAAGGCTTCCTTCATAGCATTCCATGAATCACACGACCGTACCATCCTCTGCCACGTCACTCCTGCAAACTTCTCGATCTCGTCTCTCCACCTTCTGTCTGGTCTCCCTCTTCCACGTTTCCTATCTCGCGGCGTCCACTCAGTAACACACTTGCTCCATCGCTCATCAGTCGTTCGGACTAACTTACCTGCCCAATTCCACTTCCTCTCTTTCCCCGCCTCCACAATATCTTTCACTCTAGTCTGCTCTCTCACCCAACTTGCTCTCTTTCGGTCTCTCAGCGTTATTCCCATCATTGATCTCTCCATTCTCCTCTGTGCAGTCCTTAGCTTTGTTTCCATCGCCTTCGTCAGTTTCTATATCTCACACCCATAGATCATTGCTGGAAGAATGCATAGATTGTAAACTTTACGTTTCAAACATAGAGGTAGAGAGCCTCTCAGGATGTTATTATACTTACCAAACCCTTTCCAACCAAATGTAATGCGTCTTTTTATTTCATTATAATGATCTTTCGTCACCTTCACCATCTGCCCTAAATAATTGTACTCTTCAACTTCCTCAAGACTCTCACCATCAATTACAATCTCCTTACTTTGAACTTTGGTGTTGAACATTACTTTGGTTTTACTCTTATTTATTTTTAAACCTACTTTGAGACTTTCCTTGTTTAGATCACTCAGCACATTTTGCAAATATTCTGCTCTTTCTGAAATAAGAATAATGTCATCCGCAAATCTTAGGTGGTTCAAATATTCGCCATTAATCTTCAAACCTTTCTTTTCCCAACTCAAACTTCTAGAAATATCTTCCAAACAAGCTGTAAATGATTTGTGTGAAATCGTATCGCCTTGCCGTACTCCTTTCTCGATCTTGATCTTTTCTGTATTTCTATGTAGTCGAATTATAGCGGTATCTTTCGCATAAATCTTTTCTAAAGCTCTTACGATCTGTTCGTTTGTACCCTGTCTGCGTAGCGAGTTTAGTATTGCTATTTGTTCTACCGAGTCAAAGGCCTCCTTGTAATCTACAAAAGCTAAACACTGAGGTATATTGTATTCTGTCGTTTTCTTGATTAGTTGGTTTATCGCCTGCAAATGGTCTAGGGTCGAATATCCACTCCTAAAATCTGCCTGTTCTCTCGGTTGGTTTCCATCTAAAACTTGACTTAATCTATTTGTAAGGATCTTGGAGAATACTTTATATACATTTGATAGCAAGCTAATCGGTCAGTAGTTACTAAGATCCTTCTGGTCTCCTTTTTTATGAAGTAAAATCACTATAGCATTGCACCACGCATCAGGAATGCTTTCTTGACGTAAGCACTAGGTGTACAACTGAGCTAATTTAATATGAACTAATTTCCCTGCGTCTTTCAATAGATCTATTGGTATACCATCTTCCCCAGGTGCTTTTCCTCGTTTCATAGATTTTAGAGCAAGTTCTACTTCTTCCTTTGTAATCTCTGGTACACTACTAACATCTACACATGAATTTACTGACTCAACTACGGTATTTGACGAGTAAAGCTCTTGGTAAAATTCTTCTACCCTTTTTACCATTTTGTCTCTACATTTAATGATTTCTCCATTTCTATCTTTCCAACATATCATTTGCTGTCTTCCTAAGGCATGTCTGCGCTCGATCACTTTAAAACTTTTAACTTTCCGAATAATTTCCTCTATTTCATCCATGTTTCTCTTCCTTTTCTATGATCTCTGCTTGTTTAGTTCTACTCTTTCTATTTCGTCTCTCCTGCTTTTAATTTGCATGAAACTTCTTCTTTTAATTAGATCATTTGTAGCTTTGGAATATTTGTTTTCTCTAATGTTTTTGTGCTTCCTACTTTCTCTGCCGATTCCTTAATGATATTCACTAAATTCAAATTAATATCTTCCATAGTATCCTCGTTAGTTCTTAGAGCTTCGAATCTATTTTTAATTTCTAACTAAAATTTCTTCTTATGATCCTTAACCTTTGCAAGGCTTATTTTCTTTTTTAAAACTAGTTTATTTCTCTGGGCTCTGAAACTGAATTCAACTATGCAACCTACCATTCTATGGTCACTACCTACGTTGACTTTATTTATCACCGTAACATTACTAACGCTTTTGCTCTCATTTCCTAATATGAAGTCTATTTCGTTCTTTGTTGTTCCATTTGGACTTCTCCACGTCCATTTACGACCTACACGCCTTTGGAAGAAAGTGTTTATTGTCCTCACATTATAGTTCTCTGCAAAATATACTAGCATCTCTCCTCTGTCATTTCTTTTGCCTACTCCAAACTTCCCAATGCACGTCTCATCTCCCATCTTACCCATTTTAGCATTAAAGTCGCCTATTACCAATGTGTACTTACTTTTTTCTTGATTCAGGTAATGGATCAAAAGGGATACGGAGAACGGTCATA
>NC_134801.1:30927942-30932942 GCF_046742065.1 Oratosquilla oratoria | reverse complement strand
CCCACTACTGATGTTAGTATTGACTACATTATTTTTCGCAATTTTGTATGAATGTGGTTGCTGTATAATGGGGATTCTGAGCTGAGAATTTCACCATGGAAGGGTCCTGGTGTAACAGAGTAAATGTATTATGAACCATTGTTTGAGATGGAGTTTGGGGACTAAAAAAAGATGGCAACTTACTCTTAGTAGACACCGTTAAACAATGCAATAGCTAAAACACTTCTAATTGGCAATAACGTGAAAAATAACAAGAAATTCTTAATACATAGTTAATTATTGCGACCGCTTACAAAAAGACATGCCCTTGGAAGAAAAAACTGAGCTAGCAACCGTAGTCTTACCTGGAAAAAATGTAGACAATAACACCAACTCTCTATAAAAAAAAAAAAAGGTTAAGGAAAACGACACCACAAGGAGTGACTATACACAAACAAGATGAAAGCAAAATGACCGAGAAAAATTGTAAACAAATACGGCCTCGTACGACATAGGCAACAAGACTCGATATATGTTTTTAGAAGGTACAAAAATATAATTTACACTATGGTATAAAAGAGTTTACATACACCCTCACTGAAACAGTAAGTGAATATATGTTCACAAGGTTGTCAATTAACAACCCAACTTCAAGAAGGAGTGTACTGAAGGGTGGCCAGGACGTCGGTAATCTTTCACATAATCTGGGTGGGTCCAGTAATCTTTCCACATCCAGGCATCAGATTAAAACTGACACACGCAGGAATAAAAGACGAACATTCCATGAACACAGATGATGATAACAGAACCAAAAGTCCAAACAGGATATGCTAAGCTGGAGACTATATGGGACGTACACAAAAAAATCACATGGCACACACTTATATTACACTGTTCCTGAGCACCAGCTTACAAAGAATTTCAAAAGCCACTGTAACAAATTCCTGACTGGAAAAAAAATGAGAAAAAAGGCAAACATACGTAATATGCTGGCCAGCCAAAGCTAATCTAAAGTTCATATCACTTGAGAATCGTACAAATGTTCAAAACTATAGGGTATAGCAAGCAAATTCAACTTTACCGCCGCCACCACATGTAGTAGGGTGGCTAAATAAAAGTATATTAACAATTAGATAAAGCACTACAATAGATAATTGCATGTGTACATTTCGGAGGCTGTGTTACAACTATCCCGCTTCTTTTTTTTTGGCACCAAACATACAGGAGCTCGCTTGGTTCTCCCTACAGGCTCATATACAAAAAATGAAAAATACTCAATGACAATATTAAAGACTAACAATACCCCAAACAAAATACACAATGACAATTAATCATATAATGGGAAAAATATACAACTCCTAGTTGAACAATACGTAAGTATAATAAATAACACTAATTGTGCGATGCTGCAACCTACCACACCATCACACACACACACACACACACACACACACACACACACACACACACACACACACACACACACACACACACACACACACACACACACACACACACACACACACACACACACACACACACACACACACTCGGTGGCGCAGTTGGTAGAACGATGAACTACTAGCATGGTGGTGCGCGTAGTGCTTGGTTCGAATCCTGCCCAGGGCCGAAATTAATTTCGGTACAACTGCGCTTCGGGTCGTTACTCTGACTCTCGTGGGCGGGGAGTTGGGGGTGTGTGTGTGTGAAAGGTCATAGCATTACCCATAGATCGGACCTACGAGCTCTGAGCTCTCTTCCAGGAGGGAAATAGCTGTCGATCACGAGTCGAACACGTGATCCAAAGACCAAGTGAATACACACACATACACACACACACACACACACACACACACACACACACACACACACACACACATATATATATGTATATACATATATATATACACATATATATATATATAGATAGATAGATAGATAGATAGATATATAGACATACATATCTGAATATATAAGTTAAACATATATATATATATATATATATATATGTGTGTGTGTGTGTGTGTGTGTGTGTGTGTGGTTTTATTACACATTTTGTGAATCACGTGTTTTTGTGATTTAATAGCATATATATACATATATATATATATATATATATATATATATATATATATATGTGTATATATATGTATTTATACATATATATATATATATATATATGAATATACATACATATCTGAATACATAAGTAAATATATATATATATATATATATATATATATATATATATATCTATGTATATATATATATATATACATATATATGATGGTGGAAAAAGAAGTCACGGGTCTGGTTCCGAGTTTGAGTTTATTCCTGACCGCTTTGGCTCTATGCTTCTTCAGAGGAATGTGAAGAAGCATAGTGCGAAGCCGGTCAATAATAAACTCAGAAACTCGGAATCAGACCCGTGACTTCTTTTTCCACCTTCATCAACTTCTCACAATGTACCAGCATATATATATATATTTCTATTTATATATATATATATATATATATATATATATATATATATATATATATATATATATACATACATACATATAGCAGTCAAGAGTTTTTACGAAAGTAGTAGAGCCTGTGTTAGAATTAGAAATGGAGAGAGTGAGTGGTTTGAGGTAAAGGTGGGACTTCGCCAGGAATGTGTTATGTCGCCTTGGCTGTTCAATTTATACATGGATGGGGTGGTGCGAGAGGTAAACGCAAGGGTATTGGAGATGGATAAAGAAAATGGAGAAAAGTGGGAGATAAGCTAGTAGTTATTTGCTGGCAGGATCAGAGAAGGGATTAAGGAAGTTAGTGACAGGGTTTGGGAAGATGTGCGAAAAAAGATAGTTGAAGATAAATGTGGTTAAAAGTAAGGTGATGAGATGTACAAGGGGAGAATGTGGCAGTAAGTTGGAAGTGAGTATTAAGGGAGAGAGACTTGAGGAAGTAGACACCTTTAGAGTTTGGGAGAGTGTGTGAAAGAAGGAAGTTGAAGATAATTATGGGTGAAAGTAAGGTGATGGGATGTACAAGGGGAGAATGGGGCAGCAGACTGGAAGTGAGCATTAAGGGAGAGAGACTGGAAGCGGATAGTTTTAGATACTTGGGTGGGAATGTGGCGGGAAAGGAAGGAGTGAAGGTGGAGGTAGAATATAGATTGAGAGAAACTAATAAATGTCTTAGGGGATTAAAAAGTATAATGAGAAATAAACATTTGGGAATGGATGCTAAGAGGAGATTAAATGAAGTAATGCTTGTGCCGACAGCAGACTGGAAGTGAGTATTAAGGGAGAGAGACTGGAAGAAGTGGATAGTTTTAGATATTTGGGTGCGAATGTGGCGGGAAAGGAAGGAGTGGAGGTGGAGGTAGAATATAGATTGAGAGAAGTTAGTAAATGCCTTGGGGGATTAAAAAGTGTAATGAGAAATAAACATTTGGGAATAGATGCTAAGAGGAGATTAAATGAAGTAATGCTTGTGCCGACAGCACTGTATGGGGCAGAAATATGGAAGATAAGAGAGGAAGAGAGGAAGAATTTGAGTGTGTTTGAGATGAGGTGCCTGAAAAATATGATAGGGTTTACTAGGATGGACAGAGTGAGAAACGAGAAGGTGAAGAAGAGGACGGGGGTGGAAAGGGAGTTGGGAGAAAAGGTTGAATGAAAAAATATTGGGATGGTTTGGGCATATGGAATGAATGAGTGAAGAAAGATTAGTAGAAGAGGTGTGGAAGGTTGAGGTAGAAGGAGTGAACATGAAGGGGCAACCAAGGATGAAATGGAGGGATGGGGTACAAGGGGGCATTGGGAAAGAGGGAAATGTCTGTTAAGGATGAGAGGGACATGACAGAAGATATGGGTGAGTAGAGAATGGTTGTGTATAGTTGATGCTCTGATGCATGAGGTGGAATGGGCGGGGAATGGGGGAATAAGAGTGCATGTGTGAATTATATTTTCATGAGACCGAACGAATTTCTCCCCACCTCCTCTTTTTCTGCATGAGGCGACGGAGAAGGGGGGAGTCGCCGATTAAAGAAGCGGCCTTGAAGTATAGCCATCCCTTCTCTCCCTCGCCCTCTCTTCACTCCTGAAAACCTCCCAACTGCACTCCCAAACTCACACTCGCCCTTCCCTCTCAACTTAGTTTCATTCAAAGCCAACACATCCATCTTTCTTCTCACAAACAAACTACCTATCTCTTCCCTTTTACTCTCATCTGTACCACATGCACGCACATTAAAAGACTTAAATCTTAGGGTACTGGTTGGAAAATTCCTAGACCCTTTTATGCCTTTATTCTTTTTTACGAATGTCCCCTATGTGGCTACAGGGAGAAGGATGCCTAGTCCCAATCCCCGTCCCGTTTTTCTCGCCTCTTACGATCCAAGTGGGAATACTTGGTTGCAGCATTCTATCCCCCACCACAGGGTAGGCGAAACAAGGAAATGAATATTCAGAGAAATGGTACAGGACAGCAATAAGGGGTTGGGGAAGAGATAACGAAGGGACAGTAGCAGTATAATAAAAGTGTAATAATTTCTCTGTGAGCAAAGTCCTCCTGTATCACAAACAAAATGATGTGTGGCTCTGGTCTGTAAGAGCGCCCCATATAGACCCTTAAGTATAAACTTCATGCTACTTTGCAACAACAACATGCAGCCCATACCTCAGACGGGCATATATATATATATACATACATACATATATATATATATATATATATATATATATATATATATGTGTGTGTGTGTGTGTGTGTGTGTATGTGTGTGTATTCACCTCGGATCTGCTGCAGTCTCTGTCGAGACAGCCAGACACCACCCTACGGCAGTGAGCTCAGAGCTCCTTCTTAGCCGATCTCTGGGTAGGTCTGAGACCACTCACACACCACACACCGGGACAGCAAGGTCACAACTCCTTGACTAACGTCCCGTACCTACTCGCTGCTAGGTGAACAGGGGCTACACGTGAAAGGAGACAAACCCAACTTATCTCCGCCCGACCGGGGAATCGAAC
>NC_134801.1:30917942-30922942 GCF_046742065.1 Oratosquilla oratoria | reverse complement strand
GCCATTTATTTTATATTATTTGTTTAATTGCTTGTTATTTTTTGTCCGTTTGTTTATTATTTACTTGATTTTCATTTATTATTAGTTATATGTTAATTTATTATTATTTACTCTTTACCTGTTTGTTTACTATTTAACTATACTTAAGCATTTATTTGTTTTATTATATATATATATATATGTATATATATATATATATATATAAATATATATATATATATATATATATATATATATAGATATATATATACATATATATTATTTATCATTACTATAATTTTTTTTCGCATCCGACATAGTTATGGACCAAAAGGTCTCTTGTCGGCATGATCCGCCTTTGTAATCCTTTGTAAGTATTTCTTCTTTTCTTCTTCTATTGTTGGGCTTTCCATAATGTTTCATTAATTTTCTCTTCCATTACAATCTCCTTTTCGTTTCGTTCAACCTCCACATTGATTCTGTTTCTTTTTTCTTTGTGTTTCACTGTCATTCTTCTTGTATCGCTTGATTAACTTCTCTTGTTCCTCCACAGCGATTTTTGGGTCTCATTGTTCAACTTTGTTTACTTTTATCTTCTTCTTAGTCATTTCGTGTCCTGAAAAAAAAAGACATAGCATTTGTGTGTGTATGTGCGTGTGTGTATGCGTGTATACGTGTGTGTGTGTGTGTGTGTGTGTGTGTGTGTGTGTGTGTGTGTGTGTGTGTGTGTGTGTGTGTGTGTGTGTGTACGTGTGTATGTATTTATGTGTATGTGATTCACCATGGTCTTCGATCACGTGTTCGATTCGTGACGGATAGCTATTACACTCCATAATGAGACGTCATAATAAGGCTTTATGTCTTTTATCCATCAAAGATGTTTTGTTTGATGACTTTCTTGTGTCTAATGCCGGATGATTTTATTCAGAGGAATCTCTTACCCATATATGGTGGTTAACTGTGATACTCCACATATTTTTCAGCTTCCATTCATTAAAAAACTTCTCAAAATTTTCACCAAAACATCTTTTGTGGCTGTTACTACCTATGTTGAAATTTGAATAATTTTAACCCAATTTAATATTTGTTCCTCAAAAAAAAAAAAAAAAAAAAAAAAAAAAAAAGAATGAAAACGATATATATATATATATATATATATATATATATATATACATATATATATATATATATATATATATATATATATATATATACATACATACATACATATACCAAGGCTTTTTTTTCCCTTACCAGGGGGGTAGCCAAAAAGGACAAGGCACAAAAACATTCCCACCCATTTCATCCCCTCCACCCTCCCTCCCATCTTAGCACCTCCTAGATGACGGGTCATCCCTGCACCCTGTCCACTGCCCTGGGTCAGAAGCAGTGTCGCAAGACACAGCACATCCACAGCAAGGCCGCTTCATTAAATCGGCGACCCCCCCTCTCCGTCCCCCCATATAAAGGAGAGGACGGGGAGAAATCCCTTCGGGCTGGGTCAAAATTTTTGCTCACACACACTACCTCACCCCCATTCCCCCGTCCAATCCACCTCATGCATCACAACATTTTCCATATACAACCATTCTCCATTCACCCCTGTCTTCTGTCCTCTCCCGTCCTTCCTTAACCGACATTCCCCTCTTCCCCAAAGCCCCCTTCACCCCATCCATCCATCTCATCCTAGGACGTCCCCTCATGTTCACTCCCTCCACATCTGCTTTCCATACCTCCTTTACTAGTCTTTCTTCACTCATTCTTTCCATGTGTCCAAACCATCCTAATACTCTTTCATCCACCCTATCTCCCAGCTCCCTTTCCACCCATGTTCTCCTCCTCACTTCCTCATTTCTCACTCTATCTAGCCTAGTAACCCCCATCATACTTCTCAGACACTTCATCTCAAACACATTCAAGTTCTTTCTCTCTTCCTCTCTCATGTTCCATGTTTCTGCTCCATACAGTGCTGTTGGCACAATCACTCCTTCATACAGTCTCCTCTTAGCATCCATTCCCAGATTCCTATTCCTCATTACACTTTTTAAACCACCAAGGCATTTACTCGCTTCTCTCAATCTACATTCTACCTCCACCTTCACTCCACCCTTTCCTGCCACATTTGCACACAAATATCTAAAACTTATATATATATAAGCCGCGGGCTTCGCCCTCTCCGGCTTCGCCGGGGGCTTAGCTGCGCAAACAGCGGCCTACGGCCGCAGCTTTCAGCGCTCTAATCCCTCGTTTTCCCCTTCGGCCTCGGGGTGGAACCCCAACACGGGATCCCCAGCACAAAGAAGAACGCGAAGATGAACGCGAGGAAGAAGAACGCGAAGAAGAACTCGAAGAAGAACGCAAGGAAGAAGAACGCGAGGAAGAAGAACGCGAAGAAGAACGCGAAGAAGAAAAACGCGAAGAAGAACGCGAAGAAGAATGCGAAGAAGAACGCGAAGAAGAATGCGAAGAAAAACGCGAAGAAGAACGCGAGAAAGAAGAACGCGAAGAAGAAGAACGCGAAGAAGAAGAACGCGAAGAAGAACGCGAGGAAGAAGAACGCGAAGAAGAAGAACGCGAAGAAGAAGAACGCGAAGAAGAAGAAGAAGAAGAAGAAGAAGAAGAAGAAGAAGAAGAAGAAGAAGAAGAACACGAAGAAGAAGAAGAAGAAGAAGAAGAAGAAGAAGAAGAAGAAGAAGAAGAAGAAGAAGAAGAAGAACACGAAGAAGAAGAAGAAGAAGAAGAAGAAGAAGAAGAAGAAGAAGAAGAAGAAGAAGAAGAAGAAGAAGAAGAGGAAGAAGAAGAAGAAGAAGAAGAAGAAGAAGAAGAAGAAGAAGAAGAAGAAGAAGAAGAAGAAGAAGAAGAAGAAGAAGAATACCACCTGACCCCAACTTACCCAAGTGCTTTTTCAAGAATATTTTTAGGACAAAGTGTCACCGTAATACCACCTGTCCCCGACTTCCACAGCGTTTTTTAGAATAATATTTTTATTTAGACTTATATATATATATATATATATATATATATATATATATATTTATATATATGTATATGTATATACATATATATATATGTATATATATACATAAATGTATATGTATATACATATATATATATATATATAAATGTATATGTAAATATATATATGTATATATATATATCATATATATATATATATATATATATATATATATATAATATAAGATATATAAAAACAAACAAACAAAAATGAAAATAACAATGAATAAATAAATAACTTCATTAATAAAAAAGTTAAATATGTAATGGAGTAAATTGATGGAAACATATAGGTAGATAAATACTTAAGTAAGCAAATACAAAAATAAATAAATTAGTGAATAGATGTATTAAAAAAATCTAGTAAACCACCAAAGAAAAAAATAATGTAAAAGGAAATAAATGTCACGTAAGTTAATAAATAGAAATATAATATACGGATAACAAGGAAATTGAAATAAGCAAATGAACAAATAAACAAAGAAACAGATAAATGAATAATCAAGTAAATTTACAAACGAGTAAATAGATAATTCAATAAATAGATAAAAATATACATAAATATGATTATGGTTTCTCTTCATTATATCCATTGAGGAAACATCATCTTCATTTTTCTTTCCCGTTGTTCATCTTTCTTTGACTTAATCTTTTTAATTTCTTGCGGACTTTCCATATTACATTCTTCTTCCTCTTCTGCTTGATATTCTTCTTTTTCTACTTCTGCTTCTTTTTCTTCTTCTCCTAATTTTTGTTCTTTTTCTTCTATCATATTCTTTCTTCATTTTCTCTTTTCTCTTTCTTCTTTTTCCTCTATTTCTTTTTTATTCTTCTTGTTCACTTCTTCTTCTTATAATCATTAATTCATTTACAGTTTCTTTCTCTTGTTTTCTTTATCTTCTCAGATTATAATTTATCATTTTCTATCCATGTTTGGCACACCTGCTCGATAATCTCGTCTCACCTACCTCGACGTCCAATTCACGCCTTTTACTTTTTTCTTATCATTATTTCCGTTTCTTTTATCTTTTTCTTTTATGTTTCCTCGTGTTTGTCTATGTTTTTCTTCCTCTCATTTTTATGCAAATCATTCCTCTTCCTCTATCTTTTCTATCTTCTTGCTCTTTCTATTTGCGTCTTCTCTCAAGAATACTACTGTTATGGCATATACATATTTCTATTTTTATATAAATCTTCCAGTCATGTTTTCTTTCCCAAACAACTGACTCTCAGTTAACTGAAATGTAAACAATTCTGTTCCCTCTTAGTCCCATTATCGTGCTAGAACTTTTCACTTCACAATCTCAAAAGAAAGAAAAAATGTGTGTGTGTGTGTGTGTGTGTGTGTGTGTGTGTGTGTGTGTTTTTGTGGTTCTTGCTTGCAGATGCCCCTCTGACCTCGTTTGCCTCCTGGGTGGGGCGAAGCACCAGAACCACCATATCTCGTATACAGTAACTACGAGTACTTTGCCTGAGGAAGATCAGCCTCATTCATTGCTCGTTTTTTTTTTCTTTTTTTTTTTTCTTTTTTCTGGGGAGCAAATACCTCGACCTCGATCTCCCTCCCTCTTTCTCCTCCCTTCCTCCCTCCAGTTCTCCGTCTTCTTCAGGTGGTCTTCTGCAGGGCAAATGAAGAAGCTTAATACGGGAGACTAACTGGATGAGTTCTCTTCCCAAGGTAACACTACTTTCTTCGTCCTCATCTTCATCCTCGTCCTCGTGGTCGTCTTCATCCTCGTCTTCGTCTTCGTTTTAGTCATTGCCTTTGATCTTGTCGTCGTAACCGTCTCTTTTTTTTCTATCTACTGTCTTTCTACCTACCCTCATCCTTATCCTTATCCTTATCCTTATCCTTATCCTTATCCTTATCCTTATCCTTATCCTTATCCTTATCCTTATCCTTATCCTTATCCTTATCCTTATCATTTTCACATTTATCATGTTCTTCAGATTCCTCTATTGTGTTTCCTCCTGTACTATCAACTCGAAGAGAGGGAGAAGAGGAA
>NC_134801.1:30910442-30915442 GCF_046742065.1 Oratosquilla oratoria | reverse complement strand
CACACACACACATACTCACACACACACACACACATATATATATATATACATATATGCATATACATACATATATACATATATATATATATATACATATATATATATATATATATATATATACATATATGTGTGTGTGTGTGTGTTTTGTTAAAAACAACTGCGCATTCGGCACTACAAAGCTTCTTAAGTAGACTTTCAAGTCTTCTGAATGTAGATTTCTGGTTTTCACAGGGCAGACGGAATAATAAATTTCCAGTAGCCATTAGGAACTTTTGTTGAGAAAGAATGTACAGACGTTTCGCTAAACGCAGTTAGCATTTTCAATGTAATAGAGATAGAGAGTACAGGACATAATAAACATAGAAAGAAAGCTCTGGGAGAGGTCACAACATAAAACACGGGGGGAGGTCACGACGTAAGATTCGGGGAGAGGTCACATTACATGTGTGCGATGACGGGGGATTTTGTCACTGTGGGGCAAATGTCCGTTGAGGGCCAAGTGTCCTCACTATGAGTCTGGCGGAACGTCGGAGAGGGACTTGGGTGTCGGTGTGATTGGAAGGTGTGTTGTTGTGGTAGAGAGGGCTACTAGTCCTAGGGAGGGGCTTCATGCTGGGGAGTAATGTAGAGGCTTCCACTTGTCTGTTGATAGTTGGTTGTATGCCTCGTATAATAATTGCTTCCAGGAAGGAAAGTCTAGACTTTTCTGATTCCTTGCGTAGGTTCTGAATAGGATTATTCATCGAAACATATAACCCAAAAGTGAGAATGACAAAGTTCGTCTCTATATATTACCGCAACCAAAAAACAGCTACACTTTGAATTAAAAACAACACTTCTCCTCGCCCCGAAGGTCCCGCTTGCACCAACGTAGTATACAAATTTTCCTGCCCCCTAGAGGACTGTACGCCTCTCAACTGCTACGTTGGCCAAACGA
Source organism: Oratosquilla oratoria (assembly GCF_046742065.1). Taxonomy (NCBI): domain Eukaryota; kingdom Metazoa; phylum Arthropoda; class Malacostraca; order Stomatopoda; family Squillidae; genus Oratosquilla; species Oratosquilla oratoria. Next base: position 30,914,505 of record NC_134801.1, on the reverse strand, counting down.
GAACGACAAGTGGAGGCCCCAAACTACACCTACTAGAAAAACACAACACACAAATTACAAGAAAACTTTTAGATGACAACACCGTCATTCTCGCCAAGGAATCAGAAAAGTCTAGACTTTTCTTCCTGGAAGCAATTATTATACGAGACATACAACCAACTATCAACAGACAAGTGGAAGCCCCTACATTACTCCCCAGCATGAAGCCCCTCCCTAGGACTAGTAGCCCTCTCTACCACAACAACACACCTTCCAATCACACCGACACCCAAGTCCCTCTCCGACGTTCCGCCAGACTCATAGAGAGGACACTTGGCCCTCAACGGACATTTGCCCCACAGTGACAAAATCCCCCGTCATCGCACACATGTAATGTGACCTCTCCCCGTATCTTACGTCGTGACCTCCCCCCGTGTCTTATGTTGTGACCTCTCCCAGAGCTTTCTTTCTATGTTTATTATGTCCTGTACTCTCTCTATTACATTGAAAATGCTAACTGCGTTTAGCGAAACGTCTGTACATTCTTTCTCAACAAAAGATCCTAATGGCTACTCGAAATTTATTATTCCGTCTGCCCTGTGAATAGGAACCAGAAATCTACATTCAGAAGACTTGAAAGTCTACTTAAGAAGCTTTGTAGTGCCAAATGCGCAGTTGTTTTTAACAAAACATGTTTAAAAGAAAACCTGCTGCCAAGATTAACACACACACACACACACACACACACACACACACACACACACACACACACACACACACACACACACACACACACACACACACACACACACACACACACACACACACACACACACACATATATATATATATATACATATATATGTGTATACATGAGTATGTACATATATGTATATATATATATATATACATATATACATACATACATATATATATATATATATATATACATATATATACAAGATATACATATATACAATATATATATATATATATATATATATATATATATATATACCTATTGTGATGGCCCACCACCCTCCGTGTATCTAAATGTCTGTATATGTTTCTGTATTCATTGTATAATTATGTATGTCCCGTCAATTGCCTGTGTACGTGTGGTCTTCCTACTCTCCTCCCCTCCGATCCCCTCCCTACTGCTCGTCTGAAAGTCCAGACTAGTTCTGTCCAGTTCCTTCCTTTTCCTTCCCCCCGTCCTCGCTAGCCCTATTATATACGGCGTTCAACCAGTCCCAGAGAGACACTTCCGTTGGTTTATCAAGACGTAACTTACCCTCTCACATCGCTTTCGCTCTTTCCACCCCCTTGTGTTACACGTACCTTAAGTTATTCTTATGACTTGGTTTTCTGTTCAGGTTAAGGAAATATTTATTTTACATAACGTTACGAATTGTGTATTGATTAATTTTTGTTGTAAAGATATAGTATAATTGTTTTGTTGACTTTTTTAATTGATTAGAATATATATTTGTGTTACCTGTTTTCCCTAACTACATCAAGGCCACAAAGTACGAATCCCTTCTAGACAGAAAGTCCTTATATCCTTGCGGAAGGCATAACATAGAATGGAGGCCCATCGGGAATTTTCTTAACTGAACAAAAACTAAGACGGTGTGAGATACACGAGCGAGACGTAATAGTTGCACTTGCTTTCCCACAACCGTCGAAATTGTCCAGCTGTCCGGTAACCTTGTAACTCAGTACTCCAGTAAAGTAATAATTGGTCCAAGAGAGATCACTCAGTTAATTGTTAAATACGCCATTGCAGATGACCTCGTTAAACTCTTTCAGCTGTGAATTTCGAAAGTACTGAAGTAGGATCTGTTTAGAATACGTCTGGGAACGATAGTTCTATCCTACTTACGGCATGTAGTTTTGGTTATATGTATTCTGTCCTAGAGAATTATAGCATTCGTGGGAGTCGAGTATTATAATTCTACCTGTATTTCTTGTCCGGTACATTGTGTAAGCGAACCACACTCAATACTTTGTTTAGTAGCAACCGTTAGCGATTAATAATTTCGCGATGGCAGAACTGAATATCGAAAACTTTGTTGAGAACCTCTCGGTGGAAGAACTTGTAGTTCAGAACCCAAATAAAGAATGCCAGAAAGAAATAGCGTCAAGATGGGACTTAACTTATCCTGCGAACGTTAGTAGAACTGAATTGGTCCAACTAATATTGAGACATATACTGTAGATCAGTTAAAGAAAACGGAAGAGAACGAAAGCAGAGAATTTGACAATTTAGAACAAACAGTTACAGCCAAATTAGACATTAGTCCTACGAAGGAAGTTCAACTAGACCACCTGGACTATCAAACACTTAAAATGAAGATGAGGTATGAAATACAACTTAAAGAAATCGAATTGCAACGTGAAAGAGAACAAAGACGATATTAAAAAGAACAAAGACAACACAAACTCGAACTCAAAAAGCTCGAACTATCGATACTAAGTCAACAATTAGTTTCAAATTCAGATAAGTTAGATCTCTTGCAGTACACCAAACTTATTCCTGCCTTCTCAGACAAGAATCCAACCTTATTTTTTCGAGAATTTGAAGCAGTGAGTAACCATATTACAATTCCTCAAACAGATTGGATATGACTTATTAAACCAAAGTTGTCCCCTAAAGGGTTACAAGTATAACAATCTGGAAAATAATACTGACTACGAAACGGTCAAACAGACAATTCTTTCCGCTTATGAAATTTCCACCAAAGGTTGTCGACAAGCCTTTCGATTTTCTAACAAACTTAACTATCAGACATATATGGAGTTCGCGTCAGACAAACTCCGAGCATTAAAGAAGTGGATTAAATCAGCATCAGCAGATAATTTTGAGAAAGTAGTGAACTTGATTGCATTTGAAGAATTTGTACGTGAAATTCCTCATTACTTAAAAGTCAAATTGGCTGATACTCTCTCATTGATTCACAAAAATGTTGGAAAGGACGGTAACCGCCAACAATTTAATGTAAAACCAACTAGTGGTAGTAAAGATGGTAAAATTGATAACCCCAGTTCCCCTGTTTGTTACTTCTGTAAGAAAACAGGACACATGATTGCAAATTGCCCAGATCCAAAATGTAAAGTAGCTCAAAAAAATAGAAAATCTGCAGCTTCCTTTAATCATTCCACTGTCAATTCTGTAGATCCTTTTCAGCCTTTCCGTTCAACGGGAGTTGTATCGCTTGATCCAGACCACGTAAGACACCACCTGCGAATAATGAAAGACACCGGAGCAACGCAGTCATTGCTACTTCAGTCAGCACTGCCGGGAGTCCAACGTAATTATACAGGAGAAAATGTATTCTTACAGGATTTCCACAACCCTTTCTTAGTACCACTGGCAAAGGTGTACCTGAACTGTGGACTCATCAAGGATACTGTCTCCGTAGGAGTAAGTGAAACGGCAACCCTACCAGTCCCTGAAGCAGATTTTATACTAGGGAACGATCTAGCAGGAGAACTAGTCCATCCTCCTTTAATCGTTTCTGCTTCTCCCCTACCATATAACTCAACTTCTACCATAGAGCAAACCCAACCCAACCTCTTTCCAACTTGTGCTATTACACGATCCCAAGCAAAAGTTAACCAACCAACTCTTCCCTCTCTAACCACTCCAACCATCCTACTTACACTACCCTCTGAGCAGAGCATCAAAGAGGCTCAACAGAATGACCCTTCCTTAGCTCCCTTGTTTAACAGAACTATTCCCAAGGAGGATATCCTACATACTCCCTCCTTTTATTTGCATGAAGGGATACTTAGGAGATTGTATAAACCTCGTCACCTTTCTGATGATGATACATGGGCAGATTGTCACCAAATTGTTTTACCTGTTAATTTGAGGACTCAGGTAATGGTGATTGCTCATGCAAGACATTCAGGACATTTAGGTATTAAGAAAACTTATTTACGACTCTTGTCAGGATTCTTTTGGCCTGTTCTGAAAACAGAGGTAGGCAAATTTGTTAAATGTTGCCACACTTGCCAACTAGTAGGCAAGTCGAACAAGTCTATCCCTCCGTATCCCCTTCAACCCATTAAAGTACCT
>NC_134801.1:30875442-30882942 GCF_046742065.1 Oratosquilla oratoria | reverse complement strand
GCCGCTGATGTACGAAGGAAAGATGTAGCCTAGGGAGGTGCACGTAAGGAACCTGAAAGTGTTTGGGCACACCTGTTCAGCCAAGCAGTCTCACAAAAACGCTTTTTGATTTTTCCTCTTTTTACTGGCGATGAGTGACGATTCAAACTTTTTGAAAGCTTGTTTCAGTCCTGGATGGCGGTTGAACAGAAAGTGAAGAGGAAGAGATGTCTTCAACGTGGGCGTAAAATTACTTGGACAAAATGTTGTAGCACATTTGTAAATAATAATCACGAAGAACCCACAGTCGGAATAAAAGGAAACTTTAGAAGAAAGTGCAACTTCTATATTTCGGCTAACAGCTATAGCCCTCTTCAGAAAATTACAGATTACAAGAATTTGCAGAGACATAAGTACAATTGAGATGTGAGTAAAAGGGGAACACGCAGAGCTAAAACAGGACTATCCGTCACGCAGGGCGGAGTCAGACGAGGGGATGTGTGGGTGGAGGTGTGAGGTCAGGAGGGAAGCGGGCTGGAAGTGGGGTCAGGAGGGTAATAATTCTTAACCAAGCGGCTCACAGCTAGCCTTGAGATTATGTCCGGGGAACATTGACCTTTGGAGATGCTCAAGTTCGGACATTCTTTGATTAAGGCTGATTCAACAATTTTTCTTCTAAAGCTACAGTTGGACTTAAAATTTTGAGTTTGTTACAGTCAAGACTGTGATTTTTGGCACTGACGTGTTGGAACACAGAGGGATTTTCCTGAGCATACCTAATTGATCTTTTGTGCTCCATTAACCTCGTGTTAAGTTCCCTTCCGGTCTGACCAAGGTACACTAAATCACAATCTTTACAAGGAAGGCTATACACTCCTGGGGACTCATTTCCCTTTAGCCTTTGATGAACATTAACAATTTGTTTGTGAACAGTGTTAGGGTAATGGTAGGCAACTGTGAGACGCTTGTTGGGAATTAATTTAAAAGAAGGACTGATGAAGTTACAATAGGGGACTTTTAAAACATCTTTGAAAGAGGGTTGTGTAGTGGGAACTGAGTTTTTAAGGTGGCTTGCTCTAGCCTTGCTGAGGGCTTGATCCAACCGACCCGTCACGCCCCTGTGACCCTACAAAACAGAACGACTTAGTTCACGGACTAATCGTTCCGCCGAGGGCACCTACGTGAAGCGTGGTATGTACTATACTTCATCAAATCCGTTATGCAGGCTAGTCTTCCGACAAGTGTTTGTGTCATTATGACGTGACGTGACGGTACGTTTTGTAGGGTCACGGTGGCGTGACGGTACGGTCTTCGTCTTATAAAAAGCAAGCCGCTCAGGCGAGGGTTCGAATCCCAGTAGGAGAGTTTATTTCCCTACACACACACACACACACACACACACACACACACATACACACACACTCAAACACGCACACACAAAAATACACACACACATAAACACACACACACACACACACACACACACACACACATATATATATATATATACATATACATATATATATATATATATATATATATATATATGTATACATATCTGTGTGCATGTCTCTCTGTCTGTGTCATCATTACTTTATTCATATATCGATCTATGTAACCAGTAAGTTCACTTTAAAATTCCAAGTCAAAATAGAATGACAATTCTCACTTTATTCTCTATTCAGTGCATTCCACTTAGATTTTCTAGAGTTTTGTGTTCTAGAAATGTACCGATTGCCTGCAAAGGGAATTCGATTCCCTTGGTCTTCACTTAAAGAATCAAATAGCATCGATTCCATCTTTATTTGTTTGAGATTGGGTTCAGCAGGCGTGACATTTATCTTGCCCCTGTTGAAAGCTGATTGTCATATCGTAATGTACCATTTTATAATGTGATAGGGTATGACTGTATTGAAATGGTTCATATATATCATATATAGATATTTGCGAATGTGTAGTACACACACACACACACACACACACACACACACACACACACACACACACACACACACACACACACACACACACACACACACACACACACACACACACACACACACGCACGCACGCACTCACGCTCATGCACACACACATGGACACACACACGCGCGCGCACTTACACACACACATGCACACACACACATACACACACACGCACTCACACACACACACACACACACACACACACACACACACACACACACACACACACACATACACACACGCACACACACACACACACACACACACACACATACACACACACATGCTCACACACACACATACACACACGCACACATACACACACGCACACACACACACGCACACACACACACACACACACACACACACACACACACACACACACACACACACACACACACACACACACACACACACACACACACACACACACACCCGCGCACACACACACACACGCACGCACACGCACACACACACACACACACACACACACACACACACACACACACACACACACACACACACACACACACACACACACACACACACACACACACACACACACACACACACAAACACACCCGCACACACACAAACACATGTAACCAGTGTATACCAGTGTAGTACGGTTGAATAACCGTTAGAATATGGTGTGGGTGAGAGCACCGCTGGACACTAGTTGTATACCTGGTGTATACCAGTGTATACCGTTATGATATGGTTGAGTAACCGTTATATATGGTGTGGGTGAGAGCACCGCTGGACACCAGTGTATACCGTTATGGTATGGTTTAGTAACCGTTATATATGGTGTGGGTGAGAGCACCGCTGGACACCAGTTGTATACCTGGTGTATACTTTGTAGTACGGTGGTAAGCCCGTTATATATGGTTACGTAGGGAAGTCTTAATGTGGCGAGATAGACTCCAAAGCGGGAGATTTCTATTTATTTTAAACAAGACATTGATGTTAAACTACAAATCGGATGCCCTTTGGGGCTAAATACAATAAGTGCCAGGCTCTGACCTCCGGCCGGTAGGTTCGTGACCTACCCAGCCTCTGGCAGTAAGTTCTTCACCTACTCCAGCTCTGGCAACATTACATGGATGTCATAGAATATATAGGGTTAGAAGGGTTGCTGTAAGCAAAGGCGTTAGTCTCGTTAATCTATGGATTGGGGACGGTTTAGATATATAAGGGTTAGTTGTATAATTGGTGGATATTGTTAGGTATATTATATCTATGTTAGTTTATGCGGAATACACGAGGGCAGTTATAATAAAAGGATTTATGATACGTTAGTCTGGTGACACTAGGTATCTATACTTGTTTGTCTTCAAATTGTGCTGTGTTAGGGGTGCATGTCATGGGAAATGCAAGGTAAGCAAGAGGAAGTCTCGCTCTGTTGCAAGCATGTGGATCACGTGCGTGGTGGGTGATGGTTAGTAATGGTGATGGATACATTGCCTCCCTGACCTTTTTGAGGTACGTCCTCGTACCTTGGGTTAAGGTCGTGACAGTGGGGATGGCATACTAAGTGGTTAGTGTGTTTTTAATTAATATGTTAGATTGTGTAGAGCTAAAAATACATATATAACATTTTATAGACATATAAACTTATACAAGTTTGTTATTTATGAGAATGGTTATTGGCTAAGATTGTGTAGAGCTAAAAATACATATATAACATTTTATAGACATATAAACTTATACAAGTTTGTTATTTATGAAAATGGTTATTGGCTAAGATTGTGTAGAGCTAAAAATACATATATAACATTTTATAGACATATAAACTTATACAAGTTTGTTATTTATGAGAATGGTTATTGGCTAAGATTGTGTAGAGCTAAAAATACATATATAACATTTTATAGACATATAAACTTATACAAGTTTGTTATTTATGAGAATGGTTATTGGCTAAGATTGTGTAGAGCTAAAAATACATATATAACATTTTATAGACATATAAACTTATACAAGTTTGTTATTTATGACAATGGTTATTGGCTAAGATTGTGTAGAGCTAAAAATACATATATAACATTTTATAGACATATAAACTTATACAAGTTTGTTATTTATGAGAATGGTTATTGGCTAAGATTGTGTAGAGCTAAAAATACATATATAACATTTTATATTTATTTAAGGCAGTTAATTTATTTTATTTTATTTAACTATTAATATATTTTTATTTATTCATCTTTTTTAAGTGGGTGGGGTTTTGAGTGTATTATTCCGGGGCTTCACGGTCGGAAGGAAGTAGAGAAGTAATGATCGTGAGGACCTATCCTATCGAATCGCATGACGTCCTGCGTCCGAAGGTGAATAATTTTTACGTGTTGGTTATGTTCATCTTGGGAATTGTCGTTGTATATTGATTTATCTTAATTTACTATGTTTCGGGTGACTGCCTGGGAGATTTCTTCGCAGTGACATTTTGATATTCTAATTCTACGTTAAAATTGAAAAAGTATTTGTAAGTTAAAATTACATAGTGGATGTTTTGATTATTAGGTTTTGTTTATCGTGGACTTTGAATTTCTATAATTGTAACTAATAGATAGTTCTACGTGAGCTAATTTACATTTAAAAAAAATTGTAATTAAAATTATTATTACATTTGTATGATACGTGGGTTATGCATATACATCTATGGGAATATACAAAAAAGAATACAAAATAATATGTGGGTACTTATGTACGAGTACTGTGGGTCTTGAAGTTCGGGAGGCACTGGGTAGGTGCCGTGAGCGGATGTGAACTGTCGTGGTCCAAGTTGTTGACGTCCAGCTGACGCTGAACATCGCAGTGTCAGCAATTCTCGGTGCGCCAAGGGTGGCGGTTGTGGTTGGGGTGGGTAAGCGAGAATGCTGACCCGATGTAAGCCTCTGGTCTGGCCGGTCATAGCGAAGCTTCTGGTCTGGGTGGACTTGGTGGGGGTGGGGGTGGAGGTGGTTTCTCGTCCGGCTTCTGAATTATATATAAAAAAGGGGGGAATTAGTGGGAGTCTATGGTTTATACTCACGGAGATTGGTGACGGTAGTTTGGGTGGCGGACGAGGATGTGTCTCGTCGGCCTGGGTCCATCGGTATGTTGACTGAAGTCGTGACGTCGTGTCGATCTAGAAGTTGGTGCGCTGGATCTCTACAAGTGATTAGCTTGGGTTCACTGCGAGGTGCTGAGCTTGCAGGTTTCGCGTTGTTCTCAGGTGAATGGAAACCTGTGGTTTTGAAGTTCTATCTCTTGGTTTGGAGTCGTGATGAGGTGCGGTGTAGAGTTGACCGGTTCTTCTATGTCGCTGTAGATATCTGTCTACAGAGACTATGGTAGCGTACTGCCACCAGGTGGTTCAAAATCGAATGGGTTCGATTTCACCACCGATTCTAAGATTTGTGCAAGGCTGCGATCTTAGAATTCTGACTGTCGTCTCGAAGGGAGTGGTTGGTTGTGCGCCTGTGGGTAGACGTGTTGCTTGCTTGACGAAGTGATGAGCTAGCTTTCTGATGCGGTTGATGAGAAGTAGACGATCTCGGTCGTCTGAGCTGCAGGCGCGGCTGATCTGAATAGAATCAAGTGGCTTGAAGGAAGATATGAGAAGTCGAAGATAGACGGTTTCTTCTTCGTTGCTCCTTCTGAATGTTCTGAATGGTAGGCGTGGCTTGAATGACTGAAGAATGTATTCGGCCTTCTGTGGTAGGCATATGTGAAACCAGTGTTTCGTGGTATAAGGTAGGCTTGTATCTTCGGAGGTTGGAATAGAGTACCGCTCGCCAGTTGGATTGGTTGTGTAACCTTTGTAGTATGGCTGATGACGGCGCTTCTATTCAGGACGTGGGCGAACCGCTGCTGCCGCCAGTTGTATACGTTATATACGTGGTTGTGGCCACCGCGAGCCACCAGTTGTATACTTGTGTGGGAGCACCGCTCGCCACCAGTTGTAACCAGTGTATACCAGTGTAGTACGGTTGAATAACCGTTAAAATATGGTGTGGGTGAGAGCACCGCTGGACACCAGTTGTATACCTGGTGTATACCAGTGTATACCGTTATGGTATGGTTGAGTAACCGTTATATATGGTGTGGGTGAGAGCACCGCTGGACACCAGTTGTATACCTGGTGTATACCAGTGTATACCGTTATGGTATGGTTGAGTAACCGTTATATATGGTGTGGGTGAGAGCACCGCTGGACACCAGTTGTATACCTGGTGTATACCTTTGTAGTACGGTTGTGGTAACCGTTATATATGGTTACGTAGGGAAGTCTTAATGTGGCGAGATAGACTCCAAAGCGGGAGCTTTCTATTTATTTTAAAGAAGACATTTGAGATTAAACTACAAATCGGATGCCCTTTGGGGCTAAATACAATAAGTGCCAGGCCTTGACCTCCGGCCGGTAGGTTCGTGACCTACCCAGCCTCTGGCAGTAGGTTCTTCACCTACTCCAGCTCTGGCAACATTACATGGATGTCATAGAATATATAGGGTTAGAAGGGTTGCTGTAAGCAAAGGCGTTAGTCTCGTTAATCTATGGATTGGGGACGGTTTAGATATATAAGGGTTAGTTGTATAATTGGTGGATATTGTTAGGTATATTATATCTATGTTAGTTTATGCGTAATACACTAGGGCAGTTATAATAAAAGGATTTATGATACGTTAGTCTGGTGACACTAGGTATCTATACTTGTTTGTCTTCAAATTGTGCTGTGTTAGGGGTGCATGTCGTGGGAAATGCAAGGTAAGCAAGAGGAAGTCTCGCTCTGTTGCAAGCATGTGGATCACGTGCGTGGTGGGTGATGGTTAGTAATGGTGATGGATACACACACACACACACACACACACACACACACACACACACACACACACACACACACACACACACACACACACACACACACACACACACACACACACACACACACACACACACACACGACTCGGTGGCGCAGTTGGTAGAGCGATGAACTACTAGCATGGTGGTGCCCGTAGTGCTTGGTTCGAATCCTGCCCAGGGCCGAAATTATTTAGGTACAGCTGCGCTTCGGGTCGTTACTCTGACTCTCGTGGGCGGGGAGTTGGGGGTGTGTGCGTGTGTAAGGTCATAGCATTACCCATAGATCGGACCTACGAGCTCTGAGCTCTCTTCCAGGAGGGGAATAGCTGTCGATCACGAGTCCAACACGTGATCCAAAGACCAAGTGAATACACACACACACACACACACACACACACACACACACACACACACACACACACACACACACACACACACACACACACACACACACACACACACACACACACAAACACAAACACACCCGCACACACACACACACACACACACACACACACACACACACACACACACACACACACACACACACACACGCACACACACACACACACACACACACACACACACACACACACACACACACACACACACACACACACACACACCACACACACACACACACACACACACACACACACACACACACCACACACACACACACACACACA
>NC_134801.1:30860442-30867942 GCF_046742065.1 Oratosquilla oratoria | reverse complement strand
GGGGAAGGGGAAGGGGAAGGGGAAGGGGAAGGGGAAGGGGAAGGGGAAGGGGAAGGGGAAGGGGAAGGGGAAGGGGAAGGGGAAGGGGAAGGGGAAGGGGAAGGGTGTCCGGGTGGAAGGGGAAGGGGAGAAGGGGAAGGGGAAGGGGAAGGGGAAGGGGAAGGGGAAGGGGAAGGGGAAGGAGAAGGGGAAGGGAAAGGGGAAGGGGAAGGGGAAAGGGAAGGGGAAAGGAAAGGCGAAGGGGAAGGGGAACGGAAATAGGGAGAGGAAAGGGAAGGGGAAGGGGAAGGGGAAGGGGAAGGGGAACAGGGAGTGTGAAAGTGAGGGGAAGACGATGTGTGTTCAAGAGGAGAAGCTGAACATATTGAAAGAAAAAGGAAAAAGAGGGGAGAGGAAGAGAGGAGGTGAAGAGGCAAGGAGTGTAGAAGGGCAGGACGGGGGAAGGGTAGGGACGAGAGGAGTAGAAGAGAGGTAAAGGTGAAGGGAAGAGAGGGGGAGGAGGAGGAGAGGAAGAAGATAGACGTGGAAGAGGGAGAGAGGAAGGATGGGAATGGGAAGGGGAGAAGTAGGGGAGTGAAGGAGGGAAAGAAGACAGAAGATGAGGAGAGGAGGAGAGGAGGAGGGGAGGGGGAGAGGAGAGGAGGAAAAGAGGAGGGAAAGAGGGGAAAGAGGAGGAGGAGAGGAGAGGAGAGGAGAGGAGAGGAGGATGGTAGGAGGAGAGGAGGAGAGGAGGCGAGTAGAGTAGGATGGGGAAGCGGGGGAGGGGAGGAGAGAAGGAGGGAAAGAGGGAATTAGTGGAGGAGCGGAGGAGACCAGAGTTAGAGGAGGGAGAGGGGAGGAGTAGGAGAGTGGAGGAGAGGTGGAGGGGAGGAGGGGTGGAGGGGGGAAGGGGAGAGGCAAGGAGGAAAGGAGGAGAGGAGGAAAGGAGAGGAGGAGAGGAGGAGAGGAGGAGGGAAGGGAGTGTGATACTGGAGTGAATGATATTGGTGGTAACAAATATATGGAACGATGGAACAGGGAGAGGTCAGTAGGAAAGAGTTACAAAGACAAAGAAAAGAGAGAAATACGGAGAGAGATACTAAAAAAAAATAAGAAAGAGGGAAAGCCAAGCAAGAAAAAGAACATGTGAGAAAAGAGAGGGGGGAGAGCTATGAAGTAGGTTGAATCAAATATGAGAGACCAAAAGAGAGAAAGAGAGAGAGAGAGAGAGAGAGAGAGAGAGAGAGAGAGAGAGAGAGAGAGAGAGAGAGAGAGAGAGAGAGAGAGAGTCGAGAGTAGAGACGAGAGAGAGAGGAGATGAGAGAGAGAGAGAGAGAGAGAGAAAGCTTGAGTGAGGTTCTAAGAGGAAAGAGAGCGAGAGAGAGAGAGAGAGAGAGAGAGAGAGAGAGAGAGAGGTGAGAGAGAGAGAGTAGAGAGAGAGAGAGAGAGAGAGAGAGAGAGAGAGAGAGAGAGAGAGAAAGAGAGAGAGAGAGAGAGAGAAGGAAGGAAAAGAGAGTAAAGGGAGTGAGAAAGGAAAACAGAGAACGAAGTCAAAGGAAAAGAGGAAGAGGAAGAAAAATTAGGATCACGGGAGAAGAAGGGAAGGAAGGGGAGGACGAGGAGGAGGAGGAGGAGGAAGAAAAGGAAGAGGAATAAGAGGAAGAAGTGGAACACGAGGAGAAGGAGGAGGAGGAAGAAGAGGAGAGAAGGAGGAAAAGGTGGAAGTGAAAGAGAAGGAAAAGAAGGAGGAAGAATAGGAGGAGGAGAGGGGAAGAAGAGATGGAAGTGAAAGAGGAGGGAAATGAGGAGGAAGAAGAGAAGGAAGAACAAGAGGAGAAGGAGGGGGAAGGGGCAGAGGAGGAAGAGGGCGAAGAACCTGAGAAGGAAGATGAAGAACAGAGGGAAAGAGAAGAAAAGGAAGAGGAGTGAAGAAGAAAGAGGAAGAGGAGGATGAGGAAGAGGAGGAGGATGAGGAAGAGGAGGAGGAAGAGGAAGAGGAGAAGGAAGAGAAAGAGGAGAAGGAGGAGGAGGAGGAAGAGAAGGAGGAGGAAGAGGAAGAGAAGAAGGAGGAGGAGGAGAGGAGGAGTGAGGTAGGAAAGGGGAAAGGCGGAGACGCTCAGCTGAGGTTAAAGGGGAGGGTTGCCTCTATCTCGGCCTCCGCCGTGTATAAATATGAACGCCATCAATTCGGTTCCCACACAATCGAACTCTCAATAGACGGCCCCAAGAAGGTTTCCCGGTAAGCGGAAGGGAGCCACTGCGAACTGAAGGGGGTCCCGGACGATTCATGGTTCCTTCAATCTATGGGACGATCGTCAAATGAGGATAATTGGTCTGGTGTCCGCTTAGACACAGGCTAAACACAATGTTGCCGTATTGAAAGGGCAGGAGAGTAATTCGATGGAAATTGGAAACTGGTATTGATAGGGAAACTAGTTAGGGTACTAGTGCGGCTTTTAGTGATGGTATTGCTAGCCCTGTGGGAAAGGCTAGTGGTGATGTTAGTGTGAGTGGGCATATTAGTATGGTGAAGTGAAGGACACTTTTTATGTATATATATATATACATATATATATATATATATATATATATATATATATATATACATATACATTATGTATATATATATATATATACATGTATATATATATATATACATTATGTATATATACATATATACATTATGTATAATACATATATATATATATATATATATCTATACATATATATATATATATATTTATATATATACATATATATATATATACATATATATAAGTATATATATATACATATACATATATATATATACATATATATGTATATATACATATATATATACATATATATATACATATATATATACATATATATATATATACGTGTATATATACATATATATATATATATATATATATATATATATATATATATATATATATATGTATATATATATGTATATATAATATATATATATATATATATATATAGTTTACTACCCCGTGGTAAAGTTGGCAACACTAAATCCGCATTATTTTACAATATTATCCGAAATGCCATTGTCATCAAGTGCGGTGTTGACTTAGTTATGGTGTGTTTGGCATGTCTCTTTCGAGCAATGTTGTAGTCCTACAAGAGTTTCATTCACGTGGACTCCTAGATAAAGTGCTCCTTTGTCACCGTGACTTATTTAGTAATCTTTTCTAGTTAGCGTCTAAAGATCATATTCGGTTGAAGAGTCACTCAGTATTATAAAAGTAAGCTTGATGGATAGTAAATAAACATATATAAAAGAATAGTATGAAGTTAAGTAGAATGACAAATAAGTAACTGAATAGATAAACGGAAAAGTAAATAAACACATACAAATAAATAAACTTATAGATAAATACAAAAACAAATAGATAAATAAATAATTACGCATATCAACAAACAAATTAATAAAGAAGTAAGCCAGTAAATTAATAAAGAAGTAGATAAGTAAGTAATTATATGAATAAGTGAATACAAAATTAAATAAATAGATGAACAAAGAGACAGATAAACAAATAACTACATAAACTAATAAACAAATAAATAGGCAGCTAAATATATACTTGAACAGGTCATCAGAGAAATAGATATTTCAAGAAATGAGTAATTTATTACTACAGGGAAAACGACATCATCTTGGACATAGATGTAAACGTCTTAAATGTCGTCGAAGGCTTACCATCTCCTTTGGTTGAACAGAAGCGTTACTGCCCAGTGACATGATTGAGATGCATTCTAAGAGCTTTAGGTAGTGCATAAGCTGTAGTCGTCTGTCTGGCCAGTAACAGAGTCATTGGGGGTCAGTGGCACGGGCGAATGCCTTAGTGGCAGATAAAGAGACGTTAGTGTCAGATCTGAGGTCAGGTGTTAGTGGGGGGCGAGTGTTTTTCCTTTCGGCGCGGTCATCTTAATTCTCTTTTAGATATTTCATCCTAACCCCTCCCCCGTAATAGGATTATCTTTTTTTCTCTGGTTTGGAAGTCAAGACCAAAGTATAAACAAATGGGTGTGGAATGGGTGGAGGGTGGATGTATGCCTCGGTTAGTTACCCCGCTTGTGAATGGGGAAGAAGCTTTTTGGTATATGCATATTGATATATTCATCACTTTTTTTCTTTCATTTAATAGAATGAAATTTTCTATTCTTGATCAAATAATGGAAACTGTAAAATAAAGAGAACAAGATAGTTTTTTTAATTCAGTATATCAATATGTTTTCAAATCCGATATTTTGATATTTATTCTCATTACCGCCAGGTGATTTTATTCAGCACAGGAAAAGCATCTGTGTAAGAATTAAAAAGAAAAAAAAAGAAAAACGGAGGAAATTTCCAGTTTTATGTCTCACAATGATCATATGGGAGAGAAGTCATGAAAATAGTTTCTTGCCGAATCAGCTTTGTACGTCCTGGAATAGAGTGCTGAGGAGATTACACAGATAAAAAGAGAGGGTGGAAGTATCATACCATTACTGTCCGAGGAGCAGAAGTCAACCCATATTGTATGGACACGCATTTCCTGTAAATATATATATACATATATATATTTATATATATATGTATATATATATATATATAAATTTATATAAATATATATTTATAAATATATATATATATATATATATATACATATATATATATATATATATATATAATGAACAAATAAATAAAATTAGATAAAAACAAATACCAAATATACAAAAATAATAGAATAAAACAAAATAAATGAATAGATAAAAATAAAAAGTGTACACACACACACACACACACACACACACACACACACACACACACACACACACACACACACACACACACACACACACACACACACACACACACACACACACACACACACACACACACACACACACATACATACACACACACATACACCGGCACACACACACACACACAGACATATATGTATATATATACATATATATATATATCTTCATCTATGTAACTATTTATCTACGTATGTATGTATGTATGTATGTATGTATGCATGTATGTACATAAAACAATTATTTTAGCTCGGTATTCGTAAACGAATCACCTCAAAGTGAATTCCAAACTGAAACCTGTAAAAAATCTGGGGTAAACTTACTCACTACGGTAATTATAACAAAAGAAAAAATTAAAAGGTGTATAGACAAACTCAAAGTTAATAAAACACCAGGGCCTGACGGTTGGCATCCAAGAATATTAAAGGAAATGAAAAAATGAGATTGTTGTTCCATTAGAAATTATTTTCTAGAAAGCCATCATATCCGGAGATGTCCCAAGAGAATGGAAGCTAGCTAACGTTACTCCCATATTCAAAAAAGGTGACAAAAAGAAAACAAATAACTACAGGCCTATGAGTTTGACTTCGATCGTAGGATAAATAATGGAAACTATCATCAGAGATGCTATCGAATATCATTTAGAAAGTAACCGTTTGATAAATGATAGCCAACATGGTTTCAGACGGAAACGTTCTTGCGTGACTAACTTACTCGAATTCTACAACACAGTTGTCTCGAATTTTGACAAAAGAGACAATATAGATTTAATATATCTAGACTTTGCAAAAGCTTTTGATACCGTCCCACACGAAAGACTTCTTACTAAATTAGCTTTGCATGGAATAAGTGGTAGCCTATTAGGTTGGACTAGTAATTGGTTGAAAGGTCGAAAACAGAGAGTTGTTTTAAATGGAAAAACTTCTGGATGGAAAAGTGTTGCAAGTGGAGTTCCTCAGGGTTCCGTTCTTGGGCCACTTCTATTCATAGTATATATAAATGATATAGACCATGGACTAAAATCTACTGTTTCCAAATTTGCTGATGATACAAAACTGTGCGGAGTGGCAAATGATCACTCAAACCAATTAGATATTCAAGAAGATTTAGATAAATTACAGCAATGGTCTGAAAAGTGGCTAATGAAATTTAACACAAGTAAATGCAAGGTAATGCACATAGGTAAAAATAACAGCAAGTACGATTACAAGTTATTTGGAAATTCGTTAACAAAAGTGGATAGTGAAAAAGATCTCGGCGTAATTATCAGTAACGACCTCAAATCATCCAAGCAGTGTATTTCAGCCTCTGAGAAAGCAAATAAGATTCTGGGATTGATTGCGCGATCTTTTGATTTCAAAAGTCCATCACTCATTAACAAGCTATATAAATCGTTAGTTCGTCCACATTTGGAATATGCTGTTTCCGTATGGTCACCGAATCTCATTAAAGACATTGACAGACTGGAAAAAGTACAACGGCGAGCCACAAAACTGATTCCAAATATCAAAAATAAATCATACGAAAATCGACTTAAGCACATGAATCTGTTTTCCCTAAAAAAGCGTAGACTCAGAGGTGACTTGATACAGGTCTTTAAGATTTTAAAGGGAATTGACAACATCAAAAGTGACCAAATTTTCACATTGAATGAGAATCAGACAAGAAACAATGGTCTCAAACTGTCCGGAAATAGATTCAATTTGGAAGTAGGTAAAAACAACTTTGCCAACCGTGTAGTTAATGAATGGAATAAACTTCCTGCACAGGTAGTGCAATGTAGTTCAGTTCGAAGCTTTAAGAATCATTTAGATAAATACCTAAGTAAGATGCTGTAATGATTATAATTTATGTTATATTATTTGTTTTTGTTTTGTTATAATTTGTCTGTCTGATTTTCATTTATTATTAGTTATATGTCAATTTATTATCATTTACTATTTACCTGTTTGTTTGTTATTCAACTATACCAATGCATTTATTTATGTATTTTAATTGTTATTTACATTGTTATAGTTTTAATTTATTATTAATATGATTTTTTTTTTTTGCAACCGACCTAGATATGGATCAAAAGGTCTCCTGTCGGCATGCTTTGCCTTTGTAATCCTTTGTAATCCTTTGTATGTATGTATGCATGTATGTATGTATGTATGTATGTATGTATGTATGTATATATATATATATATATATATATACTGTATATATATGTGTGTGTGTGTGTACATATATATATATATATATATATATATGTGTATATCTATACATATATATATATATATATACATGTATATATATATATATATATATATATATATATATATATATATATATGTACAACACTGAATGGGTCCCAGTGATTAGAAATACATTTTAACAACCACAACGCACTTTAATTCTAAGCCATCATCATCGGGAGACCCAATGGGGCAACATACAGAAATTGAAATATGGTACTGCCGAGGATTCGAACTCAGCGGTCATATGACAAGTGCCGTAGTAACTAACTAACTACGCCATCAAGGCCATTATCCTTGTAACCCCGTTGGTTATTGTTGTGGTTACATAAGGTGGACTTAATGCGGGCAAGATATACTTCAAAACCGGAGTTTCTTCTATTTATTTATGACAACAGAATCTGGTTTGAAATATAACAAACTATATATGGGCCTTTTGGGCAAAATACAGTAAGTGCCGGGCCTT
>NC_134801.1:30837942-30842942 GCF_046742065.1 Oratosquilla oratoria | reverse complement strand
GGGTAGGGGGTGGGGGAAGGGTCGGATAAGGGCTCTCCGGAGTGGGACCTGCTTCGCCGTCTGAGTGGCTATTTCGGTTACCAGGGCGGTGAGAGGACGACCACACCGACTCTAGGCTCCTCCTGCTGAAGAAGGAGGGAGAGGAAAAGGAAGAAGAGGAAAAGGAGGAGGAAAGGAAGTAGGAGGACAAGAAAGGACGGGGAAGGAGGGAGAGGAAGAGGAAGGCGAAGGAGGAGGAGAAGGACGAGGAGGAGAAGGAAGAGAAGGAGGAGGAGGAGGAGGAGGAGGAGGAGGAAGAAGAAAAGGACGAATATGAGCAAGTGGAAAAGTAGGGTGGAGGTAAGCCAATGGTGGATATTTTTGTCTGTTTTTTTTCATGTATTTTGCCTGATATTTGTCTTTTTGTATTTTCCGTGCTGGGGTCTGCTGTGTTTTGGCTGTGCTGTTTTCTTTTATTCTTCTTACTTTTCTTTTTTTCTTTTTCTTCTGCTTCTTCTTCTTCTTTCCTTTTAACCTAACCTTCCTCTTACACTTTTTGATATTTTCCATTATTCTATTTCTTGGTTTGCGTTTTGTGGATTAATTCGTACTCTTTTCAATTCTTCTTTTTATATATTTTTTTTCTTTATTCCATTTCTCTTTTCTTTTTCCGATTTCTTTTCATTTTTTTTTGTCTTCGTTGGTTTTTTCCGATTTTTTTTTATTTTTTTTTATTTTTTTTTTTCAGTTAGGTCTATTCCTTTTCTTTCCTTTCTTCTTTGCTCTTTTCTTTTGCTTTACTTTTTTCAATTTCTTCTTCTATATCCTTTTAATTAAGTTTATCTCCCTGTTGATTGCTGAGATGGAACGACGGAAGACATAGAAAGATAAAACAAGAGAGAAAGAGACTAAAAGATCACAAATAAAACAATGTAAAAAGAAAAAAGATGCATAAACAACCAAATTAATAAATAAACAAGTAAATAAACAAAGAAGGCAGTAAATGAATGTAGAGAGGAATGAATAAATGAAGAAATAGATAAAAGAATAAATGAATAAATTAGTACATAGATTATGAAAACAAATAGATAGGGAAATAAATGAAAGGTTAGGTAAATTAACAAGTATATGAATAAATGAATAGATTGATAAATAGACAAATAAATGAACAAACAAATAAATTGATAAGAACAAAGAATTAACTAACTAAATGCTACATCCACACAAAGCCTAGAAAAAGCTAATGAAACCGACAAATGAGAAAGAAGAAGAAGAAGAAAAAGAAGAAGAAGAAGAAGAAGAAGAAGAAGAAAAAGAAGAAGAGGAAGAGGAAGAGGAAGATGAAGAGGAAGAGGAAGAAGAAGAAGAAGAAGAAGAAGAAGAAGAAGAAGAAGAAGAAGAAGAAGAAGAAGAAGAAGAAGAAGAAGAAGAAGAAGAAGAAGAAGAAGAAGAAGAAGAAGAAGAAGAAGAAGAAGAAGAAGAAGAAGAAGAAGAAGAAGATGAAGAAGAAGAGGAAGAAGAAGAAGAAGAAGAAGAAGAAGAAGAAGAAGAAGAAGAAGAAGAAGAAGAAGAAGAAGAAGAAGAAGAAGAAGAAGATGATGATTTGTGAATAGCCTGTAGTTAGACAAGGGGAAGAAAGGGGAAGTGAGGGAAGATGGGGATAAGAGGAGAGAGAAAGTGGGGAGAAGAAAAAGAAGAGGAATAGAAGGAAGAGGAGTTAAAGAAGGAGAGGTGAGAGGGAGAGGAGAAAGGGAACAAGAAGAAAACAGCAGAGAAGGAGAAACGCTAAGGAGAAGAGAGATAAGGAGAAGGAGGAGGTAAAGAAGAAGGAGGATGAGGAGGAAAGTTCGAAGAAAAAAGTAAGAAAAGGTGAAGAAGAAGAAGAAGAAAGAAAAGGAGTAAAAGGAAAAGGAGAAGGAGAAGAAGAATGAGGAAGAGAAAAAGGAAGAAGAAAAGAAGAAGGAGGAGAACGAGAATGTGGAGGAGGAGGAGGAAGAGAAGAAGAAGGAGGATGGAAATGAAATGACAAAGCAACATGAGTTGGGGGAAGAAAGGGTCACTTAATGGAGAGGACAGGAAAGAGAGAAAGGCAGTTATGGCTGCTGTAAAGGGTGCTAGTGGAGAGTCTGTGGTGTGTGTGTGTGTGTGTGTGTGTGTGTGTGTGTGTGTGTGTGTGTGTGTGTGTGTGTGTGTGTGTGATTTACCATGATCTTGGATCACGTGTTGGACTCGTGATCGACAGCCATTTCTCTCCCGAAACAGAGCTCAGAGCTCATATATGACCGAACTATGGGTAATGGACGTTACACACACACACACACACACACACACACACACACACACACACACACACACACACACACACACACACACACACACACACACACACACACACACACACACACACACACACACACACACACTTCCACGCCCACGAGAGTTGGAGTAACGACTCGCAGCGCAGCGATACTGAAATTATTTCATATCTTCTCGGGATTCGAACCCGGACCGCCGTAGTGGTGGCCGGGAACTCTACCAACTGCGCCATCGAGTCGTGTGTATGTGTGTGGGTGGGTCGCTACGTAAATGAAGCGGGTGGTCCTACTGTAAGTGTGCTGTGTCTTGCTGCATTGCCTCCGACCGGTGCGTTGGGCGGGATACAGGGGTGACTCATCATCCAAAAGGAGTTAATTTGAAAGGCAAATAAATGGGTCGTGGATAGGAAAGGGTGGCTGGCTACCTCCCTTATATGGGAGAAGAGGCCATTAGGAATCGCCCGCGAGCCTTCGCAATTACAGAAAAGTGGAATAAAAAACAAGTAAAAAAAAATATATAATAAATAATAATGATAATAAAAAAAGTCTGAAAAATGTGAATGGAGCAGTTGAGCGGGGTGGTTGTAGTGGTGGAGCAATTTGTGGAGAGTAGTCAATAATGTGGCGTCATCTGCCAAGAGTGGAATGCAAAGTGGAATGGGGGGTGGAAATGGGGAGGAGGGGGAGGGGGAAGGGGGGGAGGGTATGGAAGAAAGGCATACCACGAGGACGTGTAATGAAAATGGAATGTGGATGCGGAGGGGGAAGGGGAGGGATGGGGGAAGAGGAGGGAGGGGAAGGGGAGGGAGAGAGGGAGAGGCAGAGGAGGAGAGGAATAGTGGGGGAGAAGGTGAGGGAGTAAGTGGGAATGGGAGAGAGAGATAAAGTGGGAGAAGAGAAAGAGAGGGGGAGGGGAGAGGGGCGGAAGGGATGAGGGGAGATGGAGGAGAAGGGGAGGAAGTTAGTGGAGTAAGAATGGTTAAAAACTGGGAGAGAGAAGATGAAAAGTGGGAGAGGAGGAGAGGAAGGGAGAGGGGTGAGGGGGTGAAGGAGAAATTGAGAGGGTAGGTATGGAAAGGGGAGGAAGAGTGAAAGGGAGAGGAAGGAGAAAGGAGAAAAGGGAGAGGAGGAGGGAAAGGGGGAGAGGGTAAGGAGGAAGAGGGAGAAGGGGAGGTGAGTGGCAGGGGAGAGGGGTAGTGGGAGAGATGGGAAGAGGAAGAAAGAGGTGAGGTGCTGAGGGGGAGGGGGATAAGGAGGATAATGGAAGAAGTGTGAGAGGGAGAAGGAGTAGATGGGGGAGAGGCAGAGGGAGAGGAACAGATGGAGAACGAGGAGAGGAAAGGAGGGAAGAGTGAAAGAGGGAGAAGGAAAGATAATGAGTAGGAGAGAGGAAGAGCGAGAAAGGGAGAGGGAGAGAAGGTGACAGGGGACAAGGGGAGAGAGGAAGAGGGGTGAGAGTAGGAAAGGGAGAAGGGAGAGATGGGGAGAGAGAGGGAAAATGAGAGAGGGAAAGAAAGAGGGGGAGACAGGGGAAGAGAAAGATAGAGAGAGGGGAAGAGAGAGGGGGAGAGGGAGAGTGGGGTGGTGGAAGAGAGGAGGGGGAGAGGGGGAGAGAGGAAGAAGAGTGAGAGGAGGAAAGGGAGAAGAGAGGGAGGGTGAGACAGAAGTAAGGAAGAATGAGAGAGAGAAAGAGAGAAAGGGAGAGGGGGAATAGAGAGAGGGTAGAGAAAGAGGGGAGAGAGGAGTATAGGGGGCTAAGGGGGAGAGGGAGGAGTAGATTGGACAGCAAGGTATGCGGAAAATGGACTAGAGAGCAAAACGTGCGTAAAGTGTTTGGGAAGGCAGCGAGCGTGGAAAGACGCTGGAATCAACCAACCTACGAAAAAAAGTGGAAAGAAAGAAAACGGTCGAAAGCGAGGGGCTGGAAACCGGAAGGTAGCCTACGTTAAAAAAAATCTATCCTCTGCGCGTTCAGGGGGTAGGATGGAGGTGGATAAAGAACTAGAGCAGCGTAGGGAGACAACACGGAAGGGAGGAAGAGGATGAGGAGGAAGAGGAAAAAAAAGAGGAGGAAGAGAGGAGGGCTGGAGATAGAGTGACGGAAGGTTTTTGTGCACGTGTGGGAGTGTATGAAGAGGGAAACAATGGGAGTAAGTAGTGGTTGAAGGGAAGGAGAAAATGGATGGAAGACGGCTTCGGACAAAAGGACTCTTGTATACAAAATGTTTTAGACGCATGTTGGGTCGGTTCGTACACTAGATGTTCCATATTAAATATATTTTGTATAATGCAGAGATGGTTACCGAGAGGGAATTCAAAAATGTATGAAAAATATATATCCAATGCGGGTTTCACTCTACATGAAATAATTTGATTTTCAGTTCTGAAATTAAAGCATTTGTACACGCGTTGCTGCACTTTAAGGATTTCATTCTAGTTAATGCTTCGTGGTATTAATCTTTATTGGACGGGTATGACACGACAATATAGAAAAAATAAATAAACAAACAGCTAGATGAACAGCTAAGTAACTATATACATATATGCATATATTTGATAGAAATAAACAAGAAAGACAAACATACAAATAAGCAAATAGATAAATGAAAAGATAAATAAAAGATAAATAAGACTAAAATAAAAATAAAACGAATACAAATAAATGAAAATAGATAAATAAGTGATTGGATAGATGTATAGATAGGC
>NC_134801.1:30832942-30835442 GCF_046742065.1 Oratosquilla oratoria | reverse complement strand
GATGAGGATAAGGATGATGATGATGATGAGGAGGAGGACGAGGATGAGGAGGAGTAAGAGCAGGAGGAGGAGGAGGAAGAGGAACAGGAGCAGGAGGAGGAAGAAGAGGAACAGGAGAAAGAGGTGGAGCAGGAGGAGGAGGAGGAGGAGGAGGAGGAGGAGGAGGAGGAGGAGGAGGAGGAGGAGGAGGAGGAGGAGGAGGAGGAGGAGGAGGAGGAGGAGGAAAGGGATGAAGAAGGGGCAGAGGGGGGGGATACCACCGTCAGGAGATATTGAGAAACCTGTAAAGGAGACCTTGGAGAGGCCTGAACAAGGCCAGGGAAGGTAGAGGGACCCATACAAAGCCGCCCCAGGGGGAAAGAAGGCTGGAAATTGATAGGAAGAAGAATGGGCAGGACAGAAAAAACGTGGGTAAGAGAATGAAAAGAACAAGAAGAATAAGAACATGGAGGTAAAGAAAAGGATGATACAAAAGTAAAAAAAAATAGTAGTAGTAGAAAAAGGCAAGGGAGAATAAGAAGAAAAAGAAAGTGAGTAAGTATGAAAAAAAGTAGTAGTAGTAGAAATAGCAGCAGTAGAAAAAGAACAACAACAAAGAGACAAAACAAAAAGTAGAAGTAGTAGAAGATGCAGAAGAAGAAAAATTAAAAGAATAAGAAGAGGGAAAAGAAGCCGAAGCCGAAGGAAGAGACGATGACGAAAAAGAAATCAGATTGTAGGGAGTCTTCAGAAGCCTTGAGACTCTTCAGGGAATTTTCTCTTGATCAGTGAAAGACTCCAGATTGTAGGGAGTCTTCAGAAGCCTTGAGACTCTCAAGATTCTGAAGACATCCATTCCAGGGTCTTCAAAACCTTTGAGAATCTCATTCTAGGATATCTAAGAGTCTCGAGACTTTCATTCCAGGGTTTTTAAGAACTTTGAGATTCTCCTCCTTGGGTCTCTAAGAGCTTTGAAACTCTCCTTCCAGGATCTCAATAGTTTTAAGATATTCACCCCAGGCTTCCCAAGAGCTTTGAGATTCTCATTCCAGGATTTTTAAGAGCCCTGAAACTTTTATTCCAGGCTTTCTAAGACTCCTGAGACTCATTCCAGGGTCTCTAAGAACTTTGAGACTTCTTCCTGGGTCTCTAAGAGTTTTGAGGGTCTCATTCTAGGGTCTCTAAAAGCTTTGTGACTTTCATTCCAGGATCTCTAAGAGCCCTGCAACTTACTCCAGGGTCTCCGAGATAACAGGTGAGGGCAGGACATTATGGTAAATTGAAAGTGCAGGATCTCCGCTCTATCCAGTGATGGGTGACACAGCCTCTGTACCTCACCACGTTGGCTTCATCCAGCTTGGTAAAAGTGTTATGAAGGGGGCCCAACATTCAGACAAAAGTGATGGTTTGTTTTTACTTTCACTAGACAGTAAAAGTTTCAAACTCTCAAACTCTTGAAATGGCACTAGAACTCCTTAGTATATTTTTCATTTTTTCATAGACGACTCCTTTCTGTTTTCGAAATAAAACTCTAGATATTTAAGACTTAGTTTGATGAAATACTTATTCTGTTTGCTTTGTGCATATTTTTCTTTTGAATTATAAACACCTGTCAAAGAATATCCAACACCCTCTGTAAAATGTACAATGATGATTTATTTATAATGTTCGAAGTACAACAGGCTGGCATCCAACTACTCCTCTCTCCTCCCTAAAAAAATGGTAATATCTACGCGTTCTCGTGCTCATTACGAAAGAAAAATTCTAGAGAAAAATGAAGCAATGGAACTTGTAAATCTTATCAAATCCTCTTTACGAGTTTATCTACCGTGTTTGTGTATGTATATATGTGTGTGTGCGTGCGTGTGTGTGTGTGTGTGTGTGTGTGTGTGTGTGTGTGTGTGTGTGTGTGTGTGTGTGTGTGTGTGTGTGTGTGTGTGTGTGTTTGCTTGAGTGCCTTTGTGTGCTTGCTTGAATAGTATTTGTTTGTTTGTTTGTGTGTGTATGTGTGTGTGTCAGTATGTGTGTGTTAGTTTGTTTGTGTGTATTCATTTGTTTGTTTGTTTGTTTGTGTGTGTGTGTGTTTGTGTATTTGTTTGTGTGCGTGCGTGTGTGTATGTGCGTGTATGTGTATTCTAGGGTCCAATTATATGTATACTAATTTTTAGAGGACCAAAATGCTAACTTTGCTATTGCTTACACAAAGGATTACAAAGGATTACAAAGGCGGAGCATGCCGACAGGAGACCTTTTGGTCCATATCTAGGTCGGATGCAGAGAAGAAAAAAAAAAATAATTATAATAAAAATAAAACTATAATAATGTATGCAACAAACAAAACGCATTAATAAATGCATAGGTATAGTTGAATAACAAACAAACAGGTAAACAGTAAATAATAATAAATTGACACATAACTAATAATAAATGAAAATCAAACAGACAAATGATAACAAAGCAAAAACAAATAATATAAAATAAATTATAATCATTACAGCATCTTGCTTAGGTGTTTATCTAA
>NC_134801.1:30815442-30817942 GCF_046742065.1 Oratosquilla oratoria | reverse complement strand
TCATCTATATGGTGCACGAACGCGCTGGTTTCACGGTGGTGACGGACATCGGCTCTGTGTTCTTTGAGTCTTGTTGGCAAACTCCTATATGTTTCTCCAATATAAACATTATCACAACCTGAGCAAGGGATTCTATAAACTAAACTGTTGGTATTAATATTTTCCATCTTTGGTTTTATGATGTCCCCGATTTTCTTTCCTGCGTCACATGAGAAACGGATGAATAGGAAGTGACCTTCCCTTATACCCTCTTTCTCCTAATATTTTTTGTATTTAATACCAGTTATTCTGTAATGCAAACCATTCTTTCTGAAGAAGCATCACTGTGCGAAACTAGTCAAGGAATAAACTCCTGTTCTACTTGTGTGTTTCCCTCTACTCCTCTTACATATATATATATATATATATATATATATATATATATATATATATATATATTATATATTTGAGAAATTCGCTAGTGAACAGCGACATCAATCAGACAATCTCCTTGACAGTAGCGCACGGGATTCGAACCCGCTGCATCTGGAGTGTGTCTTTGAAGTTTACTTCCAGATGCAGCGGGTTCGAATCCCGTGCGCTACTGTCAAGGAGATTGTCTGATATATATATATATATATATATATTTATATATATATATATATATATTTATATTTATATATATATATATATATATATATATATATATATATATATATATATATATATATATGTTTGTATACAGTGGGGAGTAAATTTTCTCCTAGGCAGGCTTGGTTAAAAGCAACTGGAAATTCAGCCCTGATCAATTTCTTCTTCAGAGTTTCCAACTTCCTGAAGGTATTCTTTATAGCAAGGGGTAAAGGAAAGAGTTGATTACCTATCCCGGTCATTATCATTATTGGCTTGACGTTTCAACTCTACCTGAGTCATTATCAAAAGACAAAGATGGAACAAATGCATGGGTTTATATAATACAAAGATGCAGAAATACAGTGTGTGATTGGTTGGAAGGGTGATCTTTTCTCGTCCCCTCATGGTTGAGAGGGCGGGACAGTTTTCCACGTACGCTCATTGGCTGGCTTGTCAGTTCTCTCGAGCCTCGCTACCCCGAGGCTGTAGCGTGATGTTTTCCGTCCTGCCTTAGGGCTTGCCTCTCCTGAAAGGCTTAGTACTTGGGAGTATAGTAAGGGCGTCTTGGTGGGAATTCAAAGACGGCCTACTATCAGCAATATACAAAGCTTCAAGGTAGGCAAGGCGGTTCCTGTCGGACTCTCTCTGAATGACGACAGTGTTCTGCCGAAGGACGTCACCTGTGAGATGCTGGCCATGTTTCTCCAGGAAGTGGCGTTTGGGACCTCCTTGAATTAGATGATAGCTCAGGCGCCTGGAGAGTTTGGTAGTAGTCAACCCTATGTAAGCATCATAGGGCGTACAGTCCCTATTTGGGCAAGAAAATTTGTACACAAGGCAGGTACTTTCCATATCTCCAGGGCGTGGTGAACTATCGTTCTTCATGATGAGGTCCTTTGTGCGGCTGTTCCTGTAGTACACTACCAGCTTTACACGGTCTACGGGGTTAGTAACTTGGACATTCCTATCAATGATACTTCTCACACTCTTCTCTTCTTCGCGGTAAGCGGAAGACATGTAAGCTCTATAGAAGAGGCTGTGAGTGGTTCCTTCTTCTTCATCCACAGCTTGTTGTCCCTCGTACCATTTGTTTAGAACAGTACGGAGGACACGTTGGCAATCCTGATTGGAATGTCCATTGTTGACTAACATTTGTGTTGCTCGGTCGAACTCCTTCTGAGTGGACTTCCAAGAAGAATGGGTAAGGGCTCTTCTGTAGAATGAAGCAATGGTAGAGTCCTTGTACCGCTGCGGGCATTCACTCTCACCGCTCAGACATAGTCCGGGATTGGTAAGCTTGATATATACCTCAGTCTTAATGCGGTCACCATCTTGCCTGAGAAGGACGTCCAGGAAAGGCAGGGTACCATTGTCGGCTTCCTCTGTCGTGAACCGAAGTCCAGAGATCTATTGAAGAAGCTGGCGTAGTCCTTCGCGTTCCTCACTGGTCTGGGTTCTCACAAAGATGTCGTCGACGTATCTACCATATGCCATCGGCTGCTGGGTTCTGCTGAACACCTCCTTCTCTACAGAGCCCATGAAGAAGTTGGCGAAGAGGACACCTATGGGTTTGCCTTTAGGTGTCCTCCTCGCCAACTTCGTCCCTATCACCGATACAACTCTCTCAAAGGTACTGGTGGACATTAAATCAAGCGCACCATACAGTGAGATCCTGTACATCTCCCGCCTCCTACCCACAGCCAACGGAACCAGCAGGAGGATCGACATGCTCTGTCAGATATGACTCCTGCGCCTCCTAGCGGCCGTCCGATCTGGCCAGGAATAAAATCGGAACTTAGATCTAGACCCTTGATCTCTTCTTCCATACATACATACATACATACATACATACATACATACATACATACATACATACATACATACATAC
>NC_134801.1:30802942-30805442 GCF_046742065.1 Oratosquilla oratoria | reverse complement strand
AATGAGATTGTTGTTCCATTAGAAATTATTTTCAAGAAATCCATCATATCCGGAGATGTCCCAAGAGAATGGAAGCTAGCTAACGTTACTCCCATATTCAAAAAAGGTGACAAAAAGAAGCCAAATAACTATAGGCCTATAAGTTTGACTTCAATCGTAGGAAAAATAATGGAAACTATCATCAGAGATGCTATCGAACATCATTTAGAAAGTAACCATTTGATAAATGATAGCCAGCATGGTTTCAGACGGGAACGTTCTTGCGTGACTAACTCGAATTCTACAACACAGTTATCTCGAATTATGACAAAAGAAACAATATAGATTTAATATATCTAGACTTTGCAAAAGCATTTGATACCGTCCCACAGGAAAGACTACTTATTAAATTAGCTTTACACGGAATAAGTGGTAGCCTATTAGGTTGGACTTGTAATTGGTTGAATGGTCCAAAACAGAGTGTTGTTTTAAATGGAAAAACTTCTAGATGGAAAAATGTTACATGTGGAGTTCCTCAGGGTTCCGTTCTTGGGCCACTTCTATTCATAGTATATATAAATGATATAGACCATGGACTAAAATCTACAGTTTCCAAATTTGCTGATGATACAAAACTGTGCGGAGTGGCAAATGATCACTCAAACCAATTAGATATTCAAGAAGATTTAGATAAAATACAGCAATGGTCTGAAAAGTGGCTAATGAAATTTAAAACAAGTAAATGCAAGGTAATGCACATAGGTAAAAGTAACAGTAAGTACGATTACAAGTTATTTGGAAATTCGTTAACAAAAGTGGATAGTGAAAAAGATCTCGGCGTAATTATCAGTAACAACCTCAAATCATCCAAGCAGTGTATTTCAGCCTCTGAGAAAGCAAATAAGATTCTGGGACTGATTGCGCGATCTTTTGATTTCAAAAGTCCATCACTCATTAACAAGCTATATAAATCGTTAGTTCGTCCACATTTGGAATATGTTGTTGCCGTATGGTCACCGAATCTCATTAAAGACATTGACAGACTGGAAAAAGTACAACGGCGAGCCACAAAACTGATTCCAATTATCAAAAATAAATCATACGAAAATCGACTAAAACATATGAATCTGTTTTCCCTAAAAAAAGCGTAGACTCAGAGGTGACTTGATACAGGTCTTTAAAATTCTAAAGGGAATTGACAACATCAAAAGTGACAAAATTTTCACATTGAATGAGAATCAGACAAGAAACAATGGTCTCAAACTGTCCGGAAATAGATTCAACTTGGAAGTAGGTAGAAACAACTTTGCCAACCGTGTAGTTACTGAATAGAATAAACTTCCTGCACAAGTAGTGCACTGTAGTTCAGTTCGAAGCTTTAAGAATCATTTAGATAAACACCTAAGCAAGATGCTGTAATGATTATAATTTATTTTATATTATTTGTTTTTGTTTTGTTATCATTTGTCTGTCTGATTTTCATTTATTATTAGTTATATGTCAATTTATTATTATTTACTATTTACCTGTTTGTTTATTGTTTAACTATACCTATGCATTTATTTATGTATTTTATTTGTTATTTACATTGTTATAGTTTTTATTTATTATTTTATTATTATAATGATTTTTTTTCGCATCCGACCTAGATATGGACCAAAAGGTCTCCTGTCGGCATGCTCCGCCTTTGTAATCCTTTGTAATATATATATATTGTATATATATATATATATATATATATATATATATATTTTTATATATAATCACACACACACTTACAAACACACACACACACACACACACACACACACACACACACACACACACACACACACACACACACACACACACACACACATATATATATATATATATATATATACATATTTATATATATGTATATATATGTATATACTATATATGTATATATATAAATATATATATATATATGTATATATATATATATATATATATATATACAGTATTTATATATATACAGTTGGAGTGAAGATGGAGGTAGAATGTAGATTGAGAGAAGCGAGTAAATTCCTTTGGTGGATTAAAAAGTGTAATGAGGAATAGACAGGGTAGACAGAAAGGCACTGTGGGAGGTTTTGCGGATATACAGGATAGTAGGAAAGCTTCTAGGAGCTGTCAAGAGTTTTTATGAGAGTAGTAGAGCTTGTGTCAGGATTAAAAATGGAGAGAGTGAGTGGTTCGAGGTAAAGGTGGGACTTCGTCAAGGATGCGTTATGTCGCCCTGGCTGTTCAACTTATACATGGATGGGGTAGTGCGAGAGGTAAATGCAAGGGTAGTGGGCCAGGGATTGGAGATGGTTAAAGAAAATGGAGAAAAGTGGGAGGTGAGCCAGCTGTTGTTTGCGGACGACACTGCGCTTGTGGCAGGATCGGAGGAGGGATTGAGGAAGCTGGTGACAGAGTTTGGGAGAGTGTGTGATAGAAGAAAGATGAAGATAAATGTGGGTAAAAGTAAGGTGATGAGATGTACAAGGGGTGAAAG
>NC_134801.1:30785442-30795442 GCF_046742065.1 Oratosquilla oratoria | reverse complement strand
CGGCATGATCCGCCTTTGTAATCATTTGTAATCATCTCAACTGACTTGACACCTGATAAACATGTAAATAAATTATTTGGAGTGACTTTTAACTAATTAAGATCAATGAAAGTGGCCTTCAAATACATGGATGAGGAGATGGTTAAAAAAAATAGTGGTTACATTGATAAGACCTAAACTAGAATATGCTGCAACACTGTGGGCACCTAGCACAAAGAAGAACATAAGAAAATTAGAAAGAATCCAAAGAGCAGCGACAAAAATGGGACTTACACTGTCAAATCTGACATACGAACAAAGATTGGAGAAATTACATCTGTCAACACTGGAACAGAGAAGAGAAAGAGGTGATTTGTTGACTATTTACAGAAATATGAAAGGGATGGAAATTCTCGAAAGAGACGACTTATTAAAGTGGGACAGAAGAGAAACAAGAGGACACGAAAAGAAGCTAAAGAAGTACAGTTACAGAAGAGACCTGAAAAAGAATAGCTTCCCACATAGAGTGATTGATGTCTGGAACAAATTAAACGGAGAAACAGTGAATGCCAAAACTATACATGATTTTAAGAATAAACTGGATGCGGAGAGATACGAAAACGGGTTACTACGAGCATAGCTCTCATCCCGTGAAAAACAACTAGGTAAATACACACACACACACACACACACACACACACACACACACACACACACACACACACACACACACACACACACACACACACACACACACACACACACACACACACACACACACACACACACACACACACACACACACACACACACACACACACACACACACACACACGCACGGACACACACATACGTCCAACAATTAATTCATGTTTGGTACACTTTGGGAATTAGAGGCTTAGTCTAAATCTTCTACGACCTTTCCTTCCGCACTCCATTTTCTTCTTCTACTACCACTCCCACCCTCCATTTTCTCACTCTCTTTCATCATTTCTTCGTCTAGCCTCCCTCCTTACTTCTCACATACTCCTTTACACCCTTCCTCTATCCCTCCTCTTCTTTTTTCCCTCATCTCTCCCTTCCTTTCTTCACCTATTTCAACACTCCCTGTCCTTTCCCTCCTACTCTCTCTTTTCTCCTTTTTTTCCTTCTCCTTCGACACTCCTTCCCTCAATCCCCATCATATTTTCCCTTTCTTCTTTCTTTCTCTTCCTATTGTCTTTTTTACACCCTTCAACTCTCCTTTTCTTCACCCTTCCTTTCTCCCTTCCCTCTTTCATATCCCTTCCCTTCCTCCTTTTCCATCTCCTACTTTCCCTTTCCTTCTCCCCTTTCCTATCTTTCTCCTTTTCTTCCCTCTGTCCCACTTCTTCCCTTCTCCCTTTTCATTCCTACACTACCCTCTTCCTGCTTCTAGATTCTTTCTGAACATGCCAATCAAAAGTTCTGAGGTGTTTACGCCAAGAGACACGAAGCTGAGGCCAAATTTGTCAAATTTTACGAGGGCGGAAATTAACCATTTGGGAATCGTTCCCGGGTTTCTTTGGATGACACAGTGACAAAGCTGTAGCCAGGACTTCGTGCTCGAACGCACTGTTTACATCCTTGGCTTCAATGACGCAAATTTTAGATTCTTTTATGACTTATGTTATACCCCGTTACACGTACCTGCTACGCTGATGTAACGGGGAACAGACTGAGGTGATGTCCTCGACTGAGCCTTAATGACATCTCGAAGTGAGAGGACTCGAGTGACTTCATAGATTGTTTATATTATGGTTCTACTGACTCTGCTGGTGCAGTCGTGGGTTCGAGTCCCGTATTCACTTCTTTCCGACTCCCAGCCTCAACAGTCCCTAAAGCGCACAATAGGGGAGAAATGATGGCTTTAGTAGCAGCTACTCAGCACCTCCTGGCATAGGTTCCTAACTACCTAATATCTCTGTCCATGACTGTTTTACTTATATTCCGGAGATGCATATATTACATATGTGTAACTCTTCGTAGATGTGTCCAAAATACTGTATGTGTAAATGTGACAGCATCAACGCACGAAACTAAACAAGCTTCGCGAATTAACGTTAGACCAAGAGCATTTGCCTCATACGTGGTACAGGATCTGCGGACAGTTCATCTATTCATTTGATGGTGCCACTTCATACTGAAAGCTTTCACTCCTCAAACTTCGTGATATACAGACGCCCCTCTACTTACGAACATTCGACTTACAAACTTTCAGACATACCAACGAAGCCTTAAGCCTACTTTACCAGTTACGGAGGAAGGAAATCCAACATTAAAGTAGCATTACAATTTATTTTTGTTTTATGTATCATTACTAATATATTTTACGAAAAGAAAGCATATATTGACTTTATATCATATTTACTTATACATGTAGATTTTCTTTTCTTTAAACTAATGTTGAATAACGGCTTGCAAACATTTCGAGTTACGAACGACCGTTCGGATCATAATTAGTTCGTTAGTTGAAGTGTGTCTGCACCTGATAGATCTTGTTCTAAGTGTCATCAGATGGTTTTATTCAGTTATGGGGAGACCTTTGAACCAAAGGAGTCGAGGCCTGACATTGACCCCTTCCGTATGGTGTGGTGCTTTTTCTTCCGTTCTGACTAGCGTCAGGCGATTTTATTTCTCTCCATGGAGCCTCTTCCGTAGTTAAGGAGCTATGGCACTTGGCACCAGACTAGTTCATTCATCTCCAAGACATTATCACGGTAGAAAAGTGCCAAAATACAATCAATATGTGTATACACATATACATAAATACACGCACACACACACACACACACACACACACACACACACACACACACACACACACACACACACACACACACACACACACACACACACACACACACACACACACACACACACACACACACACACACACACACCGGGGTTCGATTCCCCGGCCGGGCGGAGATAAGTTGGGTTTGTCTCCTTTCACGTGTAACCCCTGTTCACCTAGCAGTGAGTAGGTACGGGACATTAGTCAAGGAGTTGTGACCTTGCTGTCCCGGTGTGTGGTGTGTGAGTGGTCTCAGACCTACCCAGAGATCGGCAAATAATGAGCTCTGAGCTCACTGCCGTAGGGTGGTGTCTGGCTGTCTCGACAGAGACTGCAGCAGATCCGAGGTGAATACATACACCCCCACACACGCGCACGAACCTATATAAGATATTCAGCAGAAGAAATTATATCTACAAAGTAAAACTCACAAAGGGTGGGTTGAGAGGAAGGGTGGATTGAGGGGGACATAGCTTTTCGTGGTGATTGTACAGTGTCAGTGCAAGAGAGATGAAAGGCTCTGCGATACACGAGACCTGGCGGAGGCTTCTGGGCCGCCGTTCGTTCCTTTGTGCTCGTGCGGGTAATCTCCAACACACACACTCCAAATCCTAATAAAAATACATACACAAGCACAGATATTCTCGCCTCTCGCACGCTCTCACTCTTACTTTCTTTCTCGGTCTCTCTTTCTCTCTCTCTTTCTCTCTCTCCCTCTTTCTCTTTCTCCTTCTTTCCTTCCTTCTCTTTCTTTTGCTC
This sequence comes from Oratosquilla oratoria, assembly GCF_046742065.1. NCBI lineage: Eukaryota > Metazoa > Arthropoda > Malacostraca > Stomatopoda > Squillidae > Oratosquilla > Oratosquilla oratoria. The sequence continues at coordinate 30,791,889 of NC_134801.1, read as the reverse complement.
TTTATCTCTGTTTTTCTCGCTCTCTCTTTCTCTCTCTGTTTGAGACCTGAATGGTATGTTGAGAGTAGAGATGACCCTTTATCCCCAAGCTACTAAAATGAGAGGGGGCACGATTGGGTTTGGATGGGTATATAAAGCATATAGAGGTGTGTGTGTGTGTGTATGTATGTATGTATGTGTGTGTGTGTGTGTGTGTGTGTGTGTGTGTGTTTTAACTCGGCAACCCCTCCTTATAATGGGGAAAGGAGAAAAACAATATTTTGGTATGCATGAGACTGGCCTTAGTCCATGTCATGTTTCTCTGGAGACGATCCAAACACATCCGTAATTACTTATGGTATATGATCCTTAAGAGGTGTGGCTTGTACACATAAATAAATAAGTAGATAAACAAATAAATGAAGAAAGAAAAAAAAACGTAGGGAAGAGACAGACCTGATTTCCTGTTCGCCTTCTCAAGGGATCTATTTTTCGTAAACTCTGTCAACGATAGAAAGATAAAGAGGAAAAAAGGTATGGGAGGGGGAGTAGCTGGAAAGGGAATTGGGGGTGATGACTAGGGAGGGTTGACTTGAAATGTGTGAGGGAGGAAGGAGGAAGAGGAGGGAAATTTGTGGGTTGGGCGAGAATAAGAATAAAAGAACCCAAGACAGCCCTAGGCTTCCTTAGATCCCCGCGGACCTAACTATGCCTTTCTAATTAATCCCCCCATCCCCTAAGTCTTACTATGGCTCCCTAATCTCAATTAGCCTCCTTCCCAGCCCCCTCCACCCAGAGGTAGGCCCAAAAGCTGACATGCCTCCTTACTTTGGCCTCGAGCCACTCTTTGCTTCTTCTTCTTTTTTTCAGGAAATGCGATCATCTCCTCGGAAAGCGACATTCTTCACATAATAGAAATGAATCTGGTCTATGCTCAAGGGTGTCACCTTCCCACTGTGCTAGGGGTGCTTGGGCAATGAGGTAGTCACTGGAAGGTTTTAGGGTTGGATTTGGGGAGGTGTTGGCGAGTGAGGTAGAACTCAGTTCACCAAGGCAACATATTAAGTGAAATTTTTTGAATATTTGTATATACAAACACAGGCAGGTACGCACACACACACACACACACACACACACACACACACACACACACACACACACACACACACACACACACACACACACACACACACACACACACACACACACACACACACACACACACACACACACACACACACACACACACACACACACACACACACACACACACACACACACACACACACACACACACACACACACACACACACACACACACACACACACACACACACACACACACTGAATGGGTCCTAGTGAGCAGATATACATTTTTATCAACCACAACACACTTCAATTCTAAACCATATTGGGAGACCCCGCGGAGGCCAACATGTAGAAATTGATACGTGGTAAGGCCAAGGACTCGAACCAGGGCTAGCACGTGACAAGTGCTGTAGTGACTTACCGATTGTGCCATCAAGAGAGATAAAAGCTGAGCGCAGCTTTTCTTATATATTTGTATGCTCGAGTTACATACACATACACGAAATTTTGTGTTCAACCCATCTCCACTATGATAGTACAATTAGTAAGTATACGAACACGGGAAAGTATTGGTACAACACTGAATGGGTCCCAGTAAACAGAGATACATTTTTATTAACTACAATTCACTTTAATTCTAAGCCATCAACATCGGGAGATCCACGGAGGCCAACATGCAGAAATTGAAACGTGGTACGGCAAAGGATCAATTGTACTATCATAGTGGAGATGGGTTGAACGAAAAATTTCGTGTATGTGTATGTAACTCGAGCATACACATACACAAAAAAGCTGTAATAAGCGAAACGTCATACAAATAAAGGCTCCGTCCTCATATGGTGTATAACTCGTCAACTCGAGGATACAGATATATAAGCAAAGTTGCACTCAACTAATATCTCTCTTGATGACACATTCGGTAAGTCACTACAACACTTGTCACGTGCTAGCCCTGGTTCGGGTCTTTAGCCTTACCACATTTCAATTTCTGCATGTTGGCCTCCGCGAACTTCTCCCGGTGTTTATTGTTTAGAATTAAAGTGTGTTGTGGTTTATATATATATATATATATATATATATATATATGTATGTATATATATAAATATATATATATATATATATATATATATATATATATATATATATGTATATATATATATATATATATATATATATAAGTCTAAATAAAAATATTCTTCTAAAAAACGCTGTGGAAGTCGGGGACAGGTGGTATTACGGTGACACTTTGTTCTAAAAATATTCTTGAAAAAGCGCTTGGGTAAGTCGGGGTCAGGTGGTATTCTTCTTCTTCTTCTTCTTCTTCTTCTTCTTCTTCTTCTTCTTCTTCTTCTTCTTCTTCCTCTTCTTCTTCCTCGAGTTCTTCTTCGCGTTTTTTCGCGTTTTTCCTCGCATTCTTCTTCGCATTCTTCTTCGCGTTCTTCTTCGCGTTCTTCTTCTTCGCGTTCTTCTTCCGGTTCTTCTTCTTCCTCGCGTTCTTCTTCCTCGCGTTCTTCTTTGCGTTCTTCTTCGCGTTCTTCATTGCATTCCACTTCGTGTTCTTCTTCGCGTTCTTCTTCGCGTTCTTCTTCCTCTCGTTCTTCTTCGCGTTCTTCTTCGTGTTCTTCTTCGCGTTCTTCTTCGCGTTCTTCTTCGTGCTGGGGATCCCGTGTTGGGGATCCGCCCCGAGGCCGAGAGCGAAGGGGAAAACGAGGGATTAGAGCGCGGAAAGCTGCGGCCGTAGGCCGCTGTTTGCGCAGCCAAGCCCCCGGCGAAGCCCGCGGCTTGTATATGTATATGTATATATATATATATATATATATATATATACATGTATGTATGTATGTATGTATGTATATATATATATATATACATTCACACATACATATATAAATAAAATACACACACACACACACACACACACACACACACACACACACACACACACACACACACACACACACACACACACACACACACACACACACACACACACATATATATATATCATATATATATATATTGTGTGTGTGTGTGTGTGTGTGTGTGTGTGTGTGTGTGTGTGTGTGTGTGTGTGTGTGTGTGTGTGTGTGTGTGTGTGTATGTGTGAGTACAAGAAAAAGCTGAGAGAAGAGTGGGAGGGAGTGAAGGATAGAGTAGAATTAGGAATGGAGGAGGAATGGGGATGCTTCAAGGAGGTTGTCACAATGTGTGCAAATATGGTGTGTGGAACAAGGAGGGTGGGAGGAAATAGAAGGAAGGGTAGTGAGTGGTGGGATGAGGAAGAAAAGAATATTGTAGAAGAGAAGATACGAGCATTCACAGATAGGTTATAAAACAGGTAGAGGGAATCATATGAGAGGAACAAAGAAAAGAGAAGAGAAGTAAAGCATAAGATAAAACAGGCAAAGAGTAGAACAGGTGTGAAATGGGGTAAGAGTATGACAGAAATTTTTGGAAGTAATAAAAAGATGCTTTGGAAGGAAATTAGAGAGAAAGGGGAGGCGAATCGAGTAGAGAAGAAAAAGCAAAAGGTGCAGATGGAGAGATGATAATGGAAGAGAAGGCAGTGAGAGGAAGGTGGGGAGAGTATCTTAGGGAGTTGATAAATGTGAAGGAGGATAGGGAGGGAAAGGTAATTGCAGTGGGAAGCGTTAAGAAAATGACACGGATGGATGAAGAAAATGGAGAAGAAATAAGGAAAGATGAGGTGAAAGAAATGATTAAAATTAAGAGAGCAGGTGAGGCACCTGGGCTAGATGGGTGCCATGCGGAGTGTCTAAAAGGGGAGGTATAGTGATGGTGGACTGGCTGGTAAAGTTATTTAATGTTTGTCTAAAAGAGGGTAGAGTGCTGGAGGACTGGAGGAGTGCCTGTATAGTTCCGTTTTACAAGGGAAAAAGGAAAAAGCAGTAGTTTCAGAGGGATTAGTTTGTTGAGTGTAGTTAGGAAGGTTTCTGGGAGAATTTTGATTTAGAGGATTAGGAGAGGAACAGAGAGATTAATTGATAAGGAACAGTGCGGGTTCAGGACAGGTACAGGTTCTGTGGATTTTTTTTTTTTTTGGGGGGGTAAGGTAGATATGTGAGAAAGCCTTAAGGAAAGGTAAGAATGTTTTGGGGGCTCTTTATGGATTTGGAAAAGGCTTATGACAGGGTAGACAGGAAGGTACTGTGGGATTCATTGCAGATATACAGGATAGGAGGAAAGCTTTTAAGAGCATTCAAGAGTTTTTACGAGAGTATTAGAGCCTGTGTTAGAAATTAGAATGGAGAGAGTGAGCGGTTTGAGGTAAAGGTAGGACTTCACCGGGGATGTGTTATGTCGCCTTGGCTGTTCAATTTATTTATGGATGGGGTGGTGCGAGAGGTAAACGCAAGGGTAATGGGCCGGGGATTGGAGATGGTTAAAGAAACTGGAGAAAAGTAGGAGATAAGCCCATTGTTGTTTGCTGACGACACTGCGTTTGTAGCAGGATCAGAGGAGGGACTAAGGAAGTTAGTGACGGAGTTTGGGAAACTATGCAAAAGAAGGAAGTTGAAGATAAATGTGGGTAAAAGTAAGGTGATGAGATGTACGAGGGGGAAAGAATGAAAGCAAATTGGAGGTGAGTATTAAGAGAGAGAGACTGGAGGAAGTGAATAGCTTTAGATACTTGGGTGCGAATATCGCGGGAAAGGAAAGAATGAAGAGGGAGGTAGAATATAGATTACGAAAATTAAGTATATGCCTTGGGGGATTAAAAAGTGTAATGAGAAATAGACATTTGGGAATGGATGCTAAAAGGAGATTACATGAAGGATTGATTGTGCCGACAACACCATATGGGGCAGAAACATGAAACATAAGAGAGTGAGCGAAGAAGAGTTGAATAGAGTGAGAAATGAGAAGGTTAGGAGGAGAGCGGGGATGGAAAGAGAGTTGGAGGGTAGGGTTGATGAAAGAGTTTTGGGATGGCTTGGACACATGGAAAGAATGAGTGAAGAAAGATGGAAGGCAGAGGTGGAGGGAGTGAACATGAGAGGGCGACTAAGGATGAGAGAGATGGATAGGGTAAAAGGAGGATTGGGAATGAGGGGAAGATCTATTGAGGAAAAAAGGAGAAAACAGAAGATAGGGGTGAGTGGAGAATGCATGTGTATGGATAATGCTGTGATGCATAGAAGGGAGTAGGTGGGGATGGGGGGATGAGGAAGTATGTGTGAATGATATTTTGAGGCAGCACGAAGGAATTTCTCCCCGTCGTCTCTTTTTCTGCATGAGGGGATGGAGAGGGGGTGTCGTCGATTAAATGAAGCGGCTTTGCTGTAGCTGTGCTGTGTCTTTCTACATTGCTTCTGACCCAGGGCAGTGGGCGAAATCCAAGGATAACCCATCCTCCAAGAAGAGCGAAGAAAAAGGGAGGGAGGGAGGGAGGGGTGGTGAATGGGAGTGGAGTATATGGGGATGAAATGCGTGGGAGTGGATTTATGCCTCTGACATTGGCTACCTCCCTAGTAAAGGGGAAAAAGCCGTTGGTATATTTATGTTGGTGTATGCATATACAGTATATATATATATATATATATATATATATATATATATATATATATATATATATACAGTATATATATATATATATATATATATATATATATGAGTGTATTCACATTGGTCTTTGGATCACGTGCTAGATTCGTGAACGACAGCTATTTCCCTCCCGGAAGAGACCTCAGAGCTCGTATGACCGATCTATGGGTAATGCTGCGACCTTACACGCACACACACACCCAACTCCCCGCCAACGAGAGCTGGAGTAACGACACGAAGCTCAGCGATACTGAAAGTATTTCAGCCCTGGGCAGAATTCAAACCCGGACCGCCGTAGCGACAGTCGGGGACTACCAACCGCGCCACCGAGTCGTGTACATATTGCCATTTCTTTGATATAACCACAACATCATGTCTATTAACGATTTTCTTTTTCAATGGCTATCTGAACATATTGGGCCAAGGTAACAGTCAATTCATAGGTCAAGAATAACGGCTATTGTGGATCCCATTTTCTAATGCGTGGATTTGACATGATTACGGTAGTGGAATTTACCAATCTTGTATGAATTGCAACTGTTGGCATATTGCTCATTTGATCAAAATGTAACTGTTGCACTGGGTCGCTCTCATATAAGGAGAGTGTCTGGCAACGTTGCAGAAGGTGTGTAAAGGTGTATGCTACTTGATTTTGCTACTTCGAGTAAAACGACTTCGGTTACGATCTTTTGTTTGTCAAATTTCCAAATATCAAGTTACTCTTGTCTCATATAGTTAGATGTTGAATGACGAACTAAAAATCTTAAATCTAGACGAATGTTAGTCACATTGTTGAGATGTTCATCGGAAGTC
>NC_134801.1:30765442-30780442 GCF_046742065.1 Oratosquilla oratoria | reverse complement strand
CTCCTCTTCAGGGGGAAGTAAATATGTTATGTTCTTAGCAGTTTTATCTATTTTTGGTGGCCTGAAATCACGTATCTCCTCTTCATACACAGTAACTTCTCTGATCTTCTTGATTTTGTTAATAGCTAATTCCCTGTTCTTCTGATCAACGTTTGCCAGTATTGCCAAAAGGACGTTTTCAGGATGGGCCCAGTAGCAATTCCTTTGGATTTATTGCCATGCTATGGCTTCACAAGTAGATTGAAGTATTTGCAGAAGATTGATCTGTTCCAGATGCTTAGATCACTCCATTAATTTTGGAGAGAATGTGATGGGAAATTAGATGGAACCACAATGACACACAACAAACTCTGTGAAGACATACAAATCATCATTAGGGTTTTCTGTTGCCACATAATGACGACATATTCTGCTGGCAGTGGGAAGCCATCTTGTATAAGATATTGGGCCTTGTTTTACATGTAGGAGATCATCGTCAATTATACCACTACTAATAGCACTGATAATTCTGTACATGTAAGCTTGGTCCCGACTAAGCTAACTCACATCTACATCTGGAAGAGGAGATCCTTTAGCAATACATTGAAAGCCATTTGGTGATATTGGTAGAGTTTCACAAGTGGATAAGGCTTTACCAAGTGGTGCTTTCCATTGAGTTCCACTTTCTGCCGAAGCAATATATTTTCTGCACAGATGCTCCCCAAAAAGCTCATTTAGATGCAAGCTGCAGATGATTCACTGTAAAGGACGATGTAATTGACATTCCAGCTCTCTCATGGCTCCATTCTTGTACCCAGTATTAGTTGCCGTGCTGTCTCCTTTATCTCATCTTTAACATTGTTTTCAACAAGTCATTTCATCAGCTCACCTGCAGTACCTGCACCTGTTCCTCGTTCAATAGTTAGATGATCTAAATAAAAGTACCAGATTCTTCTACAATCACATATTGATATTAAATTTCTTTTGTTACATATAACTTTTTTAGTATTGTGTGTCTCCTCTCATCAAAATACAAAGCGGTACATTTACTATTTCCCAAACATTCGGATTCGGTCAAATTTCTCTTTAACTTCTGTCGTGCCCTACAGACTTTGTGGTGGCCAATTACATGGGAATTATCTTCTGAATTTATAATACCATAGTCGAATAGGGCTGCACTACTAACAGCAGCAGCAGCTCTATTTGACACAGAATATCGATCTGCTTCCATGGCAATTGTTGGTACTGGTATGGTGCTATTTCTGTTCCCGCAAAGACTTTCTTCCATTCATCATCAGAAACGACAGATGATAAGATTTCTTCATCTAAGGCTTTGTCTGAAACTGTAGTTTACTCTTCCCTCTTCTCTTTTTGTGATCCATCTCTTCTTTTGTGAATTTAACATTCTCTGATTTTTTTTAATCATTTGACTTATTTTCATATTAACTCTAATTTTCATGTGACGCCCAGTTATTTGGTCAATAAGAAATGCATGCTGTTGACGTGACGCTTTAATGTTCTTTTCACACTTGCATTCCAAGAGATCAGCACAATGGCATCCTACTATATCAAAAAGTTAGTCCAATAATAAGATAAACTTCTTACTCTTAGTGGCATTCATTCCTTGTTTTGATACCACAGACGCTTCTTCCAGCAATCGGAGCAATTTGGTTTTAACATTGTTGATCGGCTGAACTGGAATACTGGCTTTTTCCCAAATCTCAGCAAGGGTCTTGAATACTTTATGAATTACATCCTTGTTGCTCTTGTATTTATTGTCTTTTACATACTGAATATATCTTCTAACCTGTTGTTTGTTGGCAGCTCCTAATGAGGAAGCTCTGGAAGTGGGGAGACAAAGATACTGTGACTTATTGATGTTTTAGTTCTTTCACTCACCTTAGCTCTGAAAATGAATAATTGAAAGACCCATTAGTATAAAACAGAAATAATACATGTGATGCTAATGAAATATACTGAATGCTAAATTACATCACAATTACTCTTACATTTGACAAAGCAAGTAGTCTGACGGAACCTTAGTCTAATATGGATAATACTTTACCTAATAAAAATAAGAATTGCCCATTATTCACTCTTTTCTTTTATTTTCTTGTCAAATGAATACGAGTATAACCTTCCCACTTTTTAACAATACTAGTCCTTACCTCAACCAAAAAATTTACAGGTAGGGTAAAAAATTACTTTTATATATATATATATATATATATATATATATATATATATATATATATATATATATATATATATATACATATATATATAATTAAATTATAATTAATTATGATTAATTATTATTGATAAATACTAAATTATATATATAAATATATATATATGTATATGTATATATATATATATATATATATATATATATATATATGTACATCTATATATATGCATATACACATATTATATACATATAAATATCTATAGATATATACACACATATATACATATATATGGACAGTCTTGATCCAACGTCTTCAGACGAAGATGCAATAATGCGATAATGAGACATATTCTCTTCCTTCTCTTCCGTGTGCGCTCGTGGCTCCCCGGCCCACCGCCTTCCTCCGGCTCTCCTTTGTGAGAGAGCCAGTGCCCTCCTCCTCCATCGCAAGTCCTTCTTCATTTACTATATATTTTCTTTTTTCTTTTTGTGGGAGGTTGGAGAAAGGTGATTTTAGGTCTGGTTCTTGCATCAGTTCTGGTTGCTTATGTTCTTCTGTTCCTCCTTCCGGGTCTTTTCCTTTTCTTAGTTTTTTTTTTTTTTTTTGAGTGTCTTTTTCCTGCTTTTATTTTCATGTTACTTTCTTTGTTCTTGTTTTTGTATGTCTTTTTATCCTGCTTTTTCTTTTTCTCTCTTCTCGCTTTTTTCTTAATCGTTTCTTCTTTCTTGTCCTTTTTTTCATTCTTTTAATTTTCTTTCCTTCTCTTTTTTCTCTTTTCTTTTCTTCTTTTTTCCTCCCTTCTCTTCTCTTCTCTTCTCTTCTCTTCTCTTTTCTTCTCTTCTCTTCTCTTCTCTTCTCCTCTCTTTTCTTCTCTTCTCTTCTCTTCTCTTCTCCTCTCTTCTCTTTTTTCTTTTCTTTTCTTTTCTCTTCTCTTCTCTTCTCTTTTTTTTTCTCTTCTCTTCTCTTCTCTTCTCTTCTCTTCTCTTCTCTTCTCTTCTCTTCTCTTCTCTTCTCTTCCCTTCTCTTCTCTTCTCTTCTCTTCTCTTTTCCTCATTTCTCTTTTCCTTTCTTTTCTTTTCTTCTCTTCTCTTCTCTTCTCTTCTCTTCTCTTCTCTTCTCTTCTCTTCTCTTCTCTTCTCTTCTCTTCTCTTCTCTTCTCTTCTCTTCTCTTCTCTTCTCTTCTCTTCTCCTCTCTTCTCTTCTCTTCTCTTCTCTTCTCTTCTCTTCTCTTCCCTTCTCTTCTCTTCTTTTCTCTTCTCTTCTCTTCTCTTCTCTTGTCTTCTCTTCTCCTCATTTCTCTTTTCCTTTCTTTTCTTCTCTTCTCTTCTCTTCTCTTCTCTTCTCTTCTCTTCTCTTCTCTTCTCTTCTCATCCCCTTCCTTTTCTTCAATGTTTTTTCTGTTCATTTTCCTTTTCCTTTTTTTCTTCACTCTTCCCTTTCCATACACTATTTTACCTTTCCTTCCTCCTCTTTGAAATTCTCTATTATTCTTTTTCCTTTTACCATGTCACCATTTCCTTTTCTTGTTCAGTGAATTACAATGAATTGTATTGATTAAACGTAAAGACAAATTGTTCATTATGAAAGATCTTTCTTCAGAAAAGAGATCTTTTCGTCGATAAAGAGAGACTTTTGTGTACATAAAGGGAGACTTTTTCGTCCATTTAGGGAGATTTTTTTTTTTTTTTTTTTTAAAGGGAGACCTTTTTGTTCATAAAGGGAGACCTTTTTGTTCATAAAGGGAGACTTTTTCGTACCTCTTTTCGTCCATAAAAGACTTTTTCGCCCATAAGAGAGATGTTATCGTCTACTATCAAAGTGCTTTCTGCAGAAAAGAGACCTTTTTTCCATAAAGGGAGACAATTTAGTGCATAAGACAGACCTTTTCGCCCATAAAGGGGATATCTTTTTCGTAAAAAAGAGATTTTTTTTTGCCTATAAAGGTAGACCTTCTTGTCCATTTAGGAAGACCTTTTCACCCACAAGAGAGACATTTCCACCCAAAAGAAAGACCTTTTTGTCCACAAAAGGGAGAACCTTTTTCATAAAGGAGAGACGATTTTTATGACGAAAGACCTTTTCTTTCATGAAATGAGACTTTTATGCCAATAATGAAAGACTTTTTGGTCTTTCTTAAAGTCTTTGGCACGATCTCCTGCGTGCAGCTGAACAAAACCGCCTGGCGTTAGTCAGAACAGCAACCCAACAGAGAGAGAGGAGAGAGAGAGAGAGAGAGAGAGAGAGAGAGAGAGAGAGAGAGAGAGAGAGAGAGAGAGAGAGAGAGAGAGAGAGAGAGAGAGAGAGAGAGAGAGAGAGAGAGAGAGAGAGAGAGAGAGAGAGAGAGAGAGAGAGAGAGAGAGAGAGAGAGAGAGAAAGGGAGAGAGAGAAAGGGAGAGCGACAAATGTGAAAGGAAAAGAGAAAGAAAAATAGCGAGAGAAAGAGAAAGAAAAATTAGGTATATTACATCACGATGAATTTTATTACATTAGATTCTATTATATCATATAATCTATGTTCTATTATATTATATTATACTATACTATATTATATTATATTATATTATATTATATTATATTATATTATATTATACTATATTATATTATATTATATTACATATCATATTATGTTATATCATATTATATTATATTATATTATATTATATTATATTATATATTATATTATATTACATTATATTATATTATATTATATTATATTATATTATGTTATATTATATTATATTATATTATATTATATTATATTATATTATATTAGTATCTACTATAATAAAGTAGTATCCTCTGTCTGTCTGTCTGTTTGTTTGTTTGTTTGTTTGTTTGTTTGTTTGCTCGATCACGAACTCCTCCTAGGGTTTTCATATAGACCCCCATAACCATATTTACTCTGATACCCTATCCCACCAGGTACTTGGATAGCTATATTTTATTTCGAAAAAAAAATTGAAAATGGTTTAAGGGTTAATTTTAGGTGGGTTATGGGTGAGTGATTATTCACGAACTACTCCTAGGTTTTTGCAGATAAACCCCTATAACCATATATATTTTGAAGCCTTATAACCCAAGGTACTTGGAAAACTATCTTTCATTTGTTTGTCTGTCTTTTTGTTTGTTTATTTGTTTGTCTGTTCAGGAACTCCTCCTTGGGTTTTGCATATAGACCCCCATAAACATATATATTCTGATACCCTATCACTTGAGGTACTTGGATAACTATATTTTATTTTCAAAACATAGATATATTTTGGTTAGGGTTAAGGGATAAAGTTAGGTGGGGTATGGTTAGGTTAGAGATTATTCACGAACACCTAGGTTTTTGCAGATAGACCCCTATAACCATATATATTCTGAAACCTTATAACCCAAGGTGCTTGGATCACTATCTTTCATTTGTCTGTCAATTTTTTTGTTTGTTTGTTTGTTTGTTTGTCTGTTCACGAACTACTCCTAGGGTTTTGCAGATAGACCCCCATAACCATATATATTCTGATACCCTATCACTCCAGGTACTTGGGTAACTATGTTTGATTTAGAAATATATATTTTGGTTAGGGTTAACGGTTAAAGTTAGGTGGGGTATGGTTAGGTTAGGGATGATTCACCAACTCGCAGCAACGCGCGGGTAATTTGGCTAGTTATATTATAAATTGAGAGTGGATAATAGGGAGAGAAAGAGGAAAAGGGGAGAAGGTGGGGAGGTGCTTAGAGTGAACTGCTTAAATGAGAAAGAAAAGGAGAAGGAGTCTAAGAATAGGTTGAGAGAGTAGTGGGAGGGAGGGAAGGATAGAGTAGAACTAGGAATGGAAAAGGAATGGGGATGGTTCAAGGAGGGAGTCATAAGGTGTACAAAGATGGTGTGTGGAACAAGGAGGGCGGGAGAAAATTGAAGGAAAGGTAGTGAGTGGTGGGATGAGGAAGCAAAGAAGGGTGTAGAAGAGAAGAAGCTGGCATTCATAGATTGGCTACAAATTAGGACAAGGGAATCGTATGAGAGGTACAAAGTGAAGAGAAGGGAAATTAAGCATAAGATAAATGAAGCAAAGAGGAGAGCAGATGTGAAATGGGGTAAGAGTATGACAGAAGATTTTGAAAGTAATAAGATGTTTTGGAAGGAAATTAAAAGAGAAAGAGGCGGTGAATCAAGTAGAGAAGAAAAGGTAAAAGGTGCAGATGGAGAGACCATAATGGAAGAGAAGGCAGTGAGAGGAAGGTGGTCAGAGTATTTTAGGGAGTTGCTAAATGTGAAGGAGGGTAGGGAGGGAAAGGTAGTTGCAGTGGGAAGCGCTAAGAAAATGAGAGCTATGAGTGAGGAAAATGGAGGAGAAGTGGGGAAAGATGAAGTGAAAGCAGCTGTTAAGATGATGAGAGCAGGTAAGGCACCTGTGTTGTATGGATTCCATGCAGAATGTCTGAAGAAAGGAGGTACAGTTATGGTGGAATGACTGGTGAGGTTATTTAATGTTTGTTTAAGAGAGGGTAGAATGCCTGAGGACTGGAGGAGTGCTTGTATAGTTCCGCTTTACAAGGGAAAGAGGGATAAGTGTGAGTGTAGTAGTTTCAGGGGGATCAGCTCGTTGAGTGTGGTTGGGAAGGCTTATGGGAGGGTCTTGACTGAGCGGACTAGGAGAGGAGCAGAGGGAGTAATTGGTGAGGAACAGTGTGGTTTTAGGACAGGTAGGGGTTGTGTAGATCAGATTTTTGTGGTAAGACAGATATGGGAGAAAGCTATAGGAAAAGGTAAGGATGTTTTTTGGGCTTTTATGGATTTGGAAAAGGCTCACGACAGGGTAGACAGGAAGGCACTGTGGAAGGTACTGCAGATATATGGAATAGGAGCAGTCAAGAGTTTTTACGAGAGTAGTAGAGCTTGTGTTACGATTAGAAATGGAGAGAGTGAATGGTTTGAGGTAAAGGTGGGACTTCGTCAGGGATGTGTTATGTCACCCTAGCTGTTCAATCTATACATGAATGGGGTGGTGCGAGAGGTGAATGCAAGGGTGGTGATTCAGGGGTTGGAGATGGTTAAGAAAAATGGAGAAAAGTGGAAAATAAGCCAGTTGTTGTTTGTTGACGACACTGCGCTTTTTAGCAGGATCAGAGGAGGAATTGAGGAAGATGGTGTGTGAAAAAAGGAGGCTGAAGATAAATGTGGGCAAATGTAAGGTGATGATATGTATAAGGGGAGAGAGTGACAGCAGGCTGGAAGTGAGCATTAAGTGAGAGAGACTGGAGGAAGTGGATAGTTTTAGATACTTAGGTGCGAATGTGGTAGGAAAGGGAGGAGTGGGGGTGGAGGTAGAATGTCGATTGAGAGAAGCGAGTAAATGCCTTGGTGGATTAAAAAGTGAAATGAGAAATAGACATCTGGGAATGAATGGTAAGAGGAGGATATATTATGAAGGAGTGATTGTGCCAACAGCACTGTACGGGGTAGAAACATGGAACATAAGAGAGGAAGAGAGAAGGAATTTGAATGTGTTTGAGATGAAATGTCTGATAAGTATGATAGAGGTAACTAGATTAGATAGAGTGAGAAATGAGGAGGTGAGGAGGAGAACAGGGGTGGAAAGGGAGTTGGAAGATATGGTTGATAAAAGAGTATTGGGATGGTTTGGACACATGGAAAAAATGAGTGAAGAAAGACTAGTAAAAGAGGTGTGGAAGGCAGAGGTAGAAGGAGTGAACATGAGGGGGCGTCCTAGGATGAAATAGATGGATGGGGTAGAGGGGGCATTAAAAAGAGAGGAATGTCTGTTGAGGAAAGACGGGAGAGGACAGAAGATAGGGGTGAATGGAGAAGGGTTGTGTATGGATGATGCTGTGATGCATGAGGGGGATTGGGTGGGGGATAGAGGGTGAGGAAGTATGTATGAGAAATAATTAGACGCAGCCCGAAGGGATTCCTCCCCGTCTTCTCCTTTTCTGCATGAGGGGACGGAGAGAGGGGGGGTCGCCAAATTAATGAAGCGGCCTTGCTATGGACGTGCTGTGTCTTGCGACACTGCTTCTGACCCAGGGCAGTGGACAGGATGCAGGGATGACCCGTCATCCAGGAGGTGCCAAGATGAGAGGAAGGGAGGAGGGTGGAGGGGAGTGGAATATGTAGGGGATGGAATGGGTGGGAGTGGTTTCTATGCCTTTTTTCTTTTTAGCTACCCTCTGTGTAAGGGGGGGGGAAGCCTTTGGTATATGTATGTATATTATTACATCATATTGTATAACATTATATATTGTAATGTGAATCTGAGGGGACGGCCGAGGATGAGAGGGATGGATGGGGTGAAGGAATCGTTGAGCAAAAGGGAATATCTGTTGCGTATGGAAGGGAGAAGGCAGGAGATACGGATGGGTGGAGAATAACTGTATGGATGATACTGTTATGCAAGGATGGAAGGGATGGGTGATAGGGAGTGTTTATGCGTGAGTGATATTTTGATGCAGCCCGAAAGGGACTTCTCCCCGTCTTCTTTTTTCTGTATGAGGGGACGGAGAGGTGGGGGGCGGGTCGCCGATTAAGTGAAGTGGCCTTGCTGTGGATGTACTGTGTCAAGCTGCATTGCGTTTGACCAAGGGCAGTTGGCGAATGCAGGGATGACCCGTCATCCATGAGGAGCTGAGATGGGAGGGGTGGAGAGGGTGGTGGAGGAGAGTGGAAATGGGTGGAAACAGGTACGTGCCTCTGACTTAGCTACCTCCGTTATATGGGGGAAAAAGATCTTGGTATATACAGTAGATATAGATATCATACTATATTATATATTATGTTATATCATATTGTATTATGTTATATTATATTATATTTTATTATATTATATCATATCTATTATATAATATTATATTATATTATATTACATTATATATTATGTTATATTATATAATATTATATTATATTATATACTATATTATATTATACTATATTATATTATATTATATTATATTATATTAGATCATACTATATCATATTATATATTATATCATATTATATTACATTATATTATATTATATTATATTATATTATACTATATTATATTATATTATATCATATTGTATTATATTATATAATAGTATACTATATTATGATACAGAGAGATTTAAAAAAGACAATAAGAAAAAGAAAACGACAATACGAAATGAACATCGCTGAGAAATCCAAAGAGAATCCCAAAGAATTCTATAGTTACATTAGAGATAAAAAGGTTGTTAGGAATCACATTGGTCCACTATTATCTGCTGACGGTCAACTTGAATATTCAAATGAAGGAATGTGTAATCTCTTAAACAATTATTTTAGCTCGGTATTCGTAAACGAAACACCTCAAAGTGAATTCCAAACTGAAACCTGTGAAAAGTCTGGGGTAAACTTACTCACTACGGTAAATATAACAAAAGAAACAATTAAAAGGTGTATAGACAAACTCAAAGTTAATAAAACACCAGGGCCTGACGGTTGGCATCCAAGAATCTTAAAGGAAATGAAAAATGAGATTGTTGTTCCATTAGAAATTATTTTCAAGAAATCCATCATATCCGGAGATGTCCCAAGAGAATGGAAGCTAGCTAACGTTACTCCCATATTCAAAAAAGGTGACAAAAAGAAACCAAATAACTATAGGCCTATTAGTTTGACTTCGATCTTAGGAAAAATAATGGAAACTATCATCAGAGATGCTATCGAATATCATTTAGAAAGTAACCGTTTGATAAATGATAGCCAACATGGTTTCAGACGGAAACGTTCTTGCGTGACTAACTTACTCGAATTCTACAACACAGTTATCTCGAATTTTGACAAAAGAAACAATATAGATTTAATATATCTAGACTTTGCAAAAGCTTTTGATACCGTCCCACACGAAAGACTTCTTACTAAATTAGCTTTGCATGGAATAAGTGGTAGCCTATTAGGTTGGACTAGTAATTGGTTGAAAGGTCGAAAACAGAGAGTTGTTTTAAATGGAAAAACTTCTGGATGGAAAAGTGCTGCAAGTGGAGTTCCTCAGGGTTCCGTTCTTGGGCCACTTCTATTCATAGTATATATAAATGATATAGACCATGGACTAAAATCTACTGTTTCCAAATTTGCTGATGATACAAAACTGTGCGGAGTGGCAAATGATCACTCAAACCAATTAGATATTCAAGAAGATTTAGATAAATTACAGCAAGGGTCTGAAAAGTGGCTAATGAAATTTAACACAAGTAAATGCAAGGTAATGCACATAGGTAAAAATAACAGCAAGTACGATTACAAGTTATTTGGAAATTCGTTAACAAAAGTGGATAGTGAAAAAGATCTCGGCGTAATTATCAGTAACGACCTCAAATCATCCAAGCAGTGTATTTCAGCCTCTGAGAAAGCAAATAAGATTCTGGGATTGATTGCGCGATCTTTTGATTTCAAAAGTCCATCACTCATTAACAAGCTATATAAATCGTTAGTTCGTCCACATTTGGAATATGCTGTTTCCGTATGGTCACCGAATCTCATTAAAGACATTGACAGACTGGAAAAAGTACAACGGCGAGCCAAAAAACTGATTCCAAATATCAAAAATAAATCATACGAAAATCGACTTAAGCACATGAATCTGTTTTCCCTAAAAAAGCGTAGACTCAGAGGTGACTTGATACAGGTCTTTAAGATTTTAAAGGGAATTGACAACATCAAAAGTGACCAAATTTTCACATTGAATGAGAATCAGACAAGAAACAATGGTCTCAAACTGTCCGGAAATAGATTCAATTTGGAAGTAGGTAGAAACAACTTTGCCAACCGTGTAGTTAACGAATGGAATAAACTTCCTGCACAGGTAGTGCAATGTAGTTCAGTTCGAAGCTTTAAGAATCATTTAGATAAATACCTAAGTAAGATGCTGTAATGATTATAATTTATGTTATATTATTTGTTTTTGTTTTGTTATAATTTGTCTGTCTGATTTTCACTTATTATTAGTTATATGTCAATTTATTATCATTTACTATTTACCTGTTTGTTTGTTATTCAACTATACCAATGCATTTATTTATGTATTTTAATTGTTATTTACATTATTATAGTTTTAATTTATTATTAATATGATTTTTTTTTTTTTTTTTTTTTTTTTTTTTTTTCATCCGACCTAGATATGGATCAAAAGGTCTCCTGTCGGCATGCTTTGCCTTTGTAATCCTTTGTAATCCTATATTGTTATAATATATCATACTATATCATATTATATTATATTGTATCATATTATATTATTTTAGAATATTCTGTACAACCCTGATCCAGCATTTCCTTTCTCCTTCGTTTGAAATCTACTATCCTCCTCCTCCTCCTCCTCCTCCTCCTCCTCCTCCTCCTCCTCCTCTTTCCTTCCTCGACTCCCTTCGGCGTACTCATTCACTTTCCCCTCCATTCTGATCTCTTTTTCTACAAGCTCCCTTCTTCCCTCTTTACGCTGTTCTCTTCCTCTCTTCAATTCTATTTCTTCATTTCCACATCTCTTCCTTCCTTCCTTCCTTTCTTCCTTCCTTCCTTCTCCCTTTCATTCTCTTCCTTCTCCTCCTTCCTCCTTTTTCCGTACCTTTCCTTCTCTTCCCCTTTCATTCTTCTTTCCTCTGTTGTTTGGGGTCCACCCTCTCCCTTTACATTTTATGTTTTATTTTCCCCCTTCCCCCTTTCCTCCCTCCCTCCCTCCCTCCCTCTTCCCCCTTCCTCCCTTGCTCTCTCTCTCTCTTTCTCTCTCTCACCTCCGCCTTTTATTTCTCTCAATTTACTCTTTTGTTGTAGTTGAAATACTGTTTTGCTTGCCATTCACAGATTTGATTCTGTTGGAATGAGCGATGATCTGAAGTGAAAAATAATGATTCTGTTTTTTATTTATTCATTTACTTATTTATTTATTTATATATTTCTTTACTTATTCATTCATTAATTTGTTTATCGATTTATTCATTTATCTATCTTTTTATCAGTTAATTTATTCATATACTTATTTATCTTTTATGTATTTATTTCTTTATTTATCTATTAATAGTTTTTTCATTATTTAATCAATTGATTTTCATTGACTGATTATTTCATTTTCATTATTCGTCCTTGGCTTCCAGCGAGTGATTCAACTATGATGTATTTGGCTCATTTTTCTAAATCTTAACAGCTGAATTTTCGATCATTATTCACATTTCGTGACTCACTATAATCACCCAGAGTATCGGTTAAAAAAAATCAACGTGAGTAACAATTTTGTGACAAGAAATTCTCTTTAGTGTGTTCTCAAAATGATCAATTACTTTAATTATAATACGAGGACGATTGACATTCTCTGTTACATATCAATTGATCAGTTAATTGATTAATTGATTAAATGATTTATTTATTCATTTGTCATTATTCCTTTTATCTATAGGCGCCCTCAAGGTGGCCGCAAACCATGAGTGTTTACAAGTTGACGCCAAGAGCAACAGTTGCTACTTTATATTTCTTGTCATAAATTCTGCCAAAAACTTTGCCATGAATAAGTGAATAGATAGATAACAGTTGTTAATGTAAATGAGTTGTGCTATTGTTTATTATTTATGTCAAAATGCATATCAAATAGATTGCATAATGCATATCGATGAAATGAATTATATCATTATAACTTCACAAGTGGTATTCCGTGTCCAGGAAGGCCCCGGATCTGTCATACATCGGGTAGAAAAAAAAAAAAAAAGAAAAAAAAAAAAAATAATAAAAAAGAAAAAGAAAAAAAAATAATAATAATGATAATAATGATACTGATAATAATGAATAAGTAAATAAATAAATAATTAAACAAACTCCCTCGACAGCCTTGTTTTCTTTAATCCTGGCAACTTTATCCAACTGAGAACAGAGCCTTATACGAAATGGGCTTCGTTTGTATCACCTTCCTTTGTTTCTCCTCACCAAAATCTTCCTTCATTTCTTTCTTTTTTATTATTATAACAGCTTCGTTCTATCTCCTCTATTATGACTTCAAAAAGCTCATGGAAGCCCACCACCTCCTCCTCTTTATACCTCTGTTTATCGTCTCTTCATCCTAATCTTTAATTCGATGTTTTCTCTTCCCCTAATAACTTTGTTTATCTATCTACTTTTTTTGCCATGTATTTCTATTTTTTACCTCTTCCAACTGTAAGAAATCTTTTTATATAATTATCTATTTTTTCCTCAACTGTGGAATGCAATAAACATTTTAGGAACATTAACGACATCTTTTTTTTTTTTTTTTTTTTTGATTGGAGACTAATCTTCACAAAAAAAAAAAAAAAAAAAAAAAAAAGGCTAGCTTATTTTAATTTTTGCTATCCATACTACCTCTATGACTCCACGTATTTTGTGTGATGTAGTTTCAAAGAATAGATGCTGATGAAATATCCTTTAATATTATTATTATTATTACCTGCTGGGTTTGTCGACAGCCTTGTCTGTTTTAGAACCTTGGCTTGATCCACGGCTGTCATCAATTAAGAGTGATTTTTAGCATAATTCTTTAAACCTCACCACCACATTTACTTGAAAAATCCTTTTACGTTTTTGGTCGTTTGTATGATATTTTTCTTTCTATTCCCGTACACAGGCCCTCAAGATTGCTTATTTTTCTTTTTCGTTTTTGTTGGTGTTGTGTTATAGTTTTGTTGACATTCCCCCCCTCCCCCCTCCCCCCATTCACCTCCTCCACCCGATTTCCAATTTCTCAACTTTATAGCAGGTTTTACTTCCCCTTCCTGGATTCTCTGTTTGCTCCTTGGCTGCGGCTCAGGATCGTAATGTGTTCCCCGGGTTTTGCAATTTGAACCACTGGGCTTGCCTGTAGTCTACGGCGCGGGGGCACGATCCCTTCATCCGCAATAACCTAGTAAGCTTGTGTGCCCACATAATTGATTCCGCATTTGCGCATGTGCGTTACTATGCCCCAGAGGCCCCTCCGTTATCCCGGCTTCCGCGTATTGCATCCGTACATTCTTCGGGTGAAACCTGCGAGGCGAAGAATTATGATTAATTTGAGATTCAGACCCGCTTCCTCAGCCAAACACTTGTCTTTTTGGAGTGGACCCTGGCGAGAAGCGATAAAAAGACGTTGAAATATATATGGTGTATTTCATTTAACGCATTATTTCCATCTGATATATCATCCCGAAAGGCATCAAGAGCCTCTTGGCGAGATAAGAGAATCATTTATTTGCTTTTAGGTTTTATTCTGTAAGATTATGGAAAATGTTCAGGGTTCTAGGATGGAAAACGAGTAAATGCGCAACATAAAAAAAGAAAAAAAAATGCATTTAATATCCTTTATCCCTCTCGAGATAATCTTCTTTAGATTTGGATGCTATCAAGATATTATATTCATTACTGTAGCACCGGATTAGTGCCAGAGGAGTTATAATCCACTCCATAAACTACATTTTCTCTGCCTACAATGCCGACCAGAAAGTATTACTGAGGACCATGTCAATCCCACTGATTCTGTCGCAAGTTTAAGATTTATCATTTACTACAAAGCACAATGAACTTGATGTGATTTACTACAGCTTACCATGGTCTTGGACTACATGCCGAATTATAATCAACATATATTATCCTCTATGGGTAATACTGTCACCTCACACACACACACACACACACACACACACACACACACACACACACACACACACACACACACACACACACACACACACACACACACACACACACACACACAAACAAACACACACACACACACACGCTACGCACGCACGCACACACACACACAAACACAACTCCTCCGGCTCGCTGATTGGCTAAACCAGTATCGCTACAATAACG
>NC_134801.1:30757942-30760442 GCF_046742065.1 Oratosquilla oratoria | reverse complement strand
ATAACCCTCCAACACTGTGTGTCTTTATAGCGGTTTAAAAACAGATATCTCGTTAGCTTTTTACAATATTTTCAATACGAACGGAAAATATATATATGATTTTTCACCCATGGAACAAATATATGAATAAACAACACAGATTATCAGAGGTATAATTTGTTCATGTAATTCCTCGTAAAGATAGTTTTCTGGAAGGAGAATCAGGATTATATCTTTATACATAAAAACAGTTGGAGATGAGTCAGCATTAGATACATTTCCTCTTCATTTTGTGCTGACTCTTGAGAGTTTGGAAAACAAAGAGAATAACCTGCCCCTGTCAGAATATTGATTGGCGAGAGCGTGGAGGTATCCTGGACCTCGGCCAGGACTGGGCAGAGTTCAATTACGAGTTCGAGACCTCAGAGGAGGTCGCCATGGTCACAGACCAACAACAAAGAGAACAAGATCCTGAAGAGGAAAACTTTTTTCTGCCTCTTGGGAAAACAAACACAACATATATGGGGTGGAGGGCAAACAGGACCTCAACTTAACTTCGGTCAGGACTGGACGGAGTTCGAACAGGAGTTCGGATCCACAGAGGAGGCCGCCGAGGTCATAGACGCACAACAACGAAAATAAAATTCTGAGGATGAGGCAAACAAACACAACATATACGGGACGGAGGGCATGCAGGAGCCACAACTTAGCTTCGGGATTTTTTCTTCGCCATTTGGACAAACACAACATATATAGGGTGGAGGGTATGGGGGAGCCTTTTCATCTACCTATTTAACCAATTATTTACCTGTTTACCTATATATCTACTAATATATTCACCTATGCATTTGTCTATCTCGCTATGAATATGTCAACCTGTTTATCTACGTGTATTTATGTCTATCTTCCCCCTCTTTTAGTTCTTTCCCTCATCTTCCCTCTCTTTCTCCTTATACGTTCATACATGAGAGCAAATACACATTCTGTCTCTCACACACACATGTACAACACTGAATGGGTCTCAGTGAACTTCCAATTGTACTATCATAGTGAAGATGGGTTGAACGTAAAATTTCGTGTATGTGTATGTAACTCAAACATACAAATATATAAGAAAAGTTGCGCTCAATTTATATCTCTCTTGATGGCGCAATCGGTTAAGTCACTACAACACTTGTCACGTGATAGCCCTGGGTCGAGTCCTTGGCCTTACCACGTTTCAATTTCTGCATGGTGACCTCCGCGGATTTCCCGATGTTTATGGCTTAGAATTAAGGTTGTATTGTGGTTGATATATATATGTATATACATATATATATATATATATATACATATATATATATATATATATATATATATGTATGTATGTATATATATGTATATGTATACATGTATATATGTATGTATATATATATATACTGTATATATATATATATATATATATATATATATATATATATACATATACATATATACAGTATATATACCAAAACATTTACCTGCTCTTTTTGCTGTTCTCCTTCATGAACAGCTATCCCAATATCTTCTTCTTCACTTGCAAAGTAGAGCCTTACCTTTAATATTTTTCTGAGTGTCTTTGTGATTTATGGATACACCTCCATACGAGCGTCCCTCCTGCGTGTTGTCAAGTTGAAGTGCCAACCCACGGGAAGGCTACAGGTGAAGAAGAAGAAGAAAAAGAAGAAGAAGAAGAAGAAGAAGAAGAAGAAGAAGAAGAAGAAGAAGAAGAAGAAGAAGAAGAAGAAGATATTGATGATGAAGAAGTGAAGAAGAAAAAGAAGAAGAAGAAGAAGAAGAAGAAGAAGAAGAAGAAGAAGAAGAAGAAGAAGAAGAAGAAGAAGAAGAAGAAGAAGAAGAAGAAGAAGAGGAGGTAGAAGAAGAGGTAGAAGAGGTAAAAGAGAAGGTAGAAGAAAAAGTAGAAAAGGAAGAATAGGAGGTAGAGGAAGAAGAAGAAAGAGAAAAGATAGAAAATGAAGAGCAGGTAGAAAAAGAAGACGAGGAAGAATCAAAGGAAGAATAAAAAGAAGAGATAGAATGATAATGATAGTATTAATGATAATAATAATAACAAAAATACTACAACTACCACTACTATTTCTACTACTACTACTACTACTACTACTACTACTACTACTACTACTACTACTACTACTACTACTATTACTACTACTACTACTACTACTACTACTTCTACTTTAATATAACGACCTCCATCCTCGTGGAACTGTGTGGTGGAAGCAGCAGGGTCTGTCTTCCACAGACACAGTTCATTGGCCCCTCTCCCGCCAATGACTGTGGTCGACGACTCTTATTTATCTATTTATTTATTTAAGTATTTTTAATAATGCCTAATACAAAAGTTTATTTATCCTACTGTCAACCACCGTCTGCTCAAAATCTAGGTTTTGTATATGTGCTGATTTGGGCGGTGGGGACCTGGTACCTCTCAGGCATAGGAGGGCTGATCTTAGGAGTGAGAATGACACTCTACATTTCATCC
>NC_134801.1:30725442-30745442 GCF_046742065.1 Oratosquilla oratoria | reverse complement strand
TAGGGTATCAGAATATATATGGTTATGGGGGTCTATCTCCAAAACCCTAGGAGGAGTTCGTGAACAAACAAACAAACAAACAGACAGACAGACAGACAGACAGACAAATGAAAGATAGTTATCCAAGTATCTTGTGTTATAAGGTTTCAGAATATATATGGTTATAGGGGTCTATCTGCAAAAACCTAGGAGTACGTGAATAATCCCCAACCTAACCATACCCCACCTATCTTTAACCCTTAATCCTAACCAAAATATATATATTTCTTGGAATGAAATATAGTTATCCAAGTACCTGGAGTGATAAAGTATCAGAATATATATGGTTATGGAGGTCTATCTCCAAAACCCTAGGAGGACTTCGTGAATAAACAAACAAATAAACAGACAGACAGACAAATGAAAGATAGTTATCAAGGTACCTTGGGTTATAAGGTTTCAGAATATATATGATTATACGGGTCTATCTGTAAAAACCTAGGAGCTCGTGAGTAATCCCTAACCTAACCATACCCGACCTAACTTTAACCCTTAACCCTAACCAAAATATTTTTAAATGAAATATAGTTATCCAAGTACCTAGAGTGATAGGGTATCAGAATATATATGGTTATGGGGGTCTATCTCCAAAACCCTAGGAAGAGTTCGTGAACAAACAAACAAACAGACAGACAGACAGAGGCTACTAGCTTATTATAGTAGATATGTATATGTATATGTATATGTATATGTATATGTATATGTATATGTATATGTATATGTACATGTATATGTATATGTATATGTAAATGTATATGTATATATATATATATATGTATATGTATATGTATATGTTTATGTATATGTATATGTATGTATATGTATATGTATATGTATATGTATATGTATATGTATATGTGTATGTATATGTATATATATTTGTACAGTATATGTATAATTTTATGCATATGTATATGCATATGTATATGTATATATATGTATATGTATATGTATACGTATATGTATATGTATATGTATATGTATATGTATATGTATATGTATATGTATATGTGTATATGTATATGTACATGTATATGTATATGTATATGTATATGTATATGTATATGTATATGTATATATGTATATACATATGTATATTTATATGTATTTCCGAGTACATCAACAGGGATAGAAGAAACACTGGAGCATCATCACTAATTGTTCTGTAAGGGCACTATGTGTTGCAATGATAGAGGGACGCCTTTTAGTGACAATTCCCCTTGGGCTGCTCCCCTTTGCTCTTGGGCTTTCCTTCCACCTTCTTCTACGCTCGCTGGTCTTGACGAGTCAGTGAATTTATAATCATTCTTGTGCCCAACATTTATTCGTATTCACAGCGATAAATGGTTGGAGGAAAGAACTTGGTTAGTGCCTGTCTCGCTACTCAAGGCTTGTACTGATTTCTTCGCTCCGTTTCTTCCTGAATCATGGGTTATTACGATGTTGAATTACGATGTATGAATTACGGTTGTGCTGAATTGCGATGATTGTCAAACTACTGTGTTGTTGAATTATAGTTTTGTTATTTACGAGGCTCATTCAGACGCAGATGACTGGAGTGGTAATCTGTCCTCATTTGCGTGAGAGGATCAATGCAAAGCGTAGTTGCGGGTCTGTCAAACAAAATCCATTCGATGATGTCGTGTTTGCATGAAAGTGCGTTTTGATCTATGACTGGAAGCTTTTAAGCATGAACGTATTTCCCAGCTGCGTGCACAATCGGACAGCCAAATTCCTGAACACTCAACGTCGTGCAGTAGTCATAGTATCTGGTAAAAAAAATAAAAAAAATAAAAAAAATAATATACCAATCTCATCACAAAAGGATAAGATGGAGTATTTTTTCTTTACATCTTACCTTGACTATTAATGATGAGCGCTCTTTTAAATATAGTCGATGTGTTGTTACGAACTGTAGTTAACCGGTGCTTCTATCCTTGTCGACAATCTCGTGCTTGTTTTGATATCTCAACTGTAATGGTACCTGGTAATTACTGTGAGCACATGAATGTCCTCTTATATGAACGAAAAAGAGATGATAATTGCATTTCGTATGTAAACACCATATGGCACCACGGGAAGACCTTGCACACATACTCCACAACCTTTGGCCTGTATTTGGGAGGCCAGGACAAGTTGTGATCACCTGGGGGTCATTAGGGATCGAACTCGGGTCGGGGTAATTACGAGGAAGGGTCCAAACTCAGGGGAAGCCTCCATAGCATGACGCAACTTATACATCACCATGATTTGCTGCGGAGTGCCTTTCATAAAAGCTGGAACGCACCGAAACAGAAGTATGGCTATTAAACTAGTCTGATTTATAAGATTCATTCTACCTCTCTCTCTCTTTCTCTCCCTCCCCCTTACTCTCTCTCTCTGTCTCTGTCTCTCTTTCTTTGTCTTTGTCTTTTATTCTCTCTCTGTCCCTCTCTCTATGTCAGTCTCTCTCCTTCTCTCTCTTTTTATTTATCTCTCCACTCTCTCCCTCTCTCTCTCTGTGTGTGTGTGTGTGTGTGTGTGTGTGTGCGTGCGTGCGTGTGTATGTATACATGTGTGTGTGTGTGTGTGTAGCTGTGTGTATGTTTCTCCCTCTTTTTATCTCTGTTATTTTTCTTAATTCCTTTTTTAATTATATATATATTTTTGTTTTATTTTCAAAACCTTCGCTGAAGTAGTAAGGGTGTAAATATCATTCATAATGTATTGCCACTAAATTAATTTCATCGAATAAGCAGAATTCAAGCATTCAGATGATTTGATTTTGTCTCAGACTTCTTTCAGGTCATGACGATTGCCGTATCCATCTTGATTCCCTTCATTTTGCTTTCCATTTTCACTGAAAACAATAGTTTGTTTAAAGCCTCTTGTTTACAGATTATTTTATGATTAAAAATAATGCTTACATCATTCGAGGGAATATCAAGTAAAAAAGCTAGAAAAGAAAATACATACATACATATAAGCAAAGTCTTTTTCCCCCTTATAAGGGAGGTAGCCAAAAAACAAAGCCATAAAAACCACTCCCACCCATATCATCCCCTACATACTCCACTCCCCTCCCCTCTCTTCTCTCCCTCTTATCTTGGCATCTCCTGGATGACGGGTCATCCCTGAATCTCGCCCACTGCCCTGGGTCAGAAGCAGTGCCTCAGGACACAGCACATCCACAGCAAGGCCGCTTCATCAAATCGGCCACCCCCTCTCCATTCCCTCATGCAGAAAAGGAGATGGGGAGAAATCCCTTCGAGCTGCATCAATTTATTTCTCACACATACTCCCTCAATCCCCATCCCCTACCCACTCTATCTCATGCATCACAGTACTGTATCATCCATACACAACCATTCTCCATTCACCCCTATCTTTTGTCACCTCCCGTCCTTCTACAATCCCCCTTTTACCCCATCCATCCATCTCCTTTACCTCAAACCTCTCACTCTCTCCATTTCTATCTCTAACACTCGCTCTACTACTTTCGCAAAATTCTTTACTGCTCTTAAAAGCTTTCCTTCTATCCCATATATTTGCAATACCTCTCACAGTGCCTTCCTATCTATCCTGTCATAAGTCTTTTCCAGATCCATAAAAGCCCAAAAAACATCCTTACCTTTTCCTATAGCTTTTTCGCATATCTGTCTTACCAAAAAAATCTGATCTACGCAATCCCTACCTCTCCTAAACCCACAGTTGCTCACCAATTACTCCCTCTATTCTTCTCCTAATCCACTCAATTAAGACCCTCCCATAAGCATTCCGAACCACATTTAAGGAGCTGATCCCACTGAAACTACTACAATCACACTTGTCCTCTTTTCCTTTCTACAGTGGAACTATACAAGCACTCCTTCAGTCCTCAGGCACTCTACCCTCTCTTAAACAAACATTAAATAACACCACCAGTCATTTCACCATTACTGTACCTCCTTTTTTCAGACATTTTGCATGGCATCCATCTAACCCAGGTGCCTTGCCTGCTCTCATCATCTTAACAACTGCTTTCACTTCATCTTTCCTTGTTTCTCCTCCATTTTCCTCACTCATCACGGTCATTTTCTTACCGTTTCCTACTGCAACTACCTTTCCCTCCCTATCCTCCTTCACATTTAGTAACTCCCTAAAATACTCTGCCCATCTTCCTCTTACTTCCTTCTCTTCCATTATGGTCTCTCCATCTGCACCTTTTACATTTCCTTCTCTACTTGGTTCGTCTCCTCTTCCTCTCTTAATTTCTTTCCAAAACATTTTTTTACTACTTTCAAAAATTTCTGTCGTACTCTTACCCCATTTCACATCTGCTCTCCTCTTTGCCTCCTTTATCTTATGCTTTACTCCTCTTCTCTTTTCTTTTTACCTATCATATGATTCTCTCATTCTATTTTGTAACCAATCTGTGAAAGCTCTCTTCTTCTCTTCTCCAACCTTCTCCTTCTCCTTTTCTTTCTCATTTTAGCAGTTCACTTTAAGTACCTCCCTACCGTTTGTCCTTTTCTTCTTTCTCCATCTATCCTCCACTCTCAACTTACCTTTCAACAAAAAATTATCTGATATTCCCCCATTCTCTCCCCTTAGAACATGTACATCCTTAACTCTTCCTACTATACTCCTGGTTACCACTGTATAGTCCATTAATGCTCTGTCTACCACCCTTTCATCCACCACCCTCTTCCATATGTACTTATGCTTGACTTACTTCCGAAACACTGAATTTGCTATCATGAACTCTCTCCCTAGACACATCTCTACTATTAACTCTCCACTACGATTTTTTCCTGGAACTCCACACTTCCCAACCACTCCGTCTATTGGTTCATTTCCTGCCTTAGCATTAAGGTCGCCCAATGCCACTACATTGACATTGATATTCCCCCATTCTCTCCCCTTAGAACATGTATATCCTTAACTTTTCCTACTATACTCCTGGTTACCACGATATAGTCAATTAATGCTCTGTCTACCACCCTTTCATCCACCCCCCTCTTCCATATGTACTTATGCTTGACTTATTTCCGAAACTTTTCTCCCTAATCCCTCTATGCACTCATTTAAATCCATCCAAAAAGCCTTACTTTCATCTACACTTTTCTCATTACCAGGCCCATATGCACTTACAAAACCCCACATTTTCATTCCCAGTTTCACCTTCATGCACATTAACCTTGAAGAAATCTCCTTCCACTCGACTACACGCTTACCTATCTCTTCACTTACTAGTATAGCCACCTCTTCTCTCCCTCGCCCTCTTTTCACCCCTGAGAACCACCCAACTACACTCCTAAACTCACGCTCGCCCCTCCCTCTCAGCTTAGTTTCAGTCAGTGCCAACACATCCATCTTTCTTCTCACAAACATACTGCCTGTCTCTTCCCTTTTACTCTCATCTGTACCACATCCACACACATTAAAAGACCCAAACCTTAGGTTATTGGTTGGAAAACTCCTAGACCCCCTTATACCTTTACTTTTTTTTTTTTTTTAGGAATATCCTCTGAAGGGCTACATGGAGAGGCATGCCTAGTCATACTCCCCGTCTCGTTTTTGTCGCCTCTTACGACTAAAGTGAGAAGACTTGGTGGCAATATTCTTTCCCCCACCATCTGTCAAGGTGCCTGTTGATGGCGATTTGCACCTCTCTATTACAGAAGCCATTGTTCACCAGGACCTGCGACGCTCTGTCGAGCTGTGCGTGGGTTCGGGCCCAGTCGCTACAGTGCGTCAGGGCCCTTCTAACGTAGGCGTAGATTGTGGACCTCCGGTAGCTTTGAGGGCATTCACTATTACCGTAAATTCAGTAGGAAAAACCAACGACAACGACAAAATAGATCTGGTTATTTTCTATAAAAACATGAAGACATTCCAACTCCTTATCAAGAATAACCCCTGCCAGAGGATACCGGAACTTCAACGAAGTCATCTCGTGAATGAATGCTCCTGCAGGAAAGGGAACTGTCAAGTCCTCAATGAAACATACATAAGGATGACTACGACGAACCTCACGAGGCGTCTTACACTTCACCTCTCCTACGGCACTATCAAACGACACCAAACGTTCATCAGACCCCACTGGCAAGAAAGTATTTGGATGAGGGCATCACTATTTTAGAGACAGAAACAAACCACACACATCTTCATATCCTAGAAGCCTTATACATAAAAGATAAAAGCCCTACCATGAACAGACAGACTCCGGACCCATTTACTATCCCCACATCAAAACACGTTGAGCTCCGCTTTAGGTTCATGGCCGATTGGCCAGTGGGCGGCGCTACGCGTTCTGCTTTCTGATTGGTTTACTGGATCAGCACTGAAATGTTTGTGATCTGTGTATTGTGTATATGCAATCACACCCCACACATTGTACTCATTAGCACTGAAGATGCCTAACTGTTAGTCGAAAGTTCTGCAAAAATATTAAGAAGATAATTCCCATGCCTTTACCTACACCACCAATGCTATTTGGCCAGGTAATTAGAGAACTTAGCACGACACAGCGCGCCAGCATAAAAAAAAAGTCGAAAATGTCAGCAAAAAACTCGTGAACGCAGAAGCTGTTGCAAATTTCAAAGACATCTGCCTAAAAGAGGATCTGCTGCCCAACTATATATATGTATATATATATATATATATATATATATATATATATGTATATATATATATATATATATATACAGTATATTTATATGTATATATATACATATAAATATATATATATATGTATATATATATGTATGTATATGTATATATATATGCATATATAAATATATATATATGTATATGTATATATATACATATATATATAGTATATATATATATATATATATATATATATATATATATATCGACCACAATTCACTTTAATTCTAAGCCATCAACATCGAGAAACTCGAGGAGGTATACATGCAGAAATTGATACTTGGTACAGTTAAGGACTCGTTCCTCCGATAACACGTAACAAGTGACAGTGACTTAATCAAATGCGCCATCAAGAGAGATATAAGTTGAGCGCAACTTTTCTTAATTATTTGTATGTTCGAGTTACACATACACGAAAATTTTCGTTCAACTCATCTCCTCCAGTATAGTACAATTGGTAAATATGCAAAGCAAAATAGTATTGTACAGCACTGAATGGGTCCCAGTGAACACATTTACATTTATCAACCACAATTCACTTAAAATCTAAGCCATCATCATCGAGAAACTCGAGGAGGCGTACATGCACAAATTAATGCGTACTACAGCTAAGGATTCGAACTTCCGATAGTACGTAACAAGTGACAGTGACTTAACCGATTGCGTCAACAAGAGAGTTATAAGTTGAGAGCAACTTTTCTTATTTGTATGCTCGAGTTACACATACGCGAATTTTTGCGTTCAACCCATCTCCACCATGTGACTACAATTGGTAAGTATGCAAAGCGGAAAAGTATTTGTACAGCATTGAATGGGTCCTAGTGAACACATTTACATTTATCAAGTGCAATTCACATTAATTCTAAGCCAGCAACATCGAGAAACTCGAGGACGCATACATGCATAAATTGATACGTGGTACAGCTAAGGACTCGAACCTGCGATAGCACTTAACAAGTGAGAGTGACTTAACCGATTGCGCCATCAAGAGAGATATAAGTTGAGTGCAACTTTTCTTAAATATTTGTATGTTCGAGCTACATACACACACGAAAATTTTCATACAACCCATCTCCACCATGATAGTACAATTGGTAAGTATGCAACGTGGGAAAGTATTTCTACAACACTGAATGGATCCCAGTAGACACATTTACATTTATCAACCACAATTCACTTTAATTGTAAGCCAACAGTATCGAGAAATCCGAGGAGACATACATGCAGAAATTGATGCGTGCTATGGAACCTCCAACAGCACGTAACAAGTGACAGTGACTTAACCGACTGCGCCATATTATATATATATATATATATATATATATATATATATATATATATATATATATATATATACATAAACATACATGTATATATATATATAAATACATATGCATGCGTTGTTGAAGTCAACAGCTGCGATAGCATTATTATGCTTGTAGAAATGCTTTTCTAAGTTGCGCACCAACGTGCGCAACTTAGAAAAGCATTTCTACAAGCATAATAATGCTATCGCAGCTGTTGACTTCAACAACGCATGCATCATAAATGGCCTCCTTCCAAAATATATATATATATATATGTGTGTGTGTATGTGATATATACATATATATATATATATATATATATGTGTGTGTATATGTATATATATATACATATTATATATATATATATAATTATATATATATATGTATATATATATAATTATATATATATATGTATATATATATATTTGTATATATATATGTATATATATATATATATATATATATATACATATATATACATATATATATATATATTTATATATACATACATACGTACATAGATGAAGATATTTAAACATACATAAATTAAATTAAAAGAAGGAAGTTACATGCCGCAAGGTTGTTAGAAAAGACAAGAAAGGCGTAACTCAAGTGGTTTGGGCACGTGAGTAGGACAGACGAGGAGTGTGCCGGGGACACCAGGGTTGGAGCGGGGAGGGATGGGAGAGAAGGGGGGAAGGGGGAAGGGGGGAAGGGGGAAGGGGGAAGGGGGAAGGGGGAAGGGGGAAGGGGGAAGGGGGAAAGGGGAAGGGAAGAAACCGATGAGACATCCTACAGATGCGCTGATGAAGGATGATATGTAAATCGGATAGACGGCAGAGGGTAAGACAAAGTGGAGGAAACAGATCTCCTATGGTGACCCTTTATCAGAAGTACGGGTGGGGGTGGATGATGTTGATGATGAAGATGATGATGATGATGATGATGATGATGATGATGATGATGATGATAAATAATAATAATAATAATAATAATAATAATAATAATAAGAAGAAGAAGAAGAAGAAGAAGAAGAAGAAGAAGAAGAAGAAGAAGAAGAAGAAGAAGAAGAAGAAGAAGAAGAAGAAGAAGAAGAAGAAGAATGGAAAGCAGTTAATTTCTCTTTTTATTGTGATTACGTCATTGTTTGAAGGTCTAAAAAAAAAAAAAAAAAAAATGGAAAATCTGTCACCCTTACGCAAAGTGGAGATACAGCCTATAATTAATAATGCGTTTGGTCTCGGGGGCTTCAAAGTTTTCGTTTAAGAATATGGCCGTAAATCGCGTGTGGCCTTGACTGAGCATGCACATCCTTCCCCGTGATTTGTGGCATCTTCCTAATTCAAGCTCTCTGCTTGAATAGCTTTTCTTGCCATCCTTTTCAAGTCTTCCGGGAGTATTTTACTATTCTGGCATGCTGCTAGTGCAGTCTCTCTTATGCACACACACACGCACACACACACGCACGCACACACGCACGCACACACACACACACACACACACACACACACACACACACACACACACACACACACACACACACACACACACACACACACACACACACACACACACACACACACATATATATATATATATATATATATACATATATATATATGTATGCATATATATACATATATATGTGTGTGTGTGTATACATATATATATATATATATATATATATATATTTATTGGTAACTCTTGGCAGCGGGTTTTCTTTTAAACATGTTTTGTTAAAAACAACTGCGCATTCGGCGCTACAAAGCTTCTTGAGAAGACTTTCAATTTTTCTGAACGTTGACTTTTGGTCATAGGATAGACGAAATAATAAATTGCCAGTAGACATTAAGAACTTTTGTTGAAGAAGAGTATACAGACGTTTCGCTAAACGCAGTTAGCATTTTTAATGTAACAGAGGCAGAGAGTACAAGACATAATATACATAAAAAGCTCTGGGGAAGGTCTCAACATAAGACGCGAGAGGAGGTCACGTCACAAGTGTGAGATAACTGGAGAATCTGTCTGTCGCTGTGGGTCAAATGTCTGCTGGGGTTCAGCTATCCAGCGCAAACCAAGTGTCCGCTAAGGTCCAAGTGTCCACTCCATGATTCTGGCACAATGCCGGAGAGGAACTTGGGTGTCGATGTAATTGGAAGGTGTGTTGTTGTAGTTAAGGGGGTTACAAGTCCTAGGGAAGGACTTCATGCTCGGGAGTATGGTAGGAGCTTCCAATTGCCTGTTGATAGAAGGTTGTATGTCTCTTATGAAAAGTGTTAATAGGACGAAAAATCTAGATCTTTCCGATCCTTAGCGAGAATGATGGTGTTGTCTTAAAAAAAATTCTATATTGTGTTTTTTTAGGAGGTGTAGTTTGGGGCCTCCACTCGACAAGTGGGATGATCTTCTTCTCGACAATGTCATTCTCGTTTGGCCAATATAGCTGTCGAGAGGTGTACAGTCCCCTAGGGGGAGGAAAATTTGTATACCACACTGGTGCAAGCGGGATCATCGGGGCGAGAAGTGTTATTTCTAACTAAAAGTGCATTTTTTTTTTGTGGTAGTATATGGAGAGACGAACTATATCATTATCGCTTTTAGGTTTGGTGTTCCTGTGAATAACTCTGTTCAAAACCTTTGCGTCTTCCTTATAAGCTGTGGACATTTGGGTACGCTAAAACAGGGTGAAAATCTCACCGCCTACCACTGGGGTGGGAGGCCCGTGATATCATTTGTCCATGACTGTTTTTAAGACCCTGGTCTCTGTCTTAATGGGAATGTGCCTCCAACTTTACAAAGACAGTACCATTAGTATCTTCTTTAGGAGGACACTCACTGTTCACGCTGGACTTCCACCCAAGCTGAAATAATCAGGGCCACTCATGTTCTAGTGAATAATGGATATTCAAATCAGGACTGCCAGCGTGTCCTAAAAAGAGTCATGGACAAATGGTACCACGGGCCTCCCACCTGGCGATGGAACTCAAAAAAAAAAAAAAAAAAAAAAAAAAAAAAAAATATATATATATATATATATATATATATATATATATATATATATATATATATATATATATATTCTGTCTTAAACATCTCGACAAGAAAAAAACGACACATGAGATTATCAAATAAAACATTATACCCATCATAGTTGTTTTTTTTTTATTATCATTCTAGGTCATTTCTCATTTTCTCTGTGTCATGTTTTGATGTATTTCATTGATTTTACAATGAACCTGTTGCATCTTTAACTTTCAAACACATGTGTGTTAATAATATCCCTTGTCTGGTGATATATAAGCGTTTTCTGCCAATTTGGTGTAGTTTCAAGAATTTTGTCTCATGAGAGGTTTGGCATCACTGTGACTGAGATTTGGCAATATTGTAAGTTGTTCGTGTTTGTTATCAGTCCTGTACTCTGTTGTTGTGTGGGTAGTGTGAGTAAAACCTACAATGTCAGGCAGGAAGAAGACTCCCGTTGCCAAATTATTCAAAGATGCCCCAAGTAATGGGAAAGTGGCAAAAGTGAAATGCTTATTTTGCTCGACAGTACTGTCAAAAAATGGAAGTCGGATGGTAAACCATATAGTTCAGTGCAAGAAATATGGTGAAAAATCAAGAAGTATTTGACACGTGGTGAAGACCAAAAACAGTTCTTACTGATGCTGAAACTACTGAGGGAAGATCACAAGGCATAGACAGTGATTCAGACATGGAACTGTAGTTGCTCTTGCATGATACAAGTGCAACAAGTACAAGCACTCATACAATACAAAGGACTTAGATGATTCATTTTTTCACAAGTCCGAATCCGATGGCTCTGCCCAAACCTGACACAGCCACAAGCACAAGTAAACCTGGATCATCTGTCTCTGTCAGTTCTGGAATCACTCCAGTGACTTCCACTCCTGCCAAAGCCAAAAAGTTAACACAGCAGAAGATTGCTTTATACACATATGTTGACAAAATGATAGAAACACAAACAGTAAGTATATACTATGTTATAGTTATATAATGTATATGCTAATGAGTCTCCAATGTCAAGGTTCAGTAATCTGTCTATCAGTATCATGATTAGTGGAAATCAAATGCATTACAGGAAGAAGCTCAGTTGCAGTTAGCCCGGGCTATCTATGTAGGTGGCTGCATGGTGGGTAATAAGTTGTGGGCCAAGTTTTTCAAGACTCTGAGGCCGTCATTCAAGATTCCGAGCCGGGACTCAATCTCAAACAATCTTTTTGAGAGGGTCTACCAGGAGTGTCCAGTAACTGTTAAGGAACTAGTAGTATCTGCTTCTAGTGTTGCAGTAATGTGTAATAGTTGGACTAATGTCAAGTAAGAACTGTTGGAATATGTAACATTATTATGTCACTTGTTATTCCTAATAAATTGTTTTAAATAATTATTGCCTAATTAATCCTAAAATACTGGATAATTACAGGAATGAGGGGATTACAAACTTGATTGTGACAGTGCCAAGGCCTATATTTTGGAGCAGCATTGCAGCAGGTTAGTTTCAGTTAAAATAGCAGTCAATTACAAAATTAACTTAGACAATAAAATAAAGTATTTCATGTAAACCTCCTATCTTAAGAAAAGATAAATATTAATCGATAGTCAATTTCTGTATTCCGGTTTTCATTAGTTTTATATTTTTGGAATATGCTGCAATATCTAATTATAGTTTCTGTTTTAATATTAGGTGCAGAAAGCCACACTGGGCAGTACATAGCAGATCTCCTGAAGAAAGAAGTGGACGACATTGGGTCATTGAAAGTGTTGATGGTCTGCACAATTAATGCCTCTAATATGAAAAAGGCTCGGGAACTGCTTCAGTTAGAGTATCCCCACATAAAACCATATGGTTGCATGGTTCACACTCTGCATTTAATATTCACAGACCTAAATAAGATAAAGTCTGCATAAAATATCGAGTCTGACTTCATAGAAATTTGCAAAGCAGTCAAACAGTACCAAAAGCTCACTGCTCTACACAAACAACATCAACAGCAGTCACCAAAGGGGCAACAGCAGACACTAAAATTGCTTGTTAAAACAACTCACAACTTGCAAAATAGTATCTGAAATCTCATTCTTATGCCAGTAAACTTGCTGTGAATTCTTTATCAATGGTACATTTAATTTAATGTTTCTCATAGCTAAGCTGTTCTGAATTGAGAATTCATACTGCTACTAATATTGTTGTCCTCCTTTGTTTCAGATGGGGATCCATTATCCTGTGTCTGAAGAGTGTATGCATTAACAAACATGCATTTCAGGCTCTTGCAATCAATGATGATGCCAAGCCATCTTTGGATTAGTCCATTAGGAAGCTCCTACTTTCAGAAGTATTTTGGGGTCGGACTGAGGGCATTCTCAAGCTCCGGAAGCCAGTGGCAGATGCCATCACTGCCATAGAAGGAGACAATAAAAATCTCTCTCTGGTAATGAAAGTGTTCAGTGATTTCAAACTGTCCTTTGAAGAGAATCTCTCCTTATCTCAAATCCTCAAGAGTGAAGATGTCTTTAAGGGATACGTGAAAGGAAAAAAAATCCTGGTGAAAAGTATACACCTTGCAGCCAACTTGGTGGATCCTTGTTACTGTGGATGTCACCTTTTGGGTGAAGAAGAGGTAAGTAGTTTTATATTTTTATTTTGAAATATGTTCTTATTAACCCCAAAATTCAGTCTTGCTCGTATGCTACTCTGTATGCCTCCAAGTCTTACCTGGCCTGAATTCAGCTGACCTAAATTACTAGTAGTATCTCTTTAAAATTATACAAGTTGCGGTATCATATACTGTACTTATACTAAAAATATTGCTGATTTTCAGATGGATGCAATGCAGGCCATTTATGAAATTGTTGTACAACTACCAAATATCGATGAGACCCAAGTAATAGCTGAGTTGGCAGATTACAGGTCCAAATCAAACTTTTTTTCAAAGCCATTTGTTTGGAGTGCTGTTGATAAGACATCAACATCTAGTTAGTGGAATGGGATCTGTTTCTCAACTCATCTGTCCTGTGTTGCCTCAAACATCTTGCAACTGCCTCCATCCAGTGCATCTGTCAAGCGATCCTTTAGCAGACATGCATTGGTACATTCTGCGAAAAGAAATCGTTTGACCATCGACAGAGCTGCCAAGTTGGTATCTATTGGACAAAACTTGGCACTGGGCAATATGGACGATGCCCATGAATATCCTCGCCATGCAGCTCACGCCAGTAATCCACCACCACCACAGCCATCAACCAGCAGGGATTCTACTGCTTCAAGTAGCATCCCCACTTTCCAGCTTGAGTCGGACGACTCGGACCATTCTGAAGCAAATTCTGAGGACTCAATTGATGATCTGCCCAGCCCCGGCCCTTGAGTCATGATTTCATCTGATATAGAGGAGCCTGAGAAGGAGCTGCAGGAGCCACATGACATGGATTGATGGAGTAAGGAAAATTTGTAGTGTTCAATCCCTGAAGATTGTGCTAAGACTAGAGTGGATTTTAGAGGACTATGATGGATATACATGGAGGAAACCATTTACAGCAGTCCATCAAACACATGTACAGCACATAGCTATATTGCTTATTTGTTTTCAGGTTGATGACATTGCTGGTGTATGCAGACACAATATATTGGCAAATAGCTTCATGCTTATTTAAATATTGTAAGGTTGTCATATTGGCCCATATACAGCATCTACACTTGTTGCAGCATCTGGCAAAAAAAATCAGTTACTTATGCTTATTTCTATAGTGTTTGAAGATAGGTACACATATGTGGAGGGATGAATCAAGTACTTAAATCTATTTTATATACTCAATATTAACATCTGAACAACTTTGGCAGTGTAAAAAAAATATATATAATAAATAAAAACATGTTAAGAAAAAAACTCCGATAATTTTTTTTTCTTTTGCATCATTACTTCCACCCCAGTAGTAGGGGAAAGTGAGATCTTTACCCTGTTTTTTCCTGCCCCTAGAGGACTGTACGCCTCTCGACTGCTAC
Source organism: Oratosquilla oratoria (assembly GCF_046742065.1). Classification (NCBI taxonomy): domain Eukaryota; kingdom Metazoa; phylum Arthropoda; class Malacostraca; order Stomatopoda; family Squillidae; genus Oratosquilla; species Oratosquilla oratoria. Next base: position 30,730,451 of record NC_134801.1, on the reverse strand, counting down.
ATTAGCCAAACGAGAATGACATTGTCGAGAAGAAGGTCATCCTACTTGTCCAGTGGAGGTTCTCTTAGAAAAATACAATGTATGCATCACTAGAAACCTTTTAGAAGACAATACCAACATTCTCGCTAAGGAATCAGAAAGGTCTAGAATTTCCTTCCCAGAAGCAGTTCTTATAAGAGACATACAACCTTCTCTCAACAGGCAATTGGAAGCTCCTACCATACTCCCGAGCATGAAGTCCTTCCCTAGGACTTGTAACCCCCTCAACTACAACAACACAATTTCCAATTACATCGACACCCAAATTCCTCTCCGGCGTTCTGCTAGAATCATGGAGTGGACACTTGGACCTTAGCGGACACTTGGTTTGCGCTGGATAGCTGAATCCCAGCAGACATTTAGCCCACAGCGACAGACAAATTCCCCAGTCATCTCACACCTATGATGCGACCTCCCCTCGCGTATTATGCTGTGATCTTCCCCAGAGCTTTTTATGTATATTATGTCTTGTACTCTCTACATCTGTTACATTAAAATTCTAACTGCGTTTAGCGAAATGTCTGTATACTCTTCCTCAACAATAGTTCTTAATGTCTACTGGCAATCTATTATTTCGTCTGTCGACCAAAAATCAACGTTCAGAAGACTTGAAAGTCTACTCAAGAAGCTTTGTAGCGCCGAATGCGCAGTTGTTTTTAACAAAACATGATGCCAATATATATATATATATATATATATATATATATATATATATATATATATATATATATATATATATATGTACAGGGTGGGGCATAGAGGACAAATGTTTTTTTTTTTTTTTTTTTTTTTTTTTTTTTTTTTTTTAGAAAATTCACAAAATCATAACCTTTATCTGCAAAAAATTATTGACAACACTGTGTTTACATGGAAATCACATTTGACACAATTAAGTGTGGGAAACTGCATCCAACATATACTGTCTATTTTCATTGATGTATTTCTGAAGACGTTCTTGGATGTTGGCCTCCACTCTCTCCAGCGTTGTTCTGTTGATTTGGGCGAGTTACACGCGAATAACTTCCTTCAAATCGTCAAGTGTACGGGGTCTAAGCACATACAAACTTGCCTTGAGGTTTCCCCATAAGAAATAACCACACATGGACAAATTAGGGGACCGAGGGGGCCAAGGAGTTGTCAGCGAACCTGGAAGTGAGGCGGCCACCGAAGAGAGGGCGAAGAATGGCCATTGATGCTCTGGCTGTGTGGACCGTCGCCTCATTCTACTGAAACCACACGCTTTGGATAGGCATATGGTTTCGCCGTAGTTCAGGTACAAAATAAATTGTTTATCATCTCAATGTAACGCTCGCGGGTCACAGTAACTGCATTTCTATCATTGTCTTGAAAAAAGTAAGGACCAATAACGGCAGCTTTTCCAACAGCACACCAGATTGTTACTTTCTGGCTGTGTAGTGGTCTTTCGTGCAGTTCTCTCGGATTTACAAGAGTCCAATAACGACAGTTCTATTTGTTCACCATGCCATTGAGATGAAAATGAGATTCATCACTCATTAGCAAAATGAGGTTGTCATTTGCATAAAAAATTACTTCCATCTGACGTGCAAATTTAAGCCACTGTGTAGTCTCTTGGTTCTAACTGTTGTCCAATGACCAGTTTGTAGGGGTAGAAACGCACGTTTTCATGCAAAATACTCCTTACCGATCGAGTACTGATGCCAATGGCAGTTCAGTGGAATGCCTCCGAGCTGAGCGAATCGGACTCCGCACCAAAACTTCTTTGACACGTTCCTCATTTTCCGGGGTCCTTACCGTTCGTAGGCCCCATCACTCGCGTATTCATTAGTGTACCTCGTGTACGAAGTACATTCAACCAACGTAAGATTGTGCCTTATTTCGGTGAATGTTGAAGTGGCGCAGGAACTCGCGTTCAACTGCTGTGACATACTCGTTATTCATCACGTAACTGTTGTAGGTAACATATATATATTCATATTACCTTCTTGATTGCCTTTCTAAAAGAAACTGCTAGCCTACGAGTATATGATCAGAACTATGAGCGAAGTGTTTATTTGTGTGTGTTTGTGTGTGTGTGTGTGTGATTCACCTTGGTCTTTGGATCACGTGTTGGATTCGTGATCGACAGCTATTTCCCTCTCGAAAGAAAGCTCAGAGCTCGTATGACCGATCTATGGGTAATGCTATGACCTTACATACACACACACACACACACCCAACTCCCCGCCCACGAGAGTCAGAGTAACGACCCGAAGCGCAGCGATACAGAAATAATTTCGGCCATGGGCAGGATTCGAACCAGGTACTGCCAGTACCACATTACTGTCAGTCCAGTACTCTATCAACCGCACCACCGAGTCGTACACCTGTGTGTGTGTGTGTGTGTGTGTGTGTGTGTGTGTGTGTGTGCGTGTGTGTATTCACCTTGATCTTTGGCTCACGTGCTGGACTCGTTATCGACAGCTATTTCCCTCTCGGAAGAGAGCTCAGAGCTCGTATGACCAATCTATGGGTAATGGTGTGATCTTACACGCACACACACACCCCAACTCCCCGCCCAAGAGAGTTGGAGCAACGACTCGAAGCGCAGCGATACTGAAATTATTTCAGCCCTGGGCAGGATTCGAACCCGGACCACCGTGGTAACAGTCAGGGACTCTACCAACCGCGCCATCACTTCGTGTCGTGTGTGTGTGTGTGTGTGTGTGTGTGTGTGTGTGTGTGTGTGTGTGTGTGTGTGTGTGTGTGTGTGTGTGTGTGTGTGTGTGTGTGTGTTTGCATGCGCGAGAGCATGTGTTTAAAAATTGACATTTTCATCTCCATTAAGTTTACCCTCTAATTTCCTCTTAAAAAAAAGTCTGATTAAATCAAACCAAAAGGTGTCTCCAGCCAGACACCTCACCGAACTCCCGAAATCTTGTCGAAGTATTACATCGAAATTTTTTATCTAAAGTCTTACAACTTCCTGAGTAACATCTCCAATTTGGCCACCAGAGTAGACGACTCCGAGTCCTTACGTCATCAGGATGGCTTGGTCTGATACGTTTGCAGAGAACGACCAATCAACGAATAGAGTTCTTGATCTCCTAAAGAGTGGTCACTTGTGATTCACCATGGTCTTGGCTAACGTGTTGGACTCGTGATCGACAGCTATGATTCCTCTGAATGACAGCATAGAGCTCATATGTAGAATGATATATGGGTAATGCTATGACCATATACCCGCCCGTGCTTACATGTGCCAACACACACACACACACACACACACACACACACACACACACACACACACACACACACACACACACACACACACACACACACACACACACACACACACACACACACACACACACACACACACACACACACACACACACACGTACATTTTGTCCACCAGAGCATGGGTGCGGGATTATAATAATGTAATGCTTTTCAGCCCGGGGCGGGGACCAAAATTAGACCACTAAATTAGCGGTCGAGCGCGATACCACTGCACCAGAAACTTGTGGGTTCCTGACCCTATGAATTGCTGTTCTTTGTCCCCCTGAAGAAGGCCACCTCATCACTGAATAAAGTCGTCTGGCATCCACTAACTACCACTATTTTTTTGTTTGTGACTAATTGAGGACCTCTTCGGACCACTAAGGGTCTATACTCCACAGGATGTGAGGGAAACTAGACCTTCTGTAATAATGATCTAAAAATGACCCTAAATCATCGTAAAAAAAAAAAAATAATGGGATTCAAGTTCCCTCTACTGGCTCTGCGGGAAGTTTGATTTGCTCACTACTTACACTGTTGGCAAAGTTGTTTTTGTTTTTACATAAAACTTAAATAGTCACTTTTTGAGTCATATTTTTTTCTCTAATAAATGGCTAATGTAGCTTTTACGGTTTTTGTATATGACTTGTTTCTGATATTTCATATCATCTTGACACATCGTCGATGTATCCTTTAATATATCAATGACTAACAAACCATAAGGAAGTTATACATTTCAGTTAGGGCCTCCTTCATAATCATAGTTGACGTTTTGAGGTCGAGGACAGCGCTGTCAACCATATAAACTGATTTGCGCTCTCTGATGCTATGTTACAGGGTCACTGTGATTTAAGGTCGTTACTGATAACACCGTGTGACACTTTTTTTTTTCTCTGGTTCTAAGTATCATCTCCTAGTTTGTTATATCCCATATTCATAGAAAAAAATACTATAATTTTATCCGAAATTTGGGTTTGTGATCCTGACTTTGATATTTCGAAATTTTCCTTGGGCACAAACGGCACACCAATAACTTCAAACAGTCCAGGCACATCATGACAGAAGCAGAGGCCATTCCTAAGAGTGTAAAACCCTGAGAAAGGTTCGTGCCCACTTCTTTAATTTGTCACCTGCACCTCCTCCTTGACCAAGTTCCACTGCTTCGTCCCGGAGATGAATAACTCTGTATTGGATTTGGTCAGACCCACATCCCTGACCAAGCCATTTACTTCTTTTTGATTTGGGAAGTGAGGAATTTTCTCTGGTACCACGACAGTTAAGCCAAGTCCTCAGCATCCGTCTCCTCCTCTTCATCAAAATACTTGTCTTGGACTTTACTTGGAGCAGGTGGCACTGGCACGGGATATTTGGAGCAGTGAGGAAGTGGAGCTATTGATGATCTGAGTAATGCACAGTAGCAGCATTCTCTCCTTTCCGCCGCTTGCTACCATCCACCATGAAAAAAAACATGCTAGTGGCTAGCCTAGAATTTTTACAAACCCAAAGTTATAACAGTTTGATATATATATATACATACATATATATACATATATATATACATATATACATATATGTATATATATTTATTATATATGCATAATGTATGTATTAATATGTATATAAACTTTTTATCCCACAGTCGGAAAAAGAAGACACTAATGTCGAATGTTTTGTATATTTCGATCACTAACTGTGACCCTCTTCAGCAGAATGAATACATAGTGGAA
>NC_134801.1:30697942-30717942 GCF_046742065.1 Oratosquilla oratoria | reverse complement strand
CAACTATGAATTTAGGGGAGGTAGATTATCTTCTTCAAGGGTATAGTGAATCTAAAGCAATTAGTCCATATGTGATGACAGTGGGACAACAGAAAGAAACTAGGAACTCTAGAAGTGATTATAGAAATAGAGGATCTGAACATAGAGTTAGAAGCACTTCAAGGGATGCTAGAATTGAATGTTACAATTGTAATACCTGGGGGCATAAAGCACAAGACTGTTATTATGGAACTATTTGTAGAAATTGCAAATATGAGGGTCATGATGAATATCATTGTAGAAACCCACCTTTCTGCATGTATCATAAAAGGATAGGCCATAGAACACATGAATGTAGAAATTTTCGTATGCACCCCGAAACAAGACGAAAATCCCCAGACACAAAATAAAACAATACTACAGAACTCCCCATAGAAATACACCTAGATAGTGTTGTACTAGGAATAAGAGTGATAGAAGGGTGAAAGAAAACTCCAACATCATAGATAGTCATAAAGAGACTATAACAATTGGAAGGACTTCTGTAGGACCTCTCATTGCTGGTAGAGTGTTCAATAAACCTATTCAAATATTTATTGATACAGGATCTGTAGTTAATGTTATAACTAGTAGTTTTAAACCAATTGAAACCAGGAGTGAAAATCTTGGAACCAATCCATTACTCATTGCAAGGAGTAACTGGAAATCATTAAGTAAGATTGAATTAGAAGTCATCTTACATAAAAATGAACATTTGCACATTCCAGTGAGAGCTGTAGAAGAATCTGTTTTTCCGGGAGATTTACCGATAGGATTTGTAATTATGAGAAAAGAGAACATGATCATATGTCCTGCTGACTTAGGGATCTTAGTGAAACCACAGTTAATCCCATCTTTAAATCAACCAGACTTAAAGCCAATAACAGGAATCAAATAATCTATAGAAATAGATAGGAAAAATAACAATTATATTTTAGATAACGAGGCCGAGCGGTCCAAACCAACAGAAAGTAAAGTCACATTTAGTGAGCCCAACTCAGATGTTCAAGAAATCACAGATATTAATAATTCATCAACTACAAATGAAGCCTTGCAAATTGTGGATGGTGACATAATAAAGTCGACATTATTACACTCCAGAGCAATTAACAGGGTAAGGTGCGGTTGAAGGAGTCACTTTAGACTCTGAAATTTTAACCATCCCAGAATCAATTAGATTAAAAGGTTTGAAATTGGACTCAGGGATTTATAAGTCAAATAAGAACATGGTAGAATATAAGTGATTAGTGCTTTGAATAAAGACATAGTCTTAAGAAAAGGTACACAAATAGGATGTTTTCAGGTGTGTACAAAACCCAATAAGATTTTAAACGAGAGTACTGAAGAGATGAAATTACCAATTTCATCAATCTGCTCAGTTCAGGAAGAAACAGAGTTGGGATAGAAATACAAGAATCATCTAGAACTTACTAGTGCCCTGAGTTGAATGAAACATTAGTTGCTTTGCATTTTAAGCATAATAAAGCAATTGCTTTGCCGGGGGACCCTTTGGGCAAAACAACTGTTTTAAAACATAAGATCAAATTAAAACCAGGGACTCAACCTATCTATATACCTGCCTACAGTGTACCACATTGCACATTATCCCTTGTAGATAATTGATCACTCAAATGTTATCGCAGGATATTATTGAATATAGTATATGTGAGTGGAACTTCTCTTTGATTCTGGTGCCAAAATCAGATGGTACCATGCTCATAGTTATTGCTTATAGGGGATTGAGTTATTGATTATAGGGGATTGAATAAGCATATCACACGTGACTGATCACCATTACCAGTGATAGGGGACATCCTTAGAAGTTTGGGCACTGAGAATAGATATTTTAGTACTATAGATATCAAATCTGCTTTTTGGGCAAATAGAGTTGCACGAAGACTCACGAGAATTCACAGCATTTTCTACTCCAACGGGACACTATGAGTTCCAACGAATGCCATTTGGGTTATGTAATATTCTATTAACTTATATGAGATTAATTAATACAGTTCTAGATGGGTTGTTAGGAAACACTACCAGTGTATTTCTAGATATTCTAATAGTTTTTCAAACGGTGGCTGAGCACTTTAAGAAATTAGATTTGATATTCTCAAGATTAGATGAAGCAGGATTGAAAGTCAAATTTGAAAAACTGTAAGTTTTTGTAGGACAGTGTTATTTATTTGGGACATAAGATAGACAGGCATAGGCTTAGTACAGTAAATTCCAAGGTTGAAGGAGTAAAGAATTATCTAGTTCCAAACAATGTAGAAAACGTTAGAAATTTCTCGGGATTGACAGGATATAGAAAATTTATCCAAGGATATGCTAACATTGCTAATTCATTAAGTTCTTTGAGATTAATGAATACAGTTCTTGATGGGTTGTTAGGAAACACTGCCAGTGTATTTCTAGATATTTTAATAGTTTTTCAAACGGTGGCTGAGCACTTTAAGAAATTAGATTTGATATTCTCAAGACTAGATGAAGCAGGATTGAAAGTCAAACTTGAAAAACTGTAAGTTTTTGTAGGACAGTGTTTATTATTTTGGACATAAGATAGACAGGCATAGGCTCAGTACAGTAAATTCAAAGGTTGAAGCAGTAAAGAATTATCCAGTTCCAAACAATGTAGAAAAAGTTAGAAATTTCTCGGGATTGACAGGATATAGGAAATCTATCCAAGGATATGCTGACATTGCTAATTCATTAAGTCCTTTGTTGAGGAAAGACTCAAAGTTCATGTGGGAACCTGCACAACAGCAAGCTTTTGAAAAGTTCAAAGATAAACTTACGAGGTCTCCAGTTTTAATATTTTCAGACTATGATAAAGAGTTCATTCTTTGTACTGATGCATCTGACATAGGGTTAGGAGGCGTACTGATACAAGAGAGAAATGGAACTTTGAAACCAACAACTTACACCTCTAGACTTTTTAATAGCGCAGAGAGAAACTACTCTATTACGGAAAGAGAAACTTTAGCAGTGATAATTTCATTAGAAAGTTTTAGAGATATGATACTGGGATATCCAATCAGAGTGTGGACTGGTCATACAGCTATTCAGAACTTATTTAAGCATAAGAATCTTAGGGGTAAACTAGCAAGATGGCTTGCTATACTTCAGTGCTATGAGGTTAGGTTTGAAGATATTTCGGGTAGAATGTTGCAGCAGATACACTTTCTAGAAACATTAGCCAACCAACGACAGGGTTGATCAACTTTGTAGTATAGATGAGTTAGTAACCTTAGATGAGGAAATGCTAATAAGAGAACAGAGTGATGATAAGACATGTTACTCATTAGCCTAGTATTTGATGAACCCAAGAGAAAATCCTCCAAAAACCACCAAAGGGGTATATGATAGAGGAATTTCTTTTGACTAATGGACTTTTGTATAGAAAAAAGTTGTAATTGGGAAAGATATTTCTAGAAGCCCAGTGAATCAGTTGTTAATACCACAAACTCTTGTAAAAGAAGTATTGAAGTTACTTCATGATAGTGATTGTAGTTCACATCCAGGAAAGGATAAAACTTATAGACAAGCACAACTTAAATACTTTTGGCCAGGTATGAAGAAAGATATATATGATTATATAGAAAATTGTTTGAAATGTGCTAAGGTGAAAGGAAATACACCAAAACCTGCTCCTACGTTATCATATCCCATTCCGCAGAAACCTTGGGAAAGAGTTCATATAGATACATTGGAGTTACCTGTGTCTGAGAATGGATATAAATATGTATTTGTTGCCATTGATTATTTTTCAAGATTTTTTAATTTACAACCCATACCAAATAAGAAAGCTGAAACAATTGCTTCAGTAATCTATGATCAGATAATCTGTAATTTCACTACACCTAGGATCTTAGTTTCAGATAATGGAACAATATTGTTGTTATTAAATATCACCTGAATACCAAAGCTTTTAAATATTTGAGGAAGGGTGATAAAATTTTCATGATATGGAATTGCTAAAATGTTCTTCAATTTAAATTCGTTTACTTGAGAGGTGTTAAAATATGTTCTTCTGGTTTTTTCTTGTACTCTATCCATCAGATATTTTGGATATATTAATTGGACCTTTCCCAGTTCCTCTACCACCATGTACATATTGTGACCTTTGGTAATTTTTTGTATCCTTTGTACCCTGATGATGTATTGAATAGACGGAAACGTTCGGTCTTCATTTCTTTTATTTTCCAAGTGGTTTCTGCAAATATATATATATATATATATATATATATATATATATATATATATGTATATATACATATATATGTATATATATATATATATATATATATACATATATATATATATATATATATATATATATATATATATATATATATATATGCAATAAAAACACTAGGAACGCGTGTTCACAAATGCGTAAGTAACCACTAGGAAAAGTAAACTAAAGAAGCAGAGCGCTTTCGTATAATTAAATCTTCAGCACTGAAGATGTAATTATACGAAAACGCTCTGCTTCGTTAGTTTACTTTTCCTAGTGGTTACTTACTCATATATATATGTATATATATATATGTATATATACATGTATATATATATATACATATATATATACATATATATATATATATATATATGTGTGTGTGTTTGTGTGTGTGTAAGTTTGAATTTAACGGTAATTTTTATTCCCAGAAATTTGGAATGGCTATGGCGATCCCCTCTCGCCTGTTTTAAGCAACATCTACATGGAATTTTTTGAAAAAGAACTATTGTGTGAAATTTTGCCATCTAATGCGATATGGTATAGATATGTAGATGATGTTCTTTGCCTGTGGCCATGTACTGAAGACCTGGATGCTTTTCTACAATCTCTGAATAATTTAGTTCCCTCCATTAATTTTACTGTAGAACTAGAAAATAATAACAAATTGCCCTTTTTAGATTGCCTTATCCACAGAGAAGGTTATGACTTTAAATTTAGTATTTATAGAAAACCGACTAATGTGTTTTCTTATATTCATTATTACTCTGAACACCAAGATAAAGTAAAAAAAAAATCTGTATTTTCTTCTATGTTCTTACGTGCCTTGCGGATATGCAGCCCGGAATTCATTGATGAAGAATTTGAGTCTATTGTTAACCTAGGTTTAGGATTAAAGTACCCTAGAACATTTTTAGATAACGCTCTCTCTTTGGCGAAAAAAACTCTTCATAGGAATCAACCCCCTCCCCTTTTTGACATTAAGAATCTTTTAGTATTACCTTATAGTAACAATCTTTCTCAAGTTCCTCATCTACTTAAAACATGGAATGTTAAAGTAGCGTTTAATAACCCATGCACTTTTAAGAAATTAATAATTAAAAATTCTCTCGCTGATTCTGATGGCTGCATATACAAAATCCCTTGCAGAGATTGTGAAAAGTATTACATTGGACAAACGGGCAAAGAACTATCAACTAGAATTAAACAACATAAATATAGTGTTAGAACAGCACAAGAATCCAATGCTCTATTTGTTCACATGAAAGACTTCAATCATTGTATTAATTGGACTAATGCTTCCACTATCATTTCTTGTAATTCATTTGTCAATAGAAACATAATAGAAAGTAGTATTATAAAAAATTCTGAAGGTTCTACTCTTAATATCAGTAATGGCATTTATAAATTAGATAAATTCATCATTAACAAGATTTGTAATCAGGTTGTATGTGACCAAAATTAATTTGGTGAATTGTGCTGTTCTCTAGATTTTTTTCTTTTTCTTTGATGACTTTGTGTACCAAGACTTATTCTTATTTCATATGTGACTTTTTGTGCTTCACCGGTTCCTTTCCTAGTGTAATATTTCGTGTCATCTTGTGCTATGCCAGTTCCTTTCCTAGTGTTTAATTTTGTGACATCTCGTACCTTGCCTGTTCCTTTCCTAGTGTTTAATTTTGTGACATCTCGTACCTTGCCTGTTCCTTTCCTAGTGTATAATCTTGTTATTTTTAAACCTCTTTGTAACACAATTTTTTCTGTATTCCCCTGAAGATGTGAATTATACGAAAGCGCTTGGGAATTACTGTTTTCTTCCGATTTCCTTAGTGGTTAGCAGCAATATATATATATATATATATATGTGTGTGTGTGTGCATATATATATATATATGTATATATATATACATATATATGTATATATATATACATATATATATTTATATATATCTATATATATATACATATACAAATATACATATATATATATATATATATATATATATATATATATATATATATGAATATATATATATATATATATGCCTGTGAACCAATGAACAGACATCCACTACTCGTTTTACTCCAAGTACACATTCTATGTGAATTGTCATATTTCCATTTCCATTAAAGAATGATATATATCTTTTTGTAAAAGTGTTTCTGTATTTCGTAATGGCGCAGTTATATTTGAGGTGAGCCTTACATTTCTCGTAAAAAAAAAAAAAAACTTCTGTTTTAACTCTTCTTCATTTTTTTTTCATTTCTCTCTTGCTCTTTTTCCTCATTACTTCTCATTTTCTTATCTTCGTCTTCCATTTTTATCCTTCTTTTCCATTTTCTTTTCATTCTAATCGTCTTACTCTTTCCTTTTATCTTTTCTCTTCTCCTATTACTTCCTTTCCTATTATTGTTATTCCTCTTTTTCCTTTTCTCCTCTTCTTTCTTCTCTTCTTCATATTCGTATGTCTCTCTTTCTCTTGTTCCCATTTAATCTTGTTTATCCTCTTCGTCTTATTCTTCTTGCATTTTTTTCGTTTTTCCTTCTTCTCTTCCTCCTCTTACCATCATCCCCTTTTTCTTTTCGCCTCTTTCAACGTTTTTGTCCTTCTTTGGTTCTCCTTTCCTCTCTCTTTTCTTTAATCTTCAGCTATTCATATCTGCTGTGTCGTTTAGCTTTTTGTTTTTCATATGTCACTTTACTGTAAGACTGTTGTTGTTGTTGTTGTTGTTGTTGTTGTTGTTGTTGTTGTTGTTGTTGTTGTTGTTGTTGTTGTTGTTGTTGTTGTTGTTGTTGTTGTTGTTGTTGTTGTTGTTCTTCTTCTTCTTCTTCTTCTTCTTCTTCTTCTTCTTCTTCTTCTTCTTCTTTTTCTTCTTCTTCTTCGCGTCCTTCTTCTTCTTCGCGTTCTTAACGTTCTTCTTCTTCTTCTTCTTTTACTTTGGAAATTTTTGCTCTCCTTCTGCTTTCCCCCTTCGTATATTTTTGCGTCTTTCCTTTCAAAACCATCTATGGCTTCTTTCATTTCTTTTAAGTCTTTTGCCTCTTGGCTCCCCAACTCTGTTTTTTGTTTTTTTGTTTCGTTTCATACAGTTTTCTTATTCTTCTGTTTTGTTCAGTGTATTCTTACTATAGATGCTCACCTCTTCCTCTAAACATTTCGTTCAGGTTCGCTCCCTTTCCCCCTGTTCCATTCTTCCTGTTTTCATTCTTTTCTATTTTTCCATACATATTTTCCTTTATACACCCCCTCCTCCTCCTCCTCCTCTTTCTCCTCCACCCACTTCTCCTCACCTTCCCCTTTATCCTTCCTCCTCTTTTTGATTTTGCTCAGTGAGGATATTGACATCCTGTTCTTTTCTTTTGATGGCCTTTTCCTTTTACTTCTTCTTTCTTTTTTCTTCTTCGCTTTTTTCTTTCTTTTTTCTTCTCATTTTTCCTCCTCCTCCTCCTCTTCCTCCTCCTCCTCCTCCTCCTCATCGTCACGTCATCGTTATCATCATCACCACCATCACCATCATCATCATCATCATCATCATCATCATCATCATCATCATCATCATCATCATCATCATCATCATCATCATCATCATCATCATCATCATCATCGTTGTCGTCATCATCATCATTATCGCCATCTTCATCTTCATCATCAACATCTTCATCTTCTCCATCCTCTAATTTTTTTCCTTCTTTTTTTCTTTTTCTTTTTTCTTTTTCCTTTTTCTTTTTTCTTTGCTTTTCTTCTTCTTTTTTCACTGCTTTCTTTATTTATTTTTTCCCTTTTTTCTTCTTCTTCTGCCCCTACTTAGGTTTTAATTTTCATACTTTATTCGTTTCGGTCCTTCTCACATTCTCACCCCTTCCACCCATTTATTCACACTGCCTCACAAACTAGTCTCGTTTTTACTCTCTCTCCCCTCTCGCCTTCTCTCCTTTCGTTGTCTCCTCTCTCGCTCTCTCTCTCTCTCTTCACCTGAAGCCCCCTTTTCTCACCTTTAAATTCTATACAACTATTTATTCAATCTGCCCCTCCAGGGTTACTCTTTTATCCCTTTCTCTCCTCGCTTATCTTTTTTCTCTTTTCTTCTCATCCCTTTCCTCCTTGTCTCTCTCTTGTTCCCTTCTCTTTCCCTTGTCTTCTCCTCACCTTCTCAACCTCTTCTCCCCGCTCTGCCTCCCCAACTTGTGAGTGGAGACTAATCTCCATTCAAAAAAGAATGCTTAGCACTTTTAACTTCTGCTATCCCTCCGTTCTGTTACCATCCTCAACTCTCTCTTTGAACACCTCTATGACTCCACCTCTTCGGTGCGATATTGTCCTCAAGGATAGAGTCGCTGGCTATACCTGGAACAATAACAATCCCCCTATCTGATTTGCCTTCATCCTTCTTCCCTCTCATCTCATTCCCTTCCTCTCTTTTTCCAGTCTCTTTCCTGTATCTCCCTCTCCATTTTCTCCTTCTCTCTTCCAATATCTTTACTCCCATCTCTTCTCCATACTCTCGTCCTCTCAGACCTCTTCCCAGCACCGCCCTGTTTTTGTCCTCTTCTTCTCTCCCCTCATCTCCTCTTCCCTCTCCTCCTCTTTCCTTCCATCCTCTCCCCTACCCTTCCAAGGGTATCATTCCATCTACCCTTTTCCCTCATTCTGAAGATACTATTCAAACTTGCTAGTTGACGAATAATCTTTCGTATCTTTTTGTCATTCACTCCTTTCCCCTCTCCACCTAATCCACTCTCCTTTCTATTCCTACTCCTCCTTCTCCTCTTCTTTTTCCTTTCCCTCCTATTCCTTTCTGCCTTTTTCAAAATCTCTTATTTCCCCCCTCCTCCTCCAGTTCTCCTTCATCTCCTTCTCTTCCACTTTTGACGCATTTGCACATTCTTGCCTCAGCTTCTTACCCTTCCCCCTTCTTCCTCTCCATCACTTCTCCCTCTCACCTATCCTCGTATGGCGTACTGACTAAGAAATCTTATGGAGTTTAACATTATATGGGCACCTCTACGGACCAAAGTCACGTAGTATTTCTTTACGATTGTAGATTTACCTCCACTGAAAGAAGAATGTAGATCACTTTTAACTTCTACTATCTCTCTGATCTGTGGCTACCATTCTTTAACCTTCCATTTACCAATGCTATGACTCCATCTCTTTAGTGTGATACTGTCCTCAAGGACGGAAGCTCTGATTATCGGAGACGAAAAACAAGAGAAAAAACTCTCCAATTTCTCTCTACGCTCCATGGTTATCCAACCTAGCAACCAACCAATCAACCAGCTCCACAATCTTTCCAGAAGTCCTCAGCTCCTCGCCTGCAGGTACTCCTTACCTTCCCTCTCCTACGCCATCTCCAGTACACATCCCAGAAGGTTCGGCCGGCAGAAGGATCGTTCCAAGTGGTACTCCAGCTGATAGGATTTGGGTGTTCCTCTCCTGCTTCAGGAGGTTGCAGAGAGGACTAAGGACTGGTACCAGCAGGCGCTAGGAGCCTCAGGGTGTATTGATTATAACAAGTGCCCCATGGCAGGATGAAGGAGATGGTGTTGCATGCACATTGGTAGTTTCTGATTTTGAAATAATTTGTTTCAGTTTCAAAAAAATCTTTCTCTTCCCCTTCCCTCTTTTTTCTCTTTTTTCCTTCTTCTTCTTCTTCTTCTTCTTCTTCTTCTTCTTCTTCTTCTTCTTCTTCTTCTTCTTTTTCTTCTTCTTTTTCTTCTTCTCCTTTTTCTTTTTCTTCTTCTTCTTCTTCCTTTTTCTTCTCCTTTTCTTCTTATCATTATTTTTCCTTTTCTTCTTTGACTTCTATTTCTTCTTCCTACTCCTCGTTGTCCTCGTCTTCTCTTTTTCTCTTTAATTTTATTTTTGTAATGCTTCTTTTTCTTTCTCTTCTCGGTTTTCTATCCTTTCTCTCCCAAAGGTGCAAATAAAACAAACAGGTGGACAGAGAGACGGACAGAAAAAACAAAGAAGTGACAAACCAACAAAAACAAACAAAAAACAAACCAAATAAACATATTACAGGCACTGCAGCACATTGCTTTGATGTTTGTTGCGTGCAATCATCTGAATGGGTGACCTACGCAGTGGGCGAAGCTGTTTCTTCCTATATCTCTAAATTAAACGAACACTGGCTGCTTAGAACCGTATGTTTTCGTCTAGTTAGGATTTAGTGTGAATATAGTCTTCAAGACTTTTGTGAAGCCCTCTGTTTTTGTTTTTTGTTTTTTGCTTTTTAAGGTAAAAAATTCTTTAGTCTTTTTTGTATTTGTTTCTTATTTTTGGCATGATTTTTATTATTACTATTATTATTATTATTGTTATTATTATTTAATTGGGGTAGGGGTAGCGTACCGATTAGACCTGTTCAAAAATAACTTTTTCATATTTTCATACGTTGCTGTGCTTTTTCACATGATTTTTGACCTGAAAAAGTAAAAAATTACATACATTATTATCTAAAATGTAGGGAAGCATTGCCGCAAGGAGGCTGATTTTCTTTCTATCATACCAAAAGGGCCAATTTTGAGGCATTTCTAAACATGTTTTGTGGTATAATTTTGTATTTTCCAAGATAGAGCAACAAATTAGGTACCAAATGAATGAGTAGGATCCACTTTACATATATCAAACATTAGAATTGATGAATTTTCCCCGTGACTTTCAATAGATACGAAATTGTTGAAAATCTTGATTTTTTTTACTAACCTGGAGACATGGTTTTTGCATGGAGCAAGATCAAAACAGTTATCAAATCAAAGCATTTTAATGCTCTTTTGAATGTGTACAATCTGATTAACATTGTACAAATAATGGAATGTTATTTATAATACTTACAGAAAAATAACAAAATTCCATACATTTGACATATATCATTCAAAGTGGAAACTGAAACTACCCAAATAATCATGATTATGTGTATCAAAATGATGTTACAGTCATTTGTTAAATGTTTGCTTCTTGAAGTTTCCGAAGCGCCATCTGTTGTATTCCAAAGCATGGAGGAGATATTCCCTCTGCTTGGAATCTATGGTGATTACATTTGCAAAATCACTCATCATCTTAACTCCACGCTCAGCGATGTTATTCACTACTCTGAGGTTTCTTACATATTCCAGGGCTTTCAAGTAGTCCTTCTTCTCTGACCATGATTCAACCCGATCCAGGAGCCAGTCAAGTTCAATGCTGAGGATGTCTAACAGAAGGTGGGATTTCGGACCAATAAGATCTACTAGTGTGGTCTTGGCTGTCACCTTCTGAAACAAGTGTCCTGTTTCTGCTTGTCACTCAGCCTGCTGCAAAAGAGCGCGAATGGCACGGGTTCCTGTGTCAAATACTACTTGTGATTTTCCATCTTCTGAAGAACTGCTTTAGCAACCTCTGGGTCTGATCTCTTGTACTTCAACATGTCCTGGATGAACTGAAGATTATTCACAGGAGCATCCGCACCAGATGTTGACATCATCCACATTGGTGTGTAGAACAGTGCCTGGAAGATGTTGAGTCATTCCAGTTTTGCAACAGTCTCTTCACCATACTCAAGCTGGCCACAACACATCAACATCTTCATGGAATACAAGTTCCTGGCCATCCATCTGGCCTGGTGAATGGCCCCTGATCGACTCCAGTGAATTCCACGGGGAGATATGTCTCCAAGAATAATCACTGTGAGCTCAGCCATTTCCTTGTAGTCAGCTCTCGGTGGCTTTTCAGTTGTGAGGATGTCATGAAGTATTTTCCCAAAAATCCCTCTTCTTTTCCCTGAGCCATTTGCTTCTGATCATCAGGGTTTTAGGGGTGCTTGTTGTCAGTTTCCCCCACATATCCTTGAAATGTCTGAAACAGGGATTCTCTAGACTCTTCACCTTGCCAAACAGCTTTTCATAGACTGCTCCAACTAGCACTTCCACGATGTGGTGTCTGCACGCCAGGTAAAACACCTTAGTGTAGAGCAGCAAGCTGGGGAGGGTCCTCACTGAACTCCACCATATAGCTCTGGCTGATGTTGTACCTGGACAGCATTCTGTTATGATGTGTTGTTGATCTAGAAATGATTAACTTGTCCAGATCAGCCCCACCACTTTTAAGGTGGCAGAAACTAGGGCAGTTACTTGATTGTCAGACAAGCCAAGACAATCAGCTGTATTGCAGATGGCATCAAATTCCATGACTCTCCTAGGGAATGTCAAAATCACGGTTTTTTCATGGTAAGAGCATCCAGGACGAGGATACTGGTAATCCATATCCTTTGTAATAGAGTCTGTCATTGGAATCACCCCCAGCTAATGTCATCCACGCGAGTAACTGCCTCTTGTTCTGCTGCAGCTGCAAAATAATACAGTATGGCAAACATGTAAAACTGCAAAATAATACAATGTGGTAAGCATGTAAAACTGCAAAGTATTATAGTGTGGTAAGCATGTAAAATAACTTGTTGTGGTATTCAAAAGTACGATTAGTAAAAATATGAAAGTATGATTACATTGTTCTTGCATCTGCAATTGACTTCTAATCCGGTCTACTTGTTGTTGGGATCTTGTCTCAAAGATCTTGTCATGACCCGACATGCGGCCTTTCCTCTCAGTCCTCTGGTCCTGGTAGAACCTGATGTCCTCATCTTTCTTCTCTCTGGATAACAGTCTGTTGTTCTCAATATCCTGGACAGCATCTGGAGCTTCTATGTCGAACAGGCTGTCCAGTTCCAAGACAAATGCACTCCTCTTTCCTCCAGGGTCACTTGCTCTTCCTTTGCTCTTCATCAGTACTCTGATTCATGAAGAACTTCATGCAGTTCTGTCTGGTCATCGTCTTGATCCTAGTCATCTGCCAGAATGGAATGATAGCTTCAACTGTTTCAAAATTGGTCCTTTTGGTAAAAAACTTTAGCCTCCATGCGGCAATGCTATAGATTAAAGATGAAAATAGATGTAATTTTTGGCTATTTCATGTCAAAAAGTATGTGAAAAAATAGAGTAACGTATGAAAATGTGAAAAAAGTTAATCTTGAACAGGTCTACCAACCGATGATGCCTTTCTAGTTCATCAGTGTATTTAATGAAATTTGTTCACCGCTCAGAAACAGTCCATTCCAAATGGAAGCTGGTTAATGATCTATATAATTAGTTGAGGATCGACTATTGGAGCTTGGAGATCATGGTATTGGGTCTAGAATTTTGCTTGCTTTCCTAAGAGCAGACTGCTTAGATGATTTAAGGTCTTTATTGATAATTACACCAAGATAGTTTTTCTTTTGTTATTTTCTTTCTTCTTCAATTTCCTCTTTTTTCTCCCCATTTTTTCTTCCTTTTTTCTTTATTTCTCTATCTTTTTCTTTTCCTTCTCCTTATTCTTTTTCCCTCTCAACTTTTCTTTTCCTTCTTCCTCTTTGTCGTTCTCTTTTTTCTCCTACTCTTTATTTTTATTTTTACTTCTCCTTTTTGTCTTCTTTTTTTCTTTTTTCTCTCTCTTTGTACTACTTTCCTCTATTTTTCCTATTTTCTGTTTTGCTCCCTTTCTTCCTCTTCTTCACTTTTCCGTTCTTCTTATTTTGTTTCCCAATCTTACTTGCCTTCTGCATATCCCCTTTCCTCCTCTTCTTTCTTGTCCTCCTCCACCTCCTACTCCCCCCCCCAACTCTTTTCCCTCGTCTACATTCTCCTTCTTCCATTCCTCCTGCGTCACATTCTCCAGCTCTTTATTCTCTTTCTGCCTTTCCTCTTTCGATTCTGAAGCCGTTGTTGTCGTTATCAGTGACCGCAGGAGTGAAAGAGAATGTGGACGAGTGACACACATACACACACACACACACACACACACACACACACACACACACACACACACACACACACACACACACACACACACACACACACACACACACACACACACACACACACACACACACACACACACACACACACACACCCACAGAGAGAGAGAGAGAGAGAGAGAGAGAGAGAGAGAGAGAGAGAGAGAGAGAGAGAGAGAGAGAGAGAGAGAGAGAGAGAGAGAGAGAGAGAGAGAGAGAGAAGGAGAGACAGACAGACAGACAGACAGACAGACAGACAGACAGACAAACAGTTAAACAGACAGACAGATAGACAGACAGACAGACAGACAGACAGACAGACAGACAGACAGACAGACAGAGACAAAGAAAGAGAGAGAGAGATACGCACCAACACAGCCTCGGAGCAGTGGTCTTTCCCTCTATCTCCATTTATCAGCAGTTCACGTACGTCATTAGATCTTTCACCGCTTCCATTTTTCTCTTCATTATCACCTCGTTAACATTCTACTGCGGAGGAGGAGGAGGTGGTGGGCGTGGGAGTGTTGCGACTGCAGGCGAATAAAATCTCTTGACAGCAGCAAAATAAAACATGGTTCTGAATAACAATAGTAGGATTAAACCCTTTGATAATGGCGACAGTCATACTTCATTTATACAAAAACCATACGATCCTATTCAGCAGTTATAGGTTGAAAGTAGTTGGACAATTCCCGCCAGTATGTCACATATACTAAAATATGCCTATACCAAAAAATCTTCTTTCCACTACATAAGGGGGTACCTTTTATCCTGATAATTGTAAATTCAGTTGAAGAATGAAATTATAGGACCAGGTATGAAAGACCATATGGAATTAAATCCAATGGGGATCTGGAAAGGTGAAATTATCAAGTGAAATTGCAAGGGTAAATTCTTGGACTGAAAAGTGTGTTGAGCAAAATTGCAACCTAGAAAAAATGAGAAATTCTGTTTGATCACCCGACCAGCCAGATAACACGCACAAATGTTTGTGAAATGAAATGCAACACTAGTAATCCCTGTGTGATTATTTGATCAGTATTTAACAACGACTATGCCATTCATAGTCTCATAACAAAACAAAATCATCATACGCGACAACACACCGATACCTACGAGTAGATATCACTTCGTCCGTCATACCACCCTAACCGACCGACTTATGAGAACTGAGAAAACTGGTGATCTAATCAAGTAAGTTTTTCAAGTTCTTATCAACTGCCGACTTGAACTTGTGCATATCCGCAACACGCACACTGTATCCGTGTTTAACTACATCTTAGGAGGACTAATGGGGCTAATCAAAGTCCAATGTACAATACTTAGTTTATTGTACATTGTATGGAGAGGTCTCCGTGGTTACATTATAAACAGCAACGCCCAAGTATATTAACCCTCTCACACTCTGTATTATAACATTCATACTTAACAAAGCACTAGGTCAGGTAGTGTTTAGGCAGTGAGGGCTCTTTCGACATTGGAATGACCTGTTTGAGTGGGAGAAGACCGTTATGAGCCTCATGGTGTGAATGATAATGCAAGATACAAGGATACAGCACCATCGTCGTTCACGTCGCACAGCGTGACCAAACAAGGGACGAAACAGTACAGAAACTGCCTATTGCGACATTTGATCCATTGCAAGGAGAGTAGGTGCAACTCTGACTTAAACTAAATGCCCCTCCACTAAGTAAACCAACATATGAATAACAAAACAACACACAACAGCGGTGCGAGATTGCTTGTAAGCTACAATCTGGAACAACAAGAATTGACTCTGGGAAGCACAAAAACATTGGAGATTAAAGCATTCAACGGGTGGAGCTAATTGGCACGAATACTGTGCATCATTCAGACACTGCTGACGTCATGGTGGAGGCCTGGTTCCTGAGATCCACCACAGGAACCTCGCGAGGGAGAGAACTCTATCCATGTGGCAGAGGTGGGATACTGGGGCACGGTATTTGGACACTGGAAACGTAAATTAGCGATAGCAACTGACAGAGATCGAATTATCGCCAAAATTGCTTTCCTCGTTATCCCTTTTTTTTCCTGGAGCATTCTCTCATGATTGGAGACAAAAAAGAAAAAAAAAAGAAAAAAAGAAAAGAAAAAAAGTTGACCTTAAATTTCCCTTTGACCACTTCGACGACTTCAATGCAATATGATCCACAAGAATAAAAGTGCTTATTATAGTTTCTGGTGTGTTAGTCGAAATAAGTTATTATCAGGGAAGAGGGTAGAATGGGAAGTAGTTAACCTTATCTTAACAAAATCTTTTGCTGGCGGGCTGAAAAGACCATGTAAAGTCAAACATCGCGACTAGAATCGTTGGGATCCCTAATATGAAAAATGACGCAACTGAAGCAAAATATAACAAAATGGGACTTGTTGGTCGAGTAGGTTAGAGCGTCGCTACTTGCGGTGAAGATCGAAGTGACCGCAGTTCGAATTCTGCCACCAGCGAGTTGGACCAAGGGCATGGTTAATTAAATTCCAGGAAACAAAGTCTTCTGTAAGGGGAAGTTGGCGACGTCAGACCGAATCACAATGGTCAAGGGATGTCGGCAAGATACTTTTGGTTCCTAAACAAGTTCAGAAAAAAAAAAAAAATCGTCATTCCATTCAAGGAGAGAAAAATCATTATTGGTCGTTTAACACCGCCACCAGCGTCATTATTATGATTGTTGCTTCCATTCAGGGTTGCTATTCCCATTATTGGCAGCTTTTATTACCTTTAGTGTCGTCATCGTAATTTATCATGTCATTAGTGCTCCTCGAATCTCTGTGTTGTTCTCTTTATCGCCATCGTCATCATCATCACCACGACTATTACCTCTCTTCCTCCCTCCTTTCCTCACCCACCTCCTTCCCTCCTTCCTCGCCTACCACCACCGCCACACGCTACAACTGACGCTGCACATCTTCATTACTTCTCCATTTTGTATCCTCACAGTTTTTCGCACTGTTCTTGTATTCTTTCGTGTTATTGGTAGCCTTGCACAGACCAGCTTTATCAAATTTGTTCTTGGTGCCTGTAGGTGGTTTTATTTAGGCAAAAAGTGGTTTTCCTTCCGGGTGGAAACCTGATCTCCACTGAATCAAGTCGTCAGGACTTAACAAGAACTTAGTACGTAAAGTTCTTCACCGTGATCATTAGAGAAGGATTCTTCTAGCTGTTTTTTTTTAATCTATGTTCATCTCAATCGAATAAAACTGACCTACGTCAACTCTACACCAAATCAATCAAGTACGCCAATTTAGTAAACTGGGAGTAATACTGTTGTGACGGGTGTCATACCTCTCCGGCATCAGCCAATCAGAAGCTTCCTTGCCTGATGACGTCATTCCAGCCCGCCAATGACAAAACACGATCCACAGCTGAGACGAAGGCTCCGTCCATCGATGTTGTCGTGAGCTGTTGTTCCCGTCAAGCTGTTTTTCCACCAGCAGGCCATGTAGCTGGCACCAACATCTAGCTGCTACTAGAACAGATGGTCTTCCTTGTGTCAATACAGAGTCTCCTCTTGATGTTAAGTCTTCACCTTCGTTGGCAAATCTATTTTTGTTGTTGGATATTTCTAGAGAGAGAAATTTACGTTGAGTTGTCAGAGAAACGACACAGACCCTCTGTAACTTCCCTCACACCAGCTAATCTCATGATTAAGAGTTTTTATTCATTTTCTCAACAAAATGAAAATTATATTCCATTCTTCAGTTTGAAAAAGAGGTTATGACAATTGATATAAAAGCCCTAATTAAGTGGAAGAGAATGAATAGTATACATGTCTTAATTCATTCAAAAGAATAAGAGAGTAAATGTGTGTGTGTGTGTGTGTGTGTGTATGTGTGTGTGTGTGTATGTGTGTCTATGTGTGTGTGTATGTGTGTGTATGTGTGTGTGTGTGTGTGTGTGTGTGTATGTGTGGGTGTGTGTATGTGTGTCTATGTGTGTGTGTATGTGTGTGTGTGCGTGTGTGTGTGCGTGTGTGTGTGTATGTGTGTGTGTATGTGTGTATATATATATGTGTGTGTGTGTGTGTGTGTGTATGCATGTGTGTATGTATGTGCGCGCGTGTGTGTGTGTGTATGCATGTGTGTATGTATGTGCGCGCGCGTGTGTGTGTGTGTGTGTGTGTGTGTGTGTGTGTGTGTGTGTGTGTGTGTGTGTGTGTGTGTGTGTGTGTGTGTGTGTGTGTGTGTGTGTGTGAATATGTGATCATGTGTGAGTGCGTGATTGAGTGCGCACGTGCAGGCGTGCGTGCATGCGTCCGTGCGTGCATGCGTGCGTGCGTCCGTCCAGACAACTTCATTGATCCCACCCTGTCTCGCAGCCCCTTAGACAGTAGTAAGCTTGACCCTTTCTTCCATGGGCCAGTGGATGCAACAAACCATGACATTAAATCCTCCCACACATGCATACAAACACACACGCGCGCGCACACACACACACACACACACACACACACACACACACACACACACACACACACACACACACACACACACACACACACACACACACACACACACACACACACACACGCACGCACGCACACACACACACACACACACACACACACACACACACACGCACACACGCACACACACACACACACACACACACACACACACACACACACACACACACACACACACACACACACACACACACACACACACACACACACACACACACACACACACACACACACACACACACACACACACATACACACACACACGCGCGCGCACGCACAATAATGCTTTTTAACGAACAAATGAATATACATAATCCATTTCCTTCCACTTAACTGAGGCCTTTAAGTAAATTGTTATTATATTCTTATCAGTGATAAATGGAATGTTATTTTCATTAGAAGTATCATAACCACAATATTTGTTTGTGGAGGGGGATTGTGGAGGGGATGAAGAGAATCTGTGTATTGTCTTCCTGACAATATCATGTAAATTTCACCAGAGGAACTGCCAAAAACAAAAGTGAATTTACCTTGTACGATAACAGCTGGGACATCAGGACAGGGTTCGGTATTGACACAAGAATGACCAGCTGTTTCAGCAGGAGCTGGAGGTTGGTGGTATCCACACGACCAGCTGGAGGAGGGTGGTGTGGGTGCAGTGGGTCAGAGGCTACTTTGATATTTACTGATTTATTATTTCCTCTCTCGTTGAAATAACAAACAACTTATCTTACGCTTGGGTGACCATGGTACAGGAATACTACTGATGTTTCCATTTGTAAAACGAACCCGTAATAGCTAAGAAAATTGTGTTCGCAGAAATCGTCGCCCAGTCTACATGTGAACTCGAGCCTGCTTCTCCTGCAACCTCTCTCTCTCTCTCTCTTCCTCCCACTCCTCTAGATGTTTATATCTTTGGTAAACTGTAATGGAATGATGCAATGGATGTCTTTGTTCCACACAAAGGGACACAGGTTCATAAATCATGGTGGATAAGACAGGTAACTCTGCAAAATATGGGTGACATTTGAAGATATTGGTGACCTTGCAGGACACAGGTGACCTCGTATGACAAAGGTGACGTCATAGGGCCCAAGTGACCTCATAAAACACAGGTGACCTCATCAGGGTGAAAAGAACGACGCAAGGAATCCCTCCACCTCCCGGAGTCCCTTTCATAAGGCCGACGATCGCCACTTCTGGGTCTTCGAACTTCTGGGTATTCCTTCTCTGATCATCTTTTCTTGTACTTCGACCGAGAACTTTTTTTTTGTAAGGTCTCGGAAGGCTTCTCACATTCAAAGTCTCTCCATTGGTGGGTTGGGTAGAAACGAGGAACTCAAGTCAGGAGGCGCCTAGGTGCGACCAAAGCCATCACCTTTGTCCTATGGTCTCGGAATGCCATGGGAATCGCTGGGAACTGGTGGGAACAAACTGCCTTTGGTGTAGGTGAATAT